>NW_027526512.1:0-696852 GCF_052857255.1 Amblyomma americanum | reverse complement strand
GAACGCGCCAGCATAGCGGTGTTTTAGCGGCGAAAAAATGCAAGACTATAATGAACGTATAGAGATGTGGTAGCCGATTCGTTTTCCTTTTTTTTTAATGAAGATGTATAATAGAACTGATTATATGCTCGCGCCGTGCTGCTGAGTCGCTGTTTCAAACCTTCTAATATGACGTTTAAATGGGGCACACTGTTGTTCGCTTCTGTTTTTAGTGTGCGATTTTTGTTTGTATGTTTCTAATCATCCTCTTTTTTTTTCTTTTCTCGTATGGGATCGGTTAAGTTGGCAGCCTGCCTTGCAGATGACCAGGCACTACGCGTTATCTTTCGTGCAACTATTTGCAGAGACCCATCGTTGAATATAAACGGCTTAGCAGAATGCAGCGGCGGTGCTCGCAGGTAAAATAACGTCGAGGATGCTGGCGTACCATTCATTAGTTCAGTTCTGAAAGAAGACAAGTGATTGACTTACAAGCAATTTTCTCAGACTGGTTGACGAAGTGGTACACAAAATTCTGTTCAGGCTTATGGGGGGGGGGGGGGGGGGGGGTGCTCGGGAAAAGATATTCTGCTGCGGGGAAATTTGAGCCATGGTGCTCTTGACAGAGAGAGCGGTTCACGCTGTCCCCTCTAGGCCAGTTGTTTTGACCAATAGTTGACACAGTGTTCGAAGATGTGATCTAGCCCTTTCTTTCAAAATGGCGCGGATCACCGAGTAATCGGAGAATTCCTAGGATTTCCAAACCTGGAGGGAAGTAGCTGAAACGAGGAGGGTCTTGACCTCCCAGGAACATCAACATCATCATCCCTAACTTCCCCGCGCTCATAAGGATACACTGTTTAGCATCATCATCATCATCGCCATCATCTCGAGAGTCAAAGGCGTGTGTCGTTGCATGATCTTTGCAGTAAGTCATACATGAGAACTGGCGCGTTTACCTACTGGACAATCCTAATGTCATTAATGCGGACCGGGTTGTGGGCACTCTTTGCAATGCGTCATGCGCGTATGTTTCGTAATGTGGGATCCATATGGATCTTGAAATGGGGGTGGAAGGGGGTAGATGGGGGCCTGGTACGACGAGAAATTGCATCGTTGTCACGTGAGTAGGTGTGATGTCATATTACAGCGTCGTCACGTGACTAGGTCTGATGGCACATTACATCGCTGTCACTTGACCTGGTATGACGCCACACTCATATGATGTCATCACTAATTATAGTAATTAATCTTAGTTTTGTCTAATTATATTTATTAGCATTAATTATGCGACGTCAGGATCTTCGTCGCTTGACTCGTCGGTTCGTGACGTCACATGGTGCCGTTTTTTGCGTGCCTCTGTTCGTGTACTGCAGTCGCAGCTTGTCAAGTGTTTTCCGAAGGCAACATACAGAGGATTGAAAAGAGCATTCTCGCTATGCCGGAGAGAGCTAGAAAATCGAAATTAACTGATATGCGTCTGCATAACCGTCGCATTGAAAAGTACATCGGCGACAGTTTCTTTACATTCGGTAACTATTCTCAAGCCTAAAAAGAGTATAGTGAATACCTCCCCCCTCCTCTCAATTTCTGGTAGATGGTGTAGAAGGGCTGCGTTCGTCAATTGCCGGTTCGTGCGTGAATGAGTGAGAAGCTTCCAATACGAACAAGTATACACGAAGCAAGTTGCCAAATACTGACACATATAAAGTACTCACCGACGTACTGGTGGTAAGTAAGCCTTCCCACGCATTTACATCGTTTTTGGCTACTACTAGTCGGCCCTGCTTTTCACTTGAGGTCTTTGCTCTCCGTCCCTTTGATCGTGGACACAAGGCGGCTTCTTCGCAAGTTCTCTTTATGGCGTGCATTTATTGGAATTGCGGAATTGCGCCCCTCCACGCGAAAATAACCAAACCACAAGCAGCAATTTTCAGGGGGAAAGTTGGCAGTGCCTTAACTTGAATAACCCCTGAAATTCAGCGGGAAGCTTCTGCGCGCAATGGTTACCCATCACGTGGCTTCACAACACCCCATCGGGTGCTCTTAAGGTCAACCAAAGGGCACCCCAATGTCAAAGGTCAACTGAAGGTCATGAGTAAAGGTTCGACGCGATAACTTTGCCACATACGTCACCCACTGCTGTCGTTGGTTGAGGTGAAGGTCGTTGTGCTGCCTATCCGAAAACTGCTTTACTTAGCATAATGATGTTTTTTCGATTAAAAAAAAATAAGTGAAATGAATCATGTGACGTTCGTGTTCTGAGTAATCTCAAGGGTGATCACTGCAGCATCGCCCTTTCCGGTAAACGCGCTATTGTGGTCAACTAATCACTGGCAGCCGCTCTGTTTGGCAGATAAACTTGCACTGTGGTGCGATGTAAGCGCCCGTCATTTCCACACTTTTCGAACACAGTCATGCAACTGTGCTCCCATTTAAGATTTTGCATCGCTTAAAACAGGACGGACGACGGACGGATTTTTGTTGGGCACAAGAACACCCGTGGTGCCGTAAAAACCTCTCCAAGTTAATTTTCAATTTTGTTCACTCTCAGTGGTCGTAACGCCAACTTTCTCTACAGCTCTCAAAAAGCACGCCTCAGCTGCCTTGTCTTACTGCAGTACCGAGGCGCGCGCGAGCCGACGGCACGCGAGTCCTCGTTGGCATTCCATAACCCTCCTCGCTGCTCCGGCTCCTCCTTCCTCTCCCCCATCCACTCCTCTTTCCGTTTACACTGCGCCCAGCTTCTTCCCGAGCCCCTCGGCGCAGGCCTGCCAACCCTCTGGGATTTTCTCCCTATATCTAGAGAATTTAAACGTTTAGGGGAAAAATAGATTATTGTTGTAATGTAGGGAAATTTTACTTTCTGTATGGGTCATTTTATTTTTCGGTGTGAATAGGCTCCTTATTCACCCTTTCTTGACCACCTTGATTTTGAGAGTCTACCAATGCCCCACCTGCACGTGCGGAAAGCTTTGATGGGATCGAGGTAGCGGGGTCGGGCAGGGTGGAGGTACGAGGATGACGGGACTCACGAAGACATTGGGGGACAACAATATATTTATTCCATTTACATGGTGAATCAAATGCACGGACTGTACAGAGATGATGAGGGAAGCGCTGCAGAGTAGAGCTCTAAAGACTCAATGAGGCAGACGGGCGCCCTGAAATAAGGCTTTGCCTCTACAAGCTTCCCTGTTCGCCGCACTGCAGTGCAACAGAGTTTTCTCTCTGATCAACCTGATGAAAACACAAGACTAGAAACAGCTTGGCGACGAAAACCCTGAAGCTACCCTTCACGCCAAGCGGCTTCTAGGAGGAGCCAACTCTTATGACTTTGCAGTGAAGGAACGCTTAATTGGCCTTCTGAAAAAAGACATAAGGCGAAAATACGTCCCCGAATCGCTTTCTCTGCGGCGGTTAATGAACTGGGCTCTGTGGCTGCATAAATGGGCGCAGAGCCGCAGTTTTCGCTCCAAAACAAGCGCACACAAGACGCTGCACCACGATTCGAACGCGTTCCGAAGGCGAAAATACAATCCCCGAATCGCTTTCTCTGCAGCGCCTGCAGAAATATGCCCTAGCCGCTGAGGTTATAGAAAAAGAAAGGAACGGAGCGAAGAGCGGAGCGGCTGTGAAAGAGGAGAACAACTAGGCGAGGAGGCGGAGGCAAAGAGAAAATAGAAGAAAAAGGGGAAAAAAGGGGGCAAGGAGGATACAGGAGGAGGAGAGGCGCCGTTGCGAGAGGGGTTATGGAACGCCAACGAGGAAAATGCCCCTTTTTTAGCCGGCAGCACACCATGTGGTGCAGGTCAGAGGAGCCAGGTGAAATGCTGTGATGACGTAGTATCGCTCTCCGCTGGTATCACCGGCAGTCAATCAGTTGGTAACGTGTGGTAAACGCAGAATGGCCGGAAGCAAAGCCTGGTACATTGCACTGATTCAAAGTAAACTGCGGCAAAGAGAAGCGCAGCAAAGTGATTAGTGCGATGAAAGTTGTTTTCGCAGCTGCTGCTAAGTGAGAGTAGACGGGGAACAGACGCTCCTTTTTTAGCCGGCAGCAGACCATGTGGTGCAGGTCAGAGGGGCCAGGTGAAAATGCTGTGATGACGTAGTATTCGCTCTCTGCTGGTATCCCAGGCTGTCAAATCTAGTTTATCACGTGTGGTAACGCAGATGACCGGAAACACAGCCTGTGGTACGTAGCTCTGATGCAAGTAAACCTGCTGCAATGAGCGCAGCAAAGTGATTAGTGCGAAGAAAGCTGTTTTCCGCCGCTGCTGCTAAGTGAGGGTAGACGGGGAACAGATGCTCCTTTTCTAGCCGGCAGCAGACCACGTGATGCCGGTTAGAGGGGCCAGGTGAAATGCTGTGATGACGTAGTATCGCTCTCTGCTGGTTATCCCGGCTGTCAATCAGTTTTATCACGTGTGGTAAACGCAGATGACCGGAAACACAGCCTGGTACGTAGCTCTGATGCAAGTAAACCTGCTGCAATGAGCGCAGCAAAGTGATTAGTGCGAAGAAAGCTGTTTTCGCCGCTGCTGCTAAGTGAGGGTAGACGAGGGAACAGATGCTCCTTTTCTAGCCGGCAGCAGACCCACGTGATGCCGGTTAGAGGGGACAGGTGAAATGCTGTGATGACGTAGTATCGCTCTCTGCTGGTATCCCGGCTGTCAATCAGTTATCACGTGTAGGTAACGCAGAATGACCGGAAACACAGCCTGGTACGCTAGCTCTGATGCAAGTAAACCTGCTGCAATGAGCGCAGCACAACGTGATTAGTGCGAAGAAAGCTGTTTTCGCCGCTGCTGCTATAGTGAGGGTAGACGGGGAACAGATGCTCTCTTTCTAGACGGCCAGCAGCAGACACGTGATGCGGTTAGAGGGGCCAGGTGAAATGCTGTGATGACGTAGTATCGCTCTCTGCTGGTATCCCGGCTGTCAATCAGTTTATCACGCTGTGGTAACGCAGATGACCGGAAACACAGCCTGGTACGTAGCTCTGATGCAAGTAAACCTGCTGCAATGAGCGCAGCAAAGTGATTAGTGCGAAGAAAGCTGTTTTCGCCGCTGCTGCTAAGTGAGGGTAGACGGGAACAGATGCTCCTTTTCTAGCCGGCAGCAGACCACGTGATGCCGGTTAGAGGGGCCAGGTGGAAATGCTGTGATGACGTAGTATCGCTCTCTGCTGGTATCCCGGCTGTCAATCAGTTTTATCACGTTGTGGTAACGCAGATGACCGGAAACACAGCCTGGTACGTAGCTCTGATGCAAGTAAACCTGCTGCAATGAGCGCAGCAAAGTGATTAGTGCGAAAGAAAGCTGTTTTCGCCGCTGCTGCTAAGTGAGGGTAGACGGGGAAACAGATGCTCCTTTTCTAGCCGGCAGCAGACCACGTGATGCCGGTTAGAGGGGCCAGGTGAAATGCTGTGATGACGTAGTATCGCTCTCTGCTGGTATCCCGGCAGTCAATCAGTTGCACGTGTGGTAACGCAGATGACCGGAAACACAGCCTGGTACGTAGCTCTGATGCAAGTAAACCTGCTGCAATGAGCGCAGCAAAGTGATTAGTGCGAAGAAAGCTGTTTTTCGCCCGCTGCTGCTAAGTGAGGGTAGACGGGGAACAGGTGCTCCTTTTCTAGCCGTCAGCAGACCACGTGATGCCGGTTAGAGGGGCCAGGTGAAATGCTGTGATGACGTAGTATCGCTCTCTGCTGGTATCCCGGCTGTCAATCAGTTTATCACGTGTGGTAACGCAGATGACCGGAAACACAGCCTGGTACGTAGCTCTGATGCAAGTAAACCTGCTGCAATGAGCGCAAGCAAAGTGATTAGTGCGAAGAAGAGCTGTTTTCGGCCGCTGATGCTAAGTGAGGGTAGACGGGGAACAGAAGCTCACTTTTCTTGCTGGCAGCAGATCACGTGGGGCAGGTCACAGGGTTCAGTAGATATGCTGTAATGACGTGTGTATCGCTCTTCGCTGGAATCCCGGCAGTCAATCAGTTGCTCACGTGTGGTAACGCAGATGACCGGAAGCTCAGCCTGGTACGTATCTCCGATGCAAGTAAACCTGCGGCAAAGAGCGCAGCAAAGTGATTAGTGCGATGAAAGCTGTTTTCGTACGCTGCTGAGAGTAGACGGGGAACAGATGCTCCTTTTCTAGCCGGCATTAGACCACGAGGTTCAGGTCAGAGGGGACAAGTCAATTGCTGTAATGATGTGGTATCGCTCTCCGCTGGAATCCGGCAGTCAGTCATTTGCCTACGTGTGGTAACGCTGATGACAGGAAGCACAGCCTTGTACGTAGCTCTGATGCAAGTAAACCCTGCGGCAAAGAACGAAGCAAAGTGATTAGTGCGATGAAAGTTGTTTTCGCCGCTGCTGCTAAGTGAGAGTAGACGGGGAACAGATGCTCCTCTTTCTAGCCGGCATTAGACCACGAGGTTCAGGTCAGAGGGGACAAGTCAATTGCTGTAATGATGTGGTATCGCTCTCGCTTGGAATCCCGGCAGTCAGTCAGTTGCCTACGTGTGGTAACGTGATGACAGGAAGCACAGCCTTGTACGTAGCTCTGATGCAAGTAAACCTGCGGCAAAGAACGAAGCAAAGTGATTAGTGCGATGAAAGCTGTTTTTGCCGCTTACTGATAAGTGAGAGTAAACGGGGAACAGATGCTCCTTTTCTAGCCGGAATTAGACACGTGGTGCAGGTAAGAGTGGACAAGTGATTTGCTGTAATGATGTGGTAATCGCTCTCCGCTGGAACCCGGCAGTCAGTCAGTTGCCTACGTGTGGTAACGCAGATGACAGGAAGCACAGCCTTGTACTAGCAGGCAGCTGCGAAAACAGCTTTCATCGCACTTAATCACTTTACTGCGTTCTTTGCCGCAGGTTTACTTGCATCAGAGCTACGTACAAGGCTGTGCTTCCTGTCATCTGCGTTACACACACTAGGCAACTACTGACTGACTGCGGGGTTCCAGCGGAGACCGATACCACGTCATTACTGCAATGCTGTGATGACGTAGTATCGCTCTCCCGCTCGTATCCCGGCAGTCTATCAGTTGGTAACGTGTGGTAACGCAAATGACCGGAAACACAACCTTGTACGTAACTCTGATGCAAGTACACCTGCGGCAAAGAGCGCAGAAAGTGATTAGTGCGATGAAAGTTGTTTTCGCAGCTGCTGCTGAGTGAGGGTAGACGGGGAACAGATGTTCCTTTTTTAGCCGGCAGCACACCATGTGGTGCAGATCAGAGGGGCCAGGTGAAATGCTGTGATGACGTAGTATCGCTCTCCGCTCGGTATCCCGGCAGTCAATCAGTTGGTAACGTGTGGTAACGCAGATGACCGGAAGCAAAGCTGGTACATTGCACTAATTCAAGTAAACTGCGGCAAAGAGCGCAGCAAAGTGATTAGTGCGATGAAAGTTGTTTTCGCAGCTGCTGCTAAGTGAGGGTAGACGGGGAACAGATGCTCCTTTTCTAGCCGGCAGCAGACCACGTGATGCCAGGTTAGAGGGGCCAGGTGAAATGCTGTGATGACGTAGTATCGCTCTCTGCTGGTATCCGGCTGTCAATCAGTTTATCACGTGTGGTAACGCAGATGACCGGAAACACAGCCTAGGTACGTAGCTCTGATGCAAGTAAACTGCGGCAAAGAGCGCAGCAAAGTGATTAGTGCGATGAAAGTTGTTTTCGCAGCTGCTGCTAAGTGAGGGTAGACGGGGAACAGACGCCTCCTTTTTTAGCCGGCAGCAGACCACGTGATGCGGTTAGAGGGGCCAGGTGAAATGCTGTGATGACGTAGTATCGCTCTCTGCTGGTATCCCGGCTGTCAATCAGTTTATCACGTGTTGGTAACGCAGATGACCGGAAACACAGCCTGGTACGTAGCTCTGATGCAAGTAAACCTGCTGCAATGAGCGCAGCAAAGTGATTAGTGCGAAGAAAGCTGTTTTCGGCGCCTGCTGCTAAGTGAGGGTAGACTGGGAACAGATGCTCCTTTTCTAGCCGGCAAGCAGACACGTGATGCCGGTTAGAGGGGCAGGTGAAATGCTGTGAATGACGTAGTATCGCTCTCTGCTGGTATCCCGGCTGTCAATCAGTTTATCACGTGTGGTAACGCAGATGACTGGAAACACAGCCTGGTACGTAGCTCTGATGCAAGTAAACCTGCTGCAATGACGCGCAGCAAAGTGATTAGTGCGAAGAAAGCTGTTTTCGGCGCTGCTGCTAAGTGAGGGTAGACGGGGAACAGACGCTCCTTTTTTAGCTGGCAGCAGACCACGTGATGCCGGTTAGAGGGGCCAGGTGAAATGCTGTGATGACGTAGTATCGCTCTCTGCTGGTATCCCGGCTGTCAATCAGTTTATCACGTGTGGTAACGCAGATGACGGAAACACAGCCTGGTACGTAGCTCTGATGCAAGTAAACCTGCTGCAATGAGCGCAGCAAAGTGATTAGTGCGAAGAAAGCTGTTTTCGCCGCTGCTGCTAAGTGAGGGTAGACGGGGAACAGATGCTCCTTTTCTAGCCGGCAGCAGACCACCGTGATGCCGGTTAGAGGGGCCAGGTGAAATGCTGTGATGACGTAGTATCGCTCTCTGCTGGTATCCCGGCTGTCAATCAGTTCTATCACGATGTGGTAACGCAGATGACCGGAGAACACACGCTGGTTCGTAGCTCTGATGCAAGTAAACCTGCGGCAAAGAGCGCAGCAAAGTGATTAGTGCGAAGAAAGCTGTTTTCGGCGCTGCTGCTAAGTGAGAGTAGACGGGGAACAGATGCTCCTTTTCTTGCTGGCAGCAGATCACGTGGGGCAGTGGTCACAGGGTTCAGTAGATACGCTGTAATGACGTGGTATCGCTCTCCACTCGAATACCGGCAGTCAATCAGTTTGGGCCACGTGTGGTAACGCAGAATGACCGGAAGCTCAGCCTGGTACGTATCTCCGATGCAAGTAAACCTGCGGCAAAGAGCGCAGCAAAGTGATTAGTGCGATGAAAGCTGTTTTCGCCGCTGCTGCTAAGTGAGAGTAGACGGGGAACAGATGCTCCTTTTCTAGCCGGCATTAGACCATCGAGGTTCAGGTCAGAGGGGACAAGTCTCAATTGCTGTAATGATGTGGTATCGCTCCTCCGCTGGAATCCACGGCAGTCAGTCATTTGCCTACGTGTGGTAACGCAGATGACAGGAAGCACAGCCTTGTACGTAGCTCTAGATGCAAGTAAACCTGCGGCCAAAGAACGAAGCAAAGTGATTAGTGCGATGAAAGTTGTTTTCGCCGCTGCTGCTAAGTGAGAGTAGACGGGGAACAGATGCTCCTTTTCTAGCCGGCATTAGACCACGAGGTTCAGGTCAGAGGGGACAAGTCAATTGCTGTAATGATGTGGTATCGCTCTCCGCTGGAATCCCGGCAGTCAGTCAGTTGCCTACGTGTGGTAACGCAGATGACAGGAAGCACAGCCCTTTGTACGTAGCTCTGATGCAAGTAAACCTGCCGGCAAAGAGGCGCAGCAAAGTGATTAGTGCGATGAAAGCTGTTTTTGCCGCTTCTGCTAAGTGAGAGTAAACGGGGAACAGGTGCTCCTTTTCTAGCCGGAATTAGACCACGTGGTGCAGGTAAGAGTGGACAAATGATTTGCTGTAATGATGTGGTATCGCTCTCCGCTGGAACCCCGGCAGTCAGTCAGTTGCCTACGTGTGGTAACGCAGATGACAGGAAGCACAGCCTTGTATTAGCAGCAGCTGCGAAAACAGCTTTCATCGCACTAATCACTTTACTGCGTTCTTTGCCGCAGGTTTACTTGCATCAGAGCTACAATACAAGGCTGTGCTTCCTGTCATCTGCGTTACCACACTAGGCAACTGACTGACTGCCGGGGTTCCAGCGGAGACCGATACCACGTCATTACTGCAATGCTGTGATGACGTAGTATCGCTCTCCGCTGGTATCCCGGCTGTCAATCAGTTTATCACGTGTGGTAACGCAGATGACCGGAAAACACAGCCTGGTACGTAGCTCTGATGCAAGTAAACCTGCTGCAATGAGCGCAGCAAAGTGAATTAGGTGCGAAGAAAGCTGTTTTCGCCGCTGCTGCTAAGTGAGAGTAGACGGGGAACAGATGCTCCTTTTCTAGCCGGCAGCAGACCACGTGATGCCGGTTAGAGGGGCCAGGTGAAATGCTGTGATGACGTAGTATCGCTCTCTGCTGGTATCCCGGTTGTCAATCAGTTTATCACGTGTGGTAACGCAGATGACCGGAAACACAGCCTGGTACGTAGCTCTGATGCAAGTGAACCTGCGGCAAAGAGCGCAGCAAAGTGATTAGTGCGAAGAAAGCTGTTTTCGGCGCTGCTGCTAAGTGAGAGTAGACGGGGAACAGATGCTCCTTTTCTTGCTGGCAGCAGATCACGTGGGCAGGTCACAGGGTTCAGTAGATATTGCTGTAATGACGTGGTATCGCTCTCCGCTGGAATCCCGGCAGTCAATCAGTTGCTCACGTGTGGTAACGCAGATGACCGGAAGCTCAGCCTGGTACGTATCTCCGATGCAAGTAAACCTGCGGCAAAGAGCGCAGCAAAGTGATTAGTGCGATGAAAGCTGTTTTCGCCGCTGCTGCTAAGTGAGAGTAGACGGGGGAACAGATGCTCCTTTTCTAGCCGGCATTAGACCACGAGGTTCAGGTCAGAGGGGACAAGTCAATTGCTGTAATGATGTGGTATCGCTCTCCGCTGGAATCCCGGCAGTCAGTCATTTGCCTACGTGTGGTAACGCAGATGACAGGAAGCACAGCCTTGTACGTAGCTCTGATGCAAGTAAACCTGCGGCAAAGAACGAAGCAAAGTGATTAGTGCGATGAAAGTTTGTTTTCGCCGCTGCTGCTAAGTGAGAGTAGACGGGGAACAGATGCTCCTTTTCTAGCCGGCATTAGACCACGAGGTTCAGGTCAGAGGGGACAAGTCAATTGCTGTAATGAAGTGGTATCGCTCTCCGCTGGAATCCCGGCAGTCAGTCAGTTGCCTACGTGTGGTAACGCAGATGACCAGGAAGCACAGCCTTGTACGTAGCTCTGATGCAAGTAAACCTGCGGCAAAGAGCGCAGCAAAGTGATTAGTGCGATGAAAGCTGTTTTTGCCGCTTTCTGCTAAGTGAGAGTAAACGGGGAACAGGTGCTCCTTTTCTAGCCGGAATTAGACCACGTGGTGCAGGTAAGAGTGGACAAATGATTTGCTGTAATGATGTGGTATCGCTCTCCGCTGGAACCCCGGCAGTCAGTCAGTTGCCTACGTGTGGTAACGCAGATGACAGGAAGCACAGCCTTGTATTAGCAGCAGCTGCGAAAACAGCTTTCATCGCACTAATCACTTTACTGCGTTCTTTGCCGCAGGTTTACTTGCATCAGAGCTACGTACAAGGCTGTGCTTCCTGTCATCTGCGTTACCACACTAGGCAACTGACTGACTGCCGGGGTTCCAGCGGAGACCGATACCACGTCATTACTGCAATGCTGTGATGACGTAGTATCGCTCTCCGCTCGTATCCCGGCAGTCTATGAGTTGGTAACGTGTGGTAACGCAGATGACCGGAAACACAACCTTGTACGTAACTCTGATGCAAGTACACCTGCGGCAAAGAGCGCAGAAAAGTGATTAGTGCGATGAAAGTTGTTTTCGCAGCTGCTGCTAAGTGAGGGTAGACGGGGAACAGATGTTCCTTTTTTAGCCGGCAGCAGACCACGTGGTGCAGGGACAGAGGGGCCAGGTGAAATGCTGTGATGACGTAGTATCGCTCTCCGCTGGTATCCCGGCTGTCAATCAGTTTATCACGTGTGGTAACGCAGATGACCGGAAACACAGCCTGGTACGTAGCTCTGATGCAAGTAAACCTGCGGCAAAGAGCGCAGCAAAGTGAGTAGTGCGAAGAAAGCTGTTTTCGCCGCTGCTGCTAAGTGAGGGTAGACGGGGAACAGATGCTCCTTTTCTAGCCGGCAGCAGACCACGTGATGCCGGTTAGAGGGGCCAGGTGAAATGCTGTGATGACGTAGTATCGCTCTCTGCTGGTATCCCGGCTGTCAATCAGTTTATCACGTGTGGTAACGCAGATGACCGGAAACACAGCCTGGTACGTAGCTCTGATGCAAGTAAACCTGCGGCAAAGAGCGCAGCAAAGTGATTAGTGCGATGAAAGTTGTTTTCGCAGCTGCTGCTAAGTGAGGGTAGACGGGGAACAGACGCTCCTTTTTTAGCCGGCAGCAGACCACGTGGTGCAGGGACAGAGGGGCCAGGTGAAATGCTGTGATGACGTAGTATCGCTCTCCGCTGGTATCCCGGCTGTCAATCAGTTTATCACGTGTGGTAACGCAGATGACCGGAAACACAGCCTGGTACGTAGCTCTGATGCAAGTAAACCTGCTGCAATGAGCGCAGCAAAGTGAGTAGTGCGAAGAAAGCTGTTTTCGCCGCTGCTGCTAAGTGAGGGTAGACGGGGAACAGATGCTCCTTTTCTAGCCGGCAGCAGACCACGTGATGCCGGTTAGAGGGGCCAGGTGAAATGCTGTGATGACGTAGTATCGCTCTCTGCTGGTATCCCGGCTGTCAATCAGTTTATCACGTGTGGTAACGCAGATGACCGGAAACACAGCCTGGTACGTAGCTCTGATGCAAGTAAACCTGCAGCAAAGAGCGCAGCAAAGTGATTAGTGCGAAGAAAGCTGTTTTCGCCGCTGATGCTAAGTGAGGGTAGACGGGGAACAGATGCTCCTTTTTTAGCACGGCAGCAGACCACGTGGTGCAGGTCAGAGGGGCCAGGTGAAATGCTGTGATGACGTGGTATCGCTTCGCTCCACTCGAATACCGGCAGTCAATCAGTTGGCCACGTGTGGGTAACGCAGATGACCGGAAACACAGCCTTGTACATAGCTCTGATGCAAGTAAACCTGCGGAAAAGAGCGCAGCAAAGTGATTAGTGCGAAGAAAGCTGTTTTCGGCGCTGCTGCTAAGTGAGGGTAGACGGGGAACAGATGCTCCTTTTCTTGCTGGCAGAGATCACGTGGGGCAGGTCACAGGGTTCAGTAGATATGCTGTAATGATGTGGTATCGCTCTCGCTGGAATCCCGGCAGTCAGTCAGTTGCCTACGTGTGGTAACGCAGATGACCGGAAGCACAGCCTTGTACGTAGCCCTGATGCAAGTAAACCTGCGGCAAAGAACGACGCATATTGATTAGTGCGATGAAAGCTGTTTTCGCGCTGCTGCTAATTGAGAGTAGATGGGGAACAGATGCTCATTTTCTAGCCGGCATTAGACCACGTGGTGCAGGTCAGAGGGGCCAGGTGAAATGCTGTAATGATGTGGTATCGCTCTCCGCTGGAATCCCGGCAGTCAGTCAGTTGCCTACGTGTGGTAACACAGGTGACCGGAACCTCAGCTGGTACGTAGCTCCGATGCAAGTAAACCTTAGAAAAGAGCGCACAGCAAAGTGATTAGTAGCGATGAAAGCTGTCTTCGCCGCTGATGCTAAGTGATGGTAGATGGGATCAGATGCTCCTTTTTTAGCCGGCAGCAGACCACGTGGTGCAGGTCAGAGGGGCCAGGTGAAATGCTGTGATGACGTAGTATCGCTGTCGCGCTGGTATCCCGGCAGTCAATCAGTTGACCACGTGTGTGTAACGCAGATGACCGGAAACACAGCATCGTACATAGCTCTGATGCAAGTAAACCTGCGGCAAAGAGCGCAGCAAAGTGA
The DNA here is from genome assembly GCF_052857255.1 of Amblyomma americanum. NCBI lineage: Eukaryota > Metazoa > Arthropoda > Arachnida > Ixodida > Ixodidae > Amblyomma > Amblyomma americanum. The sequence goes on along the minus strand of NW_027526512.1, from coordinate 683,123 downwards.
TTAGTGCGAAGAAAGCTGTTTTCGCCGCTGCTGCTAAGTGAGAGTAGACGGGGAACAGATGCTCCTTCTCTAGCCGGAATTAGACCACGGTGGTGCAGGTCAGAGGGGCCAGGTGAAATGCTGTAATGATGTGGTATCGCTCTCCGCTGGAATCCCGGCAGTCAGTCAGTTGCCTACGTGTGGTAACACAGGTGACCGGAACCTCAGCTGGTACGTAGCTCCGATGCAAGTAAACCTTAGAAAACAGCGCAGCAAAGTGATTAGTGCGATGAAAGCTGTCTTCGCCGCTGATGCTAAGTGATGGTAGATGGGGATCAGATGCTCCTTTTTTTAGCCGGCAGCAGACCACGTGGTGCAGGTCAGAGGGGCCAGGTGAACATGCTGTGATGGCGTAGTATCGCTCTCCGCTGGTATCCCGCAGGCAGTCATCAGTTGGCCACGTGTGGTAACGCAAGGTGACCGGAACACAGCTTGTACGTAGCTCCGATTCAAGTAAACCTGCGGCAAAGAGCGCAGCAAAGTGATTAGTGCGATGAAAGCTGTTTTCGCCGCTGCTGCTAAGTTGAGAGTTAGATGGGGAACAGATGCTCATTTTCTAGCCGGCATTAGACCACGTGGTGCAGGTCAGAGAGGCCAGGTAAAATGCTGTACTGACATGGGTATCGCTCTCCGCTGGAATCCCGGCAGTCAGTCAGTGGCCTACGTGTGGTAACAGAGATGACAGAAAGCACAGCCTTGTACGTAGCCCTGATGCAAGTAAACCTGCGGTAAAGAACGGAGCAAAGTGATTAGTGCGATGAAAGCTGTTTTCGCCGCTGCTGCTAAGTCAGAGTAGACGGGGAACAGATGCTCCTTTTCTAGCCGGCATTAGACCACGTGGTGCAGGTCAGAGCGGCCAGGTGAAATGCTGTAATGACGTGGTATCGCTCTCCGCTGAATCCCGGCAGTCAATCAGTGTTGCCGACGTGTGGGTAACGCAGATGACCGAACCTCAGCCTCGTACGTAGCTCTGATGCAAGTAAACCTGCGGCAAAGAGCGCAGCAAAGTGATTAGTGCGATGAAAGTTGTTTTCGCCGCTGATGCTAAGTGAGGGTTAGACGGGGAACAGATGCTCCTTTTTAGCCGGCAGCAGACCACGTGGTGCAGGTCAGAGGGGCCAGGTGAAATGCTGTGTGATGACGTAGTATCGCTGTCCGCTGGGTATCCCGGCAGTCAATCAGTTGACCACGTGTGGTAACGCAGATGACCGGAAACACAGCATCGTACATAGCTCTGATGCAAGTAAACCTGCGGCAAAGAGCGCAGCAAAGTGATTAGTGCGAAGAAAGCTGTTTTCGCCGCTGCTGCTAAGTGAGAGTAGACGGGGAACAGATGCTCCTTCTCTAGCGCGCATTAGACACGTGGTGCAGGTCAGAGGGGCCAGGTGAAATGCTGTAATGATGTGGTATCGCTGTCCGCTGGAATCCGGCAGTCAGTCAGTTGCCTACGTGTGGTAACACAGGTGACCGGAACCTCAGCTGGTACGTAGCTCCGATGCAAGTAAACCTTAGAAAAGAGCGCAGCAAAGTGATTAGTGCGATGAAAGCTGTCTTCGCCGCTGATGCTAAGTGATGGTAGATGGGGATCAGATGCTCCTTTTTTAGCCGGCAGCAGACCACGTGGTGCAGGGTCAGAGGGGCCAGGTGAACTGCTTGTGATGGCGTAGTATCGCTCTCCAGCTGGTATCCCGGCAGTCAATCAGTTGGCCACGTGTGGTAACGCAGAGTGACCGGAAACACAGCCTTGTACGTAGCTCCGATGCAAGTAAACCTGCGGCAAAGAGCGCAGCAAAGTGATTATGTGCGATGAAAGCTGTTTTCGCCGCTGCTGCTAAGTGAGAGTAGATGGGGAACAGATGCTCATTTTCTAGCCGGCATTAGACCACGTGGTGCAGGTCAGAGAGGCCAGGTAAAATGCTGTACTGACATGGTATCGCTCTCCGCTGGAATCCCGGCAGTCAGTCAGTGGCCTACGTGTGGTAACAGAGAGGCAGAAAGCACAGCCTTGTACGTAGCCCTGATGCAAGTAAACCTGCGGCAAAGAGCGCAGCAAAGTGATTAGTGCGATGAAAGCTGTTTTCGCCGCTGATGCTAAGTGAGGTTAGACGGGGAACAGATGCTCCTTTTTTAGCCGGCTGCAGACCACGTGGTGCAGGTTAGAGGGGCCAGGTGAAATGCTGTGATGACGTGGTATCGCTCTCCACTGGAATACCGGCAGTCAGTCAGTTGCCGACGTGTGGTAACGCAGATGACCGGAACCTCAGCTGGTACGTAGCTCCGATGCAAGTAAACCTTAGAAAAGAGCGCAGCAAAGTGATTAGTGCGATGAAAGCTGTCTTCGCCGCTGATGCTAAGTGATGGTAGACGGGGAGCAGATGCTCCTTTTCTAGCCCGCATTAGACCACGTGGTGCAGGTCAGAGGGGCCAGGTGAACTGCAGTAATGATGTGGTATCGCTCTCCGCTGGAATCCGGCAGTCAGTCAGTTGCCCACGTTGTGGTAACGCAGATGACAAGAAGCACAGCATGGTACATAGCTCTGATGCAAGTAAACCTGCGGCAAAGAGCGCAGCAAAGTGATTAGCGCGAAGAAAGCTGTTTTCGCCGTTGATGCTAAGTGAGGGTAGACGGGGAACAGATGCTCCTTTTTTAGCCGGCAGCAGACCACGTGGTGCAGGTCAGAGGGGCCAGGTGAAATGCTGTGATGACGTAGTATCGCTCTCCGCTGGTATCCCGGCAGTCAATCAGTTGATCACGTGTGGTAACGCAGATGACCGGAAACACAGCCTGGTACGTAGCTCTGATGCAAGTATACCTGCGGCAAAGAGCGCAGCAAAGTGATTAGTTCGATGAAAGTTGTTTTCGCCGCTGATGCTAAGTGAGGGTAGACGGGGAACAGATGCTCCTTTTTTAGCCGGCAGCAGACCACGTGGTGCAGGTCAGAGGGGCCAGGTGAAATGCTGTGATGACGTAGTATCGCTCTCCGCTGGTATCCCGGCAGTCAATTAGTTGGCCACGTGTGGTAACGCAGATGACCGGAAACACAGCCTTGTACATAGCTCCGATGCAAGTAAACCTGCGGCAAGGAGCGCTACAAAGTGACTAGTGCGAAGAAAGCTGTTTTCGCCGCTGCTGCTTAGTGAGGGTAGACGGGGAACAGATGCTCCTTTTCTTAGCCGGCAGTACACCACGTGGTGCAGGTTAGAGGGGCCAGGTGAAATGCTGTGATGACGTGGTATCGCTCTCCGCTGGAATCCCGGCAGTCAGCCAGTTGCCTACGTGTGGTAACGCAGATGACCGGAAGCACAGCCTTCTACGTAGCCCTGATGCAAGTAAACTTGCGGCAAAGAACGACTCAAAGTGATTAGTGCGATGAAAGATGTTTTCGCCGCTGCTGCTAAGTGAGAGTAGACGGGGAACAGATGCTCCTTTTCTAGCCGGCATTAGACCACGTGGTGCAGGTGAGAGGGGCCAGGTGAAATGCTGTAATGACGTGGTATCGCTCTCCGCTCGAATTCCGGCAGTCAATCAGTTGCCCACGTGTGGTAACGCAGATGACCGGAAGCTCAGCCTGGTACGTAGCTCTGATACAAGTAAACCTGCGGCAAAGAGCGCAGGAAAGTGATTAGTGCGATGAAAGTTGTTCTCGCAGCTGCTGCTAAGTAAGGGTAGACGGGGAACAGATGCTCCTTTTCTTAGCCGGCAGTACACCACGTGGTGCAGGTCAGAGGGGCCAGATGAAATGCTGTGATGACGTAGTATCGCTCTCCGCTGGTATCCCGGCAGTCAATCAGTTGGTAACGTGTGGTAACGCAGATGACCGGAAACACAGCCTGGTACATAGCTCTGATGCAAGTAAACCTGCGGCAAAGAGCGCTACAAAGTGACTAGTGCGAAAAAAGCTGTTTTCGCCGCTGCTGCTTAGTGAGGGTAGACGGGGAACAGATGCTCCGTTTTTAGCCGGCAGCAGACCACGTGGTGCAGGTCAGAGGGGCCAGGTGAAATGCTGTGATGACGTAGTATCGCTCTCCGCTGGTATCCCGGCAGTCAATTAGTTGGCCACGTGTGGTAACGCAGATCACCGGAAACACAGCCTTGTACTTAGCTCTGATGCAAGTAAACCTGCGGCAAAGAGCGCTACAAAATGACTAGTGAGAAGAAAGCTGTTTTCGCCGCTGCTGCTTAGTTAGGGTAGACGGGGAACAGATGCTCCTTTTCTTAGCCGGCAGTAGACCACGTGGTGCAGGTTAGAGGGGCCAGGTGAAATGCTGTGATGACGTAGTATCGCTCTCCGCTGGTATCCCGGCAGTCAATTAGTTGGCCACGTGTGGTAACGCAGATGACAGGAAGCACAGCCTTGTACGTAGCTCTGATGCAAGTAAACCTGCGGCAAAGAGCGCTGCAAAGTGATTAGTGCGAAGAAAGCTGTTTTCGCCGCTGTTGCTTAGTGAGGGTAGACGGAGAACAGATGCTCCTTTTCCATCTGGCATTAGACCAAGTGGTGCAGGTTAGAGGGGCCAGGTGAAATGCTGTGATGACGTAGTATCGCTCTCCGCTGGTATCCCGGCAGTACATCAGTTGGCCACGTGTGGTAACGCAGATGACCCGAAACACAGCCTTGTACATAGCTCTGATGCAAGTAAACCTGCGGCAAAGAGCGCTACAAAGTGACTAGTGCGAAGAAAGCTGTTTTGGCCGCTGCTGCTAAGTGAGGGTAGACGGGGAACAGATGCACCTTTCCTTCCTGGCAGCAGATCACGTGGGGCAGGTCACAGGGGCCAGTAGATATGCTGTAATGACGTGGTATCGCTCTCCGCTAGAATCCCGGCAGTCAATCAGTTGCTCACGTATGGTAACGCAGATGACCGGAAGCTCAGCCTGGTACGTAGCTCCGATGCAAGTAAACCTGCGGTAAAGAGCGCAGCAAAGTGATTAGTGCGATGAAAGCTGTTTTCGCCGCTGCTGCTAAGTGAGAGTAGACGGGGAACAGATGCTCCTTTTCTATGCCGGCATTAGACCACGTGGTGCAGGTCATAGGGGACAAGTCAATTGCTGTAATGATGTGGTATCGCTCTCCGCAGGAATCCCGGCAGTCAGTCAGTTGCCTACGTGTGGTAACGCAAATGACCGGAAGCACAGCCTTGTACGTAGCCCTGATGCAAGTAAACCTGCGGCAAAGAACGCAGCAAAGTGACTAGTGCGATGAAAGTTGTTTTCGCCGCTGCTGCTAAGTGAAAGTAGACAGGGAACAGATGCTCCTTTTCTAGGCCGCATTAGACCACGTGGTGCAGGTCAGAGGGGCCAGGTGAAATGCAGTAATGACGTGGTATCGCTCTCCGCTGGAATCCCGGCAGTCAGTCAGTTGCCTACGTGTGGTAACGCAGATGACAGGAAGCACAGCCTTGGACGTAGCTCTGATGCAAGTAAACCAGCGGCAAAGAACGCAGGAAAGTGATTAGTGCGATGAAAGCTGTTTTCGCCGCTGCTGCTAAGTGACAGTAGACGTTGAACAGATGCTCCTTTTCTAGCCCGCATTAGACCACGTGGTGCAGGTCAGAGGGGCCAGGTGAAATGCAGTAATGACGTGGTATTGCTCTCCGCTGGAATCCCGGCAGTCAATCAGTTGCCGACGTGTGGTAACGCAGATGACCGGAAACACAGCCTGGTACATAGCCCTGATGCAAGTAAACCTGCGGCAAAGAGCGCAGCAAAGTGATTAGTTCGAAGAAAGTTGTTTTCGCCGCTGATGCTAAGTGACGGTAGATGGGGAACAGATGCTCCTTTCTTAGCCGGCAGCAGACCACGTGGTGCAGTTCAGAGGGGCCAGGTGAAATGCTGTGATGACGTAGTATCGCTCTCCGCTGGTATCCCGGCAGTCAATCAGTTGATCACGTGTGGTAACGCAGATTACCGGAAACACAGCCTGGTACGTAGCTCTGATGCAAGTAAACCTGCGGCAAAGAGCGCAGCAAAGTGATTAGTGCGAAGAAAGTTGTTTTCGCCGCTGATGCTAGGTGAGGGTAGACGGGGAACAAATGCTCCTTTTTTGCCGGCAGCAGACCACGTGGTGCAGGTCAGAGGGGTCAGTTGAAATGCTGTGATGACGTAGTATCGCTCTCCGCTGGTATCCCGGCAGTCAATCAGTTGACCACGTGTGGTAACGCAGATGACCGGAAACACAGCCTTGTACATAGTTCTGATGCAAGTAAACCTGCGGCAAGGTGCGCAGCAAAGTGATTAGTGGGATGAAAGTTGTTTTCGCCGCTGATGCTAAGTGAGGGTAGACGGGGAACAGATGCTCCTTTTTAGCCGGCAGTAGACCACGTGGAGCAGGTCAGAGGGGCCAGGTGAAATGCTGTGATGACGTTGTATCGCTCTCCGCTGGTATCCCGGCAGTCAATCAGTTGATCACGTGTGGTAACGCATATGACCGGAAACACAGCCTTGTACATAGCTCTGATGCAAGTAAACCTGCGGCAAATAGCGCAGCAAAGTGATTAGTGCGAAGAAAGCTGTTTTCGCCGCTGATGCTAAGTGAGGGTAGACGGGGAACAGCTCCTCCTTTTTTAGCCGGCAGCAGACCACGTGATGCAGGCCAGAGAGGCAAGTTGAAGTGCTGTGATGACGTAGTATCGCTCTCCGCTGCTATCCCGGCAGTCAATCAGTTGACCACGTGTGGTAACGCAGATGACCGGAAACACAGCCTGGTGCGTAGCTCTGATGCAAGTAAACCTGCGGCAAAGAGCGCAGCGAAGTGATTAGTTCGATGAAAGTTGTTTTCGCCGCTGATGCTAGGTGAGGGTAGACGGGGAACAAATGCTCCTTTTTTGCCGGCAGCAGACCACGTGGTGCAGGTCAGAGGGGTCAGTTTAAATGCTGTGATGACGTAGTATCGCTCTCCGCTGGTATCCCGGCAGTCAATCAGTTGACCACGTGTGGTAACGCAGATGACCGGAAACACAGCCTTGTACATAGTTCTGATGCAAGTAAACCTGCGGCAAGGTGCGCAGCAAAGTGATTAGTGCGATGAAAGTTGTTTTCGCCGCTGATGCTAAGTGAGGGTAGACGGGGAACAGATGCTCCTTTTTTAGCCGGCAGCAGACCACGTGGTGCAGGTCAGAGGGGTCAGTTTAAATGCTGTGATGACGTTGTATTGCTCTCCGCTGGTATCCCGGCAGTCAATCAGTTGACCACGTGTGGTAACGCATATGACCGGAAACACAGCCTTGTACATAGCTCTGATGCAAGTAAACCTGCGGCAAATAGCGCAGCAAAGTGATTAGTGCGAAGAAAGCTGTTTTCGCCGCTGATGCTAAGTGAGGGTAGACGGGGAACAGCTCCTCCTTTTTTAGCCGGCAGCAGACCACGTGATGCAGACCAGAGAGGCCAGTTGAAATGCTGTGATGACGTAATATCGCTCTCCGCTGCTATCCCGGCAGTCAATCAGTTGACCACGTGTGGTAACGCAGATGACCGGAAACACAGCCTGGTGCGTAGCTCTGATGCAAGTAAACCTGCGGCAAAGAGCGCAGCGAAGTGATTAGTTCGAAGAAAGTTGTTTTCGCCGCTGATGCTAAGTGACAGTAGACGGGGAACAGATGCTCCTTTTCTAGCCGGCATTAGACCACGTTGTGCAGGTCAGAGGGGCCAGGTGAAATGCAGTAATGACGTGGTATTGCTCTCCGCTGGAATCCCGGCAGTCAATCAGTTGCCGACGTGTGGTAACGCAGATGACTGGAAACACAGCCTGGTACATAGCTCTGATGCAAGTAAACCTGCGGCAAAGAGCGCAGCAAGGTGATTAGCGCGAAGAAAGCTGTTTTCGCCGCTGATGCTAAGTGAGGGTAAACGGGGAACAGATGCTCCTTTTCTAGCCGGCATTACACCACGAGGTGCAGGTCACAGCGGACATGTAAAATGCTGTAATTATGTGGAACCGCACTCCTCTGGAGTCCCGGCAGTCAGTCAGTTGCCTACGTGTAGTAACGCAGATGACAGGAAGCACAGCCTTGTATGTAGCCCTGATGCAAGTAAACCTGGGGCAAAGAACGCAGCAAAGTGATTAGTGCGATGAAAGCTGTTTTCGCCGCTGCTGCTAAGTGACAGTAGACGGGGAACAGATGCTCCTTTCATAGCCCGCATTAGACCACGTGGTGCAGGTCAGAGGGGCCAGGTGAAATGCAGTAATGACGTGGTATCGCTCTCCGCTGGAATCCCGGCAGTCAGTCAGTCGCCTACGTGTGGTAACGCAGATGACAGGAAGCACAGCCTTGTACGTAGCTCTGATGCAAGTAAACCAGCGGCATAGAACGCAGGAAAGTGATTAGTGCCATGAAAGCTGTTTTCGCCGCTGCTGCTAAGTGACAGTAGACGGGGAACAGATGCTCCTTTTCTAGCCGGCATTAGACCACGTTGTGCAGGTCAGAGGGGCCAGGTGAAATGCAGTAATGACGTGGTATCGCTCTCCGCTGCTATCCCGGCAGTCAATCAGTTGACCACGTGTGGTAACGCAGATGACCGGAAACACAGCCTGGTGCGTAGCTCTGATGCAAGTAAACCTGCGGCAAAGAGCGCAGCAAGGTGATTAGCGCGAAGAAAGCTGTTTTCGCCGCTGATGCTAAGTGAGGGTAAACGGGGAACAGATGCTCCTTTTTTAGCCGGCAGCAGACCACGTGGTGCAGGTCAGAGGGGCCAGTAGATATGCTGTGATGACGTTGTATCGCTCTCCGCTGGTATCCCGGCAGTCAATCAGTTGGTAACGTGAGGTAACGCAGATGACCGGAAACACAGCCTTGTACGTAACTCTGATGCAAGTAAACCTGCGGCAAAGAGCGCAGCAAAGTGATTAGTGCGATGAAAGTTGTTTTCGCCGCTGATGCTAAGTGAGGGTAGACGGGGAACAGATGCTCCTTTTTTAGCCGGCAGCAGACCACGTGGTGCAGGTCAGCGGGGCCAGTAGATATGCTGTAATGACGTGGTATTGCTCTCCGCTGGAATCCCGGCAGTCAATCAGTTGCCGACGTGTGGTAACGCAGATGACAGGAAGCACAGCCTTGTACGTAGCTCTGATGCAAGTAAACCAGCGGCAAAGAACGCAGGAAAGTGATTAGTGCCATGAAAGCTGTTTTCGCCGCTGCTGCTAAGTGACAGTAGACGGGGAACAGATGCTCCTTTTCTAGCCGGCATTAGACCACGTTGTGCAGGTCAGAGGGGCCAGGTGAAATGCAGTAATGACGTGGTATTGCTCTCCGCTGGAATCCCGGCAGTCAATCAGTTGCCGACGTGTGGTAACGCAGATGACAGGAAGCACAGCCTTGTACGTAGCTCTGATGCAAGTAAACCAGCGGCAAAGAACGCAGGAAAGTGATTAGTGCCATGAAAGCTGTTTTCGCCGCTGCTGCTAAGTGACAGTAGACGGGGAACAGATGCTCCTTTTCTAGCCGGCATTAGACCACGTGGTGCAGGTCAGAGGGGCCAGGTGAAATGCAGTAATGACGTGGTATTGCTCTCCGCTGGAATCCCGGCAGTCAATCAGTTGCCGACGTGTGGTAACGCAAATGACCGGAAACACTGCCTTGTACATAGCTCTGATGCAAGTAAGCCTGCGGCAAAGAGCGCTACAAAATGACTAGTGCGAAGAAAGCTGTTTTCGCCGCTGTTGCTTAGTAAGGGTAGACGGGGAACAGATGCTCCTTTTCTTAGCCGGCAGTAGACCAAGTGGTGCAGGTTAGAGGGGCCAGGTGAAATGCTGTGATGACGTGGTATCGCTCTCCACTGGAATACCGGCAGTCAATCAGTTGGCCACGTGTGGTAACGCAGATGATCGGAAGCTGAGCCTGTAACGTAGCTCCGATGCAAGAAAACCTGCGGCAAAGAGCGCAGCAAAGTTATTAGTGCGATGAAAGCTGTTTCCGCCGCTAATGCTAATGGAGAGTAGACGGGGAACAGATGCTCCTTTTTTAGCCGGCAGCAGACCACGTGGTGCATGCAGGTCAGAGGGGCAAGGTGAAATGCTGTGATGACGTAGTATCGCTCTCCGCTGGTATCCCGGCAGTCAATCAGTTGGCCACGTGTGGTAACGCAGATGACCCGAAACACAATGTACATAGCTCTAATGCCAGTAAACCTGCGGAAAAGTGCGCAGCAAAGTGATTAGTGCGAAGAAAGCTGTTTTCGCCACTGCTGCTAAGTGAGGGTAGACGGGGAACAGATGCACCTTTCCTTCCTGGCAGCAGATCACGTGGGGCAGGTCACAGAGGCCAGTAGATATGCTGTAATGACGTGGTATCGCTCTCCGCTGGAATCCCGGCAGTCAATCAGTTGCTCACGTATGGTAACGCAGGTGACCGGAAGCTCAGCCTGGTACGTAGCTCCGATGCAAGTAAACCTGCTGTAAAGAGCGCAGCAAAGTGATTAGTGCGATGAAAGCTGTTTTCGCCGCTGCTGCTAAGTGAGGGTAGACGGGGAACAGAAGCACCTTTCTTTCCTGGCAGCAGATCACGTGGGGCAGGTCACAGGGGCCAGTAGATATGCTGTAATGACGTGGTATCGCTCTCCGCTGGAATCCCGGCAGTCAGCCAGTTGCCTACGTGTGGTAACGCAGATGACCGGAAGCACAGCCTTCTACGTAGCCCTGATGCAAGTAAACTTGCGGCAAAGAACGACTCAAAGTGATTAGTGCGATGAAAGATGTTTTCGCCGCTGCTGCTAAGTGAGAGTAGACGGGGAACAGATGCTCCTTTTCTAGCCGGCATTAGACCACGTGGTGCAGGTCAGAGGGGCCAGGTGAAATGCTGTAATGACGTGGTATCGCTCTCCGCTCGAATTCCGGCAGTCAATCAGTTGCCCACGTGTGGTAACGCAGATGACCGGAAGCTCAGCCTGGTACGTAGCTCCGATGCAAGTAAACCTGCGGTAAAGAGCGCAGCAAAGTGATTAGTGCGATGAAAGCTGTTTTCGCCGCTGCTGCTAAGTGAGAGTAGACGGGGAACAGATGCTCCTTTTCTATGCCGGCATTAGACCACGTGGTGCAGGTCATAGGGGACAAGTCAATTGCTGTAATGATGTGGTATCGCTCTCCGCAGGAATCCCGGCAGTCAGTCAGTTGCCTACGTGTGGTAACGCAAATGACCGGAAGCACAGCCTTGTACGTAGCCCTGATGCAAGTAAATGTGCGGCAAAGAACGCAGCAAAGTGACTAGTGCGATGAAAGTTGTTTTCGCCGCTGCTGCTAAGTGACAGTAGACAGGGAACAGATGCTCCTTTTCTAGCCCGCATTAGACCACGTGGTGCAGGTCAGAGGGGCCAGGTGAAATGCAGTAATGACGTGGTATCGCTCTCCGCTGGAATCCCGGCAGTCAGTCAGTTGCCTACGTGTGGTAACGCAGATGACAGGAAGCACAGCCTTGGACGTAGCTCTGATGCAAGTAAACCAGCGGCAAAGAACGCAGGAAAGTGATTAGTGCGATGAAAGCTGTTTTCGCCGCTGCTGCTAAGTGACAGTAGACGTTGAACAGATGCTCCTTTTCTAGCCCGCATTAGACCACGTGGTGCAGGTCAGAGGGGCCAGGTGAAATGCAGTAATGACGTGGTATTGCTCTCCGCTGGAATCCCGGCAGTCAATCAGTTGCCGACGTGTGGTAACGCAGATGACCGGAAACACAGCCTGGTACATAGCCCTGATGCAAGTAAACCTGCGGCAAAGAGCGCAGCAAAGTGATTAGTTCGAAGAAAGTTGTTTTCGCCGCTGATGCTAAGTGACGGTAGACGGGGAACAGATGCTCCTTTCTTAGCCGGCAGCAGACCACGTGGTGCAGTTCAGAGGGGCCAGGTGAAATGCTGTGATGACGTAGTATCGCTCTCCGCTGCTATCCCGGCAGTCAATCAGTTGATCACGTGTGGTAACGCAGATTACCGGAAACACAGCCTGGTACGTAGCTCTGATGCAAGTAAACCTGCGGCAAAGAGCGCAGCAAAGTGATTAGTGCGAAGAAAGTTGTTTTCGCCGCTGATGCTAGGTGAGGGTAGACGGGGAACAAATGCTCCTTTTTTGCCGGCAGCAGACCACGTGGTGCAGGTCAGAGGGGTCAGTTTAAATGCTGTGATGACGTAGTATCGCTCTCCGCTGGTATCCAGGCAGTCAATCAGTTGACCACGTGTGGTAACGCAGATGACCGGAAACACAGCCTTGTACATAGTTCTGATGCAAGTAAACCTGCGGCAAGGTGCGCAGCAAAGTGATTAGTGCGATGAAAGTTGTTTTCGCCGCTGATGCTAAGTGAGGGTAGACGGGGAACAGATGCTCCTTTTTTAGCCGGCAGTAGACCACGTGGTGCAGGTCAGAGGGGCCAGGTGAAATGCTGTGATGACGTTGTATCGCTCTCCGCTGGTATCCCGGCAGTCAATCAGTTGACCACGTGTGGTAACGCAGATGACCGGAAACACAGCCTGGTGCGTAGCTCTGATGCAAGTAAACCTGCGGCAAAGAGCGCAGCGAAGTGATTAGTTCGATGAAAGTTGTTTTCGCCGCTGATGCTAAGTGAGGGTAGACGGGGAACAGATGCTCCTTTTCTAGCCGGCATTACACCTCGAGGTGCAGGTCACAGCGGACATGTAAAATGCTGTAATTATGTGGAACCGATCTCCTCTGGAGTCCCGGCAGTCAGTCAGTTGCCTACGTGTAGTAACGCAGATGACACGAAGCACAGCCTTGTATGTAGCCCTGATGCAAGTAAACCTGCGGCAAAGAACGCAGCAAAGTGATTAGTGCGATGAAAGCTGTTTTCGCCGCTGCTGCTAAGTGACAGTAGACGGGGAACAGATGCTCCTTTCATAGCCCGCATTAGACCACGTGGTGCAGGTCAGAGGGGCCAGGTGAAATGCAGTAATGACGTGGTATTGCTCTCCGCTGGAATCCCGGCAGTCAATCAGTTGCCGACGTGTGGTAACGCAGATGACTGGAAACACAGCCTGGTACATAGCTCTGATGCAAGTAAACCTGCGGCAAAGAGCGCAGCAAGGTGATTAGCGCGAAGAAAGCTGTTTTCGCCGCTGATGCTAAGTGAGGGTAAACGGGGAACAGATGCTCCTTTTTTAGCCGGCAGCAGACCACGTGGTGCAGGTCAGAGGGGCCAGGTGAAATGCTGTGATGACGTTGTATCGCTCTCCGCTGGTATCCCGGCAGTCAATCAGTTGGTAACGTGAGGTAACGCAGATGACCGGAAACACAGCCTTGTACGTAACTCTGATGCAAGTAAACCTGCGGCAAAGAGCGCAGCAAAGTGATTAGTGCGATGAAAGTTGTTTTCGCCGCTGATGCTAAGTGAGGGTAGACGGGGAACAGATGCTCCTTTTTTAGCCGGCAGCAGACCACGTGGTGCAGGTCAGAGGGGCCAGGTGAAATGCAGTAATGACGTGGTATTGCTCTCCGCTGGAATCCCGGCAGTCAATCAGTTGCCGACGTGTGGTAACGCAAATGACCGGAAACACAGCCTTGTACATAGCTCTGATGCAAGTAAGCCTGCGGCAAAGAGCGCTACAAAATGACTAGTGCGAAGAAAGCTGTTTTCGCCGCTGTTGCTTAGTAAGGGTAGACGGGGAACAGATGCTCCTTTTCTTAGCCGGCAGTAGACCAAGTGGTGCAGGTTAGAGGGGCCAGGTGAAATGCTGTGATGACGTGGTATCGCTCTCCACTGGAATACCGGCAGTCAATCAGTTGGCCACGTGTGGTAACGCAGATGATCGGAAGCTCAGCCTGTAACGTAGCTCCGATGCAAGAAAACCTGCGGCAAAGAGCGCAGCAAAGTTATTAGTGCGATGAAAGCTGTTTCCGCCGCTAATGCTAATGGAGAGTAGACGGGGAACAGATGCTCCTTTTTTAGCCGGCAGCAGACCACGTGGTGCATGCAGGTCAGAGGTGCCAGGTGAAATGCTGTGATGACGTAGTATCGCTCTCCGCTGGTATCCCGGCAGTCAATCAGTTGGCCACGTGTGGTAACGCAGATGACCCGAAACACAATGTACATAGCTCTAATGCCAGTAAACCTGCGGAAAAGTGCGCAGCAAAGTGATTAGTGCGAAGAAAGCTGTTTTCGCCACTGCTGCTAAGTGAGGGTAGACGGGGAACAGATGCACCTTTCCTTCCTGGCAGCAGATCACGTGGGGCAGGTCACAGAGGCCAGTAGATATGCTGTAATGACGTGGTATCGCTCTCCGCTGGAATCCCGGCAGTCAATCAGTTGCTCACGTATGGTAACGCAGATGACCGGAAGCTCAGCCTGGTACGTAGCTCCGATGCAAGTAAACCTGCTGTAAAGAGCGCAGCAAAGTGATTAGTGCGATGAAAGCTGTTTTCGCCGCTGCTGCTAAGTGAGGGTAGACGGGGAACAGAAGCACCTTTCTTTCCTGGCAGCAGATCACGTGGGGCAGGTCACAGGGGCCAGTAGATATGCTGTAATGACGTGGTATCGCTCTCCGCTGGAATCCCGGCAGTCAGCCAGTTGCCTACGTGTGGTAACGCAGATGACCGGAAGCACAGCCTTCTACGTAGCCCTGATGCAAGTAAACTTGCGGCAAAGAACGACTCAAAGGGATTAGTGCGATGAAAGATGTTTTCGCCGCTGCTGCTAAGTGAGAGTAGACGGGGAACAGATGCTCCTTTTCTAGCCGGCATTAGACCACGTGGTGCAGGTCAGAGGGGCCAGGTGAAATGCTGTAATGACGTGGTATCGCTCTCCGCTCGAATTCCGGCAGTCAATCAGTTGCCCACGTGTGGTAACGCAGATGACCGGAAGCTCAGCCTGGTACGTAGGTCTGATACAAGTAAACCTGCGGCAAAGAGCGCAGGAAAGTGATTAGAGCGATGAAAGTTGTTCTCGCAGCTGCTGCTAAGTAAGGGTAGACGGGGAACAGATGCTCCTTTTTTAGCCGACTGCAGACCACGTGGTGCAGGTCAGAGGGGCCAGATGAAATGCTGTGATGACGTAGTATCGCTCTCCGCTGGAATACCGGCAGTCAATCAGTGGACCACGTGTGGTAACGCAGATGACCGGAACCTCAGCCTGGTACGTAGCTCTAATGCAAGTAAATCTGCGGCAAAGAGCGCAGCAAAGTGATTAGTTCGATGAAAGTTGTTTTCGCCGCTGCTGCTAATTGAATGTAGACGGGGAACAGATGCTCCTTTTCTAGCCGGCATTAGACCACGAGGTGCAGGTCAGAGCGGACATGTAAAATGGTGTAATTATGTGGAGCCGCTCTCTGCTGGAGTCCCGGCAGTCAGTCAGTTGCCTACGTGTAGTAACGCAGATGACAGGAAGCACAGCGTTGTATGTAGCCCTGATGCAATTAAACCTGCGGCAAAGAACGCAGCAAAGTGATTAGTGCGATGAAAGCTGTTTTCGCCGCTGCTGCTAAGTGACAGTAGACGGGGAACAGATGCTCCTTTTCTAGCCCGCATTAGACCACGTGTTGCAGGTCAGAGGGGCCAGGTGAAATGCAGTAATGACGTGGTATCGCTCTCCGCTGGAATACCGGCAGTCAGTCAGTTGCCTACGTGTGGTAACGCTGATGACAGGAAGCACAGCCTTGTACGTAGCTCCTATGCAAGTAAACCAGCGGCAAAGAACGCAGCAAAGTGATTAGTGCGAAGAAAGTTGTTTTCGCCGCTGATGCTAGGTGAGGGTAGACGGGGAACAAATGCTCCTTTTTTGCCGGCAGCAGACCACGTGGTGCAGGTCAGAGGGGTCAGTTGAAATGCTGTGATGACGTAGTATCGCTCTCCGCTGGTATCCCGGCAGTCAATCAGTTGACCACGTGTGGTAACGCAGATGACCGGAAACACAGCCTTGTACATAGTTCTGATGCATTTAAACCTGCGGGAAGGTGCGCAGCAAAGTGATTAGTGGGATGAAAGTTGTTTTCGCCGCTGATGCTAAGTGAGGGTAGACGGGGAACAGATGCTCCTTTTTAGCCGGCAGTAGACCACGTGGTGCAGGTCAGAGGGGCCAGGTGAAATGCTGTGACGACGTTGTATCGCTCTCCGCTGGTATCCCGGCAGTCAATCAGTTGACCACGTGTGGTAACGCATATGGCCGGAAACACAGCCTTGTACATAGCTCTGATGCAAGTATACCTGCGGCAAATAGCGCAGCAAAGTGATTAGTTCGAAGAAAGCTGTTTTCGCCGCTGATGCTAAGTGAGGGTAGACGGGGAACAGCTCCTCCTTTTTTAGCCGGCAGCAGACCACGTGATGCAGGCCAGAGAGGCAAGTTGAAATGCTGTGATGACGTAGTATCGCTCTCCGCTGGTATCCCGGCAGTCAATTAGTTGGCCACGTGTGGTAAAGCAGATGACCGGAAACACAGCCTTGTACATAGCTCTGATGCAAGTAAACCTGCGGCAAAGAGCGCTACAAAGTGACTAGTGCGAAAAAAGCTGTTTTCGCCGCTGCTGCTTAGTGAGGGTAGACGGGGAACAGATGCTCCTTTTTTAGCCGGCAGCAGACCACGTGGTGCAGGTCAGACGGGCCAGGTGAAATGCTGTGATGACGTAGTATCGCTCTCCGCTGGTATCCCGGCAGTCAATTAGTTGGCCACGTGTGGTAACGCAGATCACCGGAAACACAGCCTTGTACTTAGCTCTGATGCAAGTAAACCTGCGGCAAAGAGCGCTACAAAATGACTAGTGAGAAGAAAGCTGTTTTCGCCGCTGCTGCTTAGTTAGGGTAGACGGGGAACAGATGCTCCTTTTTTAGCCGGCAGTAGACCACGTGGTGCAGGTTAGAGGGGCCAGGTGAAATGCTGTGATGACGTGGTATCGCTCTCCACTGGAATACCGGCAGTCAGTCAGTTGCCTTCGTATGGTAACGCAGATGACAGGAAGCACAGCCTTGTACGTAGCTCTGATGCAAGTAAACCTGCGGCAAAGAGCGCTGCAAAGTGATTAGTGCGAAGAAAGCTGTTTTCGCCGCTGTTGCTTAGTGAGGGTAGACGGGGAACAGATGCTCCTTTTTTTAGCCGGCAGTAGACCACGTGGTGCAGGTTAGAGGGGCCAGGTGAAATGCTGCGATGACGTGGTATCGCTCTCCACTGGAATACCGGCAGTACATCAGTTGGCCACGTGTGGTAACGCAGATGACCGGAAACACAGCCTTGTACATAGCTCTGAAGCAAGTGAACCTGCGGCAAAGAACGCAGCAGTGATTAGTGCGTTGAAAGCTGTTTTCGCCGTGGCTGCTAAGTGAGAGTAGACGGGGAACAGATGCTCCTTTTCCATCTGGCATTAGACCAAGTGGTGCAGGTTAGAGGGGCCAGGTGAAATGCTGTGATGACGTAGTATCGCTCTCCGCTGGTATCCCGGCCGTCAATCAGTTGGCCACGTGTGGTAACGCAGATGACCCGAAACACAGCCTTGTACATAGCTCTGATGCAAGTAAACCTGCGGCAAAGAGCGCTACAAAGTGACTAGTGCGAAGAAAGTTGTTTTGGCCGCTGCTGCTAAGTGAGGGTAGACGGGGAACAGATGCACCTTTCCTTCCTGGCAGCAGATCACGTGGGGCAGGTCACAGGGGCCAGTAGATATGCTGTAATGACGTGGTATCGCTCTCCGCTAGAATCCCGGCAGTCAATCAGTTGCTCACGTATGGTAACGCAGATGACCGGAAGCTCAGCCTGGTACGTAGCTCCGATGCAAGTAAACCTGCGGTAAAGAGCGCAGCATAGTGATTAGTGCGATGAAAGCTGTTTTCGCCGCTGCTGCTAAGTGAGAGTAGACGGGGAACAGATGCTCCTTTTCTAGCCGGCATTAGACCACGTGGTGCAGGTCATAGGGGACAAGTCAATTGCTGTAATGATGTGGTATCGCTCTCCGCAGGAATCCCGGCAGTCAGTCAGTTGCCTACGTGTGGTAACGCAAATGACCGGAAGCACAGCCTTGTACGTAGCCCTGATGCAAGTAAACCTGCGGCAAAGAACGCAGCAAAGTGACTAGTGCGATGAAAGTTGTTTTCGCCGCTGCTGCTAAGTGACAGTAGACAGGGAACAGATGCTCCTTTTCTAGCCCGCATTAGACCACGTGGTGCAGGTCAGAGGGGCCAGGTGAAATGCAGTAATGACGTGGTATCGCTCTCCGCTGGAATCCCGGCAGTCAATCAGTTGCCGACGTGTGGTAACGCAGATGACCGGAAACACAGCCTGGTACATAGCCCTGATGCAAGTAAACCTGCGGCAAAGAGCGCAGCAAAGTGATTAGTTCGAAGAAAGTTGTTTTCGCCGCTGATGCTAAGTGACGGTAGACGGGGAACAGATGCTCCTTTCTTAGCCGGCAGCAGACCACGTGGTGCAGTTCAGAGGGGCCAGGTGAAATGCTGTGATGACGTAGTATCGCTCTCCGCTGGTATCCCGGCAGTCAATCAGTTGATCACGTGTGGTAACGCAGATTACCGGAAACACAGCCTGGTACGTAGCTCTGATGCAAGTAAACCTGCGGCAAAGAGCGCAGCAAAGTGATTAGTGCGAAGAAAGTTGTTTTCGCCGCTGATGCTAGGTGAGGGTAGACGGGGAACAAATGCTCCTTTTTTGCCGGCAGCAGACCACGTGGTGCAGGTCAGAGGGGTCAGTTGAAATGCTGTGATGACGTAGTATCGCTCTCCGCTGGTATCCCGGCAGTCAATCAGTTGACCACGTGTGGTAACGCAGATGACCGGAAACACAGCCTTGTACATAGTTCTGATGCATTTAAACCTGCGGCAAGGTGCGCAGCAAAGTGATTAGTGGGATGAAAGTTGTTTTCGCCGCTGATGCTAAGTGAGGGTAGACGGGGAACAGATGCTCCTTTTTAGCCGGCAGTAGACCACGTGGTGCAGGTCAGAGGGGCCAGGTGAAATGCTGTGACGACGTTGTATCGCTCTCCGCTGGTATCCCGGCAGTCAATCAGTTGACCACGTGTGGTAACGCATATGGCCGGAAACACAGCCTTGTACATAGCTCTGATGCAAGTATACCTGCGGCAAATAGCGCAGCAAAGTGATTAGTTCGAAGAAAGCTGTTTTCGCCGCTGATGCTAAGTGAGGGTAGACGGGGAACAGCTCCTCCTTTTTTAGCCGGCAGCAGACCACGTGATGCAGGCCAGAGAGGCAAGTTGAAATGCTGTGATGATGTAGTATCGCTCTCCGCTGCTATCCCGGCAGTCAATCATTTGACCACGTGTGGTAACGTAGATGACCGGAAACACAGCCTGGTGCGTAGCTCTGATGCAAGTAAACCTGCGGCAAAGAGCGCAGCGAAGTGACTAGTTCGATGAAAGTTGTTTTCGCCGCTGATGCTAGGTGAGGGTAGACGGGGAACAAATGCTCCTTTTTTGCCGGCAGCAGACCACGTGATGCAGACCAGAGAGGCCAGTTGAAATGCTGTGATGACGTAATATCGCTCTCCGCTGCTATCCCGGCAGTCAATCAGTTGACCACGTGTGGTAACGCAGATGACCGGAAACACAGCCTGGTGCGTAGCTCTGATGCAAGTAAACCTGCGGCAAAGAGCGCAGCGAAGTGATTAGTTCGATGAAAGTTGTTTTCGCCGCTGATGCTAAGTGAGGGTAGACGGGGAACAGATGCTCCTTTTCTAGCCGGCATTACACCACGAGGTGCAGGTCAGAGGGACCAGGTGAAATGCAGTAATGACGTGGTATCGCTCTCCGCTGGAATCCCGGCAGTCAGTCAGTCGCCTACGTGTGGTAACGCAGATGACAGGAAGCACAGCCTTGTACGTAGCTCTGATGCAAGTAAACCAGCGGCAAAGAACGCAGGAAAGTGATTAGTGCCATGAAAGCTGTTTTCGCCGCTGCTGCTAAGTGACAGTAGACGGGGAACAGATGCTCCTTTTCTAGCCGGCATTAGACCACGTGGTGCAGGTCAGGGGGGCCAGGTGAAATGCAGTAATGACGTGGTATTGCTCTCCGCTGGAATCCCGGCAGTCAATCAGTTGCCGACGTGTGGTAACGCAGATGACTGGAAACACAGCCTGGTACATAGCTCTGATGCAAGTAAACCTGCGGCAAAGAGCGCAGCAAGGTGATTAGCGCGAAGAAAGCTGTTTTCGCCGCTGATGCTAAGTGAGGGTAAACGGGGAACAGATGCTCCTTTTTTAGCCGGCAGCAGACCACGTGGTGCAGGTCAGAGGGGCCAGGTGAAATGCTGTGATGACGTAGTATCGCTCTCCGCTGGTATCCCGGCAGTCAATCAGTTGATCACGTGTGGTAACGCAGATGACCGGAAACAGAGCCTGGTACGTAGCTCTGATGCAAGTATACCTGCGGCAAAGAGCGCAGCGAAGTGATTAGTTCGATGAAAGTTGTTTTCGCCGCTGATGCTAAGTGAGGGTAGACGGGGAACAGATGCTCCTTTTTTAGCCGGCAGCAGACCACGTGGTACAGGTCAGAGAACCAGGTGAAATGCTGTGATGACGTAGTATCGCTCTCCGCTGGTATCCCGGCAGTCAATCAGTTGATCACGTGTGGTAACGCAGATGACCGGAAACACAGCCTGGTACGTAGCTCTGATGCAAGTAAACCTGCGGCAAAGAGCGCAGCAAAGTGATTAGTGCGAAGAAAGTTGTTTTCGCCGCTGATGCTAAGTGAGGGTAGACGGGGAACAGATGCTCCTTTTTTAGCCGGCAGCAGACCACGTGGTGCAGGTCAGAGGGGCCAGGTGAAATGCTGTGATGACGTAGTATCGCTCTCCGCTGGTATCCCGGCAGTCAATCAGTTGATCACGTGTGGTAACGCAGATGACCGGAAACACAGCCTGGTACGTAGCTCTGATGCAAGTAAACCTGCGGCAAAGAGCGCAGCAAAGTGATTAGTTCGATGAAAGTTGTTTTCGCCGCTGATGCTAAGTGAGGGTAGACGGGGAACAGATGCTCCTTTTTTAGCCGGCAGCAGACCACGTGGTGCAGGTCAGAGGGGCCAGGTGAAATGCTGTGATGACGTAGTATCGCTCTCCGCTGGTATCCCAGCAGTCAATCAGTTGGCCACGTGTGGTAACGCAGATGACCCGAAACACAGCCTTGTACATAGCTCTGATGCAAGTAAACCTGCGGAAAAGTGCGCAGCAAAGTGATTAGTGCGAAGAAAGCTGTTTTCGCCGCTGCTGCTAAGTGAGGGTAGACGGGGAACAGATGCACCTTTCCTTTCTGGCAGCAGATCACGTGGGGCAGGTCACAGGGGCCAGTATATATGCTGTAATGACGTGGTATCGCTCTCCGCTAGAATCCCGGCAGTCAATCAGTTGCTCACGTATGGTAACGCAGATGACCGGAAGCTCAGCCTGGTACGTAGCTCCGATGCAAGTAAACCTGCGGTAAAGAGCGCAGCAAAGTGATTAGTGCGATGAAAGCCGTTTTCGCCGCTGCTGCTAAGTGAGAGTAGACGGGGAGCAGATGCTCCTTTTCTAGCCGGCATTAGACCACGTGGTGCAGGTCATAGGGGACAAGTCAATTGCTGTAATGATGTGGTATCGCTCTCCGCAGGAATCCCGGCAGTCAGTCAGTTGCCTACGTGTGGTAACGCAAATGACCGGAAGCGCAGCCTGGTACGTAGCTCTGATACAAGTATACCTGCGGCGAACAGCGCAGCAAAGTGATTAGTGCGATGAAAACTGTTTAGAAGCTGCTGCTAAGTGAGGGTAGACGGGGAACAGATGCTCCTTTTCTTGCTGGCAGCAGATTACGAGGGGCAGGTCACAGGGGCCAGTTGATATGCTGTAATGACGTGGAATCGCTCTCCGCTGGAGTCCCGGCAGTCAATCAGTTGCCCACGTGTTAACGCAGATGACAGGAAGCACAGCCTGGTACGTAGCTCTGATGAAAGTAAACCTGCGGCAAAGAGCGCAGAAAAGTGATTAGTGCGATGAAAGCTGTTTGCGCTGCTGATGTTAAGTGAGGGTAGACGGGGAACAGATGTTCCTTTTCTTGCTGGCAGCAGATTACGAGGGGCAGGTCACAGGGGCCAGTTGATATGCTGTAATGACGTGGAATCGCTCTCCGCTGGAGTCCCGGCAGTCAATCAGTTGCCCACGTGTTAACGCAGATGACAGGAAGCACAGCCTGGTACGTAGCTCTGATGAAAGTAAACCTGCGGCAAAGAGCGCAGCAAAGTGATTAGTGCGAAGAAAGTTGTTTTCGCCGCTGATACTAGGTGAGGGTAGACGGGGAACAAATGCTCCTTTTTTGCCGGCAGCAGACCACGTGGTGCAGGTCAGAGGGGTCAGTTGAAATGCTGTGATGACGTAGTATCGCTCTCCGCTGGTATCCCGGCAGTCAATCAGTTGACCACGTGTGGTAACGCAGATGACCGGAAACACAGCCTTGTACATAGTTCTGATGCAAGTAAACCTGCGGCAAGGTGCGCAGCAAAGTGATTAGTGCGATGAAAGTTGTTTTCGCCGCTGATGCTAAGTGAGGGTAGACGGGGAACAGATGCTCCTTTTTTAGCCGGCAGCAGACCACGTGGTGCAGGTCAGAGGGGCCAGGTGAAATACTGTGATGACGTAGTATCACTCTCCGCTGGTATCCCGGCAGTCAATCAGTTGACCACGTGTGGTAACGCAGATGACCGTAAACACAGCCTTGTACGTAGCTCTGAAGCAAGTAAACCTGCGGCAAAGAGCGCAGCAAAGTGATTAGTGCGAAGAAAGCTGGTTTCGCCGCTGATGCTAAGTGAGGGTAAACGGGGAACAGATGCTCCTTTTTTAGCCGGCAGCAGATAACGTGGTGCAGGTCAGAGGGGCCAGGTGAAATGCTGTGATGGCGTAGTATCGCTCTCCGCTGGTATCCCGGCAGTCAATCAGTTGATCACGTGTGGTAACGCAGATGACCGGAAACAAAGCCTGGTACGTAGCTCTGATGCAAGTTTACCTGCGGCAAAGAGCGCAGCGAAAAGATTAGTTCGATGAAAGTTGTTTTCGCCGCTGATGCTAAGTGAGGGTAGACGGGGAACAGATGCTCCTTTTTTAGCCGGCAGCAGACCACGTGGTGCAGGTCAGAGGGGCCAGGTGAAATGCTGTGATGACGTAGTATCGCTCTCCGCTGGTATCCCGGCAGTCAATTAGTTGGCCACGTGTGGTAACGCAGATGACCGGAAACACAGCCTTGTACATAGCTCTGAGGCAAGTAAACCTGCGGCAAAGAGCGCTACAAAATGACTAGTGCGAAGAAAGCTGTTTTCGCCGCTGCTGCTTAGTGAGGGTAGACGGGGAACAAATGCTCCTTTTTTGCCGGCAGCAGACCACGTGGTGCAGGTCAGAGGGGTCAGTTTAAATGCTGTGATGACGTAGTATCGCTCTCCGCTGGTATCCCGGCAGTCAATCAGTTGACCACGTGTGGTAACGCAGATGACCGGAAACACAGCCTTGTACATAGTTCTGATGCAAGTAAACCTGCGGCAAGGTGCGCAGCAAAGTGATTAGTGCGATGAAAGTTGTTTTCGCCGCTGATGCTAAGTGAGGGTAGACGGGGAACAGATGCTCCTTTTTTAGCCGGCAGTAGACCACGTGGTGCAGGTCAGAGGGGCCAGGTGAAATGCTGTGATGACGTTGTATCGCTCTCCGCTGGTATCCCGGCAGTCAATCAGTTGACCACGTGTGGTAACGCAGATGACCGGAAACACAGCCTGGTGCGTAGCTCTGATGCAAGTAAACCTGCGGCAAAGAGCGCAGCGAAGTGATTAGTTCGATGAAAGTTGTTTTCGCCGCTGATGCTAAGTGAGGGTAGACGGGGAACAGATGCTCCTTTTCTAGCCGGCATTACACCACGAGGTGCAGGTCACAGCGGACATGTAAAATGCTGTAATTATGTGGAACCGATCTCCTCTGGAGTCCCGGCAGTCAGTCAGTTGCCTACGTGTAGTAACGCAGATGACACGAAGCACAGCCTTGTATGTAGCCCTGATGCAAGTAAACCTGCGGCAAAGAACGCAGCAAAGTGATTAGTGCGATGAAAGCTGTTTTCGCCGCTGCTGCTAAGTGACAGTAGACGGGGAACAGATGCTCCTTTCATAGCCCGCATTAGACCACGTGGTGCAGGTCAGAGGGACCAGGTGAAATGCAGTAATGACGTGGTATCGCTCTCCGCTGGAATCCCGGCAGTCAGTCAGTCGCCTACGTGTGGTAACGCAGATGACAGGAAGCACAGCCTTGTACGTAGCTCTGATGCAAGTAAACCAGCGGCAAAGAACGCAGGAAAGTGATTAGTGCCATGAAAGCTGTTTTCGCCGCTGCTGCTAAGTGACAGTAGACGGGGAACAGATGCTCCTTTTCTAGCCGGCATTAGACCACGTGGTGCAGGTCAGAGGGGCCAGGTGAAATGCAGTAATGACGTGGTATTGCTCTCCGCTGGAATCCCGGCAGTCAATCAGTTGCCGACGTGTGGTAACGCAGATGACTGGAAACACAGCCTGGTACATAGCTCTGATGCAAGTAAACCTGCGGCAAAGAGCGCAGCAAGGTGATTAGCGCGAAGAAAGCTGTTTTCGCCGCTGATGCTAAGTGAGGGTAAACGGGGAACAGATGCTCCTTTTTTAGCCGGCAGCAGACCACGTGGTGCAGGTCAGAGGGGCCAGGTGAAATGCTGTGATGACGTTGTATCGCTCTCCGCTGGTATCCCGGCAGTCAATCAGTTGGTAACGTGAGGTAACGCAGATGACCGGAAACACAGCCTTGTACGTAACTCTGATGCAAGTAAACCTGCGGCAAAGAG
Source organism: Amblyomma americanum (assembly GCF_052857255.1). Taxonomy (NCBI): domain Eukaryota; kingdom Metazoa; phylum Arthropoda; class Arachnida; order Ixodida; family Ixodidae; genus Amblyomma; species Amblyomma americanum. Next base: position 658,343 of record NW_027526512.1, on the reverse strand, counting down.
CGCAGCAAAGTGATTAGTGCGATGAAAGTTGTTTTCGCCGCTGATGCTAAGTGAGGGTAGACGGGGAACAGATGCTCCTTTTTTAGCCGGCAGCAGACCACGTGGTGCAGGTCAGAGGGGCCAGGTGAAATGCAGTAATGACGTGGTATTGCTCTCCGCTGGAATCCCGGCAGTCAATCAGTTGCCGACGTGTGGTAACGCAAATGACCGGAAACACAGCCTTGTACATAGCTCTGATGCAAGTAAGCCTGCGGCAAAGAGCGCTACAAAATGACTAGTGCGAAGAAAGCTGTTTTCGCCGCTGTTGCTTAGTAAGGGTAGACGGGGAACAGATGCTCCTTTTCTTAGCCGGCAGTAGACCAAGTGGTGCAGGTTAGAGGGGCCAGGTGAAATGCTGTGATGACGTGGTATCGCTCTCCACTGGAATACCGGCAGTCAATCAGTTGGCCACGTGTGGTAACGCAGATGATCGGAAGCTCAGCCTGTAACGTAGCTCCGATGCAAGAAAACCTGCGGCAAAGAGCGCAGCAAAGTTATTAGTGCGATGAAAGCTGTTTCCGCCGCTAATGCTAATGGAGAGTAGACGGGGAACAGATGCTCCTTTTTTAGCCGGCAGCAGACCACGTGGTGCATGCAGGTCAGAGGGGCCAGGTGAAATGCTGTGATGACGTAGTATCGCTCTCCGCTGGTATCCCGGCAGTCAATCAGTTGGCCACGTGTGGTAACGCAGATGACCCGAAACACAATGTACATAGCTCTAATGCCAGTAAACCTGCGGAAAAGTGCGCAGCAAAGTGATTAGTGCGAAGAAAGCTGTTTTCGCCACTGCTGCTAAGTGAGGGTAGACGGGGAACAGATGCACCTTTCCTTCCTGGCAGCAGATCACGTGGGGCAGGTCACAGAGGCCAGTAGATATGCTGTAATGACGTGGTATCGCTCTCCGCTGGAATCCCGGCAGTCAATCAGTTGCTCACGTATGGTAACGCAGATGACCGGAAGCTCAGCCTGGTACGTAGCTCCGATGCAAGTAAACCTGCTGTAAAGAGCGCAGCAAAGTGATTAGTGCGATGAAAGCTGTTTTCGCCGCTGCTGCTAAGTGAGGGTAGACGGGGAACAGAAGCACCTTTCTTTCCTGGCAGCAGATCACGTGGGGCAGGTCACAGGGGCCAGTAGATATGCTGTAATGACGTGGTATCGCTCTCCGCTGGAATCCCGGCAGTCAGCCAGTTGCCTACGTGTGGTAACGCAGATGACCGGAAGCACAGCCTTCTACGTAGCCCTGATGCAAGTAAACTTGCGGCAAAGAACGACTCAAAGGGATTAGTGCGATGAAAGATGTTTTCGCCGCTGCTGCTAAGTGAGAGTAGACGGGGAACAGATGCTCCTTTTCTAGCCGGCATTAGACCACGTGGTGCAGGTCAGAGGGGCCAGGTGAAATGCTGTAATGACGTGGTATCGCTCTCCGCTCGAATTCCGGCAGTCAATCAGTTGCCCACGTGTGGTAACGCAGATGACCGGAAGCTCAGCCTGGTACGTAGCTCTGATACAAGTAAACCTGCGGCAAAGAGCGCAGGAAAGTGATTAGTGCGATGAAAGTTGTTCTCGCAGCTGCTGCTAAGTAAGGGTAGACGGGGAACAGATGCTCCTTTTTTAGCCGACTGCAGACCACGTGGTGCAGGTCAGAGGGGCCAGATGAAATGCTGTGATGACGTAGTATCGCTCTCCGCTGGAATACCGGCAGTCAATCAGTGGACCACGTGTGGTAACGCAGATGACCGGAACCTCAGCCTGGTACGTAGCTCTAATGCAAGTAAATCTGCGGCAAAGAGCGCAGCAAAGTGATTAGTTCGATGAAAGTTGTTTTCGCCGCTGCTGCTAATTGAATGTAGACGGGGAACAGATGCTCCTTTTCTAGCCGGCATTAGACCACGAGGTGCAGGTCAGAGCGGACATGTAAAATGGTGTAATTATGTGGAGCCGCTCTCTGCTGGAGTCCCGGCAGTCAGTCAGTTGCCTACGTGTAGTAACGCAGATGACAGGAAGCACAGCGTTGTATGTAGCCCTGATGCAATTAAACCTGCGGCAAAGAACGCAGCAAAGTGATTAGTGCGATGAAAGCTGTTTTCGCCGCTGCTGCTAAGTGACAGTAGACGGGGAACAGATGCTCCTTTTCTAGCCCGCATTAGACCACGTGTTGCAGGTCAGAGGGGCCAGGTGAAATGCAGTAATGACGTGGTATCGCTCTCCGCTGGAATACCGGCAGTCAGTCAGTTGCCTACGTGTGGTAACGCTGATGACAGGAAGCACAGCCTTGTACGTAGCTCCTATGCAAGTAAACCAGCGGCAAAGAACGCAGCAAAGTGATTAGTGCGAAGAAAGTTGTTTTCGCCGCTGATGCTAGGTGAGGGTAGACGGGGAACAAATGCTCCTTTTTTGCCGGCAGCAGACCACGTGGTGCAGGTCAGAGGGGTCAGTTGAAATGCTGTGATGACGTAGTATCGCTCTCCGCTGGTATCCCGGCAGTCAATCAGTTGACCACGTGTGGTAACGCAGATGACCGGAAACACAGCCTTGTACATAGTTCTGATGCATTTAAACCTGCGGCAAGGTGCGCAGCAAAGTGATTAGTGGGATGAAAGTTGTTTTCGCCGCTGATGCTAAGTGAGGGTAGACGGGGAACAGATGCTCCTTTTTAGCCGGCAGTAGACCACGTGGTGCAGGTCAGAGGGGCCAGGTGAAATGCTGTGACGACGTTGTATCGCTCTCCGCTGGTATCCCGGCAGTCAATCAGTTGACCACGTGTGGTAACGCATATGGCCGGAAACACAGCCTTGTACATAGCTCTGATGCAAGTATACCTGCGGCAAATAGCGCTACAAAGTGATTAGTTCGAAGAAAGCTGTTTTCGCCGCTGATGCTAAGTGAGGGTAGACGGGGAACAGCTCCTCCTTTTTTAGCCGGCAGCAGACCACGTGATGCAGGCCAGAGAGGCAAGTTGAAATGCTGTGATGACGTAGTATCGCTCTCCGCTGGTATCCCGGCAGTCAATTAGTTGGCCACGTGTGGTAAAGCAGATGACCGGAAACACAGCCTTGTACATAGCTCTGATGCAAGTAAACCTGCGGCAAAGAGCGCTACAAAGTGACTAGTGCGAAAAAAGCTGTTTTCGCCGCTGCTGCTTAGTGAGGGTAGACGGGGAACAGATGCTCCTTTTTTAGCCGGCAGCAGACCACGTGGTGCAGGTCAGAGGGGCCAGGTGAAATGCTGTGATGACGTAGTATCGCTCTCCGCTGGTATCCCGGCAGTCAATTAGTTGGCCACGTGTGGTAACGCAGATCACCGGAAACACAGCCTTGTACTTAGCTCTGATGCAAGTAAACCTGCGGCAAAGAGCGCTACAAAATGACTAGTGAGAAGAAAGCTGTTTTCGCCGCTGCTGCTTAGTTAGGGTAGACGGGGAACAGATGCTCCTTTTTTAGCCGGCAGTAGACCACGTGGTGCAGGTTAGAGGGGCCAGGTGAAATGCTGTGATGACGTGGTATCGCTCTCCACTGGAATACCGGCAGTCAGTCAGTTGCCTTCGTATGGTAACGCAGATGACAGGAAGCACAGCCTTGTACGTAGCTCTGATGCAAGTAAACCTGCGGCAAAGAGCGCTGCAAAGTGATTAGTGCGAAGAAAGCTGTTTTCGCCGCTGTTGCTTAGTGAGGGTAGACGGGGAACAGATGCTCCTTTTTTTAGCCGGCAGTAGACCACGTGGTGCAGGTTAGAGGGGCCAGGTGAAATGCTGCGATGACGTGGTATCGCTCTCCACTGGAATACCGGCAGTACATCAGTTGGCCACGTGTGGTAACGCAGATGACCGGAAACACAGCCTTGTACATAGCTCTGAAGCAAGTGAACCTGCGGCAAAGAACGCAGCAGTGATTAGTGCGTTGAAAGCTGTTTTCGCCGTGGCTGCTAAGTGAGAGTAGACGGGGAACAGATGCTCCTTTTCCATCTGGCATTAGACCAAGTGGTGCAGGTTAGAGGGGCCAGGTGAAATGCTGTGATGACGTAGTATCGCTCTCCGCTGGTATCCCGGCCGTCAATCAGTTGGCCACGTGTGGTAACGCAGATGACCCGAAACACAGCCTTGTACATAGCTCTGATGCAAGTAAACCTGCGGCAAAGAGCGCTACAAAGTGACTAGTGCGAAGAAAGTTGTTTTGGCCGCTGCTGCTAAGTGAGGGTAGACGGGGAACAGATGCACCTTTCCTTCCTGGCAGCAGATCACGTGGGGCAGGTCACAGGGGCCAGTAGATATGCTGTAATGACGTGGTATCGCTCTCCGCTAGAATCCCGGCAGTCAATCAGTTGCTCACGTATGGTAACGCAGATGACCGGAAGCTCAGCCTGGTACGTAGCTCCGATGCAAGTAAACCTGCGGTAAAGAGCGCAGCATAGTGATTAGTGCGATGAAAGCTGTTTTCGCCGCTGCTGCTAAGTGAGAGTAGACGGGGAACAGATGCTCCTTTTCTAGCCGGCATTAGACCACGTGGTGCAGGTCATAGGGGACAAGTCAATTGCTGTAATGATGTGGTATCGCTCTCCGCAGGAATCCCGGCAGTCAGTCAGTTGCCTACGTGTGGTAACGCAAATGACCGGAAGCACAGCCTTGTACGTAGCCCTGATGCAAGTAAACCTGCGGCAAAGAACGCAGCAAAGTGACTAGTGCGATGAAAGTTGTTTTCGCCGCTGCTGCTAAGTGACAGTAGACAGGGAACAGATGCTCCTTTTCTAGCCCGCATTAGACCACGTGGTGCAGGTCAGAGGGGCCAGGTGAAATGCAGTAATGACGTGGTATCGCTCTCCGCTGGAATCCCGGCAGTCAATCAGTTGCCGACGTGTGGTAACGCAGATGACCGGAAACACAGCCTGGTACATAGCCCTGATGCAAGTAAACCTGCGGCAAAGAGCGCAGCAAAGTGATTAGTTCGAAGAAAGTTGTTTTCGCCGCTGATGCTAAGTGACGGTAGACGGGGAACAGATGCTCCTTTCTTAGCCGGCAGCAGACCACGTGGTGCAGTTCAGAGGGGCCAGGTGAAATGCTGTGATGACGTAGTATCGCTCTCCGCTGGTATCCCGGCAGTCAATCAGTTGATCACGTGTGGTAACGCAGATTACCGGAAACACAGCCTGGTACGTAGCTCTGATGCAAGTAAACCTGCGGCAAAGAGCGCAGCAAAGTGATTAGTGCGAAGAAAGTTGTTTTCGCCGCTGATGCTAGGTGAGGGTAGACGGGGAACAAATGCTCCTTTTTTGCCGGCAGCAGACCACGTGGTGCAGGTCAGAGGGGTCAGTTGAAATGCTGTGATGACGTAGTATCGCTCTCCGCTGGTATCCCGGCAGTCAATCAGTTGACCACGTGTGGTAACGCAGATGACCGGAAACACAGCCTTGTACATAGTTCTGATGCATTTAAACCTGCGGCAAGGTGCGCAGCAAAGTGATTAGTGGGATGAAAGTTGTTTTCGCCGCTGATGCTAAGTGAGGGTAGACGGGGAACAGATGCTCCTTTTTAGCCGGCAGTAGACCACGTGGTGCAGGTCAGAGGGGCCAGGTGAAATGCTGTGACGACGTTGTATCGCTCTCCGCTGGTATCCCGGCAGTCAATCAGTTGACCACGTGTGGTAACGCATATGGCCGGAAACACAGCCTTGTACATAGCTCTGATGCAAGTATACCTGCGGCAAATAGCGCAGCAAAGTGATTAGTTCGAAGAAAGCTGTTTTCGCCGCTGATGCTAAGTGAGGGTAGACGGGGAACAGCTCCTCCTTTTTTAGCCGGCAGCAGACCACGTGATGCAGGCCAGAGAGGCAAGTTGAAATGCTGTGATGATGTAGTATCGCTCTCCGCTGCTATCCCGGCAGTCAATCATTTGACCACGTGTGGTAACGTAGATGACCGGAAACACAGCCTGGTGCGTAGCTCTGATGCAAGTAAACCTGCGGCAAAGAGCGCAGCGAAGTGACTAGTTCGATGAAAGTTGTTTTCGCCGCTGATGCTAGGTGAGGGTAGACGGGGAACAAATGCTCCTTTTTTGCCGGCAGCAGACCACGTGATGCAGACCAGAGAGGCCAGTTGAAATGCTGTGATGACGTAGTATCGCTCTCCGCTGGTATCCCGGCAGTCAATCAGTTGACCACGTGTGGTAACGCAGATGACCGGAAACACAGCCTTGTACATAGTTCTGATGCATTTAAACCTGCGGCAAGGTGCGCAGCAAAGTGATTAGTGCCATGAAAGCTGTTTTCGCCGCTGCTGCTAAGTGACAGTAGACGGGGAACAGATGCTCCTTTTCTAGCCGGCATTAGACCACGTGGTGCAGGTCAGGGGGGCCAGGTGAAATGCAGTAATGACGTGGTATTGCTCTCCGCTGGAATCCCGGCAGTCAATCAGTTGCCGACGTGTGGTAACGCAGATGACTGGAAACACAGCCTGGTACATAGCTCTGATGCAAGTAAACCTGCGGCAAAGAGCGCAGCAAGGTGATTAGCGCGAAGAAAGCTGTTTTCGCCGCTGATGCTAAGTGAGGGTAAACGGGGAACAGATGCTCCTTTTTTAGCCGGCAGCAGACCACGTGGTGCAGGTCAGAGGGGCCAGGTGAAATGCTGTGATGACGTAGTATCGCTCTCCGCTGGTATCCCGGCAGTCAATCAGTTGATCACGTGTGGTAACGCAGATGACCGGAAACAGAGCCTGGTACGTAGCTCTGATGCAAGTATACCTGCGGCAAAGAGCGCAGCGAAGTGATTAGTTCGATGAAAGTTGTTTTCGCCGCTGATGCTAAGTGAGGGTAGACGGGGAACAGATGCTCCTTTTTTAGCCGGCAGCAGACCACGTGGTACAGGTCAGAGAACCAGGTGAAATGCTGTGATGACGTAGTATCGCTCTCCGCTGGTATCCCGGCAGTCAATCAGTTGATCACGTGTGGTAACGCAGATGACCGGAAACACAGCCTGGTACGTAGCTCTGATGCAAGTAAACCTGCGGCAAAGAGCGCAGCAAAGTGATTAGTGCGAAGAAAGTTGTTTTCGCCGCTGATGCTAAGTGAGGGTAGACGGGGAACAGATGCTCCTTTTTTAGCCGGCAGCAGACCACGTGGTGCAGGTCAGAGGGGCCAGGTGAAATGCTGTGATGACGTAGTATCGCTCTCCGCTGGTATCCCAGCAGTCAATCAGTTGGCCACGTGTGGTAACGCAGATGACCCGAAACACAGCCTTGTACATAGCTCTGATGCAAGTAAACCTGCGGAAAAGTGCGCAGCAAAGTGATTAGTGCGAAGAAAGCTGTTTTCGCCGCTGCTGCTAAGTGAGGGTAGACGGGGAACAGATGCACCTTTCCTTTCTGGCAGCAGATCACGTGGGGCAGGTCACAGGGGCCAGTATATATGCTGTAATGACGTGGTATCGCTCTCCGCTAGAATCCCGGCAGTCAATCAGTTGCTCACGTATGGTAACGCAGATGACCGGAAGCTCAGCCTGGTACGTAGCTCCGATGCAAGTAAACCTGCGGTAAAGAGCGCAGCAAAGTGATTAGTGCGATGAAAGCCGTTTTCGCCGCTGCTGCTAAGTGAGAGTAGACGGGGAGCAGATGCTCCTTTTCTAGCCGGCATTAGACCACGTGGTGCAGGTCATAGGGGACAAGTCAATTGCTGTAATGATGTGGTATCGCTCTCCGCAGGAATCCCGGCAGTCAGTCAGTTGCCTACGTGTGGTAACGCAAATGACCGGAAGCGCAGCCTGGTACGTAGCTCTGATACAAGTATACCTGCGGCGAACAGCGCAGCAAAGTGATTAGTGCGATGAAAACTGTTTAGAAGCTGCTGCTAAGTGAGGGTAGACGGGGAACAGATGCTCCTTTTCTTGCTGGCAGCAGATTACGAGGGGCAGGTCACAGGGGCCAGTTGATATGCTGTAATGACGTGGAATCGCTCTCCGCTGGAGTCCCGGCAGTCAATCAGTTGCCCACGTGTTAACGCAGATGACAGGAAGCACAGCCTGGTACGTAGCTCTGATGAAAGTAAACCTGCGGCAAAGAGCGCAGAAAAGTGATTAGTGCGATGAAAGCTGTTTGCGCTGCTGATGTTAAGTGAGGGTAGACGGGGAACAGATGTTCCTTTTCTTGCTGGCAGCAGATTACGAGGGGCAGGTCACAGGGGCCAGTTGATATGCTGTAATGACGTGGAATCGCTCTCCGCTGGAGTCCCGGCAGTCAATCAGTTGCCCACGTGTTAACGCAGATGACAGGAAGCACAGCCTGGTACGTAGCTCTGATGAAAGTAAACCTGCGGCAAAGAACGCAGCAAAGTGACTAGTGCGATGAAAGCTGTTTTCGCCGCTGCTGCTAAAGACAGGGAACAGATGCTCCTTTTCTAGCCCGCATTAGACCACGTGGTGCAGGTCAGAGGGGCCAGGTGAAATGCTTTGATGACGTAGTATCGCTCTCCGCTGGTATCCCGGCAGTCAATCAGTTGATCACGTGTGGTAACGCAGATTACCGGAAACACAGCCTGGTACGTAGCTCTGATGCAAGTAAACCTGCGGCAAAGAGCGCAGCAAAGTGATTAGTGCGAAGAAAGTTGTTTTCGCCGCTGATACTAGGTGAGGGTAGACGGGGAACAAATGCTCCTTTTTTGCCGGCAGCAGACCACGTGGTGCAGGTCAGAGGGGTCAGTTGAAATGCTGTGATGACGTAGTATCGCTCTCCGCTGGTATCCCGGCAGTCAATCAGTTGACCACGTGTGGTAACGCAGATGACCGGAAACACAGCCTTGTACATAGTTCTGATGCAAGTAAACCTGCGGCAAGGTGCGCAGCAAAGTGATTAGTGCGATGAAAGTTGTTTTCGCCGCTGATGCTAAGTGAGGGTAGACGGGGAACAGATGCTCCTTTTTTAGCCGGCAGCAGACCACGTGGTGCAGGTCAGAGGGGCCAGGTGAAATACTGTGATGACGTAGTATCACTCTCCGCTGGTATCCCGGCAGTCAATCAGTTGACCACGTGTGGTAACGCAGATGACCGTAAACACAGCCTTGTACGTAGCTCTGAAGCAAGTAAACCTGCGGCAAAGAGCGCAGCAAAGTGATTAGTGCGAAGAAAGCTGGTTTCGCCGCTGATGCTAAGTGAGGGTAAACGGGGAACAGATGCTCCTTTTTTAGCCGGCAGCAGATAACGTGGTGCAGGTCAGAGGGGCCAGGTGAAATGCTGTGATGGCGTAGTATCGCTCTCCGCTGGTATCCCGGCAGTCAATCAGTTGATCACGTGTGGTAACGCAGATGACCGGAAACAAAGCCTGGTACGTAGCTCTGATGCAAGTTTACCTGCGGCAAAGAGCGCAGCGAAAAGATTAGTTCGATGAAAGTTGTTTTCGCCGCTGATGCTAAGTGAGGGTAGACGGGGAACAGATGCTCCTTTTTTAGCCGGCAGCAGACCACGTGGTGCAGGTCAGAGGGGCCAGGTGAAATGCTGTGATGACGTAGTATCGCTCTCCGCTGGTATCCCGGCAGTCAATTAGTTGGCCACGTGTGGTAACGCAGATGACCGGAAACACAGCCTTGTACATAGCTCTGAGGCAAGTAAACCTGCGGCAAAGAGCGCTACAAAATGACTAGTGCGAAGAAAGCTGTTTTCGCCGCTGCTGCTTAGTGAGGGTAGACGGGGAACAGATGCTCCTTTTCCTAGCCGGCAGTAGACCACGTGGTGCAGGTTAGAGGGGCCAGGTGAAATGCTGTGATGACGTGGTATCGCTCTCCACTGGAATACCTGCAGTCAATCAGTTGGCCACGTGTGGTAACGCAGATGATCGGAAGCTCAGCCTGTAACGTAGCTCCGATGCAAGAAAACCTGCGCCAAAGAGCGCAGCAAAGTGATTAGTGCGATGAAAGCTGTTTCCGCCGCTAATGCTAATGGAGAGTAGACGGGGAACAGATGCTCCTTTTCTAGCCGGCATTAGACCACGTGGTGCAGGTCAGAGGGGCCAGGTAAAATGCTGTAATGACATGGTATTGCTCTCCGCTGGAATCCCGGCAGTCAGTCAGTTGCCTTCGTTTGGTAACGCAGATGACAGGAAGCACAGCCTTGTACGTAGCTCTGATGCAAGTAAACCAGCGGCAAAGAACGCAGGAAAGTGATTAGTGCGATGAAAGCTGTTTTCGCCGCTGCTGCTAAGTGACAGTAGACGGGGAACAGATGCTCCTTTTCTAGCCGGCATTAGACCACGTTGTGCACGTCAGAGGGGCCAGGTGAAATGCTGTGATGACGTGGTATGGCTCTCCACTGGAATACCGGCAGTACATCAGTTGGCCACGTGTGGTAACGCAGATGACCGGAAACACAGCCTTGCACATAGCTCTGAAGCAAGTAAACCTGCGGCAAAGAGCGCAGCAAAGTGATTAGTGCGATGAAAGTTGTTTTCGCCGCTGTTTCTAAGTGAGGGTAGAGGGGGAACAGATGCTCCTTTTTCTAGCCGGCTTTAGACCACGTAGTGCAGGTCAGAGCGGACAGGTGAAATGCTGTAATTATGTGGTACCGCTCTCCGCTGGTATCCCGGCAGTCAATCAGTTGCTCACGTATTGTAAAGCAGATGACCGGAAGCTCAGCCTGGTACGTAGCTCCGATGCAAGTAAACCTGCGGTAAAGAGCGCAGCAAAGTGATTAGTGCGATGAAAGCTGTTTTCGCCGCTGCTGCTAAGTGAAAGTAGATGGGGAACAGATGCTCCTTTTCTAGCCGGCATTAGACCACGTGGTGCAGGTCATAGGGGACAAGTCAATTGCTGTAATGATGTGGTATCGCTCTCCGCAGGAATCCCGGCAGTCAGTCAGTTGCCTACGTGTGGTAACGCAGATGACCGGAAGCACAGCCTTGTACGTAGCCCTGATGCAAGTAAACCTGCGGCAAAGAACGACGCAAAGTGATTAGTGCGATGAAAGCTGTTTTCGCCGCTGCTGCTAAGTGAGGGTAGATGGGGAACAGATGCTATTTTTCTAGCTGGCGGCAGACCACGTGGGGCAGGTCTCAGGGGCCAGTTGATATTCTGTAATGACGTTGTATTACTCTCCGCCGGAATCCCGGCAGTCAGTCAGGTGCCCGCGTGTGGTAACGCAGATGACAGGAAGCACAGCCGTGTACGTAGCTCTGATGCAAGTAAAGCTGCGGCAAAGAACGACGCAAAGTGATTACTGCGATGAAAGATGTTTTCGCCGCTGCTGCTAAGTGACAGTAGACGGGGAACAGATGCTCCTTTTCTAGCCGGCATTAGACCACGTGGTGCAGGTCAGAGGGGCCAGGTGAAATGCTGTAATGACGTGGTATCGCTCTCCGCCGGAATCCCGGCAGTCAGTCAGGTGCCCACGTGTGGTAACGCAGATGACAGGAAGCACAGCCGTGTACGTAGCTCTGATGCAAGTAAACCTTCGGCAAAGAACGACGCAAAGTGATTAGTGCTATGAAAGATGTTTTCGCCGCTGCTGCTTGGTGAGAGTAGACGGGGAACAGATGCTCCTTTTCTAGCCGGCATTAGACCACGTGGTGCAGGTCAGAGGGGCCAGGTGAAATGCTGTAATGACGTGGTATCGCTCTCCGCTGGAATACCGGCAGTCAATCAGTTGCCCACGTGTGGTAACGCAGATGACCGGAAGCACAGCCTTGTACGTAGCCCTGATGCAAGTAAACCTGCGGCAAAGAACGACGCAAAGTGATTAGTGCGATGAAAGCTGTTATCGCCGCTGCTGCTAAGTGAGAGTAGACGGGGAACAGATGCTCCTTTTCTAGCCGGCATTAGACCACGTGGTTCAGGTCAGAGGGGACAAGTAAATTGCTGTAATGATGTGGTATCGCTCTCCGCTGGAATCCCGGCAGTCAGTCAGTTGCCTACGTGTGGTAACGCAGATGACAGGAAGCACAGCTTTGTACGTAGCCCTGATGCAAGTAAACCTGCGGCAAAGAACGACGCAAAGTGATTAGTGCGATGAAAGCTGTTTTCTCCGCTGCTGCTAAGTGAGAGTAGACGGGGAACAGATGCTCCTTTTCTAGCCGGCATTAGACCACCTGGTTCAGGTCAGAAGGGACAAGTAAATTGCTGTAATGATGTGGTATCGCTCTCCGCTGGAATCCCGGCAGTCAGTCAGTTGCCTACGTGTGGTAACGCAGATGACAGGAAGCACAGCTTTGTACGTAGATCTGATGCAAGTAAACCTGCGGCAAAGAACGCAGCAAAGTGATTAGTGCGATGAAAGCTGTTTTCTCCGCTGCTGCTAAGTGAGAGTAGACGGGGAACAGATGCTCCTTTTCTAGCCGGCATTAGACCACGTGGTTCAGGTCAGAGGGGACAAGTAAATTGCTGTAATGATGTGGTATCGCTCTCCGCTGGAATCCCGGCAGTCAGTCAGTTGCCTACGTGTGGTAACGCAGATGACAGGAAGCACAGCTTTGTACGTAGCCCTGATGCAAGTAAACCTGCGGCAAAGAACGACGCAAAGTGATTAGTGCGATGAAAGCTGTTTTCTCCGCTGCTGCTAAGTGAGAGTAGACGGGGAACAGATGCTCCTTTTCTAGCCGGCATTAGACCACGTGGTTCAGGTCAGAGGGGACAAGTAAATTGCTGTAATGATGTGGTATCGCTCTCCGCTGGAATCCCGGCAGTCAGTCAGTTGCCTACGTGTGGTAACGCAGATGACAGGAAGCACAGTTTTTTACGTTGACTTGCAGGTTGACTTGCATCAGAGCTACGTACCAGACTCTGGTAACACTTGTTGCGGGGCTTGTCGGTGCATAGTTCTATGTTCAAATGTTAGCGCAAAAATATAAGAGACAATCACAAGATCACTTAGCAGCAGCGGCGAAAACAGCTTTAATCGCACTAATCACTTTGCTGCGCTGTTCGCCGCAGGTATACTTGCGTCAGAGGTACGTACCAGGCTGTGCTTCCTGCCATCTGTGTTACAAGTGGGCAATTGATTGACTGGCGGGGTTCCAGCGGAGAGCGATACCACGTCATTACCGCATTTCACCTGGCCCCTCTGACCTGCACCACATCGTCTGCCGGCTAGAAAATCAGCATCTGTTCCCCGTCAACTCTCACTTAGCAGCAGCGAGAACAGCTTTCATCGCACTAATCACTTTGCTGCGCTGTTCGCCGCAGGTATACTTGCGTCAGAGGTACGTACCAGGCTGCGCTTCCGGTCATCTGCGTTTCCACACGTGGGCAACTGATTGACTGCCGGGATTCAGGCGGAGAGCGATACCACCTCATTACAGCATATCAAATGGCCCCTGTGACCTGCCCCACGTGGTCTTCTGCCAGCTAGAAAAGGAGCATCTGTTCCCCGTCTGCCCTCACTTGGCAGCAGCGGCAAAAACAGCTTTCATCGCAATAATCACTTTGCTGCGCTCTTCGCCGAGGTTTACTTGCATCAGAGCTACGTACCAGGCTGTGCTTCCTGTCATCTGTGTTACAAGTGGGCAACTGATTAACTGGCGGGGTTCCAGCGGAGAGCGATACCACGTCATTACACCATATCAACTGGCCCCTCTGACCTGCACCACGCGGTGTACTGCCGGCTAGAAAAGGAGCATCTGTTCCCCGTCTACTCTCACTTAGCAGCAGCGGCGAAAACAGCTGTCATCGCACAAATCACTTTTCTGCGCTCTTTGCCGCAGGTTTACTTGCATCAGGGCTACGTACCAGGCTGAGCTTCCGGTCGTCTACGTAACCACACGTTGACAACTGATTGACAGCCGGGATTCCAGCGGAGAGCGATACCACGTAATATAGCATATCAACTGGCTCCTCTGATCGGCACCACGTGGTCTAATGCCGGCTAGAAAAAGAGCATCTGTTCCCCGTCTCTATCACTTAGCAGCGGAGGCGAAAACACCTTTCATCGCACTAATCACTCTCCTGCGTTCTTTGACGCAGGTTTAATTGCATCAGAGCTACGTACCAAGCTGCACTTCCGGTCATCTGCGTTAACACGTGGGCAACTGATTGACTGCCGGGATTCCAGCTGAGAGCGATACCACGTCATTACAGCATATCAACTGGCCCCTGTGACCTGCCCCACGTGGCCTGCTGCCAGCTACAAAAGGAGCATCTGTTCCCCGTCTACCCTCACTTAGCAGCAGCTTCGAAAACAGCTTTCATCGCACTAATCGCTTTTCTGTGCTCTTTGCCGCAGGTTTACTTGCATCAGAGCTACGTACCAGGCTGTGCTTCCTGTCATCTGCGTTTCCACACTTGGGAAACTGACTGCCGCGATTCCAGCGGATAGCGATACCACGTCATTACAGCATATCAACTGGCCCCTGTGACCTGTCCCACGTAATCTGCTGCCAGCAAGAAAAGGAGCATCTGTTCCCCGTCTACCCTCACTTAGCAGCAGCTTCGAAAACAGCTTTCATCGCACTTATCATTTTGCTGCGCTGTTCGCCACAGGTTTACTTGCATGAGAGCTACGTACATGGCTGCGCTTCCGGTCATCTGCGTTAACACGTGGGCAACTGATTGACTGCCGCGATTCCGGCGGAGAGCGATACTACCTCATTACAGAATATCAACTGGCCCCTGTGACCTGCCCCACGTGGTATGCCGCCAGCTAGAAAAGGAGCATCTGTTCCCCGTCTACCCTCAATTAGCAGCAGCAGCGCAAACACCTTTCATCGTACCAATCACTTTGCTGCGCTCTTTGAAGCAGGTTTTCTTGCATCAGAGCTGTATCAGATAGCAGCTTATCAGCCCGAGAACGGCGGGCCGCATCTTTCCCTCCCTCGTTCCCCTTCCCCTCTTTCGTTTCGTGGCCTTTAAAAAGGAGAGGAATAAACTGCCGAGAGGCTTTTTTCTTCGTCGGCACAGCACCTTGCTGCAATGTGTGCCTATTCCCTTTAGACGTACGATACATGGTGTCAGAAGTGCCGAAGCCCCGCCGATATGGATATTGTCAAGCCTCCAGAGCCGCTACAGTTCTCCGGAAACCTACGAAGAAACTGGCACACGTTCAAGCAAGAACTGGAGCTTTTCTTCACGGCTACGCCCACTACACCGCCCAGATCGGAAGCCGCCAAGACGGCAATCCTTCTCAGCGCCGCGGGTGAAGAGGCTCTCGACGTCTATAACAACTTCTCCTTCGAAGCAGGTGAGAGCAAGGAAGACTACCAGACAGTGCTGCGCAAGTTTGAGGCGTACTGTGTGGATGAAGGAAACGAAGTTTACGAAAGACACGTTTTCCGCCTCCGCGTGCAGGATGAAGGAAAGCCTTTTGAGCAATATCTGCGGCAGTTAAAGACACAGGCGAAGCTATGCAATTTCGGCACGCTCGAAGAATCTATGATAAGAGATCAGGTTGTTTTCGGCACTAACAATCCGAAGATAAGAGAGAAAATGCTACGAGAAAAGGACCTAACCTTACAGAAGGCGGAGCAGATGTGCAAAGCGGCCGAGGTCTCGGCGCGGCAAAATGCTGCTTGGTCGAATGACACCCTACAAGTAGACTACGCCCACAAACGGGAGCATGACCGGAAACCTTTTCGATGTCGACAATGCAACAGGGCTCATGCGCAAGGAGACTGCCCGGCGTATGGAAAGATATGTTATGCTTGCAAGAAGCCGAATCATTTTGCGGTATGCTGCAGGCGCCGCCAGAGCAGACAGGTAGATTAAGTAAAAGAAGATAAGATGGAGGACGGGTTCGATATTTTAGATATCGGAGTGTGCGGAATCAGCGGCGGGGCCGGTGCAGACTGGACGGTCGGCGGAAACATACGCGGCAAAGAAATTATATTCAAAGTTGACACAGGCTCACAAGAAAACATAGTTCCTGTAACTCTTTACCGTCGTTTGAAAAACACCGCGAGCCTCCAGAAAAGCACTGCAGTGCTGAACGCGTACAACGGCAGTGCTATCAAGCATGTCAGAGTGGATAGAGAGGTCCTTGTTCTCAACGGTGTGGCACACGTTGTGACCTTCTTCGTGGTCAAGAAGGGCCGGCAGGCCATACTAGGGCTGCAGACATGTCAGCAGTTTGGGCTAGGGCCGGAAGCTGTGGATTCGGTGGAATGGAATGAGACAGCACCGGAGAAAGCCTTTCCAGACTTGTTCCAGGGTACGGGGTGTGTTGGACGGCAGTACCGGATGGTCCTGCGGGCGGATGCTGTCCCAGTAGTGCATCCAGCACGAAGAGTACCTTTGGCCCTCCGGGACCCTCTTCGACAAGAACTGGAGCGCATGGAAAAGGCTGCCATTATCAAAAAGGTGGATGAGCCCACAGAATGGGTAAGCCCTTGGTGATAGCGCGTAAGAAAGATGGAGCGCTTCGTGTCTGCATGGATCCAAGGGAAATCAACAAGAACATCAAACGCGAGCACTATCCAATGCCAACAAGGGAAGAGATTGAGGCAGAGCTTTCGGGTGCAAAGTTTTTTTCCTGGCTAGACGCCAATGCAGGTTTCCATCAAATCCCATTAGAGGAAGCTACATCGCGGGTGTGTACTTTTGCGACACCATTTGGGTGTTACCGATTCTTGCGTCTTTTGGAATTTCATCAGCGAGCGAAGTTTTCCAGAAAACGCTAACTGAAATCTTCGAGGGACTGGAAGGCGTCCGCATATACATTGATGATATTCTAGTGTGGGGTGACAGTAAGAAGCAGCATAACGAGCGCCTCCAGGCCGTGCTAACGCGGGCAGCACAGGCGGGCTTGACGTTTAACAGGCAGAAATGCGTGTTTGGGTTGAAAGAAATTGCGTTCTTGGGCGACGTAATAGGCGAGCAAGGCGTTCGCCCCGGTCGCAACTTAGTTGAAAGCGTCCTTTCGCTGCCGGCGCCGCAAGATAGGCATTCAGTGCGCAGAATGATGGGCGTTGTTAACTACTTTCGCAAGTACGTCCCGTCACTGAGTGATAAGACAGTCTTACTGCGCACACTCTTAAAAGAAAACGTCATGTTTGAATGGACGGCGGCGCATCAGCGTGAATGGAGAGAAATTTGCGACGCACTGACAAACCCTCCTATACTGGCGCTTTTTGATGAAGCAAAGGAAACCAAGATCACTGCGGACGCTTCGGGGAATGGTTTGGGCGCTGCACTACTGGAGCGATATGGCAGTGACTGGCGACCAGTGTCGTACGCATCAAGGACCCTAACAGATAGCGAAACCCGCTATTCGCAAATTGAAAAGGAAACGCTTGCGGTAGTGTTCGCATGCGAAAAGTTCCATCATTTTGTTTATGGCCGCAGGCTACTGATCGAAACTGACCATAGGCCCTTGCTTGCAATTTCCCAAAAGAACATTGCAGACATGCCTCCGCGATTGCAGCGTTTTTTTATTAGGCTGCTACAATATGAATATACGTTGCAGTTCGTTCCTGGCAAAGACTTGCTGCTGGCGGACATGTTGTCACGTGCACCGGTGCCAACGCAGGCGTCGAGTGCCTCATCGGAAGCAGACTGCGACATCCATGCCGTACAGGTCGTCTCCAGCATCGTAAGCACGCCAATGAAAGAGCGTCTGGAAAAGGAAATCAGGGATGACCCGTACTTAAGCGAGGTGAGACAGCGAATTTCACAAGGGGCTGCCATCGACGGTGAACTCAAACCGTTTGCCAGAGAGCTGTCTGTGGTAGAAGGAATACTGCTCAAGGGCTCTAAAGTTGTCATACCTAAATCTATGAGAGCAGAAATTCTTCAGAGGATTCACGAGGGGCACCTTGGACTAAATAAATGCAAAGCCAGCGCGCGGAGATTGGTATTCTGGCCTGCGCTAAACAGTGCCATTGACGAGTTCGTGCGAGTGAGCAGTACTTGCCAAAAGTATGCGTACAACCAGCAGAGGGAATCCTTGCTCATGCAGCCCACCCCGGATAGGCCATGGTACCGCGTAGGAATTGACCTCTGCCAGTTTGGGGGAGCCGCTTATGTCGTAGTGTACGATGCCCACTCAAATTTCCCTGAAGTAGAGAAGCTAAGAGGCACAGCGGCAAAAGAGGTCATAGTCAAGATATCGGCCATTTTCTCACGGTACGGCATCCCGGTGCAAGTGTGGACTGACAACGGGCCCCAGTTTTCATCGCGAGAATTTCGTTTGTTTGCGCAGAAGTACGACTTCCAGCACATCACATCGAGTCCAGAATTCCCAAGGTCAAATGGGCTTGCGGAAAAGGGGGTTCAGATAATTAAGCGCATCCATAAGAAGACGAATGAGTCACGCGGTGACTTTTGGTTGAGTCTCTTAGCCTATCGTTCTTCTCCCTTAGAAGATGGCCGCTCTCCGGGCGAACTGCTGCAAGGCCGACGCCTCCGCACTTCCCTGCCTGAAAACAACGAGGATTCCAGTGTCTCAGTGCGAAAGCATTGCCAATCTTCGAGGGGAAAGGTATGCCACCTCTCAAAGAGGGCAGTTCAGTTCGTGTGCACGGCGACAACTGGTCACGCACAGCAACAGTAATCGAGAAAGCAGCACCGAGGTCGTACGTGGTGAAGACTGAGAACCAGCGGCTCTTGAGGAGAAACAGGCAACACTTGCTGCACATTCCCGGAGGCGATGAAAGTATGCACAGATATCAGGACGTCGACAGCCTGGGAAAACAGTGTCTCAGCGACAAAGACCAGGATATCGACCGCCCGGGAGGACACGCACATACAGACCGACAAAACATGGTGCATCCGACGCACGCGGCTCAGGAGACAGGCCGGGACGTCGACATCTCGCAAGAACAATCTCCACGGCACAGACAGAACATCGAAGATCCAAAAGCAGCTACGCAAGAAAACGATCTCACCTCGTCAGGTCCGCGGAAATCAACCAGGCAACGTGCGGAACCTCGACGACTTCACTATGACTGCAGATTCCGCCAAATATCGTAGTTTGTCTTTTTGTTTTTTTTTTGTTTTTTATACAGAAGAGAAAATGTATCAGATAGCAGCTTATCAGCCCGAGAACGGCGGGCCGCATCTTTCCCTCCCTCGTTCCCCTTCCCCTCTTTCGTTTCGTGGCCTTTAAAAAGGAGAGGAATAAACTGCCGAGAGGCTTTTTCTTCGTCGGCACAGCACCTTGCTGCATTGTGTGCCTATTCCCTTTAGACGTACGATACAAGAGCTACATACAAGGCTGTGCTTCCTGTCATCTGCGTTACCCCACGTGGGCAACTGACTGACTGCCAGTATTTCAGCGGAGAGCGATAGCACGTCATTACAGCATATCGACTGGCCCCTGTGACCTGCCCCACCTGATCTGCTACCAGCAAGAAAAGGAGCATCTGTTCCCCGTCTACCCTCACTTAGCAGCAGCGGCGAAAACAACTTTCATCGCAATAATCACTTTTCTGCGCTCTTTGCCGCAGGTTGACTTGCATCAGAGCTACGTACCAGGCTGTGCTTCCGGTCATCTGCGTTACCACATGTGAGCAACTGATTGACTGCCGGGACTCCAGCAGAGAGCGATACCACGTGATTACAGCATATCAACTGGCCCTTGTGACCTACCCCGCGTAATCTGCTGCCAGCAAGAAAAGGAGCATCTGTTCCCCGTCTACCCTCACTTAGCAGCAGCTTCTAAACAGCTTTCATCGCACTAATCACTTTGCTGCGCTGTTCGCCGCAGGTATACTTGTATCAGAGCTACGTACCAGGCTGCGCTTCCGGTCATCTGCGTTTCCACACGTGGGCAACTGATTGACTGCCGGGATTCAGGCGGAGAGCGATACCACGTCATCACAGCATTTCACCTGGCCCCTCTAACCTGCACCACGTGGTCTACTGCCGCCTAAAAAAAAGGAGCATCTGTTCCCCATCTACTCTCACTAAACAGCTGTCATCATACAAATCACTTTTCTGCGCTCTTTGCTGCAAGTTTACTTGCATCAGAGCTACGTACAAGGCTGTGTTTCCGGTCATCTGCGTTACTACTCGTGGGCAACTGATTGACTGCCGAGATTCCAGCGGAGAGCGATACCACGTCATTACAGCATATCAACTGGCCCCTGTGACCTGCCCCACGTGGTCTCTCGCCAGCTAGAAAAAGAGCATCTGTTCCCCGTCTACCCTCACTTAGCAGCAGCAGCGAAAACAGCTTTCATCGTACTGATCGCTTTGCTGCGCTGTTTGCCGCAGGTTCAATTGAATCAGTGCTATGTACCAGGCTATGCTTCCGGTCATCTGCGTTACCACACGTGGGCAACTGACTGACTGCCGGTATTTCAGCGGAGAGAGATACCACGTCATTTCAGCATATCGACTGGCCCCTGTGGCCTGCCCCACCTGATCTGCTGCCAGCAAGAAAAGGAGCATCTGTTCCCCGTCTACTCTCACTTAGCAGCAGCGGCGAAAACAACTTTCATCGCACTAATCACATTGCTGCGCTCTTTGCCGCAGGTTTACTTTCATCAGAGCTATGTACCAGGCTGAGCTTCCTGTCATCTGTGTTACCACAAGCGGGCAACTAATTGACTGGCGGGGTTCCAGCGGAGAGCGATACCACGTCATTACAGCATATCAACTGGCCCCTCTGACCTGCACCACGTGGTCTACTGCCGGCTAGGAAAGGAGCATCTTTTCCCCGTCTACTCTCACTTAGCAGCAGCGGCGAAAACAGCTGTCATCGCACAAATCACTTTTCTGTGCTCTTTGCTGCAGGTTTACTTGCATCAGAACTACGTACCAGGCTGTGCTTCCTGTCATCTGCGTTTCCACACTTGGGAAACTGATTGACTGCAGGGATTCCAGCGGAGAGCGATACCACGTCATTACAGCATATCGACTGGCCCCTGTGACCTGCCCCACCTGATCTGCTGCCAGCAAGAAAATTAGCATCTGTTCCCCGTCTACCCTCACCTAGCAGCAGCAGCGAAACCAACTTTTATCGCACTAATTACTTTGCTGCGCTCTTTGCCGCAGGTTGTCTTGCATCATAGCTAAGTACCAGGCTGTGCTTCCTGTCATCTGCGTTTCCACACTTGGGAAACTTATTGACTGCCGGGATTCCACCGGAGAGCGATACCACGTCATTACAGCATATCAACTGGTCCCTGTGACCTGCCCCACATGGCCTGCTGCCAGCTAGAAAAGGAGCATCTGTTCCCCGTCTGCCCTCACTTGGCAGCAGCGGCGAAAACAGCTTTCATCGCACTAATCACTTTTCAGCGCTCCTTGCCGCAGGTTGACTTGCATCAGAGCTACGTACCAGACTGTGGTAACACTTGTTGCGGGGCTAGTTGGTGCATAGTTCTATGTACAAATGTTAGCGCAAAAAAAATAAGAGACAATCACAAGATCACTTAGCAGCAGCGGCGAAAACAGCTTTCATCGGAATAATCACTTTCTGCGCTCTTCGCCGAGGTTTACTTGCATCAGAGCTACGTAACAGGCTGTGCTTCCTGCCATATGTGTTACAAGTGGGCAACTGATTGACTGGCGGGGTTCCAGCGGAGAGCGATACCACGTCATTACCGCATTTCACCTGGCCCCTCTGACCTGCACCACATCGTCTGCCGGCTAGAAAAGGAGCACCTGTTCCCCGTCAACTCTCACTTAGCAGCAGCGAGAACAGCTTTCATCGCACTAATCACTTTGCTGCGCTGTTCGCCGCAGGTGTACTTGCATCAGAGCTACCTACCAGACTGCGCTTCCGGTCATCTGCGTTTCCACACGTGGGCAACTGATTGACTGCCGGGATTGAGGCGGAGAGTGATACCACGTCATTTCAGCATATCAACTGGCCCCTGTGACCAGCCCCACGTGGTCTGCTGCCACCTTGAAAAGGAGCATCTGTTTCTCGTCTACCCTCAATTAGCAGGAGCGGCGAAAACAACTTTCATCGCACTAATCACTTTGCTGCGCTCTTCGCCGCAGGTTTACTTGCATTAGAGCTTCGTACCAGGCTGTGCTTCCTGTCATCTGTGTTACCACAAGTGGGCAACTGATTGACTGGCGGGGTTCCAGCGGAGAGCGATACCACGTCATTACCGCATTTCACCTGGCCCCTCTGACCTGCACCACATCGTCTGCCGGCTAGAAAAGGAGCATCTGTTCCCCGTCAACTCTCACTTAGCAGCAGCGAGAACAGCTTTCATCGCACTAATCACTTTGCTGCGCTGTTCGCCGCAGGTATACTTGCGTCAGAGGTACGTACCAGGCTGCGCTTCCGGTCATCTGCGTTTCCACACGTGGGCAACTGATTGACTGCCGGGATTCAGGCGGAGAGCGATACCACCTCATTACAGCATATCAAATGGCCCCTGTGACCTGCCCCACGTGGTCTTCTGCCAGCTAGAAAAGCAGCATCTGTTCCCCGTCTGCCCTCACTTGGCAGCAGCGGCAAAAACAGCTTTCATCGCAATAATCACTTTGCTGCCCTCTTCGCCGAGGTTTACTTGCATCAGAGCTACGTACCAGGCTGTGCTTCCTGTCATCTGTGTTACAAGTGGGCAACTGATTAACTGGCGGGGTTCCAGCGGAGAGCGATACCACGTCATTACACCATATCAACTGGCCCCTCTGACCTGCACCACGCGGTGTACTGCCGGCTAGAAAAGGAGCATCTGTTCCCCGTCTACTCTCACTTAGCAGCAGCGGCGAAAACAGCTGTCATCGCACAAAGCACTTTTCTGCGCTCTTTGCCGCAGGTTTACTTGCATCAGGGCTACGTACCAGGCTGAGCTTCCGGTCGTCTACGTAACCACACGTTGACAACTGATTGACAGCCGGGATTCCAGCGGAGAGCGATACCACGTAATATAGCATATCAACTGGCTCCTCTGATCGGCACCACGTGGTCTAATGCCGGCTAGAAAAAGAGCTTCTGTTCCCCGTCTCTATCACTTAGCAGCGGAGGCGAAAACACCTTTCATCGCACTAATCACTCTCCTGCGTTCTTTGACGCAGGTTTAATTGCATCAGAGCTACGTACCAAGCTGCACTTCCGGTCATCTGCGTTAACACGTGGGCAACTGATTGACTGCCGGGATTCCAGCTGAGAGCGATACCACGTCATTACAGCATATCAACTGGCCCCTGTGACCTGTCCCACGTAATCTGCTACCAGCAAGAAAAGGAGCATCTGTTCCCTGTCTACCCTCACTTAGCAGCAGCTTCGAAAACAGCTTTCATCGCACTTATCATTTTGCTGCGCTGTTCGCCACAGGTTTACTTGCATGAGAGCTACGTACATGGCTGCGCTTCCGGTCATCTGCGTTAACACGTGGGCAACTGATTGACTGCCGCGATTCCGGCGGAGAGCGATACTACCTCATTACAGAATATCAACTGGCCCCTGTGACCTGCCCCACGTGGTATGCCGCCAGCTAGAAAAGGAGCATCTGTTCCCCGTCTACCCTCAATTAGCAGCAGCAGCGCAAACACCTTTCATCGTACCAATCACTTTTCTGCGCTCTTTGAAGCAGGTTTTCTTGCATCAGAGCTGTATCAGATAGCAGCTTATCAGCCCGAGAACGGCGGGCCGCATCTTTCCCTCCCTCGTTCCCCTTCCCCTCTTTCGTTTCGTGGCCTTTAAAAAGGAGAGGAATAAACTGCCGAGAGGCTTTTTTCTTCGTCGGCACAGCACCTTGCTGCAATGTGTGCCTATTCCCTTTAGACGTACGATACATGGTGTCAGAAGTGCCGAAGCCCCGCCGATATGGATATTGTCAAGCCTCCAGAGCCGCTACAGTTCTCCGGAAACCTACGAAGAAACTGGCACACGCTCAAGCAAGAACTGGAGCTTTTCTTCACGGCTACGCCCACTACACCGCCCAGATCGGAAGCCGCCAAGACGGCAATCCTTCTCAGCGCCGCGGGTGAAGAGGCTCTCGACGTCTATAACAACTTCTCCTTCGAAGCAGGTGAGAGCAAGGAAGACTACCAGACAGTGCTGCGCAAGTTTGAGGCGTACTGTGTGGATGAAGGAAACGAAGTTTACGAAAGACACGTTTTCCGCCTCCGCGTGCAGGATGAAGGAAAGCCTTTTGAGCAATATCTGCGGCAGTTAAAGACACAGGCGAAGCTATGCAATTTCGGCACGCTCGAAGAATCTATGATAAGAGATCAGGTTGTTTTCGGCACTAACAATCCGAAGATAAGAGAGAAAATGCTACGAGAAAAGGACCTAACCTTACAGAAGGCGGAGCAGATGTGCAAAGCGGCCGAGGTCTCGGCGCGGCAAAATGCTGCTTGGTCGAATGACACCCTACAAGTAGACTACGCCCACAAACGGGAGCATGACCGGAAACCTTTTCGATGTCGACAATGCAACAGGGCTCATGCGCAAGGAGACTGCCCGGCGTATGGAAAGATATGTTATGCTTGCAAGAAGCCGAATCATTTTGCGGTATGCTGCAGGCGCCGCCAGAGCAGACAGGTAGATTAAGTAAAAGAAGATAAGATGGAGGACGGGTTCGATATTTTAGATATCGGAGTGTGCGGAATCAGCGGCGGGGCCGGTGCAGACTGGACGGTCGGCGGAAACATACGCGGCAAAGAAATTATATTCAAAGTTGACACAGGCTCACAAGAAAACATAGTTCCTGTAACTCTTTACCGTCGTTTGAAAAACACCGCGAGCCTCCAGAAAAGCACTGCAGTGCTGAACGCGTACAACGGCAGTGCTATCAAGCATGTCAGAGTGGATAGAGAGATCCTTGTTCTCAACGGTGTGGCACACGTTGTGACCTTCTTCGTGGTCAAGAAGGGTCGGCAGGCCATACTAGGGCTGCAGACATGTCAGCAGTTTGGGCTAGGGCCGGAAGCTGTGGATTCGGTGGAATGGAATGAGACAGCACCGGAGAAAGCCTTTCCAGACTTGTTCCAGGGTACGGGGTGTGTTGGACGGCAGTACCGGATGGTCCTGCGGGCGGATGCTGTCCCAGTAGTGCATCCAGCACGAAGAGTACCTTTGGCCCTCCGGGACCCTCTTCGACAAGAACTGGAGCGCATGGAAAAGGCTGCCATTATCAAAAAGGTGGATGAGCCCACAGAATGGGTAAGCCCTTGGTGATAGCGCGTAAGAAAGATGGAGCGCTTCGTGTCTGCATGGATCCAAGGGAAATCAACAAGAACATCAAACGCGAGCACTATCCAATGCCAACAAGGGAAGAGATTGAGGCAGAGCTTTCGGGTGCAAAGTTTTTTTCCTGGCTAGACGCAAATGCAGGTTTCCATCAAATCCCATTAGAGGAAGCTACATCGCGGGTGTGTACTTTTGCGACACCATTTGGGTGTTACCGATTTTTGCGTCTTTTGGAATTTCATCAGCGAGCGAAGTTTTCCAGAAAACGCTAACTGAAATCTTCGAGGGACTGGAAGGCGTCCGCATATACATTGATGATATTCTAGTGTGGGGTGACAGTAAGAAGCAGCATAACGAGCGCCTCCAGGCCGTGCTAACGCGGGCAGCACAGGCGGGCTTGACGTTTAACAGGCAGAAATGCGTGTTTGGGTTGAAAGAAATTGCGTTCTTGGGCGACGTAATAGGCGAGCAAGGCGTTCGCCCCGGTCGCAACTTAGTTGAAAGCGTCCTTTCGCTGCCGGCGCCGCAAGATAGGCATTCAGTGCGCAGAATGATGGGCGTTGTTAACTACTTTCGCAAGTACGTCCCGTCACTGAGTGATAAGACAGTCTTACTGCGCACACTCTTAAAAGAAAACGTCATGTTTGAATGGACGGCGGCGCATCAGCGTGAATGGAGAGAAATTTGCGACGCACTGACAAACCCTCCTATACTGGCGCTTTTTGATGAAGCAAAGGAAACCAAGATCACTGCGGACGCTTCGGGGAATGGTTTGGGCGCTGCACTACTGGAGCGATATGGCAGTGACTGGCGACCAGTGTCGTACGCATCAAGGACCCTAACAGATAGCGAAACCCGCTATTCGCAAATTGAAAAGGAAACGCTTGCGGTAGTGTTCGCATGCGAAAAGTTCCATCATTTTGTTTATGGCCGCAGGCTACTGATCGAAACTGACCATAGGCCCTTGCTTGCAATTTCCCAAAAGAACATTGCAGACATGCCTCCGCGATTGCAGCGTTTTTTTATTAGGCTGCTACAATATGAATATACGTTGCAGTTCGTTCCTGGCAAAGACTTGCTGCTGGCGGACATGTTGTCACGTGCACCGGTGCCAACGCAGGCGTCGAGTGCCTCATCGGAAGCAGACTGCGACATCCATGCCGTACAGGTCGTCTCCAGCATCGTAAGCACGCCAATGAAAGAGCGTCTGGAAAAGGAAATCAGGGATGACCCGTACTTAAGCGAGGTGAGACAGCGAATTTCACAAGGGGCTGCCATCGACGGTGAACTCAAACCGTTTGCCAGAGAGCTGTCTGTGGTAGAAGGAATACTGCTCAAGGGCTCTAAAGTTGTCATACCTAAATCTATGAGAGCAGAAATTCTTCAGAGGATTCACGAGGGGCACCTTGGACTAAATAAATGCAAAGCCAGCGCGCGGAGATTGGTATTCTGGCCTGCGCTAAACAGTGCCATTGACGAGTTCGTGCGAGTGAGCAGTACTTGCCAAAAGTATGCGTACAACCAGCAGAGGGAATCCTTGCTCATGCAGCCCACCCCGGATAGGCCATGGTACCGCGTAGGAATTGACCTCTGCCAGTTTGGGGGAGCCGCTTATGTCGTAGTGTACGATGCCCACTCAAATTTCCCTGAAGTAGAGAAGCTAAGAGGCACAGCGGCAAAAGAGGTCATAGTCAAGATATCGGCCATTTTCTCACGGTACGGCATCCCGGTGCAAGTGTGGACTGACAACGGGCCCCAGTTTTCATCGCGAGAATTTCGTTTGTTTGCGCAGAAGTACGACTTCCAGCACATCACATCGAGTCCAGAATTCCCAAGGTCAAATGGGCTTGCGGAAAAGGGGGTTCAGATAATTAAGCGCATCCATAAGAAGACGAATGAGTCACGCGGTGACTTTTGGTTGAGTCTCTTAGCCTATCGTTCTTCTCCCTTAGAAGATGGCCGCTCTCCGGGCGAACTGCTGCAAGGCCGACGCATCCGCACTTCCCTGCCTGAAAACAACGAGGATTCCAGTGTCTCAGTGCGAAAGCATTGCCAATCTTCGAGGGGAAAGGTATGCCACCTCTCAAAGAGGGCAGTTCAGTTCGTGTGCACGGCGACAACTGGTCACGCACAGCAACAGTAATCGAGAAAGCAGCACCGAGGTCGTACGTGGTGAAGACTGAGAACCAGCGGCTCTTGAGGAGAAACAGGCAACACTTGCTGCACATTCCCGGAGGCGATGAAAGTATGCACAGAGATCAGGACGTCGACAGCCTTGGAAAACAGTGTCTCAGCGACAAAGACCAGGATATCGACCGCCCGGGAGGACACGCACATACAGACCGACAAAACATGGTGCATCCGACGCACGCGGCTCAGGAGACAGGCCGGGACGTCGACATCTCGCAAGAACAATCTCCACGGCACAGACAGAACATCGAAGATCCAAAAGCAGCTACGCAAGAAAACGATCTCACCTCGTCAGGTCCGCGGAAATCAACCAGGCAACGTGCGGAACCTCGACGACTTCACTATGACTGCAGATTCCGCCAAATATCGTAGTTTGTCTTTTTGTTTTTTTTTGTTTTTTATACAGAAGAGAAAATGTATCAGATAGCAGCTTATCAGCCCGAGAACGGCGGGCCGCATCTTTCCCTCCCTCGTTCCCCTTCCCCTCTTTCGTTTCGTGGCCTTTAAAAAGGAGAGGAATAAACTGCCGAGAGGCTTTTTCTTCGTCGGCACAGCACCTTGCTGCAATGTGTGCCTATTCCCTTTAGACGTACGATACAAGAGCTACATACAAGGCTGTGCTTCCTGTCATCTGCGTTACCCCACGTGGGCAACTGACTGACTGCCAGTATTTCAGCGGAGAGCGATAGCACGTCATTACAGCATATCGACTGGCCCCTGTGACCTGCCCCACCTGATCTGCTACCAGCAAGAAAAGGAGCATCTGTTCCCCGTCTACCCTCACTTAGCAGCAGCGGCGAAAACAACTTTCATCGCAATAATCACTTTTCTGCGCTCTTTGCCGCAGGTTGACTTGCATCAGAGCTACGTACCAGGCTGTGCTTCCGGTCATCTGCGTTACCACATGTGAGCAACTGATTGACTGCCGGGACTCCAGCAGAGAGCGATACCACGTGATTACAGCATATCAACTGGCCCTTGTGACCTACCCCGCGTAATCTGCTGCCAGCAAGAAAAGGAGCATCTGTTCCCCGTCTACCCTCACTTAGCAGCAGCTTCTAAACAGCTTTCATCGCACTAATCACTTTGCTGCGCTGTTCGCCGCAGGTATACTTGTATCAGAGCTACGTACCAGGCTGCGCTTCCGGTCATCTGCGTTTCCACACGTGGGCAACTGATTGACTGCCGGGATTCAGGCGGAGAGCGATACCACGTCATCACAGCATTTCACCTGGCCCCTCTAACCTGCACCACGTGGTCTACTGCCGCCTAAAAAAAAGGAGCATCTGTTCCCCATCTACTCTCACTAAACAGCTGTCATCATACAAATCACTTTTCTGCGCTCTTTGCTGCAAGTTTACTTGCATCAGAGCTACGTACAAGGCTGTGTTTCCGGTCATCTGCGTTACTACTCGTGGGCAACTGATTGACTGCCGAGATTCCAGCGGAGAGCGATACCACGTCATTACAGCATATCAACTGGCCCCTGTGACCTGCCCCACGTGGTCTCTCGCCAGCTAGAAAAAGAGCATCTGTTCCCCGTCTACCCTCACTTAGCAGCAGCAGCGAAAACAGCTTTCATCGTACTGATCGCTTTGCTGCGCTGTTTGCCGCAGGTTCAATTGAATCAGTGCTATGTACCAGGCTATGCTTCCGGTCATCTGCGTTACCACACGTGGGCAACTGACTGACTGCCGGTATTTCAGCGGAGAGAGATACCACGTCATTTCAGCATATCGACTGGCCCCTGTGGCCTGCCCCACCTGATCTGCTGCCAGCAAGAAAAGGAGCATCTGTTCCCCGTCTACTCTCACTTAGCAGCAGCGGCGAAAACAACTTTCATCGCACTAATCACATTGCTGCGCTCTTTGCCGCAGGTTTACTTTCATCAGAGCTACGTACCAGGCTGAGCTTCCGGTCATCTACGTAACCACACGTTGACAACTGATTGACTGCCAGGATTCCAGCGGAGAGCGATACCACGTCATTATAGCATATCAACTGGCCCCTGTGACCTGCCCCACGTGGTCTGCTGCCACCTAGAAAAGGATCATCTGTTCCTCGTCTACCCTCAATTAGCAGGAGCGGCGAAAACAACTTTCATCGCACTAATCACTTTTCTGTGCTCTTTGCTGCAGGTTTACTTGCATCAGAGCTACGTACCAGGCTGTGCTTCCTGTCATCTGTGTTACCACAAGCGGGCAACTAATTGACTGGCGGGGTTCCAGCGGAGAGCGATACCACGTCATTACAGCATATCAACTGGCCCCTCTGACCTGCACCACGTGGTCTACTGCCGGCTAGGAAAGGAGCATCTTTTCCCCGTCTACTCTCACTTAGCAGCAGCGGCGAAAACAGCTGTCATCGCACAAATCACTTTTCTGTGCTCTTTGCTGCAGGTTTACTTGCATCAGAACTACGTACCAGGCTGTGCTTCCTGTCATCTGCGTTTCCACACTTGGGAAACTGATTGACTGCAGGGATTCCAGCGGAGAGCGATACCACGTCATTACAGCATATCGACTGGCCCCTGTGACCTGCCCCACCTGATCTGCTGCCAGCAAGAAAATTAGCATCTGTTCCCCGTCTACCCTCACCTAGCAGCAGCAGCGAAACCAACTTTTATCGCACTAATTACTTTGCTGCGCTCTTTGCCGCAGGTTGTCTTGCATCATAGCTAAGTACCAGGCTGTGCTTCCTGTCATCTGCGTTTCCACACTTGGGAAACTTATTGACTGCCGGGATTCCACCGGAGAGCGATACCACGTCATTACAGCATATCAACTGGTCCCTGTGACCTGCCCCACATGGCCTGCTGCCAGCTAGAAAAGGAGCATCTGTTCCCCGTCTGCCCTCACTTGGCAGCAGCGGCGAAAACAGCTTTCATCGCACTAATCACTTTTCAGCGCTCCTTGCCGCAGGTTGACTTGCATCAGAGCTACGTACCAGACTGTGGTAACACTTGTTGCGGGGCTAGTTGGTGCATAGTTCTATGTACAAATGTCAGCGCAAAAAAAATAAGAGACAATCACAAGATCACTTAGCAGCAGCGGCGAAAACAGCTTTCATCGGAATAATCACTTTCTGCGCTCTTCGCCGAGGTTTACTTGCATCAGAGCTACGTAACAGGCTGTGCTTCCTGCCATATGTGTTACAAGTGGGCAACTGCTTGACTGGCGGGGTTCCAGCGGAGAGCGATACCACGTCATTACCGCATTTCACCTGGCCCCTCTGACCTGCACCACATCGTCTGCCGGCTAGAAAAGGAGCACCTGTTCCCCGTCAACTCTCACTTAGCAGCAGCGAGAACAGCTTTCATCGCACTAATCACTTTGCTGCGCTGTTCGCCGCAGGTGTACTTGCATCAGAGCTACCTACCAGACTGCGCTTCCGGTCATCTGCGTTTCCACACGTGGGCAACTGATTGACTGCCGGGATTGAGGCGGAGAGTGATACCACGTCATTTCAGCATATCAACTGGCCCCTGTGACCAGCCCCACGTGGTCTGCTGCCACCTTGAAAAGGAGCATCTGTTTCTCGTCTACCCTCAATTAGCAGGAGCGGCGAAAACAACTTTCATCGCACTAATCACTTTGCTGCGCTCTTCGCCGCAGGTTTACTTGCATTAGAGCTTCGTACCAGGTTGTGCTTCCTGTCATCTGTGTTACAAGTGGGCAACTGATTAACTGGCGGGGTTCCAGCGGAGAGCGATACCACGTCATTACCGCATTTCACCTGGCCCCTCTGACCTGCACCACATCGTCTGCCGGCTAGAAAAGGAGCATCTGTTCCCCGTCAACTCTCACTTAGCAGCAGCGAGAACAGCTTTCATCGCACTAATCACTTTGCTGCGCTGTTCGACGCAGGTATACTTGCGTCAGAGGTACGTACCAGGCTGCGCTTCCGGTCATCTGCGTTTCCACACGTGGGCAACTGATTGACTGCCGGGATTCAGGCGGAGAGCGATACCACCTCATTACAGCATATCAAATGGCCCCTGTGACCTGCCCCACGTGGTCTTCTGCCAGCTAGAAAAGGAGCATCTGTTCCCCGTCTGCCCTCACTTGGCAGCAGCGGCAAAAACAGCTTTCATCGCAATAATCACTTTGCTGCCCTCTTCGCCGAGGTTTACTTGCATCAGAGCTACGTACCAGGCTGTGCTTCCTGTCATCTGCGTTAACACGTGGGCAACTGATTGACTGCCGGGATTCCAGCTGAGAGCGATACCACGTCATTACAGCATATCAACTGGCCCCTGTGACCTGCCCCACGTGGCCTGCTGCCAGCTACAAAAGGAGCATCTGTTCCCCGTCTACCCTCACTTAGCAGCAGCTTCGAAAACAGCTTTCATCGCACTAATCGCTTTTCTGTGCTCTTTGCCGCAGGTTTACTTGCATCAGAGCTACGTACCAGGCTGTGCTTCCTGTCATCTGCGTTTCCACACTTGGAAAACTGACTGCCGCGATTCCAGCGGATAGCGATACCACGTCATTACAGCATATCAACTGGCCCCTGTGACCTGTCCCACGTAATCTGCGGCCAGCAAGAAAAGGAGCATCTGTTCCCCGTCTACCCTCACTTAGCAGCAGCTTCGAAAACAGCTTTCATCGCACTTATCATTTTGCTGCGCTGTTCGCCACAGGTTTACTTGCATGAGAGCTACGTACATGGCTGCGCTTCCGGTCATCTGCGTTAACACGTGGGCAACTGATTGACTGCCGCGATTCCGGCGGAGAGCGATACTACCTCATTACAGAATATCAACTGGCCCCTGTGACCTGCCCCACGTGGTATGCCGCCAGCTAGAAAAGGAGCATCTGTTCCCCGTCTACCCTCAATTAGCAGCAGCAGCGCAAACACCTTTCATCGTACCAATCACTTTGCTGCGCTCTTTGAAGCAGGTTTTCTTGCATCAGAGCTGTATCAGATAGCAGCTTATCAGCCCGAGAACGGCGGGCCGCATCTTTCCCTCCCTCGTTCCCCTTCCCCTCTTTCGTTTCGTGGCCTTTAAAAAGGAGAGGAATAAACTGCCGAGAGGCTTTTTTCTTCGTCGGCACAGCACCTTGCTGCAATGTGTGCCTATTCCCTTTAGACGTACGATACATGGTGTCAGAAGTGCCGAAGCCCCGCCGATATGGATATTGTCAAGCCTCCAGAGCCGCTACAGTTCTCCGGAAACCTACGAAGAAACTGGCACACGTTCAAGCAAGAACTGGAGCTTTTCTTCACGGCTACGCCCACTACACCGCCCAGATCGGAAGCCGCCAAGACGGCAATCCTTCTCAGCGCCGCGGGTGAAGAGGCTCTCGACGTCTATAACAACTTCTCCTTCGAAGCAGGTGAGAGCAAGGAAGACTACCAGACAGTGCTGCGCAAGTTTGAGGCGTACTGTGTGGATGAAGGAAACGAAGTTTACGAAAGACACGTTTTCCGCCTCCGCGTGCAGGATGAAGGAAAGCCTTTTGAGCAATATCTGCGGCAGTTAAAGACACAGGCGAAGCTATGCAATTTCGGCACGCTCGAAGAATCTATGATAAGAGATCAGGTTGTTTTCGGCACTAACAATCCGAAGATAAGAGAGAAAATGCTACGAGAAAAGGACCTAACCTTACAGAAGGCGGAGCAGATGTGCAAAGCGGCCGAGGTCTCGGCGCGGCAAAATGCTGCTTGGTCGAATGACACCCTACAAGTAGACTACGCCCACAAACGGGAGCATGACCGGAAACCTTTTCGATGTCGACAATGCAACAGGGCTCATGCGCAAGGAGACTGCCCGGCGTATGGAAAGATATGTTATGCTTGCAAGAAGCCGAATCATTTTGCGGTATGCTGCAGGCGCCGCCAGAGCAGACAGGTAGATTAAGTAAAAGAAGATAAGATGGAGGACGGGTTCGATATTTTAGATATCGGAGTGTGCGGAATCAGCGGCGGGGCCGGTGCAGACTGGACGGTCGGCGGAAACATACGCGGCAAAGAAATTATATTCAAAGTTGACACAGGCTCACAAGAAAACATAGTTCCTGTAACTCTTTACCGTCGTTTGAAAAACACCGCGAGCCTCCAGAAAAGCACTGCAGTGCTGAACGCGTACAACGGCAGTGCTATCAAGCATGTCAGAGTGGATAGAGAGATCCTTGTTCTCAACGGTGTGGCACACGTTGTGACCTTCTTCGTGGTCAAGAAGGGTCGGCAGGCCATACTAGGGCTGCAGACATGTCAGCAGTTTGGGCTAGGGCCGGAAGCTGTGGATTCGGTGGAATGGAGTGAGACAGCACCGGAGAAAGCCTTTCCAGACTTGTTCCAGGGTACGGGGTGTGTTGGACGGCAGTACCGGATGGTCCTGCGGGCGGATGCTGTCCCAGTAGTGCATCCAGCACGAAGAGTACCTTTGGCCCTCCGGGACCCTCTTCGACAAGAACTGGAGCGCATGGAAAAGGCTGCCATTATCAAAAAGGTGGATGAGCCCACAGAATGGGTAAGCCCTTGGTGATAGCGCGTAAGAAAGATGGAGCGCTTCGTGTCTGCATGGATCCAAGGGAAATCAACAAGAACATCAAACGCGAGCACTATCCAATGCCAACAAGGGAAGAGATTGAGGCAGAGCTTTCGGGTGCAAAGTTTTTTTCCTGGCTAGACGCCAATGCAGGTTTCCATCAAATCCCATTAGAGGAAGCTACATCGCGGGTGTGTACTTTTGCGACACCATTTGGGTGTTACCGATTTTTGCGTCTTTTGGAATTTCATCAGCGAGCGAAGTTTTCCAGAAAACGCTAACTGAAATCTTCGAGGGACTGGAAGGCGTCCGCATATACATTGATGATATTCTAGTGTGGGGTGACAGTAAGAAGCAGCATAACGAGCGCCTCCAGGCCGTGCTAACGCGGGCAGCACAGGCGGGCTTGACGTTTAACAGGCAGAAATGCGTGTTTGGGTTGAAAGAAATTGCGTTCTTGGGCGACGTAATAGGCGAGCAAGGCGTTCGCCCCGGTCGCAACTTAGTTGAAAGCGTCCTTTCGCTGCCGGCGCCGCAAGATAGGCATTCAGTGCGCAGAATGATGGGCGTTGTTAACTACTTTCGCAAGTACGTCCCGTCACTGAGTGATAAGACAGTCTTACTGCGCACACTCTTAAAAGAAAACGTCATGTTTGAATGGACGGCGGCGCATCAGCGTGAATGGAGAGAAATTTGCGACGCACTGACAAACCCTCCTATACTGGCGCTTTTTGATGAAGCAAAGGAAACCAAGATCACTGCGGACGCTTCGGGGAATGGTTTGGGCGCTGCACTACTGGAGCGATATGGCAGTGACTGGCGACCAGTGTCGTACGCATCAAGGACCCTAACAGATAGCGAAACCCGCTATTCGCAAATTGAAAAGGAAACGCTTGCGGTAGTGTTCGCATGCGAAAAGTTCCATCATTTTGTTTATGGCCGCAGGCTACTGATCGAAACTGACCATAGGCCCTTGCTTGCAATTTCCCAAAAGAACATTGCAGACATGCCTCCGCGATTGCAGCGTTTTTTTATTAGGCTGCTACAATATGAATATACGTTGCAGTTCGTTCCTGGCAAAGACTTGCTGCTGGCGGACATGTTGTCACGTGCACCGGTGCCAACGCAGGCGTCGAGTGCCTCATCGGAAGCAGACTGCGACATCCATGCCGTACAGGTCGTCTCCAGCATCGTAAGCACGCCAATGAAAGAGCGTCTGGAAAAGGAAATCAGGGATGACCCGTACTTAAGCGAGGTGAGACAGCGAATTTCACAAGGGGCTGCCATCGACGGTGAACTCAAACCGTTTGCCAGAGAGCTGTCTGTGGTAGAAGGAATACTGCTCAAGGGCTCTAAAGTTGTCATACCTAAATCTATGAGAGCAGAAATTCTTCAGAGGATTCACGAGGGGCACCTTGGACTAAATAAATGCAAAGCCAGCGCGCGGAGATTGGTATTCTGGCCTGCGCTAAACAGTGCCATTGACGAGTTCGTGCGAGTGAGCAGTACTTGCCAAAAGTATGCGTACAACCAGCAGAGGGAATCCTTGCTCATGCAGCCCACCCCGGATAGGCCATGGTACCGCGTAGGAATTGACCTCTGCCAGTTTGGGGGAGCCGCTTATGTCGTAGTGTACGATGCCCACTCAAATTTCCCTGAAGTAGAGAAGCTAAGAGGCACAGCGGCAAAAGAGGTCATAGTCAAGATATCGGCCATTTTCTCACGGTACGGCATCCCGGTGCAAGTGTGGACTGACAACGGGCCCCAGTTTTCATCGCGAGAATTTCGTTTGTTTGCGCAGAAGTACGACTTCCAGCACATCACATCGAGTCCAGAATTCCCAAGGTCAAATGGGCTTGCGGAAAAGGGGGTTCAGATAATTAAGCGCATCCATAAGAAGACGAATGAGTCACGCGGTGACTTTTGGTTGAGTCTCTTAGCCTATCGTTCTTCTCCCTTAGAAGATGGCCGCTCTCCGGGCGAACTGCTGCAAGGCTGACGCCTCCGCACTTCCCTGCCTGAAAACAACGAGGATTCCAGTGTCTCAGTGCGAAAGCATTGCCAATCTTCGAGGGGAAAGGTATGCCACCTCTCAAAGAGGGCAGTTCAGTTCGTGTGCACGGCGACAACTGGTCACGCACAGCAACAGTAATCGAGAAAGCAGCACCGAGGTCGTACGTGGTGAAGACTGAGAACCAGCGGCTCTTGAGGAGAAACAGGCAACACTTGCTGCACATTCCCGGAGGCGATGAAAGTATGCACAGAGATCAGGACGTCGACAGCCTGGGAAAACAGTGTCTCAGCGACAAAGACCAGGATATCGACCGCCCGGGAGGACACGCACATACAGACCGACAAAACATGGTGCATCCGACGCACGCGGCTCAGGAGACAGGCCGGGACGTCGACATCTCGCAAGAACAATCTCCACGGCACAGACAGAACATCGAAGATCCAAAAGCAGCTACGCAAGAAAACGATCTCACCTCGTCAGGTCCGCGGAAATCAACCAGGCAACGTGCGGAACCTCGACGACTTCACTATGACTGCAGATTCCGCCAAATATCGTAGTTTGTCTTTTTGTTTTTTTTTGTTTTTTATACAGAAGAGAAAATGTATCAGATAGCAGCTTATCAGCCCGAGAACGGCGGGCCGCATCTTTCCCTCCCTCGTTCCCCTTCCCCTCTTTCGTTTCGTGGCCTTTAAAAAGGAGAGGAATAAACTGCCGAGAGGCTTTTTCTTCGTCGGCACAGCACCTTGCTGCAATGTGTGCCTATTCCCTTTAGACGTACGATACAAGAGCTACATACAAGGCTGTGCTTCCTGTCATCTGCGTTACCCCACGTGGGCAACTGACTGACTGCCAGTATTTCAGCGGAGAGCGATAGCACGTCATTACAGCATATCGACTGGCCCCTGTGACCTGCCCCACCTGATCTGCTACCAGCAAGAAAAGGAGCATCTGTTCCCCGTCTACCCTCACTTAGCAGCAGCGGCGAAAACAACTTTCATCGCAATAATCACTTTTCTGCGCTCTTTGCCGCAGGTTGACTTGCATCAGAGCTACGTACCAGGCTGTGCTTCCGGTCATCTGCGTTACCACATGTGAGCAACTGATTGACTGCCGGGACTCCAGCAGAGAGCGATACCACGTGATTACAGCATATCAACTGGCCCTTGTGACCTACCCCGCGTAATCTGCTGCCAGCAAGAAAAGGAGCATCTGTTCCCCGTCTACCCTCACTTAGCAGCAGCTTCTAAACAGCTTTCATCGCACTAATCACTTTGCTGCGCTGTTCGCCGCAGGTATACTTGTATCAGAGCTACGTACCAGGCTGCGCTTCCGGTCATCTGCGTTTCCACACGTGGGCAACTGATTGACTGCCGGGATTCAGGCGGAGAGCGATACCACGTCATCACAGCATTTCACCTGGCCCCTCTAACCTGCACCACGTGGTCTACTGCCGCCTAAAAAAAAGGAGCATCTGTTCCCCATCTACTCTCACTAAACAGCTGTCATCATACAAATCACTTTTCTGCGCTCTTTGCTGCAAGTTTACTTGCATCAGAGCTACGTACAAGGCTGTGTTTCCGGTCATCTGCGTTACTACTCGTGGGCAACTGATTGACTGCCGAGATTCCAGCGGAGAGCGATACCACGTCATTACAGCATATCAACTGGCCCCTGTGACCTGCCCCACGTGGTCTCTCGCCAGCTAGAAAAAGAGCATCTGTTCCCCGTCTACCCTCACTTAGCAGCAGCAGCGAAAACAGCTTTCATCGTACTGATCGCTTTGCTGCGCTGTTTGCCGCAGGTTCAATTGAATCAGTGCTATGTACCAGGCTATGCTTCCGGTCATCTGCGTTACCACACGTGGGCAACTGACTGACTGCCGGTATTTCAGCGGAGAGAGATACCACGTCATTTCAGCATATCGACTGGCCCCTGTGGCCTGCCCCACCTGATCTGCTGCCAGCAAGAAAAGGAGCATCTGTTCCCCGTCTACTCTCACTTAGCAGCAGCGGCGAAAACAACTTTCATCGCACTAATCACATTGCTGCGCTCTTTGCCGCAGGTTTACATTCATCAGAGCTATGTACCAGGCTGAGCTTCCGGTCATCTACGTAACCACACGTTGACAACTGATTGACTGCCAGGATTCCAGCGGAGAGCGATACCACGTCATTATAGCATATCAACTGGCCCCTGTGACCTGCCCCACGTGGTCTGCTGCCACCTAGAAAAGGATCATCTGTTCCTCGTCTACCCTCAATTAGCAGGAGCGGCGAAAACAACTTTCATCGCACTAATCACTTTCCTGCGCTCTTCGCCGCAGGTTTACTTGCATCAGAGCTACGTACCAGGCTGTGCTTCCTGTCATCTGTGTTACCACAAGCGGGCAACTAATTGACTGGCGGGGTTCCAGCGGAGAGCGATACCACGTCATTACAGCATATCAACTGGCCCCTCTGACCTGCACCACGTGGTCTACTGCCGGCTAGGAAAGGAGCATCTTTTCCCCGTCTACTCTCACTTAGCAGCAGCGGCGAAAACAGCTGTCATCGC
Source organism: Amblyomma americanum (assembly GCF_052857255.1). Taxonomy (NCBI): domain Eukaryota; kingdom Metazoa; phylum Arthropoda; class Arachnida; order Ixodida; family Ixodidae; genus Amblyomma; species Amblyomma americanum. Next base: position 620,062 of record NW_027526512.1, on the reverse strand, counting down.
ACAAATCACTTTTCTGTGCTCTTTGCTGCAGGTTTACTTGCATCAGAACTACGTACCAGGCTGTGCTTCCTGTCATCTGCGTTTCCACACTTGGGAAACTGATTGACTGCAGGGATTCCAGCGGAGAGCGATACCACGTCATTACAGCATATCGACTGGCCCCTGTGACCTGCCCCACCTGATCTGCTGCCAGCAAGAAAATTAGCATCTGTTCCCCGTCTACCCTCACCTAGCAGCAGCAGCGAAACCAACTTTTATCGCACTAATTACTTTGCTGCGCTCTTTGCCGCAGGTTGTCTTGCATCATAGCTAAGTACCAGGCTGTGCTTCCTGTCATCTGCGTTTCCACAATTGGGAAACTTATTGACTGCCGGGATTCCACCGGACAGCGATACCACGTCATTACAGCATATAAACTGGTCCCTGTGACCTGCCCCACATGGCCTGCTGCCAGCTAGAAAAGGAGCATCTGTTCCCCGTCTGCCCTCACTTGGCAGCAGCGGCGAAAACAGCTTTCATCGCACTAATCACTTTTCAGCGCTCCTTGCCGCAGGTTGACTTGCATCAGAGCTACGTACCAGACTGTGGTAACACTTGTTGCGGGGCTAGTTGGTGCATAGTTCTATGTACAAATGTTAGCGCAAAAAAAATAAGAGACAATCACAAGATCACTTAGCAGCAGCGGCGAAAACAGCTTTCATCGGAATAATCACTTTCTGCGCTCTTCGCCGAGGTTTACTTGCATCAGAGCTACGTAACAGGCTGTGCTTCCTGCCATATGTGTTACAAGTGGGCAACTGATTGACTGGCGGGGTTCCAGCGGAGAGCGATACCACGTCATTACCGCATTTCACCTGGCCCCTCTGACCTGCACCACATCGTCTGCCGGCTAGAAAAGGAGCATCTGTTCCCCGTCAACTCTCACTTAGCAGCAGCGAGAACAGCTTTCATCGCACTAATCACTTTGCTGCGCTGTTCGCCGCAGGTATACTTGCATCAGAGCTACGTACCAGGCTGCGCTTCCGGTGATCTGCGTTTCCACACGTGGGCAACTGATTGACTGCCGGGATTCCAGCGGAGAGCGATACCACGTCATTACAGCATTTCAACTGGCCCCTGTGACCTGCCCCACGTGGTCTCTCGCCAGCTAGAAAAAGAGAATCTGTTCCCCGTCTACCCTCCCTTAGCAGCAGCAGCTCAAACAGCTTTCATCGTACTAATCACTTTGCTGCGCTCTTTGCCGCAGGTTCAATTGAATCAGTGCTATGTACCAGGCTATGCTTCCGGTCATCTGCGTTACCACACGTGGGCAACTGACTGACTGCCGGTATTTCAGCGGAGAGAGATACCACGTCATTTCAGCATATCGACTGGCCCCTGTGGCCTGCCCCACCTGATCTGCTGCCAGAAAGAAAAGAAGCATCTGTTCCCCGTCTACCCTCACTTAGCAGCAGCTTCGAAAACAGCTTTCATCGCACTAATCGCTTTTCTGTGCTCTTTGCCGCAGGTTTACTTGCATCAGAGCTACGTACCAGGCTGTGCTTCCTGTCATCTGCGTTTCCACACTTGGAAAACTGACTGCCGCGATTCCAGCGGATAGCGATACCACGTCATTACAGCATATCAACTGGCCCCTGTGACCTGTCCCACGTAATCTGCGGCCAGCAAGAAAAGGAGCATCTGTTCCCCGTCTACCCTCACTTAGCAGCAGCTTCGAAAACAGCTTTCATCGCACTTATCATTTTGCTGCGCTGTTCGCCACAGGTTTACTTGCATGAGAGCTACGTACATGGCTGCGCTTCCGGTCATCTGCGTTAACACGTGGGCAACTGATTGACTGCCGCGATTCCGGCGGAGAGCGATACTACCTCATTACAGAATATCAACTGGCCCCTGTGACCTGCCCCACGTGGTATGCCGCCAGCTAGAAAAGGAGCATCTGTTCCCCGTCTACCCTCAATTAGCAGCAGCAGCGCAAACACCTTTCATCGTACCAATCACTTTGCTGCGCTCTTTGAAGCAGGTTTTCTTGCATCAGAGCTGTATCAGATAGCAGCTTATCAGCCCGAGAACGGCGGGCCGCATCTTTCCCTCCCTCGTTCCCCTTCCCCTCTTTCGTTTCGTGGCCTTTAAAAAGGAGAGGAATAAACTGCCGAGAGGCTTTTTTCTTCGTCGGCACAGCACCTTGCTGCAATGTGTGCCTATTCCCTTTAGACGTACGATACATGGTGTCAGAAGTGCCGAAGCCCCGCCGATATGGATATTGTCAAGCCTCCAGAGCCGCTACAGTTCTCCGGAAACCTACGAAGAAACTGGCACACGTTCAAGCAAGAACTGGAGCTTTTCTTCACGGCTACGCCCACTACACCGCCCAGATCGGAAGCCGCCAAGACGGCAATCCTTCTCAGCGCCGCGGGTGAAGAGGCTCTCGACGTCTATAACAACTTCTCCTTCGAAGCAGGTGAGAGCAAGGAAGACTACCAGACAGTGCTGCGCAAGTTTGAGGCGTACTGTGTGGATGAAGGAAACGAAGTTTACGAAAGACACGTTTTCCGCCTCCGCGTGCAGGATGAAGGAAAGCCTTTTGAGCAATATCTGCGGCAGTTAAAGACACAGGCGAAGCTATGCAATTTCGGCACGCTCGAAGAATCTATGATAAGAGATCAGGTTGTTTTCGGCACTAACAATCCGAAGATAAGAGAGAAAATGCTACGAGAAAAGGACCTAACCTTACAGAAGGCGGAGCAGATGTGCAAAGCGGCCGAGGTCTCGGCGCGGCAAAATGCTGCTTGGTCGAATGACACCCTACAAGTAGACTACGCCCACAAACGGGAGCATGACCGGAAACCTTTTCGATGTCGACAATGCAACAGGGCTCATGCGCAAGGAGACTGCCCGGCGTATGGAAAGATATGTTATGCTTGCAAGAAGCCGAATCATTTTGCGGTATGCTGCAGGCGCCGCCAGAGCAGACAGGTAGATTAAGTAAAAGAAGATAAGATGGAGGACGGGTTCGATATTTTAGATATCGGAGTGTGCGGAATCAGCGGCGGGGCCGGTGCAGACTGGACGGTCGGCGGAAACATACGCGGCAAAGAAATTATATTCAAAGTTGACACAGGCTCACAAGAAAACATAGTTCCTGTAACTCTTTACCGTCGTTTGAAAAACACCGCGAGCCTCCAGAAAAGCACTGCAGTGCTGAACGCGTACAACGGCAGTGCTATCAAGCATGTCAGAGTGGATAGAGAGATCCTTGTTCTCAACGGTGTGGCACACGTTGTGACCTTCTTCGTGGTCAAGAAGGGTCGGCAGGCCATACTAGGGCTGCAGACATGTCAGCAGTTTGGGCTAGGGCCGGAAGCTGTGGATTCGGTGGAATGGAATGAGACAGCACCGGAGAAAGCCTTTCCAGACTTGTTCCAGGGTACGGGGTGTGTTGGACGGCAGTACCGGATGGTCCTGCGGGCGGATGCTGTCCCAGTAGTGCATCCAGCACGAAGAGTACCTTTGGCCCTCCGGGACCCTCTTCGACAAGAACTGGAGCGCATGGAAAAGGCTGCCATTATCAAAAAGGTGGATGAGCCCACAGAATGGGTAAGCCCTTGGTGATAGCGCGTAAGAAAGATGGAGCGCTTCGTGTCTGCATGGATCCAAGGGAAATCAACAAGAACATCAAACGCGAGCACTATCCAATGCCAACAAGGGAAGAGATTGAGGCAGAGCTTTCGGGTGCAAAGTTTTTTTCCTGGCTAGACGCCAATGCAGGTTTCCATCAAATCCCATTAGAGGAAGCTACATCGCGGGTGTGTACTTTTGCGACACCATTTGGGTGTTACCGATTTTTGCGTCTTTTGGAATTTCATCAGCGAGCGAAGTTTTCCAGAAAACGCTAACTGAAATCTTCGAGGGACTGGAAGGCGTCCGCATATACATTGATGATATTCTAGTGTGGGGTGACAGTAAGAAGCAGCATAACGAGCGCCTCCAGGCCGTGCTAACGCGGGCAGCACAGGCGGGCTTGACGTTTAACAGGCAGAAATGCGTGTTTGGGTTGAAAGAAATTGCGTTCTTGGGCGACGTAATAGGCGAGCAAGGCGTTCGCCCCGGTCGCAACTTAGTTGAAAGCGTCCTTTCGCTGCCGGCGCCGCAAGATAGGCATTCAGTGCGCAGAATGATGGGCGTTGTTAACTACTTTCGCAAGTACGTCCCGTCACTGAGTGATAAGACAGTCTTACTGCGCACACTCTTAAAAGAAAACGTCATGTTTGAATGGACGGCGGCGCATCAGCGTGAATGGAGAGAAATTTGCGACGCACTGACAAACCCTCCTATACTGGCGCTTTTTGATGAAGCAAAGGAAACCAAGATCACTGCGGACGCTTCGGGGAATGGTTTGGGCGCTGCACTACTGGAGCGATATGGCAGTGACTGGCGACCAGTGTCGTACGCATCAAGGACCCTAACAGATAGCGAAACCCGCTATTCGCAAATTGAAAAGGAAACGCTTGCGGTAGTGTTCGCATGCGAAAAGTTCCATCATTTTGTTTATGGCCGCAGGCTACTGATCGAAACTGACCATAGGCCCTTGCTTGCAATTTCCCAAAAGAACATTGCAGACATGCCTCCGCGATTGCAGCGTTTTTTTATTAGGCTGCTACAATATGAATATACGTTGCAGTTCGTTCCTGGCAAAGACTTGCTGCTGGCGGACATGTTGTCACGTGCACCGGTGCCAACGCAGGCGTCGAGTGCCTCATCGGAAGCAGACTGCGACATCCATGCCGTACAGGTCGTCTCCAGCATCGTAAGCACGCCAATGAAAGAGCGTCTGGAAAAGGAAATCAGGGATGACCCGTACTTAAGCGAGGTGAGACAGCGAATTTCACAAGGGGCTGCCATCGACGGTGAACTCAAACCGTTTGCCAGAGAGCTGTCTGTGGTAGAAGGAATACTGCTCAAGGGCTCTAAAGTTGTCATACCTAAATCTATGAGAGCAGAAATTCTTCAGAGGATTCACGAGGGGCACCTTGGACTAAATAAATGCAAAGCCAGCGCGCGGAGATTGGTATTCTGGCCTGCGCTAAACAGTGCCATTGACGAGTTCGTGCGAGTGAGCAGTACTTGCCAAAAGTATGCGTACAACCAGCAGAGGGAATCCTTGCTCATGCAGCCCACCCCGGATAGGCCATGGTACCGCGTAGGAATTGACCTCTGCCAGTTTGGGGGAGCCGCTTATGTCGTAGTGTACGATGCCCACTCAAATTTCCCTGAAGTAGAGAAGCTAAGAGGCACAGCGGCAAAAGAGGTCATAGTCAAGATATCGGCCATTTTCTCACGGTACGGCATCCCGGTGCAAGTGTGGACTGACAACGGGCCCCAGTTTTCATCGCGAGAATTTCGTTTGTTTGCGCAGAAGTACGACTTCCAGCACATCACATCGAGTCCAGAATTCCCAAGGTCAAATGGGCTTGCGGAAAAGGGGGTTCAGATAATTAAGCGCATCCATAAGAAGACGAATGAGTCACGCGGTGACTTTTGGTTGAGTCTCTTAGCCTATCGTTCTTCTCCCTTAGAAGATGGCCGCTCTCCGGGCGAACTGCTGCAAGGCTGACGCCTCCGCACTTCCCTGCCTGAAAACAACGAGGATTCCAGTGTCTCAGTGCGAAAGCATTGCCAATCTTCGAGGGGAAAGGTATGCCACCTCTCAAAGAGGGCAGTTCAGTTCGTGTGCACGGCGACAACTGGTCACGCACAGCAACAGTAATCGAGAAAGCAGCACCGAGGTCGTACGTGGTGAAGACTGAGAACCAGCGGCTCTTGAGGAGAAACAGGCAACACTTGCTGCACATTCCCGGAGGCGATGAAAGTATGCACAGAGATCAGGACGTCGACAGCCTGGGAAAACAGTGTCTCAGCGACAAAGACCAGGATATCGACCGCCCGGGAGGACACGCACATACAGACCGACAAAACATGGTGCATCCGACGCACGCGGCTCAGGAGACAGGCCGGGACGTCGACATCTCGCAAGAACAATCTCCACGGCACAGACAGAACATCGAAGATCCAAAAGCAGCTACGCAAGAAAACGATCTCACCTCGTCAGGTCCGCGGAAATCAACCAGGCAACGTGCGGAACCTCGACGACTTCACTATGACTGCAGATTCCGCCAAATATCGTAGTTTGTCTTTTTGTTTTTTTTTGTTTTTTATACAGAAGAGAAAATGTATCAGATAGCAGCTTATCAGCCCGAGAACGGCGGGCCGCATCTTTCCCTCCCTCGTTCCCCTTCCCCTCTTTCGTTTCGTGGCCTTTAAAAAGGAGAGGAATAAACTGCCGAGAGGCTTTTTCTTCGTCGGCACAGCACCTTGCTGCAATGTGTGCCTATTCCCTTTAGACGTACGATACAAGAGCTACATACAAGGCTGTGCTTCCTGTCATCTGCGTTACCCCACGTGGGCAACTGACTGACTGCCAGTATTTCAGCGGAGAGCGATAGCACGTCATTACAGCATATCGACTGGCCCCTGTGACCTGCCCCACCTGATCTGCTACCAGCAAGAAAAGGAGCATCTGTTCCCCGTCTACCCTCACTTAGCAGCAGCGGCGAAAACAACTTTCATCGCAATAATCACTTTTCTGCGCTCTTTGCCGCAGGTTGACTTGCATCAGAGCTACGTACCAGGCTGTGCTTCCGGTCATCTGCGTTACCACATGTGAGCAACTGATTGACTGCCGGGACTCCAGCAGAGAGCGATACCACGTGATTACAGCATATCAACTGGCCCTTGTGACCTACCCCGCGTAATCTGCTGCCAGCAAGAAAAGGAGCATCTGTTCCCCGTCTACCCTCACTTAGCAGCAGCTTCTAAACAGCTTTCATCGCACTAATCACTTTGCTGCGCTGTTCGCCGCAGGTATACTTGTATCAGAGCTACGTACCAGGCTGCGCTTCCGGTCATCTGCGTTTCCACACGTGGGCAACTGATTGACTGCCGGGATTCAGGCGGAGAGCGATACCACGTCATCACAGCATTTCACCTGGCCCCTCTAACCTGCACCACGTGGTCTACTGCCGCCTAAAAAAAAGGAGCATCTGTTCCCCATCTACTCTCACTAAACAGCTGTCATCATACAAATCACTTTTCTGCGCTCTTTGCTGCAAGTTTACTTGCATCAGAGCTACGTACAAGGCTGTGTTTCCGGTCATCTGCGTTACTACTCGTGGGCAACTGATTGACTGCCGAGATTCCAGCGGAGAGCGATACCACGTCATTACAGCATATCAACTGGCCCCTGTGACCTGCCCCACGTGGTCTCTCGCCAGCTAGAAAAAGAGCATCTGTTCCCCGTCTACCCTCACTTAGCAGCAGCAGCGAAAACAGCTTTCATTGTACTGATCGCTTTGCTGCGCTGTTTGCCGCAGGTTCAATTGAATCAGTGCTATGTACCAGGCTATGCTTCCGGTCATCTGCGTTACCACACGTGGGCAACTGACTGACTGCCGGTATTTCAGCGGAGAGAGATACCACGTCATTTCAGCATATCGACTGGCCCCTGTGGCCTGCCCCACCTGATCTGCTGCCAGCAAGAAAAGGAGCATCTGTTCCCCGTCTACTCTCACTTAGCAGCAGCGGCGAAAACAACTTTCATCGCACTAATCACATTGCTGCGCTCTTTGCCGCAGGTTTACATTCATCAGAGCTATGTACCAGGCTGAGCTTCCGGTCATCTACGTAACCACACGTTGACAACTGATTGACTGCCAGGATTCCAGCGGAGAGCGATACCACGTCATTATAGCATATCAACTGGCCCCTGTGACCTGCCCCACGTGGTCTGCTGCCACCTAGAAAAGGATCATCTGTTCCTCGTCTACCCTCAATTAGCAGGAGCGGCGAAAACAACTTTCATCGCACTAATCACTTTCCTGCGCTCTTCGCCGCAGGTTTACTTGCATCAGAGCTACGTACCAGGCTGTGCTTCCTGTCATCTGTGTTACCACAAGCGGGCAACTAATTGACTGGCGGGGTTCCAGCGGAGAGCGATACCACGTCATTACAGCATATCAACTGGCCCCTCTGACCTGCACCACGTGGTCTACTGCCGGCTAGGAAAGGAGCATCTTTTCCCCGTCTACTCTCACTTAGCAGCAGCGGCGAAAACAGCTGTCATCGCACAAATCACTTTTCTGTGCTCTTTGCTGCAGGTTTACTTGCATCAGAACTACGTACCAGGCTGTGCTTCCTGTCATCTGCGTTTCCACACTTGGGAAACTGATTGACTGCAGGGATTCCAGCGGAGAGCGATACCACGTCATTACAGCATATCGACTGGCCCCTGTGACCTGCCCCACCTGATCTGCTGCCAGCAAGAAAATTAGCATCTGTTCCCCGTCTACCCTCACCTAGCAGCAGCAGCGAAACCAACTTTTATCGCACTAATTACTTTGCTGCGCTCTTTGCCGCAGGTTGTCTTGCATCATAGCTAAGTACCAGGCTGTGCTTCCTGTCATCTGCGTTTCCACACTTGAGAAACTTATTGACTGCCGGGATTCCACCGGACAGCGATACCACGTCATTACAGCATATAAACTGGTCCCTGTGACCTGCCCCACATGGCCTGCTGCCAGCTAGAAAAGGAGCATCTGTTCCCCGTCTGCCCTCACTTGGCAGCAGCGGCGAAAACAGCTTTCATCGCACTAATCACTTTTCAGCGCTCCTTGCCGCAGGTTGACTTGCATCAGAGCTACGTACCAGACTGTGGTAACACTTGTTGCGGGGCTAGTTGGTGCATAGTTCTATGTACAAATGTTAGCGCAAAAAAAATAAGAGACAATCACAAGATCACTTAGCAGCAGCGGCGAAAACAGCTTTCATCGGAATAATCACTTTCTGCGCTCTTCGCCGAGGTTTACTTGCATCAGAGCTACGTAACAGGCTGTGCTTCCTGCCATATGTGTTACAAGTGGGCAACTGATTGACTGGCGGGGTTCCAGCGGAGAGCGATACCACGTCATTACCGCATTTCACCTGGCCCCTCTGACCTGCACCACATCGTCTGCCGGCTAGAAAAGGAGCATCTGTTCCCCGTCAACTCTCACTTAGCAGCAGCGAGAACAGCTTTCATCGCACTAATCACTTTGCTGCGCTGTTCGCCGCAGGTATACTTGCATCAGAGCTACGTACCAGGCTGCGCTTCCGGTGATCTGCGTTTCCACACGTGGGCAACTGATTGACTGCCGGGATTCCAGCGGAGAGCGATACCACGTCATTACAGCATTTCAACTGGCCCCTGTGACCTGCCCCACGTGGTCTCTCGCCAGCTAGAAAAAGAGAATCTGTTCCCCGTCTACCCTCCCTTAGCAGCAGCAGCTCAAACAGCTTTCATCGTACTAATCACTTTGCTGCGCTCTTTGCCGCAGGTTCAATTGAATCAGTGCTATGTACCAGGCTATGCTTCCGGTCATCTGCGTTACCACACGTGGGCAACTGACTGACTGCCGGTATTTCAGCGGAGAGAGATACCACGTCATTTCAGCATATCGACTGGCCCCTGTGGCCTGCCCCACCTGATCTGCTGCCAGAAAGAAAAGAAGCATCTGTTCCCCGTCTACCCTCACTTAGCAGCAGCGGCGAAAACAACTTTCATCGCACTAATCACTCTCAGCGCTCTTTGCCGCAGGTTGACTTGCATCAGAGCTACGTACCAGGCTGTGCTTCCGGTCATCTGCGTTACCACATGTGAGCAACTGATTGACTGCCGGGACTCCAGCAGAGAGCGATACCACATCATTACAGCATATCAACTGGCCCCTGTGACCTACCCCACGTAATCTGCTGCCAGCAAGAAAAGGAGCATCTGTTCCCCGTCTACCCTCACTTAGCAGCAGCTTCGAAAACAGCTTTCATCGCACTAATCACTTTGATGCGCTCTTTGCCGCAGGTTTACTTGCATCAGAGCTACCTACCAGGCTGTGCTTCCTGTCATCAGCGTTACCACACTTGGGAAACTGATTGACTGCCGGAATTCCAGCGGAGTGCGATACCACATCATTACAGCATATCAACTGGCCCCAGTGACCAGCCCCACATGGCCTGCTGCCAGCTAGAAAAGTAGCATCTGTTCCCCGTCTGCCCTCACTTGGCAGCAGCGGCGAAAACACCTTTCATCGCACTAATCACTTTGCAGCGCTCTTTGCCGCAGGTTGACTTGCATCAGAGCTACGTACCAGACTCTGGTTGCACTTGTCGCGGGGCTAGTTGGTGCATAGTTCTATGTACATATGTTAGCGCAAAAATATAAGCGACAATCACAAGATCACTTAGCAGCAGCGGCGAAAACCGCTTTCATCGCAATAATCACTTTGCTGCGCTCTCCGCCGAGGCTTACTTGCATCAGAGCTACGTACCAGGCTGTGCTTTCTGTCATCTGTGTAACAAGTGGGCAACTGATTGACTGCCGGTGTTCCAGCGGAGAGCGATACCACGTCATTACCGCATTTCACCTGGCCCCTCTGACCTGCACCACATCGTCTGCCGGCTAGAAAAGGAGCATCTGTTCCCCGTCAACTCTCACTTAGCAGCAGCGAGAACAGCTTTCATCGCACTAATTACTTTGCTGCGCTGTTCGCCGCAGGTATACTTGCATCAGAGCTACGTACCAGGCTGCGTTTCCGGTCATCTGCGTTTCCACACGTGGGCAACTGATTGACTGCCGGGATTCAGGCGGAGAGCGATACCACGTCATCACAGCATTTCACTTGGCCCCTCTAACCTGCACCACGTTGTGTACTGCCGCCTAAAAAAGGAGCATCTCTTCTCCGTCTACTCTCACTTAGCAGTAGCGGCGAAAACAGCTGTCATCATACAAATCACTTTTCTGCGCTCTTTGCAGCAGGTTCACTTGCATCAGAGCTACGTACAAGGCTGTGTTTCCGGTCATCTGCGTTACTACTCGTGGGCAACTGATTGACTGCCGGGATTCCAGCGGAGAGCGATACCACGTCATTACATCATCTAAACTGGCCCCTGTGACCTGCCCCACGTAATCTGCTGCCAGCAAGAAAAGGATCATCTGTTCCCCGTCTACCCTCACTTAGCAGCAGCTTCGAAAACAGCTTTCATCGCAATAATCACTTTGCTGCGCTCTTTGCCGCAGGTTTACTTGCATCAGAGCTATGTTCAAGGCTGTGTTTCCGTTCATCTGCGTTACCACACGTTTGCCAACTGATTGACTGCCGGGATACCAGCGGAGAGCGATACCACGTCATTACAGCATATCTACTGGCCCCTGTGACCTGCCCCACGTGGTCTGCTGCCAGCAAGAAAAGGAGCATCTGTTCCCCGTCTACCCTCGCTTAGCAGCAGCGGCGAAAACAGCTTTCTTCGCACTAATCACTTTGCTGCGCTCTTTGCAGCAGGTTTACTTGCATCAGAGCTATGTTCAAGGCTGTGTTTCCGTTCATCTGCGTTACCACACGTTTGCCAACTGATTGACTGCCGGGATTCAAGTGGAGAGCGAACCACGTCATCACAGCATTTTACCTGGCCCCGCTAACCTGCACCACGTGCTCTACTGCCGGCTAAAAAAAGGAGCATCTGTTCCCCGTCTACTCTCACTTAGCAGCAGCATCGCAAAAAGCTTTAATCGTACTAATCACTTTACTGCGCTCTTTGCCGCAGTTTACTTGAGTCAGTGCAATGTACCAGGCTTTGCTTCCGGTCATCTGCGTAACCACACGTTACCAACTGATAGACTGCCGGGATTCCAGCGGAGAGCGATACCACGTCATTACAGCAATTGACTTGTCCCCTCTGACCTGAACCTCGTGGTCTAATGCCGGCTAGAAATGGAGCATCTGTTCCCCGTCTACTCTCACTTAGCAGCAGCGGCGAAAACAGCTTTCATCGCACTAATCACTTTGCTTCGTTCTTTGCCGCAGGTTTACTTGCATCAGAGCTACGTACAAGGTTGTGCTTCCGGTCATCTGCGTTATCACACGTAGGCAAATGACTGACTGCCGGGATTCCAGCGGAGAGCGATACCACATCATTACAGCAATTGACTTGTCCCCTCTGACCTGAACCTCGTGGTCTAATGCCGGCTAGAAAAGGAGCATCTGTTCCCCGTCTACTCTCACTTAGCAGCAGCGGCGAAAACAGCTTTCATCGCACTAATCACTTTGCTTCGTTCTTTGCCGCAGGTTTACTTGCATCAGAGCTACGTACAAGGCTGTGCTTCCAGTCATCTGCGTTATCACACGTAGGCAAATGACTGACTGCCGGGATTCCAGCGGAGAGCGATACCACATCATTACAGCAATTGACTTGTCCCCTCTGACCTGAACCTCGTGGTCTAATGCCGGCTAGAAAAGGAGCATCTGTTCCCCGTCTACTCTCACTTAGCAGCAGCGGCGAAAACAGCTTTCATCGCACTAATTACTTTGCTTCGTTCTTTGCCGCAGGATTACTTTCATCAGAGCTACGTACAAGGCTGTGCTTCCTGTCATCTGCGTTATCACACGTAGGCAAATGACTGACTGCCGGGATTCCAGCGGAGAGCGATACCACATCATTACAGCAATTGACTTGTCCCCTCTGACCTGAACCTCGTGGTCTAATGCCGGCTAGAAAAGGAGCATCTGTTCCCCGTCTACTCTCACTTAGCAGCAGCGGCTAAAACAGCTTTCATCGCACTAATCACTTTGCTTCGTTCTTTGCCGCAGGTTTACTTGCATCAGAGCTACGTACAAGGCTGTGCTTCCGGTCATCTGCGTTATCACACGTAGGCAAATGACTGACTGCCGGGATTCCAGCGGAGAGCGATACCACATCATTACAGCAATTGACTTGTCCCCTCTGACCTGAACCTCGTGGTCTAATGCCGGCTAGAAAAGGAGCATCTGTTCCCCGTCTACTCTCACTTAGCAGCAGCGGCGAAAACAGCTTTCATCGCACTAATCACTTTGCTGCGCTCTTTGCCGCATGTTTACTTGCATCGGAGCTACGTACAAGGCTGAGCTTCCGGTCATCTGCGTTACCACACGTGAGCAACTGATTGACGGCCGGGATTCCAGCGGAGAGCGATACCACGTCATTACAGCATATCTACTGGACCCTGTGACATGCCCCACGTGATCTGCTGCCAGCAAGAAGCGGAGCATCTGTTCCCCGTCTACCCTCACTTAGCAGCAGCGGCGAAAACAGCTTTCTTCGCACTAATCACTTTGCTGCGCTCTTTTCCGCAGGTTTACTTGCATCAGAGCTATGTACAAGGCTGTGTTTCCGGTCATCTGCGTTACCACACGTGGCCAACTGATTGACTGCCGGTATTCGAGTGGAGAGCGATACCACGTCATCACAGCATTTCACCTGGCCCCTCTGACCTGCACCACGTGGTCTGCTGCCGGCTAAAAAAGGAGCATCTGTTCCCCGTCTACCCTCACTTAGCAGCAGCGGCGAAAACAGCTTTCTTCGCACTAATCACTTTGCTGCGCTCTTTTCCGCAGGTTTACTTGCATCAGAGCTATGTACAAGGCTGTGTTTCCTGTCATCTGTGTTACAAGTGGGCAACTGATTGACTGGCGGGGTTCCAGCGGAGAGCGATACCACGTCATTACCGCATTTCACCTGGCCCCTCTGACCTGCACCACATCGTCTGCCGGCTAGAAAAGCAGCATCTGTTCCCCGTCAACTCTCACTTAGCAGCAGCGAGAACAGCTTTCATCGCACTAATCACTTTGCTGCGCTGTTCGCCGCAGGTATACTTGCGTCAGAGGTACGTAGCAGGCTGCGCTTCCGGTCATCTGCGTTTCCACACGTGGGCAACTGATTGACTGCCGGGATTCAGGCGGAGAGCGATACCACGTCATTACAGCATATCAACTGGCCCCTGTGACCTGCCCCATGTGGTCTCTCTCCAGCTAGAAAAAGAGCATCTGTTCCCCGTCTACCCTCACTTAGCAGCAGCAGCGAAAACAGCTTTCATTGCACTAATCACTTTGCTGCGCTGTTCGCCGCAGGTGTACTTGCATCAGAGCTACGTACCAGGCAGTGTTTCCGGTCATCTGCGTTACCACACTTGGGAAACTGATTGACTGCCGGGATTCCAGCGGAGAGCGATACCACGTCTTTACAGCATATCAACTGGCCCCTGTGACCTGCCCCATATGGCCTGCTGCCACCTAGAAGAGAATCATCTGTTCCCCGTCTACCCTCACTTGGGAGCAGCGGCGAAAACATCTTTCATCGCACTAATCACTTTGCAGCGCTCTTTGCCGCAGGTTGACTTGCATCAGAGCTACGTACCAGACTCTGGTAACACTTGTTGCGGGGCTAGTTGGTGCATAGTTCTATGTACAAATGTTAGCGCAAAATATAAGAGACAATCACAAGATCACTTAGCAGCAGCGGCGAAAACAGCTTTCATCGCAATAATCACTTTGCTGCGCTCTTCGCCGAGGTTTACTTGCATCAGAGCTACATACCAGGCTGTGCTTCCTGCCATCTGTGTTACAAGTGGGCAACTGATTGACTGGCGGGGTTCCAGCGGAGAGCGATACCACGTCATTACCGCATTTCACCTGGCCCCTCTGACCTGCACCACATCGTCTGCCGGCTAGAAAAGCAGCATCTGTTCCCCGTCAACTCTCACTTAGCAGCAGCGAGAACAGCTTTCATCGCACTAATCACTTTGCTGCGCTGTTCGCCGCAGGTATACTTGCGTCAGAGGTACGTAGCAGGCTGCGCTTCCGGACATCTGCGTTTCCACACGTGGGCAACTGATTGACTGCCGGGATTCAGGCGGAGAGCGATACCACGTCATCACAGCATTTCACCTGGCCCCTCTAACCTGCACCACGTGGTCTACTGCCGCCTAAAAAAGGAGCATCTGTTCCCCGTCTACTCTCACTTAGCAGCAGCGGCGAAAACAGCTGTCATCATACAAATCACTTTTCTGCGCTCTTTGCTGCAGGTTCACTTGCATCAGAGCTACGTACAAGGCTGTGTTTCCGGTCATCTGCGTTACTACTCGTGGTCAACTGATTGACTGCCAAGATTCCAGCGGAGAGCGATACCACGCCATTACAGCATATCAACTGGCCCCTGTGACCTGCCCCACGTGGTCTGCTGCCAGCAAGAAAAGGAGCATCTGTACCCCTTCTACCCTCACTTAGCAGCAGCGGCGAAAACAACTTTCATCGCAGTAATCACATTGCTGCGCTCTTTGCCGCAGGTTTACTTGCATCAGAGCTACGTACCAGGCTGAGCTTCCGGTCATCTACGTAACCACACGTTGACAACTGATTGACTGGCGGGGTTCCAGCGGAGAGCGATACCACGTCATTACCGCATTTCACCTGGCCCCTCTGACCTGCACCACATCGTCTGCCGGCTAGAAAAGCAGCATCTGTTCCCCGTCAACTCTCACTTAGCAGCAGCGGCGAAAACAGCTTTCTTCGCACTAATCACTTTGCTGCGCTCTTTTCCGCAGGTTTACTTGCATCAGAGCTATGTACAAGGCTGTGTTTCCTGTCATCTGTGTTACAAGTGGGCAACTGATTGACTGGCGGGGTTCCAGCGGAGAGCGATACCACGTCATTACCGCATTTCACCTGGCCCCTCTGACCTGCACCACATCGTCTGCCGGCTAGAAAAGCAGCATCTGTTCCCCGTCAACTCTCACTTAGCAGCAGCGAGAACAGCTTTCATCGCACTAATCACTTTGCTGCGCTGTTCGCCGCAGGTATACTTGCGTCAGAGGTACGTAGCAGGCTGCGCTTCCGGTCATCTGCGTTTCCACACGTGGGCAACTGATTGACTGCCGGGATTCAGGCGGAGAGCGATACCACGTCATTACAGCATATCAACTGGCCCCTGTGACCTGCCCCATGTGGTCTCTCTCCAGCTAGAAAAAGAGCATCTGTTCCCCGTCTACCCTCACTTAGCAGCAGCAGCGAAAACAGCTTTCATTGCACTAATCACTTTGCTGCGCTGTTCGCCGCAGGTGTACTTGCATCAGAGCTACGTACCAGGCAGTGTTTCCGGTCATCTGCGTTACCACACGTTACCAACTGATTGACTGCCGGGATACCAGCGGAGAGCGATACTACGTCATTACAGCATATCAACTGGCCCCTGTGACCTGCCCCACGTGGTCTCTCTCCAGCTAGAAAAAGAGCATCTGTTCCCCGTCTACCCTCACTTAGCAGCAGCAGCGAAAACAGCTTTCATCGTACTAATCACTTTGCTGCGCTCTTTGCCGCAGGTACAATTGAATCAGTGCTATGTACCAGGCTATGCTTCCGGTCTTCTGCGTTTCCACACTCGGGAAACTGATTGACTGCCGGGATTCCAGCGGAGAGCGATACCTCGTCATTACAGCATATCAACTGGCCGCTGTGGCCTGCCCCACGTGGCCTGCTGCCAGCTAGAAAAGGAGCATCTGTTCCCCCTCTGCCCTCACTTAGCAGGAGCGGCGGAAACAACTTTCATCGCACTAATCACTTTGCTGCGCTGTTCGCCGCAGGTTTACTTGCATCAGAGCTACGTACCGGGCTGTGCTTCCGGTCATCTGCGTTACCACACTTGGGAAACTGATTGACTGCCGGGATTCCAGCGGAGAGCGATACCACGTCTTTACAGCATATCAACTGGCCCCTGTGACCTGCCCCATATGGCCTGCTGCCAGCTAGAAGAGAATCATCTGTTCCCCGTCTACCCTCACTTGGGAGCAGCGGCGAAAACATCTTTCATCGCACTAATCACTTTGCAGCGCTCTTTGCCGCAGGTTGACTTGCATCAGAGCTACGTACCAGACTCTGGTAACACTTGTTGCGGGGCTAGTTGGTGCATAGTTCTATGTACAAATGTTAGCGCAAAATATAAGAGACAATCACAAGATCACTTAGCAGCAGCGGCGAAAACAACTTTCATCGCACTAATCACTTTTCTGCGCTCTTTGCCGCAGGTTGACTTGCATCAGAGCTACGTACCGGGCTGTGCTTCCGGTCATCTGCGTTACCACACTTGGGAAACTGATTGACTGCCGGGATTCCAGCGGAGAGCGATACCACGTCATTACCGCATTTCACCTGGCCCCTCTGGCCTGCACCACATCGTCTGCCGGCTAGAAAAGCAGCATCTGTTCCCCGTCAACTCTCACTTAGCAGCAGCGGCGAAAACAGCTTTCTTCGCACTAATCACTTTGCTGCGCTCTTCGCCGAGGTTTACTTGCATCAGAGCTACGTACCAGGTTGTGCTTCCTGCCATCTGTGTTACAAGTGGGCAACTGATTGACTGGCGGGGTTCCAGCGGAGAGCGATACCACGTCATTACCGCATTTCACCTGGCCCCTCTGACCTGCACCACATCGTCTGCCGGCTAGAAAAGCAGCATCTGTTCCCCGTCAACTCTCACTTAGCAGCAGCGAGAACAGCTTTCATCGCACTAATCACTTTGCTGCGCTCTTCGCCGCAGGTTTACTTGCATCAGAGCTACGTACCAGGCTGTGCTTCCTCTCATCTGTGTTACAAGTGGGCAACTGATTAACTGGCGGGGTTCCAGCGGAGAGCGATACCACGTCATTACACCATATCAACTGGCCCCTCTCACCTGCACCACGTGGTCTACTACCGGCTAGAAAAGGAGCATCTGTTCCCCGTCTACTCTCACTTAGCAGCAGCGGCGAAAACAACTTTCATCGCAGTAATCACATTGCTGCGCTCTTTGCCGCAGGTTTACTTGCATCAGAGCTACGTACCAGGCTGAGCTTCCGGTCATCTACGTAACCACACGTTGACAACTGATTGACTGCCGGGATTCCAGCGGAGAGCGATACCACGCCATTACAGCATATCAACTGGCCCCTGTGACCTGCCCCACGTGGTCTGCTGCCAGCAAGAAAAGGAGCATCTGTACCCCTTCTACCCTCAATTAGCAGGAGCGGCGAAAACAACATTCATCGCACTAATCACTTTGCTGCGCTCTTCGCCGCAGGTTTACTTGCATCAGAGCTACGTACCAGGCTGTGCTTCCTCTCATCTGTGTTACAAGTGGGCAACTGATTAACTGGCGGGGTTCCAGCGGAGAGCGATACCACGTCATTACACCATATCAACTGGCCCCTCTCACCTGCACCACGTGGTCTACTACCGGCTAGAAAAGGAGCATCTGTTCCCCGTCTACTCTCACTTAGCAGCAGCGGCGAAAACAGCTGTCATCGCACAAATCACTCTGCGCTCTTTGCCGCAGGTTTACTTGCATCAGAGCTACGTACCAGGCTGAGCTTCCGGTCATCTACGTAACCACACGTTGACAACTGATTGACAGCCGGGATTCCAGCGGAGAGCGATACCACGTAATATAGCATATCAACTGGCTCCTCTGATCGGCACCACGTGGTCTAATGCCGGCTAGAAAAGGAGCATCTGTTCCCCGTCTACTATCACTTAGCAGCGGAGGCGAAAACACCTTTCATCGCACTAATCACTTTCCTGCGTTCTTTGCCGCAGGTTTAATTGCATCAGAGCAACGTACCAGGCTGTGCTTCCTGTCATCTGCGTTTCCACACTTGGGAAACTGATTGACTGCCGGGATTCCTGCGGAGAGCGATAGCACGTCATTACAGCATATCGACTGGCCCCTGTGACCTGCCCCACCTGATCTGCTACCAGCAAGAAAAGGAGCATCTGTTCCCCGTCTACCCTCACTTAGCAGCAGCGACGAAAACAACTTTCATCGCACTAATCACTTTTCTGCGCTCTTTGCCGCAGGTTGACTTGCATCAGAGCTACGTACCAGGCTGTGCTTCCGGTCATCTGCGTTACCACACGTGAGCAACTGATTGACTGCTGGAACTCCAGCAGAGAGCGATACCACGTCAATACAGCATATCAACTGGCCCCTATGACCTACCCCACGTAATCTGCTGCCAGCAAGAAAAGGAGCATCTGTTCCCCGTCTACCCTCACTTAGCAGCAGCTTCGAAAACAGCTTTCATCGCACTAATCACTTTGCGGCGCTCTTTGCCGCAGGTTTACTTGCATCAGAGCTACGTACCAGGCTGTGCTTCCTGTCATCTGCGTTACCACACTTGGGAAACTGATTGGCTGCCGGGATTCCAGTGGAGAGCGATACCACGTCTTTACAGCATATCAACTGGCCCCTCTGACCTGCACCACATCGTCTGCCGGCTAGAAAATCAGCATCTGTTCCCCGTCAACTCTCACTTAGCAGCAGCGAGAACAGCTTTCATCGCACTAATCACTTTGCTGCGCTGTTCGCCGCAGGTTTACTTGCATCAGAGCTACGTACCAGGCTGAGCTTCCGGTCATCTACGTAACCACACGTTGACAACTGATTGACTGCCGGGATTCCAGCGGAGAGCGATACCACGTCATTATAGCATATCAACTGTGGCCCCTGTGACCTGCCCCACGTGGTCTGCTGCCACCTAGAAAACGAGCATCTGTTCCTCGTCTACCCTCAATTAGCAGGAGCGGCGAAAACAACTTTCATCGCACTAATCACTTTGCTGCGCTCTTCGCCGCAGGTTTACTTGCATCAGAGCTACGTACCAGGCTGTGCTTCCTGTCATCTGTGTTACCACAAGTGGGCAACTGATTGACTGCCGGAATTCCAGCGGAGAGCGATACCACCTCATTACAGCATATCAAATGGCCCCTGTGACCTGCCCCACGTGGTCTTCTGCCAGCTAGAAAAGGAGCATCTGTTCCCCGTCTGCCCTCACTTGGCAGCAGCGGCAAAAACAGCTTTCATCGCAATAATCACTTTGCTGCCCTCTTCGCCGAGGTTTACTTGCATCAGAGCTACGTACCAGGCTGTGCTTCCTGTCATCTGTGTTACAAGTGGGCAACTGATTAACTGGCGGGGTTCCAGCGGAGAGCGATACCACGTCATTACACCATATCAACTGGCCCCTCTGACCTGCACCACGCGGTGTACTGCCGGCTAGAAAAGGAGCATCTGTTCCCCGTCTACTCTCACTTAGCAGCAGCGGCGAAAACAGCTGTCATCGCACAAATCACTTTTCTGCGCTCTTTGCCGCAGGTTTACTTGCATAAGAGCTACGTACCAGGCTGAGCTTCCGGTCATCTACGTAACCACACGTTGACAACTGATTGACAGCCGGGATTCCAGCGGAGAGCGATACCACGTAATATAGCATATCAACTGGCTCCTCTGATCGGCACCACGTGGTCTAATGCCGGCTAGAAAAAGAGCACCTGTTCCCCGTCTCTATCACTTAGCAGCGGAGGCGAAAACACCTTTCATCGCACTAATCACTCTCCTGCGTTCTTTGGCGCAGGTTTAATTGCATCAGAGCTACGTACCAAGCTGCACTTCCGGTCATCTGCGTTAACACGTGGGCGACTGATTGACTGCCGGGATTCCAGCTGAGAGCGATACCACGTCATTACAGCATATCAACTGGCCCCTGTGACCTGCCCCACGTGGCCTGCTGCCAGCTACAAAAGGAGCATCTGTTCCCCGTCTACCCTCACTTAGCAGCAGCTTCGAAAACAGCTTTCATCGCACTAATCGCTTTGCTGTGCTCTTTGCCGCAGGTTTACTTGCATCAGAGCTACGTACCAGGCTGTGCTTCCTGTCATCTGCGTTTCCACACTTGGGAAACTGACTGCCGCGATTCCAGCGGATAGCGATACCACGTCATTACAGCATATCAACTGGCCCCTGTGACCTGTCCCACGTAATCTGCTGCCAGCAAGAAAAGGAGCATCTGTTCCCCGTCTACCCTCACTCAGCAGCAGCTTCGAAAACAGCTTTCATCGCACTTATCATTTTGCTGCGCTGTTCGCCACAGGTTTACTTGCATGAGAGCTACGTACATGGCTGCGCTTCCGGTCATCTGCGTTAACACGTGGGCAACTGATTGACTGCCGCGATTCCGGCGGAGAGCGATACTACCTCATTACAGAATATCAACTGGCCCCTGTGACCTGCCCCACGTGGTATGCCGCCAGCTAGAAAAGGAGCATCTGTTCCCCGTCTACCCTCAATTAGCAGCAGCAGCGCAAACACCTTTCATCGTACCAATCACTTTGCTGCGCTCTTTGAAGCAGGTTTTCTTGCATCAGAGCTGTATCAGATAGCAGCTTATCAGCCCGAGAACGGCGGGCCGCATCTTTCCCTCCCTCGTTCCCCTTCCCCTCTTTCGTTTCGTGGCCTTTAAAAAGGAGAGGAATAAACTGCCGAGAGGCTTTTTTCTTCGTCGGCACAGCACCTTGCTGCAATGTGTGCCTATTCCCTTTAGACGTACGATACATGGTGTCAGAAGTGCCGAAGCCCCGCCGATATGGATATTGTCAAGCCTCCAGAGCCGCTACAGTTCTCCGGAAACCTACGAAGAAACTGGCACACGTTCAAGCAAGAACTGGAGCTTTTCTTCACGGCTACGCCCACTACACCGCCCAGATCGGAAGCCGCCAAGACGGCAATCCTTCTCAGCGCCGCGGGTGAAGAGGCTCTCGACGTCTATAACAACTTCTCCTTCGAAGCAGGTGAGAGCAAGGAAGACTACCAGACAGTGCTGCGCAAGTTTGAGGCGTACTGTGTGGATGAAGGAAACGAAGTTTACGAAAGACACGTTTTCCGCCTCCGCGTGCAGGATGAAGGAAAGCCTTTTGAGCAATATCTGCGGCAGTTAAAGACACAGGCGAAGCTATGCAATTTCGGCACGCTCGAAGAATCTATGATAAGAGATCAGGTTGTTTTCGGCACTAACAATCCGAAGATAAGAGAGAAAATGCTACGAGAAAAGGACCTAACCTTACAGAAGGCGGAGCAGATGTGCAAAGCGGCCGAGGTCTCGGCGCGGCAAAATGCTGCTTGGTCGAATGACACCCTACAAGTAGACTACGCCCACAAACGGGAGCATGACCGGAAACCTTTTCGATGTCGACAATGCAACAGGGCTCATGCGCAAGGAGACTGCCCGGCGTATGGAAAGATATGTTATGCTTGCAAGAAGCCGAATCATTTTGCGGTATGCTGCAGGCGCCGCCAGAGCAGACAGGTAGATTAAGTAAAAGAAGATAAGATGGAGGACGGGTTCGATATTTTAGATATCGGAGTGTGCGGAATCAGCGGCGGGGCCGGTGCAGACTGGACGGTCGGCGGAAACATACGCGGCAAAGAAATTATATTCAAAGTTGACACAGGCTCACAAGAAAACATAGTTCCTGTAACTCTTTACCGTCGTTTGAAAAACACCGCGAGCCTCCAGAAAAGCACTGCAGTGCTGAACGCGTACAACGGCAGTGCTATCAAGCATGTCAGAGTGGATAGAGAGATCCTTGTTCTCAACGGTGTGGCACACGTTGTGACCTTCTTCGTGGTCAAGAAGGGTCGGCAGGCCATACTAGGGCTGCAGACATGTCAGCAGTTTGGGCTAGGGCCGGAAGCTGTGGATTCGGTGGAATGGAATGAGACAGCACCGGAGAAAGCCTTTCCAGACTTGTTCCAGGGTACGGGGTGTGTTGGACGGCAGTACCGGATGGTCCTGCGGGCGGATGCTGTCCCAGTAGTGCATCCAGCACGAAGAGTACCTTTGGCCCTCCGGGACCCTCTTCGACAAGAACTGGAGCGCATGGAAAAGGCTGCCATTATCAAAAAGGTGGATGAGCCCACAGAATGGGTAAGCCCTTGGTGATAGCGCGTAAGAAAGATGGAGCGCTTCGTGTCTGCATGGATCCAAGGGAAATCAACAAGAACATCAAACGCGAGCACTATCCAATGCCAACAAGGGAAGAGATTGAGGCAGAGCTTTCGGGTGCAAAGTTTTTTTCCTGGCTAGACGCAAATGCAGGTTTCCATCAAATCCCATTAGAGGAAGCTACATCGCGGGTGTGTACTTTTGCGACACCATTTGGGTGTTACCGATTTTTGCGTCTTCCTTTTGGAATTTCATCAGCGAGCGAAGTTTTCCAGAAAACGCTAACTGAAATCTTCGAGGGACTGGAAGGCGTCCGCATATACATTGATGATATTCTAGTGTGGGGTGACAGTAAGAAGCAGCATAACGAGCGCCTCCAGGCCGTGCTAACGCGGGCAGCACAGGCGGGCTTGACGTTTAACAGGCAGAAATGCGTGTTTGGGTTGAAAGAAATTGCGTTCTTGGGCGACGTAATAGGTGAGCAAGGCGTTCGCCCCGGTCGCAACTTAGTTGAAAGCGTCCTTTCGCTGCCGGCGCCGCAAGATAGGCATTCAGTGCGCAGAATGATGGGCGTTGTTAACTACTTTCGCAAGTACGTCCCGTCACTGAGTGATAAGACAGTCTTACTGCGCACACTCTTAAAAGAAAACGTCATGTTTGAATGGACGGCGGCGCATCAGCGTGAATGGAGAGAAATTTGCGACGCACTGACAAACCCTCCTATACTGGCGCTTTTTGATGAAGCAAAGGAAACCAAGATCACTGCGGACGCTTCGGGGAATGGTTTGGGCGCTGCACTACTGCAGCGATATGGCAGTGACTGGCGACCAGTGTCGTACGCATCAAGGACCCTAACAGATAGCGAAACCCGCTATTCGCAAATTGAAAAGGAAACGCTTGCGGTAGTGTTCGCATGCGAAAAGTTCCATCATTTTGTTTATGGCCGCAGGCTACTGATCGAAACTGACCATAAGCCCTTGCTTGCAATTTCCCAAAAGAACATTGCAGACATGCCTCCGCGATTGCAGCGTTTTTTTATTAGGCTGCTACAATATGATTATACGTTGCAGTTCGTTCCTGGCAAAGACTTGCTGCTGGCGGACATGTTGTCACGTGCACCGGTGCCAACGCAGGCGTCGAGTGCCTCATCGGAAGCAGACTGCGACATCCATGCCGTACAGGTCGTCTCCAGCATCGTAAGCACGCCAATGAAAGAGCGTCTGGAAAAGGAAATCAGGGATGACCCGTACTTAAGCGAGGTGAGACAGCGAATTTCACAAGGGGCTGCCATGGACGGTGAACTGAAACCGTTTGCCAGAGAGCTGTCTGTGGTAGAAGGAATACTGCTCAAGGGCTCTAAAGTTGTCTTACCTAAATCTATGAGAGCAGAAATTCTTCAGAGGATTCACGAGGGGCACCTTGGACTAAATAAATGCAAAGCCAGCGCGCGGAGATTGGTATTCTGGCCTGCGCTAAACAGTGCCATTGACGAGTTCGTGCGAGTGTGCAGTACTTGCCAAAAGTATGCGTACAACCAGCAGAGGGAATCCTTGCTCATGCAGCCCACCCCGGATAGGCCATGGTACCGCGTAGGAATTGACCTCTGCCAGTTTGGGGGAGCCGCTTATGTCGTAGTGTACGATGCCCACTCAAATTTCCCTGAAGTAGAGAAGCTAAGAGGCACAGCGGCAAAAGAGGTCATAGTCAAGATATCGGCCATTTTCTCACGGTACGGCATCCCGGTGCAAGTGTGGACTGACAACGGGCCCCAGTTTTCATCGCGAGAATTTCGTTTGTTTGCGCAGAAGTACGACTTCCAGCACATCACATCGAGTCCAGAATTCCCAAGGTCAAATGGGCTTGCGGAAAAGGGGGTTCAGATAATTAAGCGCATCCATAAGAAGACGAATGAGTCACGCGGTGACTTTTGGTTGAGTCTCTTAGCCTATCGTTCTTCTCCCTTAGAAGATGGCCGCTCTCCGGGCGAACTGCTGCAAGGCCGACGCCTCCGCACTTCCCTGCCTGAATACAACGAGGATTCCAGTGTCCCAGTGCGAAAGCATTGCCAATCTTCGAGGGGAAAGGTATGCCACCTCTCAAAGAGGGCAGTTCAGTTCGTGTGCACGGCGACAACTGGTCACGCACAGCAACAGTAATCGAGAAAGCAGCACCGAGGTCGTACGTGGTGAAGACTGAGAACCAGCGGCTCTTGAGGAGAAACAGGCAACACTTGCTGCACATTCCCGGAGGCGATGAAAGTATGCACAGAGATCAGGACGTCGACAGCCTGGGAAAACAGTGTCTCAGCGACAAAGACCAGGATATCGACGGCCCGGGAGGACACGCACATACAGACCGACAAAACATGGTGCATCCGACGCACGCGGCTCAGGAGACAGGCCGGGACGTCGACATCTCGCAAGAACAATCTCCACGGCACAGACAGAACATCGAAGATCCAAAAGCAGCTACGCATGAAAACGATCTCACCTCGTCAGGTCCGCGGAAATCAACCAGGCAACGTGCGGAACCTCGACGACTTCACTATGACTGCAGTTTCCGCCAAATATCGTAGTTTGTCTTTTTGTTTTTTTTTTGTTTTTTATACAGAAGAGAAAATGTATCAGATAGCAGCTTACCAGCCCGAGAACGGCGGGCCGCATCTTTCCCTCCCTCGTTCCCCTTCCCCTCTTTCGTTTCGTGGCCTTTAAAAAGGAGAGGAATAAACTGCCGAGAGGCTTTTTCTTCGTCGGCACAGCACCTTGCTGCAATGTGTGCCTATTCCCTTTAGACGTACGATACAAGAGCTACATACAAGGCTGTGCTTCCTGTCATCTGCGTTACCCCACGTGGGCAACTGACTGACTTCCAGTATTTCAGCGGAGAGCGATAGCACGTCATTACAGCATATCGACTGGCCTCTGTGACCTGCCCCACCTGATCTGCTACCAGCAAGAAAAGGAGCATCTGTTCCCCGTCTACCCTCACTTAGCAGCAGCGGCGAAAACAACTTTCATCGCAATAATCACTTTTCTGCGCTCTTTGCCGCAGGTTGACTTGCATCAGAGCTACGTACCAGGCGGTGCTTCCGGTCATCTGCGTTACCACATGTGAGCAACTGATTGACTGCCGGGACTCCAGCAGAGAGCGATACCACGTGATTACAGCATATCAACTGGCCCTTGTGACCTACCCCACGTAATCTGCTGCCAGCAAGAAAAGGAGCATCTATTCCCCGTCTACCCTCACTTAGCAGCAGTTTCTAAACAGCTTTCATCGCACTAATCACTTTGCTGCGCTGTTCGCCGCAGGTATACTTGTATCAGAGCTACGTACCAGGCTGCGCTTCCGGTCATCTGCGTTTCCACACGTGGGCAACTGATTGACTGCCGGGATTCAGGCGGAGAGCGATACCACGTCATCACAGCATTTCACCTGGCCCCTCTAACCTGCACCACTTGGTCTACTGCCGCCTAAAATAAGGAGCATCTGTTCCCCATCTACTCTCACTTAGCAGCAGCGGCGAAAACAGCTGTCATCATACAAATCACTTTTCTGCGCTCTTTGCTGCAAGTTTACTTGCATCAGAGCTACGTACAAGGCTGTGTTTCCGGTCATCTGCGTTACTACTCGTGGGCAACTGATTGACTGCCGAGATTCCAGCGGAGAGCGATACCACGTCATTACAGCATATCAACTGGCCCCTGTGACCTGCCCCACGTGGTCTCTCGCCAGCTAGAAAAAGAGCATCTGTTCCCCGTCTACCCTCACTTAGCAGCAGCAGCGAAAACAGCTTTCATCGTACTGATCGCTTTGCTGCGCTGTTTGCCGCAGGTTCAATTGAATCAGTGCTATGTACCAGGCTATGCTTCCGGTCATCTGCGTTACCACACGTGGGCAACTGACTGACTGCCGGTATTTCAGCGGAGAGAGATACCACGTCATTTCAGCATATCGACTGGCCCCTGTGGCCTGCCCCACCTGATCTGCTGCCAGCAAGAAAAGGAGCATCTGTTCCCCGTCTACTCTCACTTAGCAGCAGCGGCGAAAACAACTTTCATCGCACTAATCACATTGCTGCGCTCTTTGCCGCAGGTTTACTTTCATCAGCGCTATGTACCAGGCTGAGCTTCCGGTTATCTACGTAACCACACGTTGACAACTGATTGACTGCCAGGATTCCAGCGGAGAGCGATACCACGTCATTATAGCATATCAACTGGCCCCTGTGACCTGCCCCACGTGGTCTGCTGCCACCTAGAAAAGGATCATCTGTTCCTCGTCTACCCTCAATTAGCAGGAGCGGCGAAAACAACTTTCATCGCACTAATCACATTGCTGCGCTCTTCGCCGCAGGTTTACTTGCATCAGAGCTACGTACCAGGCTGTGCTTCCTGTCATCTGTGTTACCACAAGTGGGCAACTGATTGACTGCCGGGACTCCAGCGGAGAGCGATGCCACGTCATTACAGCATATCAACTGGCCCCTGTGACCTGCCCCACGTAATCTGCTGCCAGCAAGAAAAGGATAATCTGTTCCCCGTCTACCCTCACTTAGCAGCAGCTTCGAAAACAGCTTTCATCGCACTAATCACTTTGCTGCGCTCTTTGCCGCAGGTTTACTGGCATCAGAGCTACGTACCAGGCTGAGCTTCCTGTCATCTGCGTTTCCACACTTGGGAAACTGATTGACTGCCGGGACTCCAGCGGAGAGTGATACCACGTCATTACAGCATATCAACTGGCCCCTGTGACCTGCCCCACGTAATCTGCTGCCAGCAAGAAAAGGAGGATCTGTTCCCCGTCTACTCTCACTTAGCAGCAGCTGCGAAAACAGCTGTACTCGCACAAATCACTTTTCTGCGCTCTTTGCTGCAGGTTTACTTGCATCAGAGCTACGTACCAGGCTGTGCTTCCTGTCATCTGCGTTTCCACACTTGGGAAACTGATTGACTGCCGGGATTCCAGCGGAGAGCGATACCACGTCATTACAGAATATCAACTGGCCCCTGTGACCTGCCCCACGTAATCTGCTGCCAGCAAGAAAAGGAGAATCTGTTCCTCGTCTACCCTCAATTAGCAGGAGCGGCGAAAACAACTTTCATCGCACTAAACACTTTGCTGCGCTCTTCGCCGCAGGTTTACTTGCATCAGAGCTACGTACCAGGCTGTGCTTCCTGTCATCTGTGTTACCACAAGTGGGCAACTGATTGACTGCCGGGACTCCAGCGGAGAGTGATACCACGTCATTACAGCATATCAACTGGCCCCTGTGACCTGCCCCACGTAATCTGCTGCCAGCAAGAAAAGGAGCATCTGTTCCCCGTCTACTCTCACTTAGCAGCAGCTGCGAAAACAGCTGTACTCGCACAAATCACTTTTCTGCGCTCTTTGCTGCAGGTTTACTTGCATCAGAGCTACGTACCAGGCTGTGCTTCCTGTCATCTGCGTTTCCACACTTGGGAAACTGATTGACTGCCGGGATTCCAGCGGAGAGCGATACCACGTCATTACAGAATATCAACTGGCCGCTCTGACCTGCCCCACGTGGCCTGCTGCCAGCTAGAAAAGGAGCATCTGTTCCCCGTCTGCCCTCACTTAGCAGCAGCGGCGAAAACCGCTGTCATCGCACTAATCACTTTTCTGCGCTCCTTGCCGCAGGTTGACTTGCATCAGAGCTACGTACCAGACTGTGGTAACACTTGTTGCGGGGCTAGTTGGTGCATAGTTCTATGTACAAATTTTAGCGCAAAAATATAAGAGACAATCACAAGATCACTTAGCCGCAGCGGCGAAAACAGCTTTCATCGCAATAATCACTTTGCTGCGCTCTTCGCCGAGGTTTACTTGCATCAGAGCTACGTACAAGGCTGTGCTTCCTGCCATCTGTGTTACAAGTGGGCAACTGATTGACTGGCGGGGTTCCAGCGGAGAGCGATACCACGTCATTACCGCAATTCACCTGGCCCGTGTGACCTGCCCCACGTGGTCTCTCGCCAGCTAGAAAAAGAGCATCTGTTCCCCGTCTACCCTCACTTAGCAGCAGCAGCGCAAACAGCTTTCATCGTACTAATCACTTTGCTGCGCTCTTTGCCGCAGGTTCAATTGAATCAGTGCTATGTACCAGGCTATGCTTCCGGTCATCTGCGTTACCACACGTGGGCTACTGACTGACTGCCGGAATTTCAGCGGAGAGAGATACCACGTCATTTCAGCATATCAACTGGCCCCTGTGACCAGCCCCACGTGGTCTGCTGCCACCTTGAAAAGGAGCATCTGTTTCTCGTCTACCCTCAATTAGCAGGAGCGGCGAAAACAACTTTCATCGCACTAATCACTTTGCTGCGCTCTTCGCCGCAGGTTTACTTGCATCAGAGCTTCGTACCAGGCTGTGCTTCCTGTCATCTGTGTTACCACAAGTGGGCAACTGACTGACTGCCGGTATTCCAGCAGAGAGCGATACCACGTCTTTACATCATCTAAACTGGCCCCTGTGACCTGCCCCACGTAATCTGCTGCCAGCAAGAAAAGGATCATCTGTTCCCCGTCTACCCTCACTTAGCAGCAGCTTCGAAAACAGCTTTCATCGCACTAATCACTTTGCTGCGCTCTTTGCCGCAGGTTTACTTGCATCAGAGCTACGTACCAGGCTGTGCTTCCTGTCATCTGCGTTTCCACACTTGGGAAACTGATTGACTGCCGGGATTCCAGCGGAGAGCGATACCACGTCATTACAGCATATCAACTGGCCGCTCTGACCTGCCCCACGTGGCCTGCTGCCAGCTAGAAAAGGAGCATCTGTTCCCCGTCTACCCTCACTTAGCAGCAGCTTCGAAAACAGCTTTCATCGCACTAATCACTTTGCTGCGCTCTTTGCCGCAGGTTTACTTGCATCAGAGCTACGTACCAGGCTGTGCTTCCTGTCATCTGCGATTTCACACTTGGGAAACTGATTGACTGCCGGGATTCCAGCGGAGAGCGATACCACGTCATTACAGCATATCAACTGGCCACTCTGACCTGCCCCACGTGGCCTGCTGCCAGCTAGAAAAGGAGCATCTGTTCCCCGTCTACCCTCACTTAGCAGCAGCTTCGAAAACAGCTTTCATCGCACTAATCACTTTGCTGCGCTCTTTGCCGCAGGTTTACTTGCATCAGAGCTACGTACCAGGCTGTGCTTCCTGTCATCTGCGTTTCCACACTTGGGAAACTGATTGACTGCCGGGATTCCAGCGGAGAGCGATACCACGTCATTACAGCATATCAACTGGCCGCTCTGACCTGCCCCACGTGGCCTGCTGCCAGCTAGAAAAGGAGCATCTGTTCCCCGTCTGCCCTCACTTAACAGCAACGGCGAAAACCGCTGTCATCGCACTAATCCCTTTTCTGCGCTCATTGCTGCAGGTTTACTTGCATCAGAGCTACGTACCAGGCTGCGCTTCCTGTAATCTGCGTTAACACGTGGGCAACTGATTGACTGCCGGGATTCCAGCGGAGAGCGATACCACGTCATTACAGCATATCAACTGGCCGCTGTGACCTGCCCCACGTGGCCAGCTGCCAGCTAGAAAAGGAGCATCTGTTCCCCGTCTGCCCTCACTTAACAGCAACGGCGAAAACCGCTGTCATCGCACTAATCCCTTTTCTGCGCTCATTGCTGCAGGTTTACTTGCATCAGAGCTACGTACCAGGCTGCGCTTCCGGTCATCTGCGTTAACACGTGGGCAACTGATTGACTGCCGGGTCTCCAGCAGAGAGTGATACCACGTCATTACAGCATATCAACTGGCCCCTGTGACCTACCCCACGTAATCTGCTGCCAGCAAGAAAAGGAGCATCGGTTCCCCGTCTACCCTCACTTAGCAGCAGCTTCGAAAACAGCTTTCATCGCACTAATCACTTTGCTGCGCTCATTGACGCAGGTTTACTTGCATCAGAGCTACGTACCAGGCTGTGCTTCCTGTCATCTGCGTTACCACACTTGGGAAACTGATTGACTGCCGGAATTCCAGCGGAGAGCGATAGCACGTCATTACAGCATATCGACTGGCCCCTGTGACCTGCCCCACCTGATCTGCTACCAGCAAGAAAAGAAGCATTTGTTCCCCGTCTACCCTCACTTAGCAGCAACGGCGAAAACAACTTTCATCGCACTAATCACTTTTCAGCGCTCTTTGCCTCAGGTTGACATGCATCAGAGCTACCTACCAGACACTGGTAACACTTGTTGCGGGGCTAGTTGGTGCATAGTTCTATGTACAAATGTTAGCGCAAAAATATAAGCGACAATCACAAGATCACTTAGCCGCAGCGGCGAAAACAGCTTTCATCGCAATAATCACTTTGCTGCGCTCTTCGCCGAGGTTTACTTGCATCAGAGCTACGTACCAGGCTGTGCTTCCTGCCATCTGTGTTACAAGTGGGCAACTGATTGACTGGCGGGGTTCCAGCGGAGAGCGATACCACGTCATTACCGCATTTCACCTGGCCCCTCTGACCTGCACCACATCGTCTGCCGGCTAGAAAAGGAGCATCTGTTCCCCGTCAACTCTCACTTAGCAGCAGCGAGAACAGCTTTCATCGCACTAATCACTTTGCTGCGCTGTTCGCCGCAGGTATACTTGCATCAGAGCTACGTACCAGGCTGCGCTTCCGGTGATCTGCGTTTCCACACGTGGGCAACTGATTGACTGCCGGGATTCAGGCGGAGAGCGATACCACGTCATCACAGCATTTCACCTGGCCCCTCTAACCTGCACCACGTGGTGTACTCCCGCCTAAAAAAGGAGCATCTGTTCCCCGTCTACTCTCACTTTGCAGCAGCGGCGAAAACAGCTGTCATCATACAAATCACTTTTCTGCGCTCTTTGCTGCAGGTTTACTTGCATCAGAGCTACGTACAAGGCTGTGTTTCCGGTCATCTGCATTACTACTCGTGGGCAACTGATTGACTGCCGGGATTCCAGCGGAGAGCGATACCACGTCATTACAGCATATCAACTGGCCCCTGTGACCTGCCCCACGTGGTCTCTCGCCAGCTAGAAAAAGAGAATCTGTTCCCCGTCTACCCTCCCTTAGCAGCAGCAGCGCAAACAGCTTTCATCGTACTAATCACTTTGCTGCGCTCTTTGCCGCAGGTTCAATTGAATCAGTGCTATGTACCAGGCTATGCTTCCGGTCATCTGCGTTACCACACGTGGGCAACTGACTGACTGCCGGTATTTCAGCGGAGAGAGATACCACGTCATTTCAGCATATCGACTGGCCCCTGTGGCCTGCCCCACCTGATCTGCTGCCAGAAAGAAAAGAAGCATCTGTTCCCCGTCTACCCTCACTTAGCAGCAGCGGCGAAAACAACTTTCATCGCACTAATCACTCTCAGCGCTCTTTGCCGCAGGTTGACTTGCATCAGAGCTACGTACCAGGCTGTGCTTCCGGTCATCTGCGTTACCACATGTGAGCAACTGATTGACTGCCGGGACTCCAGCAGAGAGCGATACCACATCATTACAGCATATCAACTGGCCCCTGTGACCTACCCCACGTAATCTGCTGCCAGCAAGAAAAGGATCATCTGTTCCCCGTCTACCCTCACTTAGCAGCAGCTTCGAAAACAGCTTTCATCGCACTAATCACTTTGCTGCGCTCTTTGCCGCAGGTTTACTTGCATCAGAGCTACGTACCAGGCTGTGCTTCCTGGCATCTGCGTTTCCACACTTGGGAAACTGATTGACTGCCGGGATTCCAGCGGAGAGCGATACCACGTCATTACAGCATATCAACTGGCCGCTCTGACCTGCCCCACGTGGCCTGCTGCCAGCTAGAAAAGGAGCATCTGTTCCCCGTCTACCCTCACTTAGCAGCAGCTTCGAAAACAGCTTTCATCGCACTAATCACTTTGCTGCGCTCTTTGCCGCAGGTTTACTTGCATCAGAGCTACGTACCAGGCTGTGCTTCCTGTCATCTGCGATTTCACACTTGGGAAACTGATTGACTGCCGGGATTCCAGCGGAGAGCGATACCACGTCATTACAGCATATCAACTGGCCGCTCTGACCTGCCCCACGTGGCCTGCTGCCAGCTAGAAAAGGGGCATCTGTTCCCCGTCTGCCCTCACTTAGCAGGAGCGAGGGAATCAACTTTCATCGTACTAATCACTTTGCTGCGCTGATCGCCGCAGGTTTACTTGCATCAGAGCTACGTACCAGGCTGCGCTTCCGGTAATCTGCGTTAACACGTGGGCAACTGATTGACTGCCGGGATTCCAGCGGAGAGCGATACCACGTCATTACAGCATATCAACTGGCCGCTGTGACCTGCCCCACGTGGCCAGCTGCCAGCTAGAAAAGGAGCATCTGTTCCCCGTCTGCCCTCACTTAGCAGCAACGGCGAGAACCGCTGTCATCGCACTAATCACTTTTCTGCGCTCATTGCTGCAGGTTTACTTGCATCAGAGCTACGTACCAGGCTGCGCTTCCGGTCATCTGCGTTAACACGTGGGCAACTGATTGACTGCCGGGTCTCCAGCAGAGAGTGATACCACGTCATTACAGCATATCAACTGGCCCTTGTGACCTACCCCACGTAATCTGCTGCCAGCAAGAAAAGGAGCATCGGTTCCCCGTCTACCCTCACTTAGCAGCAGCTTCGAAAACAGCTTTCATCGCACTAATCACTTTGCTGCGCTCATTGACGCAGGTTTACTTGCATCAGAGCTACGTACCAGGCTGTGCTTCCTGTCATCTGCGTTACCACACTTGGGAAACTGATTGACTGCCGGAATTCCAGCGGAGAGCGATAGCACGTCATTACAGCATATCGACTGGCCCCTGTGACCTGCCCCACCTGATCTGCTACCAGCAAGAAAAGAAGCATCTGTTCCCCGTCTACCCTCACTTAGCAGAAACGGCGAAAACAACTTTCATCGCACTAATCACTTTTCAGCGCTCTTTGCCTCAGGTTGACATGCATCAGAGCTACCTACCAGACACTGGTAACACTTGTTGCGGGGCTAGTTGGTGCATAGTTCTATGTACAAATGTTAGCGCAAAAATATAAGCGACAATCACAAGATCACTTAGCCGCAGCGGCGAAAACAGCTTTCATCGCAATAATCACTTTGCTGCGCTCTTAGCCGAGGTTTACTTGCATCAGAGCTACGTACCAGGCTGTGCTTCCTGCCATCTGTGTTACAAGTGGGCAACTGATTGACTGGCGGGGTTCCAGCGGAGAGCGATACCACGTCATTACCGCATTTCACCTGGCCCCTCTGACCTGCACCACATCGTCTGCCGGCTAGAAAAGGAGCATCTGTTCCCCGTCAACTCTCACTTAGCAGCAGCGAGAACAGCTTTCATCGCACTAATCACTTTGCTGCGCTGTTCGCCGCAGGTATACTTGCATCAGAGCTACGTACCAGGCTGCGCTTCCGGTGATCTGCGTTTCCACACGTGGGCAACTGATTGACTGCCGGGATTCAGGCGGAGAGCGATACCACGTCATCACAGCATTTCACCTGGCCCCTCTAACCTGCACCACGTGGTGTACTGCCGCCTAAAAAAGGAGCATCTGTTCCCCGTCTACTCTCACTTTGCAGCAGCGGCGAAAACAGCTGTCATCATACAAATCACTTTTCTGCGCTCTTTGCTGCAGGTTTACTTGCATAAGAGCTACGTACAAGGCTGTGTTTCCGGTCATCTGCATTACTACTCGTGGGCAACTGACTGACTGCCGGGATTCTAGCGGAGAGCGATACCACGTCATTACAGCATATCAACTGGCCCCTGTGACCTGCCCCACGTGGTCTCTCGCCAGCTAGAAAAAGAGAATCTGTTCCCCGTCTACCCTCCCTTAGCAGCAGCAGCGCAAACAGCTTTCATCGTACTAATCACTTTGCTGCGCTCTTTGCCGCAGGTTCAATTGAATCAGTGCTATGTACCAGGCTATGCTTCCGGTCATCTGCGTTACCACACGTGGGCAACTGACTGACTGCCGGTATTTCAGCGGAGAGAGATACCACGTCATTTCAGCATATCGACTGGCCCCTGTGGCCTGCCCCACCTGATCTGCTGCCAGAAAGAAAAGAAGCATCTGTTCCCCGTCTACCCTCACTTAGCAGCAGCTTCGAAAACAGCTTTCATCGCACTAATCACTTTGATGCGCTCTTTGCCGCAGGTTTACTTGCATCAGAGCTACCTACCAGGCTGTGCTTCCTGTCATCAGCGTTACCACACTTGGGAAACTGATTGACTGCCGGAATTCCAGCGGAGTGCGATACCACATCATTACAGCATATCAACTGGCCCCTGTGACCAGCCCCACATGGCCTGCTGCCAGCTAGAAAAGTAGCATCTGTTCCCCGTCTGCCCTCACTTGGCAGCAGCGGCGAAAACACCTTTCATCGCACTAATCACTTTGCAGCGCTCTTTGCCGCAGGTTGACTTGCATCAGAGCTACGTACCAGACTCTGGTTGCACTTGTCGCGGGGCTAGTTGGTGCATAGTTCTATGTACAAATGTTAGCGCAAAAATATAAGCGACAATCACAAGATCACTTAGCAGCAGCGGCGAAAACAGCTTTCATCGCAATAATCACTTTGCTGCGCTCTCCGCCGAGGCTTACTTGCATCAGAGCTACGTACCACGCTGTGCTTCCTGTCATCTGTGTAACAAGTGGGCAACTGATTGACTGCCGGGGTTCCAGTGGAGAGCGATGCCACGTCATTACCGCATATCAACTGGCCCCTGTGACCTGCCCCACGTGGTCTCTCGCCAGCTAGAAAAAGAGAATCTGTTCCCCGTCTACCCTCCCTTAGCAGCAGCAGCGCAAACAGCTTTCATCGTACTAATCACTTTGCTGCGCTCTTTGCCGCAGGTTCAATTGAATCAGTGCTATGTACCAGGCTATGCTTCCGGTCATCTGCGTTACCACACGTGGGCAACTGACTGACTGCCGGTATTTCAGCGGAGAGAGATACCACGTCATTTCAGCATATCGACTGGCCCCTGTGGCCTGCCCCACCTGATCTGCTGCCAGAAAGAAAAGAAGCATCTGTTCCCCGTCTACCCTCACTTAGCAGCAGCGGCGAAAACAAATTTCATCGCACTAATCACTCTCAGCGCTCTTTGCTGCAGGTTCACTTGCATCAGAGCTACGTACAAGGCTGTGTTTCCGGTCATCTGCGTTATTACTCGTGGGCAACTGATTGACTGCCGGGATTCCAGCGGAGAGCGATACCACGTCATTACATCATCTAAACTGGCCCCTGTGACCTGCCCCACGTAATCTGCTGCCAGCAAGAAAAGGATCATCTGTTCCCCGTCTACCCTCACTTAGCAGCAGCTTCGAAAACAGCTTTCATCGCAATAATCACTTTGCTGCGCTCTTTGCCGCAGGTTTACTTGCATCAGAGCTACGTACCAGGCTGTGCTTCCTGTCATCTGCGTTTCCACACTTGGGAAACTGATTGACTGCCGGGATTCCAGCGGACAGCGATACCACGTCATTACAGCATATCTACTGGACCCTGTGACCTGCCCCACGTGATCTGCTCCCAGCAAGAGAAGGAGCATCTGTTGCCCGTCTACCCTCACTTAGCAGCAGCGACGAAAACAGCTTTCTTCGCACTAATCACTTTGCTGCGCTCTTTGCCGCAGGTTTACTTGCAT
This sequence comes from Amblyomma americanum, assembly GCF_052857255.1. Classification (NCBI taxonomy): domain Eukaryota; kingdom Metazoa; phylum Arthropoda; class Arachnida; order Ixodida; family Ixodidae; genus Amblyomma; species Amblyomma americanum. Next base: position 583,693 of record NW_027526512.1, on the reverse strand, counting down.
CAGAGCTACGTACCAAGCTGTGTTTCCGGTCATCTGCGTTCCCACACGTGATCAACTGATTGACAGCCGGGATACCAGCGGAGAGCGATACTACGTCATTACAGCATATCTACTGGCCCCTGTGACCTGCCCCACGTGGTCTGCTGCCGGCTAAAAAAAGAGCGTCTGTTCCCTGTCTACCCTCACTTAGCAGCAACGGCGAAAACAGCTTTCTTCGCACTAATCACTTTGCTGCGCTCTTTGCCGCAGGTTTACTTGCATCAGAGCTACGTACCAGGCTGTGTTTCCGGTCATCTGCGTTCCCACACGTGATCAACTGATTGACAGCCGGGATACCAGCGGAGAGCGATACTACGTCATTACAGCATATCTACTGGCCCCTGTGACCTGCACCACGTGGTCTGCTGCCGGCTAAAAAAAGAGCGTCTGTTCCCTGTCTACCCTCACTTAGCAGCAACGGCGAAAACAGCTTTCTTCGCACTAATCACTTTGCTGCGCTCTTTGCCGCAGGTTTACTTGCATCGGAGCTACGTACCAGGCTGAGCTTCCGGTCATCTGCGTTACCACACGTGAGCAACTGATTGACTGCCGGGATTCCAGCGGAGAGCGATACCACGTCATTACAGCATATCTACTGGCCCCTGTGACCTGCCCCACGTGGTCTGCTGCCAGCAAGAAAAGGAGCATCTGTTCCCCGTCTACCCTCGCTTAGCAGCAGCGGCGAAAACAGCTTTCTTCGCACTAATCACTTTGCTGCGCTCTTTGCAGCAGGTTTACTTGCATCAGAGCTATGTTCAAGGCTGTGTTTCCGTTCATCTGCGTTACCACACGTTTGCCAACTGATTGACTGCCGGGATACCAGCGGAGAGCGATACTACGTCATCACAGCATTTCACCTGGCCCCTCTGTCCCTGCACCACGTGGTCTGCTGCCGGCTAAAAAAGGAGCGTCTGTTCCCCGTCAACCCTCACTTAGCAGCAGCTGCGAAAACAACTTTCATCGCACTAATCACTTTTCTGCGCTCCTTGCCGCAGGTGTACTTGCATCAGAGTTACGTACAAGGTTGTGTTTCCGGTCATCTGCGTTACCACACGTTACCAACTGATAGACTGCCGGGATACCAGCGAAGAGTGATACTACGTCATCACAGCATTGCAGTAATGACGTGGTATCGGTCTCCGCTGGAACCCCGGCAGTCAGTCAGTTGCCTAGTGTGGTAACGCAGATGACAGGAAGCACAGCCTTGTACGTAGCTCTGATGGAAGTAAGCCTGCGGCAAAGAACGCAGTAAAGTGATTAGTGCGATGAAAGCTGTTTTCGCAGCTGCTGCTAGTACAAGGCTGTGCTTCCTGTCATCTGCGTTACCACACGTAGGCAACTGAGTGACTGCCGGGGTTCCAGCGGAGAGCGATACCACGTCATTACAGCATATTTTCTGGACCCTGTGACCTGCCCCACGTGATCTGCTGCCAGCAAGAAACGGAGCATCTGTTCCCCGTCTACCCTCACTTAGCAGCAGCGGCGAAAACAGCTTTCTTCGCACTAATCACTTTGCTGCGCTCTTTTCCGCAGGTTTACTTGCATCAGAGCTATGTACAAGGCTGTGTTTCCGGTCATCTGCGTTACCACACGTGGCCAACTGATTGACTGCCGGTATTCGAGTGGAGAGCGATACCACGTCATCACAGCATCTCACCTGGCCCCTCTGACCTGCACCACGTGGTCTGCTGCCGGCTAAAAAAGGAGCATCTGTTCCCCGTCTACCCTCACTTAGCATCAGCGGCGAAAACAGCTTTCTTCGCACTAATCACTTTGCTGCGCTCTTTGCCGCAGCTTTACTTGCATCAGAGCTACGTACCAGGCTGTGTTTCCGGTCATCTGCGTTACCACACGTGATAAACTGATTGACAGCCGGGATACCAGCGGAGAGCGATACTACGTCATCACAGCATTTCACCTGGCCCCTCTGACATGCACCACGTGGTCTGCTGCCGGCTAAAAAAGGAGCGTCTGTTGCCCGTCTACCCTCACTTAGCAGCAGCTGCGAAAACAACTTTCATCGCACTAATCACTTTGCTGCGCTCTTTGCCGCAGGTTTACTTGTATCAGAGCTGTGTACAAGGCTGTGTTTCCGGTCATCTGCGTTACCACACGTGGTCAACTGATTGACTGCTGGGATACCAGCGGAGAGCGATACAACGTCATCACAGCGTTTCACCTGGCCCCTCTGACCTGCACCACGTGGTCTGCTGCCGGCTAAGAAAGGAGCATCTGTTCCCCGTCTACCCTCACTTAGCATCAGCGGCGAAAACAGCTTTCATCGCACTAATCACTTTGCTGCGCTCTTTGCCGCAGGTTTACTTGCATCAGAGCTATGTACAAGGCTGTGTTTCCGGTGATCTGCGTTACCACACGTAGGCAACTGATTGACTGCTGGGATACCAGCGGAGAGCGATACAACGTCATCACAGCGTTTCACCTGGCCCCTCTGACCTGCACCACGTGGTCTGCTGCCGGCTAAAAAAGGAGCGTCTGTTGCCCGTCTACCCTCACTTAGCAGCAGCTGCGAAAACAACTTTCATCGCACTAATCACTTTGCTGCGCTCTTTGCCGCAGGTTTACTTGTATCAGAGCTATGTACAAGGCTGTGTTTCCGGTGATCTGCGTTACCACACGTGGTCAACTGATTGACTGCTGGGATACCAGCGGAGAGCGATACTACGTCATCACAGCATTTCACCTGGCCCCTCTGTTCCTGCACCACGTGGTCTGCTGCCGGCTAAAAAAGGAGCGTCTGTTGCCCGTCTACCCTCACTTAGCAGCAGCTGCGAAAACAACTTTCATCGCACTAATCACTTTGCTGCGCTCTTTGCCGCAGGTTTACTTGTATCAGAGCTGTGTACAAGGCTGTGTTTCCGGTCATCTGCGTTACCACACGTGGTCAACTGATTGACTGCTGGGATACCAGCGGAGAGCGATACAACGTCATCACAGCGTTTCACCTGGCCCCTCTGACCTGCACCACGTGGTCTGCTGCCGGCTAAGAAAGGAGCATCTGTTCTCCGTCTACCCTCACTTAGCAGCAGCTGCGAAAACAACTTTCATCGCACTAATCACTTTGCTGCGCTCTTTGCCGCAGGTTTACTTGTATCAGAGCTGTGTACAAGGCTGTGTTTCCGGTCATCTGCGTTACCACACGTGGCCAACTGATTGACTGCCGGGATACCAGCGGAGAGCGATACTACGTCATCACAGAATTTCACCTGGCCCCTCTGACCTGCACCACGTGGTCTGCTGCCGTCTAAAAAAGGAGCATCTGTTTCCCGTCTACCCTCACTTAGCATCAGCGGCGAAAACAGCTTTCTTCGCACTAATCACTTTGCTGCGCTCTTTGCCGCAGGTTTACTTGCATCAGAGCTACGTACCAGGCTGAGCTTCCGGCCATCTTCGTTACCACACGTAGGCAACTGATTGACTGCCGAGATTCAGGCGGAGAGCGATACCACGTCATTACATCATATCAACTGGCCCCTCTGACCTGCACCACGTGGTCTACTGCCGGCTAGAAAAGGAGCCTCTGTTCCCCGTCTACTCTCACTTAGCAGCAGCGGCGAAAACAGCTGTCATCGCACTAATCACTATGCAGCACTCTTTGCCGCAGGTTGACTTGCATCAGAGCTACGTACCACGCTGTGCTTCCGGTCATCTGCGTTAACACGTGGGCAACTCATTGACTGCCGGGATTCCGGCGGAGAGCGATACCACGTCATTACAGCATTTCACCTGGCCCCTGTGACCTGCACCACGTGGTCTAATTCCGGCTAGAAAAGGCGTATCTGTTCAGCGTCTACTCTCACCTAGCAGCAGCGGCGAAACATACTTTGATCGCATTAATTACTTTGCTGCGCTCTTTGCCGCAGGTTTACTTGCATAAGATCTACGTACCAGGCTGCGCTTCCGGTCATCTGCGTTTCCTCACGTGGGCAACTGATTGACTGCCGGTATTCAGGCGGAGAGCGATACCACGTCGTTACAGCATATTTTCTGGACCCTGTGACCTGCCCCACGTGATCTGCTGCCAGCAAGAAACGGAGCATCTGTTCCCCGTCTACCCTCACTTAGCAGCAGCGGCGAAAACAGCTTTCTTCGCACTAATCACTTTGCTGCGCTCTTTTCCGCAGGTTTACTTGCACCAGAGCTATGTACAAGGCTGTGTTTCCGGTCATCTGCGTTACCACACGTGGCCAACTGATTGACTGCCGGTATTCGAGTGGAGAGCGATACCACGTCATCACAGCATTTCACCTGGCCCCTCTGACCTGCACCACGTGGTCTGCTGCCGGCTAAAAAAGGAGCATCTGTTCCCCGTCTACCCTCACTTAGCATCAGCGGCGAAAACAGCTTTCTTCGCACTAATCACTTTGCTGCGCTCTTTGCCGCAGCTTTACTTGCATCAGAGCTACGTACCAGGCTGTGTTTCCGGTCATCTGCGTTACCACACGTGATAAACTGATTGACAGCCGGGATACCAGCGGAGAGCGATACTACGTCATCACAGCATTTCACCTGGCCCCTCTGTTCCTGCACCACGTGGTCTGCTGCCGGCTAAAAAAGGAGCGTCTGTTGCCCGTCTACCCTCACTTAGCAGCAGCTGCGAAAACAACTTTCATCGCACTAATCACTTTGCTGCGCTCTTAGCCGAGGTTTACTTGCATCAGAGCTACGTACCAGGCTGTGCTTCCTGCCATCTGTGTTACAAGTGGGCAACTGATTGACTGGCGGGGTTCCAGCGGAGAGCGATACCACGTCATTACCGCATTTCACCTGGCCCCTCTGACCTGCACCACATCGTCTGCCGGCTAGAAAAGGAGCATCTGTTCCCCGTCAACTCTCACTTAGCAGCAGCGAGAACAGCTTTCATCGCACTAATCACTTTGCTGCGCTGTTCGCCGCAGGTATACTTGCATCAGAGCTACGTACCAGGCTGCGCTTCCGGTGATCTGCGTTTCCACACGTGGGCAACTGATTGACTGCCGGGATTCAGGCGGAGAGCGATACCACGTCATCACAGCATTTCACCTGGCCCCTCTAACCTGCACCACGTGGTGTACTGCCGCCTAAAAAAGGAGCATCTGTTCCCCGTCTACTCTCACTTTGCAGCAGCGGCGAAAACAGCTGTCATCATACAAATCACTTTTCTGCGCTCTTTGCTGCAGGTTTACTTGCATCAGAGCTACGTACAAGGCTGTGTTTCCGGTCATCTGCATTACTACTCGTGGGCAACTGACTGACTGCCGGGATTCTAGCGGAGAGCGATACCACGTCATTACAGCATATCAACTGGCCCCTGTGACCTGCCCCACGTGGTCTCTCGCCAGCTAGAAAAAGAGAATCTGTTCCCCGTCTACCCTCCCTTAGCAGCAGCAGCGCAAACAGCTTTCATCGTACTAATCACTTTGCTGCGCTCTTTGCCGCAGGTTCAATTGAATCAGTGCTATGTACCAGGCTATGCTTCCGGTCATCTGCGTTACCACACGTGGGCAACTGACTGACTGCCGGTATTTCAGCGGAGAGAGATACCACGTCATTTCAGCATATCGACTGGCCCCTGTGGCCTGCCCCACCTGATCTGCTGCCAGAAAGAAAAGAAGCATCTGTTCCCCGTCTACCCTCACTTAGCAGCAGCTTCGAAAACAGCTTTCATCGCACTAATCACTTTGATGCGCTCTTTGCCGCAGGTTTACTTGCATCAGAGCTACCTACCAGGCTGTGCTTCCTGTCATCAGCGTTACCACACTTGGGAAACTGATTGACTGCCGGAATTCCAGCGGAGTGCGATACCACATCATTACAGCATATCAACTGGCCCCTGTGACCAGCCCCACATGGCCTGCTGCCAGCTAGAAAAGTAGCATCTGTTCCCCGTCTGCCCTCACTTGGCAGCAGCGGCGAAAACACCTTTCATCGCACTAATCACTTTGCAGCGCTCTTTGCCGCAGGTTGACTTGCATCAGAGCTACGTACCAGACTCTGGTTGCACTTGTCGCGGGGCTAGTTGGTGCATAGTTCTATGTACAAATGTTAGCGCAAAAATATAAGCGACAATCACAAGATCACTTAGCAGCAGCGGCGAAAACAGCTTTCATCGCAATAATAACTTTGCTGCGCTCTCCGCCGAGGCTTACTTGCATCAGAGCTACGTACCACGCTGTGCTTCCTGTCATCTGTGTAACAAGTGGGCAACTGATTGACTGCCGGGGTTCCAGTGGAGAGCGATACCACGTCATTACCGCATATCAACTGGCCCCTGTGACCTGCCCCACGTGGTCTCTCGCCAGCTAGAAAAAGAGAATCTGTTCCCCGTCTACCCTCCCTTAGCAGCAGCAGCGCAAACAGCTTTCATCGTACTAATCACTTTGCTGCGCTCTTTGCCGCAGGTTCAATTGAATCAGTGCTATGTACCAGGCTATGCTTCCGGTCATCTGCGTTACCACACGTGGGCAACTGACTGACTGCCGGTATTTCAGCGGAGAGAGATACCACGTCATTTCAGCATATCGACTGGCCCCTGTGGCCTGCCCCACCTGATCTGCTGCCAGAAAGAAAAGAAGCATCTGTTCCCCGTCTACCCTCACTTAGCAGCAGCGGCGAAAACGACTTTCATCGCACTAATCACTCTCAGCGCTCTTTGCTGCAGGTTCACTTGCATCAGAGCTACGTACAAGGCTGTGTTTCCGGTCATCTGCGTTATTACTCGTGGGCAACTGATTGACTGCCGGGATTCCAGCGGAGAGCGATACCACGTCATTACATCATCTAAACTGGCCCCTGTGACCTGCCCCACGTAATCTGCTGCCAGCAAGAAAAGGATCATCTGTTCCCCGTCTACCCTCACTTAGCAGAAGCTTCGAAAACAGCTTTCATCGCAATAATCACTTTGCTGCGCTCTTTGCCGCAGGTTTACTTGCATCAGAGCTACGTACCAGGCTGTGCTTCCTGTCATCTGCGTTTCCACACTTGGGAAACTGATTGACTGCCGGGATTCCAGCGGACAGCGATACCACGTCATTACAGCATATCTACTGGACCCTGTGACCTGCCCCACGTGATCTGCTCCCAGCAAGAGAAGGAGCATCTGTTGCCCGTCTACCCTCACTTAGCAGCAGCGACGAAAACAGCTTTCTTCGCACTAATCACTTTGCTGCGCTCTTTGCCGCAGGTTTACTTGCATCAGAGCTACGTACCAAGCTGTGTTTCCGGTCATCTGCGTTCCCACACGTGATCAACTGATTGACAGCCGGGATACCAGCGGAGAGCGATACTACGTCATTACAGCATATCTACTGGCCCCTGTGACCTGCCCCACGTGGTCTGCTGCCGGCTAAAAAAAGAGCGTCTGTTCCCTGTCTACCCTCACTTAGCAGCAACGGCGAAAACAGCTTTCTTCGCACTAATCACTTTGCTGCGCTCTTTGCCGCAGGTTTACTTGCATCAGAGCTACGTACCAGGCTGTGTTTCCGGTCATCTGCGTTCCCACACGTGATCAACTGATTGACAGCCGGGATACCAGCGGAGAGCGATACTACGTCATTACAGCATATCTACTGGCCCCTGTGACCTGCACCACGTGGTCTGCTGCCGGCTAAAAAAAGAGCGTCTGTTCCCTGTCTACCCTCACTTAGCAGCAACGGCGAAAACAGCTTTCTTCGCACTAATCACTTTGCTGCGCTCTTTGCCGCAGGTTTACTTGCATCGGAGCTACGTACCAGGCTGAGCTTCCGGTCATCTGCGTTACCACACGTGAGCAACTGATTGACTGCCGGGATTCCAGCGGAGAGCGATACCACGTCATTACAGCATATCTACTGGCCCCTGTGACCTGCCCCACGTGGTCTGCTGCCAGCAAGAAAAGGAGCATCTGTTCCCCGTCTACCCTCGCTTAGCAGCAGCGGCGAAAACAGCTTTCTTCGCACTAATCACTTTGCTGCGCTCTTTGCAGCAGGTTTACTTGCATCAGAGCTATGTTCAAGGCTGTGTTTCCGTTCATCTGCGTTACCACACGTTTGCCAACTGATTGACTGCCGGGATACCAGCGGAGAGCGATACTACGTCATCACAGCATTTCACCTGGCCCCTCTGTCCCTGCACCACGTGGTCTGCTGCCGGCTAAAAAAGGAGCGTCTGTTCCCCGTCAACCCTCACTTAGCAGCAGCTGCGAAAACAACTTTCATCGCACTAATCACTTTTCTGCGCTCCTTGCCGCAGGTGTACTTGCATCAGAGTTACGTACAAGGTTGTGTTTCCGGTCATCTGCGTTACCACACGTTACCAACTGATAGACTGCCGGGATACCAGCGAAGAGTGATACTACGTCATCACAGCATTGCAGTAATGACGTGGTATCGGTCTCCGCTGGAACCCCGGCAGTCAGTCAGTTGCCTAGTGTGGTAACGCAGATGACAGGAAGCACAGCCTTGTACGTAGCTCTGATGGAAGTAAGCCTGCGGCAAAGAACGCAGTAAAGTGATTAGTGCGATGAAAGCTGTTTTCGCAGCTGCTGCTAGTACAAGGCTGTGCTTCCTGTCATCTGCGTTACCACACGTAGGCAACTGAGTGACTGCCGGGGTTCCAGCGGAGAGCGATACCACGTCATTACAGCATATTTTCTGGACCCTGTGACCTGCCCCACGTGATCTGCTGCCAGCAAGAAACGGAGCATCTGTTCCCCGTCTACCCTCACTTAGCAGCAGCGGCGAAAACAGCTTTCTTCGCACTAATCACTTTGCTGCGCTCTTTTCCGCAGGTTTACTTGCATCAGAGCTATGTACAAGGCTGTGTTTCCGGTCATCTGCGTTACCACACGTGGCCAACTGATTGACTGCCGGTATTCGAGTGGAGAGCGATACCACGTCATCACAGCATCTCACCTGGCCCCTCTGACCTGCACCACGTGGTCTGCTGCCGGCTAAAAAAGGAGCATCTGTTCCCCGTCTACCCTCACTTAGCATCAGCGGCGAAAACAGCTTTCTTCGCACTAATCACTTTGCTGCGCTCTTTGCCGCAGCTTTACTTGCATCAGAGCTACGTACCAGGCTGTGTTTCCGGTCATCTGCGTTACCACACGTGATAAACTGATTGACAGCCGGGATACCAGCGGAGAGCGATACTACGTCATCACAGCATTTCACCTGGCCCCTCTGACATGCACCACGTGGTCTGCTGCCGGCTAAAAAAGGAGCGTCTGTTGCCCGTCTACCCTCACTTAGCAGCAGCTGCGAAAACAACTTTCATCGCACTAATCACTTTGCTGCGCTCTTTGCCGCAGGTTTACTTGTATCAGAGCTGTGTACAAGGCTGTGTTTCCGGTCATCTGCGTTACCACACGTGGTCAACTGATTGACTGCTGGGATACCAGCGGAGAGCGATACAACGTCATCACAGCGTTTCACCTGGCCCCTCTGACCTGCACCACGTGGTCTGCTGCCGGCTAAGAAAGGAGCATCTGTTCCCCGTCTACCCTCACTTAGCATCAGCGGCGAAAACAGCTTTCATCGCACTAATCACTTTGCTGCGCTCTTTGCCGCAGGTTTACTTGCATCAGAGCTATGTACAAGGCTGTGTTTCCGGTGATCTGCGTTACCACACGTAGGCAACTGATTGACTGCTGGGATACCAGCGGAGAGCGATACAACGTCATCACAGCGTTTCACCTGGCCCCTCTGACCTGCACCACGTGGTCTGCTGCCGGCTAAAAAAGGAGCGTCTGTTGCCCGTCTACCCTCACTTAGCAGCAGCTGCGAAAACAACTTTCATCGCACTAATCACTTTGCTGCGCTCTTTGCCGCAGGTTTACTTGTATCAGAGCTATGTACAAGGCTGTGTTTCCGGTGATCTGCGTTACCACACGTGGTCAACTGATTGACTGCTGGGATACCAGCGGAGAGCGATACTACGTCATCACAGCATTTCACCTGGCCCCTCTGTTCCTGCACCACGTGGTCTGCTGCCGGCTAAAAAAGGAGCGTCTGTTGCCCGTCTACCCTCACTTAGCAGCAGCTGCGAAAACAACTTTCATCGCACTAATCACTTTGCTGCGCTCTTTGCCGCAGGTTTACTTGTATCAGAGCTGTGTACAAGGCTGTGTTTCCGGTCATCTGCGTTACCACACGTGGTCAACTGATTGACTGCTGGGATACCAGCGGAGAGCGATACAACGTCATCACAGCGTTTCACCTGGCCCCTCTGACCTGCACCACGTGGTCTGCTGCCGGCTAAGAAAGGAGCATCTGTTCTCCGTCTACCCTCACTTAGCAGCAGCTGCGAAAACAACTTTCATCGCACTAATCACTTTGCTGCGCTCTTTGCCGCAGGTTTACTTGTATCAGAGCTGTGTACAAGGCTGTGTTTCCGGTCATCTGCGTTACCACACGTGGCCAACTGATTGACTGCCGGGATACCAGCGGAGAGCGATACTACGTCATCACAGAATTTCACCTGGCCCCTCTGACCTGCACCACGTGGTCTGCTGCCGTCTAAAAAAGGAGCATCTGTTTCCCGTCTACCCTCACTTAGCATCAGCGGCGAAAACAGCTTTCTTCGCACTAATCACTTTGCTGCGCTCTTTGCCGCAGGTTTACTTGCATCAGAGCTACGTACCAGGCTGAGTTTCCGGCCATCTTCGTTACCACACGTAGGCAACTGATTGACTGCCGAGATTCAGGCGGAGAGCGATACCACGTCATTACATCATATCAACTGGCCCCTCTGACCTGCACCACGTGGTCTACTGCCGGCTAGAAAAGGAGCCTCTGTTCCCCGTCTACTCTCACTTAGCAGCAGCGGCGAAAACAGCTGTCATCGCACTAATCACTATGCAGCACTCTTTGCCGCAGGTTGACTTGCATCAGAGCTACGTACCACGCTGTGCTTCCGGTCATCTGCGTTAACACGTGGGCAACTCATTGACTGCCGGGATTCCGGCGGAGAGCGATACCACGTCATTACAGCATTTCACCTGGCCCCTGTGACCTGCACCACGTGGTCTAATTCCGGCTAGAAAAGGCGTATCTGTTCAGCGTCTACTCTCACCTAGCAGCAGCGGCGAAACATACTTTGATCGCATTAATTACTTTGCTGCGCTCTTTGCCGCAGGTTTACTTGCATAAGATCTACGTACCAGGCTGCGCTTCCGGTCATCTGCGTTTCCTCACGTGGGCAACTGATTGACTGCCGGTATTCAGGCGGAGAGCGATACCACGTCGTTACAGCATATTTTCTGGACCCTGTGACCTGCCCCACGTGATCTGCTGCCAGCAAGAAACGGAGCATCTGTTCCCCGTCTACCCTCACTTAGCAGCAGCGGCGAAAACAGCTTTCTTCGCACTAATCACTTTGCTGCGCTCTTTTCCGCAGGTTTACTTGCACCAGAGCTATGTACAAGGCTGTGTTTCCGGTCATCTGCGTTACCACACGTGGCCAACTGATTGACTGCCGGTATTCGAGTGGAGAGCGATACCACGTCATCACAGCATTTCACCTGGCCCCTCTGACCTGCACCACGTGGTCTGCTGCCGGCTAAAAAAGGAGCATCTGTTCCCCGTCTACCCTCACTTAGCATCAGCGGCGAAAACAGCTTTCTTCGCACTAATCACTTTGCTGCGCTCTTTGCCGCAGCTTTACTTGCATCAGAGCTACGTACCAGGCTGTGTTTCCGGTCATCTGCGTTACCACACGTGATAAACTGATTGACAGCCGGGATACCAGCGGAGAGCGATACTACGTCATCACAGCATTTCACCTGGCCCCTCTGTTCCTGCACCACGTGGTCTGCTGCCGGCTAAAAAAGGAGCGTCTGTTGCCCGTCTAACCTCACTTAGCAGCAGCTGCGAAAACAACTTTCATCGCACTAATCACTTTGCTGCGCTCTTTGCCGCACGTTTACTTGTATCAGAGCTGTGTACAAGGCTGTGTTTCCGGTCATCTGCGTTACCACACGTGGCCAACTGATTGACAGCCGGGATACCAGCGGAGAGCGATACAACGTCATCACAGCGTTTCACCTGGCCCCTCTGACCTGCACCACGTGGTCTGCTGCCGGCTAAGAAAGGAGCGTCTGTTGCCCGTCTACCCTCACTTAGCAGCAGCTGCGAAAACAACTTTTATCGCACTAATCACTTTGCTGCGCTCTTTGCCGCAGGTTTACTTGTATCAGAGCTGTGTACAAGGCTGTGTTTCCGGTCATCTGCGTTACCACACGTGGTCAACTGATTGACTGCTGGGATACCAGCGGAGAGCGATACAACGTCATCACAGAATTTCACCTGGCCCCTCTGACCTGCACCACGTGGTCTGCTGCCGGCTAAGAAAGGAGCATCTGTTCTCCGTCTACCCTCACTTAGCAGCAGCTGCGAAAACAACTTTCATCGCACTAATCACTTTGCTGCGCTCTTTGCCGCAGGTTTACTTGTATCAGAGCTGTGTACAAGGCTGTGTTTCCGGTCATCTGCGTTACCACACGTGGCCAACTGATTGACTGCCGAGATTCAGGCGGAGAGCGATACCACGTCATTACACCATATCAACTGGCCCCTCTGACCTGCACCACGTGGTCTACTGCCGGCTAGAAAAGGAGCCTCTGTTCCCCGTCTACTCTCACTTAGCAGCAGCGGCGAAAACAGCTTTCTTCGCACTAATCACTTTGCTGCGCTCTTTGCCGCAGGTTTACTTGCATCAGAGCTATGTACAAGGCTGTGTTTCCGGTGATCTGCGTTACCACACGTAGGCAACTGATTGACTGCTGGGATACCAGCGGAGAGCGATACAACGTCATCACAGCGTTTCACCTGGCCCCTCTGACCTGCACCACGTGGTCTGCTGCCGGCTAAGAAAGGAGCATCTGTTCTCCGTCTACCCTCACTTAGCAGCAGCTGCGAAAACAACTTTCATCGCACTAATCACTTTGCTGCGCTCTTTGCCGCAGGTTTACTTGTATCAGAGCTGTGTACAAGGCTGTGTTTCCGGTCATCTGCGTTACCACACGTGGCCAACTGATTGACTGCCGAGATTCAGGCGGAGAGCGATACCACGTCATTACACCATATCAACTGGCCCCTCTGACCTGCACCACGTGGTCTACTGCCGGCTAGAAAAGGAGCCTCTGTTGCCCGTCTACCCTCACTTAGCAGCAGCTGCGAAAACAACTTTCATCGCACTAATCACTTTGCTGCGCTCTTTGCCGCAGGTTTACTTGCATCAGAGCTATGTACAAGGCTGTGTTTCCGGTGATCTGCGTTACCACACGTAGGCAACTGATTGACTGCTGGGATACCAGCGGAGAGCGATACAACGTCATCACAGCGTTTCACCTGGCCCCTCTGACCTGCACCACGTGGTCTGCTGCCGGCTAAGAAAGGAGCATCTGTTCTCCGTCTACCCTCACTTAGCAGCAGCTGCGAAAACAACTTTCATCGCACTAATCACTTTGCTGCGCTCTTTGCCGCAGGTTTACTTGTATCAGAGCTGTGTACAAGGCTGTGTTTCCGGTCATCTGCGTTACCACACGTGGCCAACTGATTGACTGCCGGGATACCAGCGGAGAGCGATACTACGTCATCACAGAATTTCACCTGGCCCCTCTGACCTGCACCACGTGGTCTACTGCCGGCTAGAAAAGGAGCCTCTGTTCCCCGTCTAATCTCACTTAGCAGCAGCGGCGAAAACAGCTGTCATCGCACTAATCACTATGCAGCACTCTTTGCCGCAGGTTGACTTGCATCAGAGCTACGTACCACGCTGTGCTTCCGGTAATCTGCGTTAACACGTGGGCAACTGATTGACTGCCGGTATTCGAGTGGAGAGCGATACCACGTCATCACAGCATTTCACCTGGCCCCTCTGACCTGCACCACGTGGTCTGCTGCCGGCTAAAAAAGGAGCATCTGTTCCCCGTCTACCCTCACTTAGCATCAGCGGCGAAAACAGCTTTCTTCGCACTAATCACTTTGCTGCGCTCTTTGCCGCAGCTTTACTTGCATCAGAGCTACGTACCAGGCTGTGTTTCCGGTCATCTGCGTTACCACACGTGATAAACTGATTGACAGCCGGGATACCAGCGGAGAGCGATACTACGTCATCACAGCATTTCACCTGGCCCCTCTGTTCCTGCACCACGTGGTCTGCTGCCGGCTAAAAAAGGAGCGTCTGTTGCCCGTCTACCCTCACTTAGCAGCAGCTGCGAAAACAACTTTCATCGCACTAATCACTTTGCTGCGCTCTTTGCCGCACGTTTACTTGCATCAGAGCTGTGTACAAGGCTGTGTTTCCGGTCATCTGCGTTACCACACGTGGTCAACTGATTGACTGCTGGGATACCAGCGGAGAGCGATACAACGTCATCACAGCGTTTCACCTGGCCCCTCTGACCTGCACCACGTGGTCTGCTGCCGGCTAAGAAAGGAGCGTCTGTTGCCCGTCTACCCTCACTTAGCAGCAGCTGCGAAAACAACTTTCATCGCACTAATCACTTTGCTGCGCTCTTTGCCGCAGGTTTACTTGTATCAGAGCTATGTACAAGGCTGTGTTTCCGGTGATCTGCGTTACCACACGTGGTCAACTGATTGACTGCTGGGATACCAGCGGAGAGCGATACTACGTCATCACAGCATTTCACCTGGCCCTTCTGTTCCTGCACCACGTGGTCTGCTGCCGGCTAAAAAAGGAGCGTCTGTTGCCCGTCTACCCTCACTTAGCAGCAGCTGCGAAAACAACTTTCATCGCACTAATCACTTTGCTGCGCTCTTTGCCGCAGGTTTACTTGTATCAGAGCTGTGTACAAGGCTGTGTTTCCGGTCATCTGCGTTACCACACGTGGTCAACTGATTGACTGCTGGGATACCAGCGGAGAGCGATACTACGTCATCACAGCATTTCACCTGGCCCCTCTGTTCCTGCACCACGTGGTCTGCTGCCGGCTAAGAAAGGAGCATCTGTTCCCCGTCTACCCTCACTTAGCAGCAGCTGCGAAAACAACTTTCATCGCACTAATCACTTTGCTGCGCTCTTTGCCGCAGGTTTACTTGTATCAGAGCTGTGTACAAGGCTGTGTTTCCGGTCATCTGCGTTACCACACGTGGCCAACTGATTGACTGCCGGGATACCAGCGGAGAGCGATACTACGTCATCACAGAATTTCACCTGGCCCCTCTGACCTGCACCACGTGGTCTGCTGCCGTCTAAAAAAGGAGCATCTGTTTCCCGTCTACCCTCACTTAGCATCAGCGGCGAAAACAGCTTTCTTCGCACTAATCACTTTGCTGCGCTCTTTGCCGCAGGTTTACTTGCATCAGAGCTACGTACCAGGCTGAGCTTCCGGCCATCTTCGTTACCACACGTAGGCAACTGATTGACTGCCGAGATTCAGGCGGAGAGCGATACCACGTCATTACACCATATCAACTGGCCCCTCTGACCTGCACCACGTGGTCTAATTCCGGCTAGAAAAGGCGTATCTGTTCAGCGTCTACTCTCACCTAGCAGCAGCGGCGAAACATACTTTGATCGCATTAATTACTTTGCTGCGCTCTTTGCCGCAGGTTTACTTGCATAAGAGCTACGTACCAGGCTGCGCTTCCGGTCATCTGCGTTTCCACACGTGGGCAACTGATTGACTGCCGGTATTCAGGCGGAGAGCGATACCACGTCATTACAGCATATCAACTGGCCCCTGTGACCTGCCTCACATGGCCTGCTGCCAGCTAGAATAGGAGCATCTGTTCCCCGTCTGCCCTCACTTGGCAGCAGCGGCGTAAACAGCTTTCATCGCACTAATCACTTTGCCGCGCTTTTTGCCGCAGGTTGACTTGCATCAGAGCTACGTACCAGACTCTGGTAACAGTTCTTGCGGGGCTAGTTGTTGCATAGTTCTATGTACAAATGTTAGCGCAAATATATAAGAGACAATCACAAGATCACTTAGCAGCAGCGGCGAAAACAGCTTTCATCGCAATAGTCACTTTGCTGCGCTCGTCACCGAGGTTTACTTGCATCAGCGGTACGTACCGGGCTGTGCTTCCTGTCATCTGTGTTACAAGTGGGCAACTGATTGACTGGCGGGGTTCCAGCGGAGAGCAATACCACGTCATTACAGCAGTTCACCTGGCCCCTCTGACCTGCACCACATCGTCTGCCGGCTAGAAAAGGAGCTTCTGTTCCCCGTCAACTCTCACTTAGCAGCAGCAGCGAGAACTGCTTTCATTGCACTAATCACTTTGCTGCGCTGTTCGCCGCAGGTTTACTTGCATCAGAGCTACGTACCAGGCTGCGCTTCCGGTCATCTGCGTTAACACGTGGGCAACTGATTGACTGCCGCGATTCCGGCGGAGAGCGATACTACCTCATAACAGAATATCAACTGGCCCCTGTGACCTGCCTCACATGGCCTGCTGCCAGCTAGAAAAGGAGCATCTGTTCCCCGTCTGCCCTCACTTGGCAGCAGCGGCGAAAACAGCTTTCCTCGCAATAATCACTTTGCTGCGCTCTTCGCCGAGGTTTACTTGCATCAGCGGTACGTACCGGGCTGTGCTTCCTGTCATCTGTGTTACAAGTGGGCAACTGATTGACTGGCGGGGTTCCAGCGGAGAGCGATACCACGTCATTACCGCATTTCACCTGGCCCCTCTGACCTGCACCACATCGTCTGCCGGCTAGAAAAGGAGCATCTGTTCCCCGTCAACTCTCACTTAGCAGCAGCGAGAACAGCTTTCATTGCACTAATCACTTTGCTGCGCTGTTCGCCGCAGGTGTACTTGCATCAGAGCTACGTACCAGGCTGCGCTTCCGGTCATCTGCGTTTCCCCACGTGGGCAACTGATTGACTGCCGGGATTCAGGCGGAGAGCGATACCACGTCATCACAGCATTTCACCTGGCCCCTCTAACTTGCACCACGTGGTCTACTGCCGCCTAAAAAAGGAGCATCTGTTCCCCGTCTACTCTCACTTAGCAGCAACGGCGAAAACAGCCGTCATCATACAAATCACTTTTCTGCGTTCTTTGCTGCAGGTTTACTTGCATCAGAGCTACGTACAAGGCAGTGTTTCCGGTCATCTGCGTTACCACACGTTACCAACTGATTGACTGCCGGGATACCAGCGGAGAGCGATACTACGTCATTACAGCATATCAACTGGCCCCTGTGACCTGCCCCACGTGGTCTCTCGCCAGCTAGAAAAAGAGCATCTGTTCCCCGTCTACCCTCACTTAGCAGCAGCAGCGAAAACAGCTTTCATCGTACTAATCACTTTGCTGCGCTCTTTGCCGCAGGTACAATTGAATCAGTGCTATGTACCAGGCTATGCTTCCGGTCTTCTGCGTTTCCACACTTGGGAAACTGATTGACTGCCGGGATTCCAGCGGAGAGCGATACCTCGTCATTACAGCATATCAACTGGCCGCTGTGACCTGCCCCACGTGGCCTGCTGCCAGCTAGAAAAGGAGCATCTGTTCCCCCTCTGCCCTCACTTAGCAGGAGCGGCGGAAACAACTTTCATAACACTAATCACTTTGCTGCGCTGTTCGCCGCAGGTTTACTTGCATCAGAGCTACGTACCAGGCTGAGCTTCCGGTCATCTGCGTTAACACGTGGGACTGATTGACTGCCGCGATTCCGGCGGAGAGCGATACCACCTCATTACAGAATATCAACTGGCCCCTGTGACCTGCCCCACGTGGTATGCCGCCAGCGAGAAAAAGAGCATCTGTTCCCCGTCTACCCTCACTTAGCAGCAGCGGCGAAAACAACTTTCATCGCACTAATCACTTTTCTGCGCTCTTTGCCGCAGGTTGACTTGCATCAGAGCTACGTACCGGGCTGTGCTTCCGGTCATCTGCGTTACCACACTTGGGAAACTGATTGACTGCCGGGATTCCAGCGGAGAGCGATACCACGTCTTTACAGCATATCAACTGGCCCCTGTGACCTGCCCCATATGGCCTGCTGCCAGCTAGAAGAGAAGCATCTGTTCCCCGTCTACCCTCACTTGGGAGCAGCGGCGAAAACATCTTTCATCGCACTAATCACTTTGCAGCGCTCTTTGCCGCAGGTTGACTTGCATCAGAGCTACGTACCAGACTCTGGTAACACTTGTTGCGGGGCTAGTTGGTGCATAGTTCTATGTTCAAATGTTAGCGCAAAATATAAGAGACAATCACACGATCACTTAGCAGCAGCGGCGAAAACAGCTTTCATCGCACTAATCACTTTGCTGCGCTGTTCGCCGCAGGTATACTTGCGTCAGAGGTACGTACCAGGCTGCGCTTCCGGTCATCTGCGTTTCCACACGTGGGCAACTGATTGACTGCCGGGATTCAGGCGGAGAGCGATACCACGTCATCACAGCATTTCACCTGGCCCCTCTAACCTGCACCACGTGGTCTACTGCCGCCTAAAAAAGGAGCATCTGTTCCCCGTCTACTCTCACTTAGCAGCAGCGGCGAAAACAGCTGTCATCATACAAATCACTCTTCTGCGCTCTTTGCTGCAGGTTCACTTGCATCAGAGCTACGTACAAGGCTGTGTTTCCGGTCATCTGCGTTACTACTCGTGGGCAACTGATTGACTGCCAAGATTCCAGCGGAGAGCGATACCACGCCATTACAGCATATCAACTGGCCCCTGTGACCTGCCCCACGTGGTCTGCTGCCAGCAAGAAAAGGAGCATCTGTACCCCTTCTACCCTCACTTAGCAGCAGCGGCGAAAACAACTTTCATCGCAGTAATCACATTGCTGCGCTCTTTGCCGCAGGTTTACTTGCATCAGAGCTACGTACCAGGCTGAGCTTCCGGTCATCTACGTAACCACACGTTGACAACTGATTGACTGCCGGGATTCCAGCGGAGAGCGATACCACGTCATAATAGCAAATCAACTGGCCCCTGTGACCGGCCCCACGTGGTCTGCTGCCACCTATAAAAGGAGCATCTGTTCCTCGTCTACCCTCAATTAGCAGGAGCGGCGAAAACAACATTCATCGCACTAATCACTTTGCTGCGCTCTTCGCCGCAGGTTTACTTGCATCAGAGCTACGTACCAGGCTGTGCTTCCTGTCATCTGTGTTACAAGTGGGCAACTGATTAACTGGCGGGGTTCCAGCGGAGAGCGATACCACCTCATTACAGAATATCAACTGGCCCCTGTTACCTGCCCCACGTGGTATGCCGCCAGCGAGAAAAAGAGCATCTGTTCCCCGTCTACCCTCACTTAGCAGCAGCGGCGAAAACAGCTGTCATCATACAAATCACTCTTCTGCGCTCTTTGCTGCAGGTTCACTTGCATCAGAGCTACGTACAAGGCTGTGTTTCCGGTCATCTGCGTTACTACTCGTGGGCAACTGATTGACTGCCAAGATTCCAGCGGAGAGCGATACCACGCCATTACAGCATATCAACTGGCCCCTGTTACCTGCCCCACGTGGTATGCCGCCAGCGAGAAAAAGAGCATCTGTTCCCCGTCTACCCTCACTTAGCAGCAGCGGCGAAAACAACTTTCATCGCACTAATCACTTTTCTGCGCTCTTTGCCGCAGGTTGACTTGCATCAGAGCTACGTACCAGGCTGTGCTTCCGGTCATCTGCGTTACCACACGTGAGCAACTGATTGACTGCTGGGACTCCAGCAGAGAGCGATACCACGTCAATACAGCATATCAACTGGCCCCTGTGACCTACCCCACGTATTCTGCTGCCAGCAAGAAAAGGAGCATCTGTTCCCCGTCTACCCTCACTTAGCAGCAGCTTCGAAAACAGCTTTCATCGCACTAATCACTTTGCTGCGCTCTTTGCCGCAGGTTTACTTGCATCAGAGCTACGTACCAGGCTGTGCTTCCTGTCATCTGCGTTACCACACTTGGGAAACTGATTGACTGCCGGGATTCCAGCGGAGAGCGATACCACGTCTTTACAGCATATCAACTGGCCCCTGTGACCTGCCCCATATGGCCTGCTGCCAGCTAGAAGAGGAGCATCTGTTCCCCGTCTACCCTCACTTGGGAGCAGCGGCGAAAACATCTTTCATCGCACTAATCACTTTGCTGCGCTGTTCGCCGCAGGTATACTTGCGTCAGAGGTACGTACCAGGCTGCGCTTCCGGTCATCTGCGTTTCCACACGTGGGCAACTGATTGACTGCCGGGATTCAGGCGGAGAGCGATACCACGTCCTCACAGCATTTCACCTGGCCCCTGTGACCTGCCCCACGTGGTCTGCTGCCAGCAAGAAAAGGAGCATCTGTACCCCTTCTACCCTCACTTAGCAGCAGCGGCGAAAACAACTTTCATCGCAGTAATCACATTGCTGCGCTCTTTGCCGCAGGTTTACTTGCATCAGAGCTACGTACCAGGCTGAGCTTCCGGTCATCTACGTAACCACACGTTGACAACTGATTGACTGCCGGGATTCCAGCGGAGAGCGATACCACGTCATAATAGCAAATCAACTGGCCCCTGTGACCGGCCCCACGTGGTCTGCTGCCACCTATAAAAGGAGCATCTGTTCCTCGTCTACCCTCAATTAGCAGGAGCGGCGAAAATAACATTCATCGCACTAATCACTTTGCTGCGCTCTTCGCCGCAGGTTTACTTGCATCAGAGCTACGTACCAGGCTGTGCTTCCTGTCATCTGTGTTACAAGTGGGCAACTGATTAACTGGCGGGGTTCCAGCGGAGAGCGATACCACCTCATTACAGAATATCAACTGGCCCCTGTTACCTGCACCACGTGGTCTACTGCCGCCTAAAAAAGGAGCATCTGTTCCCCGTCTACTCTCACTTAGCAGCAGCGGCGAAAACAGCTGTCATCATACAAATCACTTTTCTGCGCTCTTTGCTGCAGGTTCACTTGCATCAGAGCTACGTACAAGGCTGTGTTTCCGGTCATCTGCGTTACTACTCGTGGGCAACTGATTGACTGCCAAGATTCCAGCGGAGAGCGATACCACGCCATTACAGCATATCAACTGGCCCCTGTGACCTGCCCCACGTGGTCTGCTGCCAGCAAGAAAAGGAGCATCTGTACCCCTTCTACCCTCACTTAGCAGCAGCGGCGAAAACAACTTTCATCGCAGTAATCACTTTGCTGCGCTCTTCGCCGCAGGTTTACTTGCATCAGAGCTACGTACCAGGCTGAGCTTCCGGTCATCTACGTAACCACACGTTGACAACTGATTGACTGCCGGGATTCCAGCGGAGAGCGATACCACGTCATTATAGCAAATCAACTGGCCCCTGTGACCGGCCCCACGTGGTCTGCTGCCACCTATAAAAGGAGCATCTGTTCCTCGTCTACCCTCAATTAACAGGAGCGGCGAAAACAACATTCGTCGCACTAATCACTTTGCTGCGCTCTTCGCCGCAGGTTTACTTGCATCAGAGCTACGTACCAGGCTGAGCTTCCGGTCATCTGCGTTAACACGTGGGACTGATTGACTGCCGCGATTCCGGCGGAGAGCGATACCACCTCATTACAGAATATCAACTGGCCCCTGTGACCTGCCCCACGTGGTATGCCGCCAGCGAGAAAAAGAGCATCTGTTCCCCGTCTACCCTCACTTAGCAGCAGCGGCGAAAACAACTTTCATCGCACTAATCACTTTTCTGCGCTCTTTGCCGCAGGTTGACTTGCATCAGAGCTACGTACCGGGCTGTGCTTCCGGTCATCTGCGTTACCACACTTGGGAAACTGATTGACTGCCGGGATTCCAGCGGAGAGCGATACCACGTCTTTACAGCATATCAACTGGCCCCTGTGACCTGCCCCATATGGCCTGCTGCCAGCTAGAAGAGAAGCATCTGTTCCCCGTCTACCCTCACTTGGGAGCAGCGGCGAAAACATCTTTCATCGCACTAATCACTTTGCAGCGCTCTTTGCCGCAGGTTGACTTGCATCAGAGCTACGTACCAGACTCTGGTAACACTTGTTGCGGGGCTAGTTGGTGCATAGTTCTACGTTCAAATGTTAGCGCAAAATATAAGAGACAATCACAAGATCACTTAGCAGCAGCGGCGAAAACAGCTTTCATCGCACTAATCACTTTGCTGCGCTGTTCGCCGCAGGTATACTTGCGTCAGAGGTACGTACCAGGCTGCGCTTCCGGTCATCTGCCTTTCCACACGTGGGCAACTGATTGACTGCCGGGATTCAGGCGGAGAGCGATACCACGTCATCACAGCATTTCACCTGGCCCCTCTAACCTGCACCACGTGGTCTACTGCCGCCTAAAAAAGGAGCATCTGTTCCCCGTCTACTCTCACTTAGCAGCAGCGGCGAAAACAGCTGTCATCATACAAATCACTCTTCTGCGCTCTTTGCTGCAGGTTCACTTGCATCAGAGCTACGTACAAGGCTGTGTTTCCGGTCATCTGCGTTACTACTCGTGGGCAACTGATTGACTGCCAAGATTCCAGCGGAGAGCGATACCACGCCATTACAGCATATCAACTGGCCCCTGTGACCTGCCCCACGTGGTCTGCTGCCAGCAAGAAAAGGAGCATCTGTACCCCGTCTACTCTCACTTAGCAGCAGCGGCGAAAACAGCTGTCGTCGCACAAATCACTCTGCGCTCTTTGCCGCAGGTTTACTTGCATCAGAGCTACGTACCAGGCTGAGCTTCCGGTCATCTGTGTTACAAGTGGGCAACTGATTAACTGGCGGGATTCCAGCGGAGAGCGATACCACGTCATAATAGCAAATCAACTGGCCCCTGTGACCGGCCCCACGTGGTCTGCTGCCACCTATAAAAGGAGCATCTGTTCCTCGTCTACCCTCAATTAGCAGGAGCGGCGAAAACAACATTCATCGCACTAATCACTTTGCTGCGCTCTTCGCCGCAGGTTTACTTGCATCAGAGCTACGTACCAGGCTGTGCTTCCTGTCATCTGTGTTACAAGTGGGCAACTGATTAACTGGCGGGGTTCCAGCGGAGAGCGATACCACCTCATTACAGAATATCAACTGGCCCCTGTTACCTGCCCCACGTGGTATGCCGCCAGCGAGAAAAAGAGCATCTGTTCCCCGTCTACCCTCACTTAGCAGCAGCGGCGAAAACAACTTTCATCGCACTAATCACTTTTCTGCGCTCTTTGCCGCAGGTTGACTTGCATCAGAGCTACGTACCAGGCTGTGCTTCCGGTCATCTGCGTTACCACACGTGAGCAACTGATTGACTGCTGGGACTCCAGCAGAGAGCGATACCACGTCAATACAGCATATCAACTGGCCCCTGTGACCTACCCCACGTATTCTGCTGCCAGCAAGAAAAGGAGCATCTGTTCCCCGTCTACCCTCACTTAGCAGCAGCTTCGAAAACAGCTTTCATCGCACTAATCACTTTGCTGCGCTCTTCGCCGAGGTTTACTTGCATCAGAGCTACGTAACAGGCTGTGCTTCCTGCCATCTGTGTTACAAGTGGGCAACTGATTGACTGGCGGGGTTCCAGCGGAGAGCGATACCACGTCATTACCGCATTTCACCTGGCCCCTCTGACCTGCAACACATCGTCTGCCGGCTAGAAAAGCAGCATCTGTTCATTTCATTTCATTTCATTTTCATTTTATTACCTTAAAGACCCCTCGCGGGGTATTACATAAGGGGTGGGATTAGCAGAAAAAGGCACAAAACAATGCCATTAGTGATCATGAACAAAAAATGTTGTTTAGATTGTTTGCAAATGATGAAGGACAGGTGATGTCGACGATGTGCTGGGGAAGGCCGTTCCAATCCTTAGCTGCACGTGGGAAGAAGGAGGCTGAAAAAGTAACAGTTCGGGCACGTGGGCGAAAAACTTGAAGCGTGTGGCTAGTGCGATGAGAAATGTATGATGCTGGCGTGATGTAAGGGGCACGGTTAAGTGATGAGTAAAAGAACTTGTGGTACAGTGATAGCGTGGCTATGCGACGACGAACGGAAAGAGGCGATAGTGCTGATTTGGTTTTTAAGGCTGAAACACTGACGTCGTAGGAATAAGAAGAATGAATGAACCTTGTAGCGCGGTTTTGAACGGCTTCTAGATCGTTTACGAGGTTAATATGATGCGGGTCCCATATGGCGGATGCATATGGGACCCGTCAACTCTCACTTAGCAGCAGCGAGAACAGCTTTCATCGCACTAATCACTTTGCTGCGCTTTTCGCCGCAGGTATACTTGCGTCAGAGGTACGTACCAGGCTGCGCTTCCGGTCATCTGCGTTTCCACACGTGGGCAACTGATTGACTGCCGGGATTCAGGCGGAGAGCGATACCACGTAATCACTGCATTTCACCTGGCCCCTCTAACCTGCACCACGTGGTCTACTGCCGCCTAAAAAAGGAGCATCTGTTCCCCGTCTACTCTCACTTAGCAGCAGCGGCGAAAACAGCTGTCATCATACAAATCACTTTTCTGCGCTCTTTGCTGCAGGTTCACTTGCATCAGAGCTACGTACAAGGCTGTGTTTCCGGTCATCTGCGTTACTACTCGTGGGCAACTGATTGACTGCCGAGAGCGATACCACGTCATTACAGCATATCAACTGGCCCCTGTGACCTGCCCTACGTGGTCTGCTGCCAGCAAGAAAAGGAGCATCTGTACCCCGTCTACCCTCACTTAGCAGCAGCGGCGAAAACAACTTTCATCGCACTAATCACATTGCTGCGCTCTTTGCCGCAGGTTTACTTGCATCAGAGCTACGTACCAGGCTGAGCTTCCGGTCATCTACGTAACCACACGTTGACAACTGATTGACTGCCGGGATTCCAGCGGAGAGCGATACCACGTCATTATAGCATATCAACTGGCCCCTGTGACCTGCCCCACGTGGTCTGCTGCCACCTAGAAAAGGAGCATCTGTTCCTCGTCTACCCTCAATTAGCAGGAGCGGCGAAAACAACTTTCATCGCACTAATCACTTTGCTGCGCTCTTCGCCGCAGGTTTACTTGCATCAGAGCTACGTACCAGGCTGTGCTTCCTGTCATCTGTGTTACCACAAGTGGGCAAATGATTGACTGCCGGAATTCCAGCGGAGAGCGATACCACCTCATTACAGCATATCAAATGGCCCCTGTGACCTGCCCCACGTGGTCTTCTGCCAGCTAGAAAAGGAGCATCTGTTCCCCGTCTGCCCTCACTTGGCAGCAGCGGCAAAAACAGCTTTCATCGCAATAATCACTTTGCTGCCCTCTTCGCCGAGGTTTACTTGCATCAGAGCTACGTACCAGGCTGTGCTTCCTGTCATCTGTGTTACAAGTGGGCAACTGATTAACTGGCGGGGTTCCAGCGGAGAGCGATACCACGTCATTACACCATATCAACTGGCCCCTCTGACCTGCACCTCGCGGTGTACTGCCGGCTAGAAAAGGAGCATCTGTTCCCCGTCTACTCTCACTTAGCAGCAGCGGCGAAAACAACTTTCATCGCACAAATCACTTTTCTGCGCTCTTTGCCGCAGGTTTACTTGCATCAGAGCTACGTACCAGGCTGAGCTTCCGGTCATCTACGTAACCACACGTTGACAACTGATTGACAGCCGGGATTCCAGCGGAGAGCGATACCACGTAATATAGCATATCAACTGGCTCCTCTGATCGGCACCACGTGGTCTAATGCCGGCTAGAAAAAGAGCATCTGTTCCCCGTCTCTATCACTTAGCAGCGGAGGCGAAAACACCTTTCATCGCACTAATCACTCTCCTGCGTTCTTTGACGCAGGTTTAATTGCATCAGAGCTACGTACCAAGCTGCACTTCCGGTCATCTGCGTTAACACGTGGGCAACTGATTGACTGCCGGGATTCCAGCTGAGAGCGATACCACGTCATTACAGCATATCAACTGGCCCCTGTGACCTGCCCCACGTGGCCTGCTGCCAGCTACAAAAGGAGCATCTGTTCCCCGTCTACCCTCACTTAGCAGCAGCTTCGAAAACAGCTTTCATCGCACTAATCACTTTGCTGCGCTCTTTGGCGCAGGTTTACTTGCATCAGAGCTACGTACCGGGCTGTGCTTCCTGTCATCTGCGTTACCACACTTGGGAAACTGATTGACTGCCGGGATTCCAGCGGAGAGCGATACCACGTCTTTACAGCATATCAACTGGCCCCTGTGACCTGCCCCATATGGCCTGCTGCCAGCTAGAAGAGGAGCATCTGTTCCCCGTCTACTCTCACTTAGCAGCAGCGGCGAAAACAGCTGTCATCATACAAATCACTTTTCTGCGCTCTTTGCTGCAGGTTCACTTGCATCAGAGCTACGTACAAGGCTGTGTTTCCGGTCATCTGCGTTACTACTCGTGGGCAACTGATTGACTGCCAAGATTCCAGCGGAGAGCGATACCACGCCATTACAGCATATCAACTGGCCCCTGTGACCTGCCCCACGTGGTCTGCTGCCAGCAAGAAAAGGAGCATCTGTACCCCTTCTACCCTCACTTAGCAGCAGCGGCGAAAAAAACCTTCATCGCAGTAATCACTTTGCTGCGCTCTTCGCCGCAGGTTTACTTGCATCAGAGCTACGTACCAGGCTGAGCTTCCGGTCATCTAGGTAACCACACGTTGACAACTGATTGACTGCCGGGATTCCAGCGGAGAGCGATACCACGTCATTATAGCAAATCAACTGGCCCCTGTGACCGGCCCCACGTGGTCTGCTGCCACCTATAAAAGGAGCATCTGTTCCTCGTCTACCCTCAATTAGCAGGAGCGGCGAAAACAACATTCATCGCACTAATCACTTTGCTGCGCTCTTCGCCGCAGGTTTACTTGCATCAGAGCTACGTACCAGGCTGTGCTTCCTGTCATCTGTGTTACAAGTGGGCAACTGATTAAGTGGTGGGGTTCCAGCGGAGAGCGATACCACGTCATTACACCATATCAACTGGCCCCTCTCACCTGCACCACGTGGTCTACTGCCGGCTAGAAAAGGAGCATCTGTTCCCCGTCTACTCTCACTTAGCAGCAGCGGCGAAAACAGCTGTCATCGCACAAATCACTCTGCGCTCTTTGCCGCGGGTTTACTTGCATCAGAGCTACGTACCAGGCTGAGCTTCCGGTCATCTACGTAACCACACGTTGACAACTGATTGACAGCCGGGATTCCAGCGGAGAGCGATACCACGTAATATAGCATATCAACTGGCTCCTCTGATCGGCACCACGTGGTCTAATGCCGGCTAGAAAAGGAGCATGTGTTCCCCGTCTACTATCACTTAGCAGCGGAGGCGAAAACACCTTTCATCGCACTAATCACTTTCCTGCGTTCTTTGCCGCAGGTTTAATTGCATCAGAGCTACGTACCAGGCTGTGCTTCCTGTCATCTGCGTTTCCACACTTGGGAAACTGATTGACTGCCGGGATTCCTGCGGAGAGCGATAGCACGTCATTACAGCATATCGACTGGCCCCTGTGACCTGCCCCACCTGATCTGCTACCAGCAAGAAAAGGAGCATCTGTTCCCCGTCTACCCTCATTTAGCAGCAGCGACGAAAACAACTTTCATCGCACTAATCACTTTTCTGCGCTCTTTGCCGCAGGTTGACTTGCATCAGAGCTACGTACCAGGCTGTGCTTCCGGTCATCTGCGTTACCACACGTGAGCAACTGATTGACTGCTGGAACTCCAGCAGAGAGCGATACCACGTCAATACAGCATATCAACTGGCCCCTATGACCTACCCCACGTAATCTGCTGCCAGCAAGAAAAGGAGCATCTGTTCCCCGTCTACCCTCACTTAGCAGCAGCTTCGAAAACAGCTTTCATCGCACTAATCACTTTGCGGCGCTCTTTGCCGCAGGTTTACTTGCATCAGAGCTACGTACCAGGCTCTGCTTCCTGTCATCTGCGTTACCACACTTGGGAAACTGATTGGCTGCCGGGATTCCAGCGGAGAGCGATACCACGTCATTATAGCATATCAACTGGCCCCTGTGGCCTGCCCCACGTGGTCTGCTGCCACCTAGAAAAGGAGCATCTGTTCCTCGTCTACCCTCAATTAGCATGAGCGGCGAAAACAACTTTCTTCGCACTAATCACTTTGCTGCGCTCTTCGCCGCAGGTTTACTTGCATCAGAGCTACGTACCAGGCTGTGCTTCCTGTCATCTGTGTTACCACAAGTGGGCAACTGATTGACTGCCGGAATTCCAGCGGAGAGCGATACCACCTCATTACAGCATATCAAATGGCCCCTGTGACCTGCCCCACGTGGTCTTCTGCCAGCTAGAAAAGGAGCATCTGTTCCCCGTCTGCCCTCACTTGGCAGCAGCGGCAAAAACAGCTTTCATCGCAATAATCACTTTGCTGCCCTCTTTGCCGCAGGTTTACTTGCATCAGAGCTACGTACCAGGCTGAGCTTCCGGTCATCTACGTAACCACACGTTGACAACTGATTGACTGCCGGGATTCCAGCGGAGAGCGATACCACGTCTTTACAGCATATCAACTGGCCCCTGTGACCTGCCCCATATGGCCTGCTGCCAGCTAGAAGAGGAGCATCTGTTCCCCGTCTACCCTCACTTGGGAGCAGCGGCGAAAACAGCTTTCATCACACTAATCACTATTCTGCGCTCTTTGCCGCAGGTTGACTTGCATTAGAGCTACGTACCAGGCTGTGATTCCTGTCATCTGCGTTACCACACGTGGGCAACTGATTGACTGCCGGGATTCCAGCGAGGAGCGATACCACGTCATTACAGCATATCAACTGCCCCCTCTGACCTGCACCACGTGGTCTGCTGCCGGCTAGAAAAAGGGAATATGTTCCCCGTCTACCCTCACTTAGCAGCAGCAGCGAGAACAGCTTTCATCACACTAATCACTTTGCTGCGCTGTTCGCCGCATGTTTACTTGCATCAGAGCTACGTAGCAGGCTGTACTTCCGGTCATCTGCGTGTTACCACACGTAGGCATCTGACTGACTGCCGGGATTCCAGCGGAGAGCGATACGACGTCATCACAGCATTTCCCCTGTCCCCTCTGACCTGCACCACATGGTCTACCGGCTACAAAACGAGCATCTGTTCCCCGTCAGCTCTCACTTAGCAGCAGCAACAAGGAGAGCTTTCATCGCACTAATCACTTCGCTGCGCTCTTTGCCGCAGGTTTACTTGCATCACAGCTACGTACCAGGCTGTCCTTCCGGTCATCTGCGTTACCACACGTAGGCAACTGACTGACTGCCGTGATTCCAGCGGAGAGCGATACCACGTCATTACAGTATATCAACTGGCACCTGCGACCTGCCCCACGCGGTCTGCTGCCACCTAGAAAAGGAGCATCTGTTCCGCGTCTACCCTCAATTAGCATGAGCGGCGAAAACAACTTTCATCGCACTAATCACTTTGCTGCGCTCTTCGCCGCAGGTTTACTTGCATCAGAGCTACGTACCAGGCTGTGCTTCCTGTCATCTGTGTTACCACAAGTGGGCAACTGATTGACTGCCGGAATTCCAGCGGAGAGCGATACCACCTCATTACAGCATATCAAATGGCCCCTGTGACCTGCCCCACGTGGTCTTCTGCCAGCTAGAAAAGGAGCATCTGTTCCCCGTCTGCCCTCACTTGGCAGCAGCGGCAAAAACAGCTTTCATCGCAATAATCACTTTGCTGCCCTCTTTGCCGCAGGTTTACTTGCATCAGAGCTACGTACCAGGCTGAGCTTCCGGTCATCTACGTAACCACACGTTGACAACTGATTGACAGCCGGGATTCCAGCGGAGAGCGATACCACGTAATATAGCATATCAACTGGCTCCTCTGATCGGCACCACGTGGTCTAATGCCGGCTAGAAAAAGAGCATCTGTTCCCCGTCTCTATCACTTAGCAGCGGAGGCGAAAACACCTTTCATCGCACTAATCACTCTCCTGCGTTCTTTGACGCAGGTTTAATTGCATCAGAGCTACGTACCAAGCTGCACTTCCGGTCATCTGCGTTAACACGTGGGCAACTGATTGACTGCCGGGATTCCAGCTGAGAGCGATACCACGTCATTACAGCATATCAACTGGCCCCTGTGACCTGCCCCACGTGGCCTGCTGCCAGCTACAAAAGGAGCATCTGTTCCCCGTCTACCCTCACTTAGCAGCAGCTTCAAAAACAGCTTTCATCGCACTAATCGCTTTGCTGTGCTCTTTGCCGCAGGTTTACTTGCATCAGAGCTACGTACCAGGCTATGCTTCCTGTCATCTGCGTTTCCACACTTGGGAAACTGACTGCCGCGATTCCAGCGGATAGCGATACCACGTCATTACAGCATATCAACTGGCCCCTGTGACCTGTCCCACGTAATCTGCTGCCAGCAAGAAAAGGAGCATCTGTTCCCCGTCTACCCTCACTTAGCAGCAGCTTCGAAAACAGCTTTCATCGCACTTATCATTTTGCTGCGCTGTTCGCCACAGGTTTACTTGCATGAGAGCTACGTACATGGCTGCGCTTCCGGTCATCTGCGTTAACACGTGGGCAACTGATTGACTGCCGCGATTCCGGCGGAGAGCGATACTACCTCATTACAGAATATCAACTGGCCCCTGTGACCTGCCCCACGTGGTATGCCGCCAGCTAGAAAAAGAGCATCTGTTCCCCGTCTACCCTCAATTAGCAGCAGCAGCGCAAACACCTTTCATCGTACCAATCACTTTGCTGCGCTCTTTGAAGCAGGTTTTCTTGCATCAGAGCTGTATCAGATAGCAGCTTATCAGCCCGAGAACGGCGGGCCGCATCTTTCCCTCTCTCGTTCCCCTTCCCCTCTTTCGTTTCGTGGCCTTTAAAAAGGAGAGGAATAAACTGCCGAGAGGCTTTTTTCTTCGTCGGCACAGCACCTTGCTGCAATGTGTGCCTATTCCCTTTAGACGTACGATACATGGTGTCAGAAGTGCCGAAGCCCCGCCGATATGGATATTGTCAAGCCTCCAGAGCCGCTACAGTTTCCGGAAACCTACGAAGAAACTGGCACACGTTCAAGCAAGAACTGGAGCTTTTCTTCACGGCTACGCCCACTACACCGCCCAGATCGGAAGCCGCCAAGACGGCAATCCTTCTCAGCGCCGCGGGTGAAGAGGCTCTCGACGTCTATAACAACTTCTCCTTCGAAGCAGGTGAGAGCAAGGAAGACTACCAGACAGTGCTGCGCAAGTTTGAGGCGTACTGTGTGGATGAAGGAAACGAAGTTTACGAAAGACACGTTTTCCGCCTCCGCGTGCAGGATGAAGGAAAGCCTTTTGAGCAATATCTGCGGCAGTTAAAGACACAGGCGAAGCTATGCAATTTCGGCACGCTCGAAGAATCTATGATAAGAGATCAGGTTGTTTTCGGCACTAACAATCCGAAGATAAGAGAGAAAATGCTACGAGAAAAGGACCTAACCTTACAGAAGGCGGAGCAGATGTGCAAAGCGGCCGAGGTCTCGGCGCGGCAAAATGCTGCTTGGTCGAATGACACCCTACAAGTAGACTACGCCCACAAACGGGAGCATGACCGGAAACCTTTTCGATGTCGACAATGCAACAGGGCTCATGCGCAAGGAGACTGCCCGGCGTATGGAAAGATATGTTATGCTTGCAAGAAGCCGAATCATTTTGCGGTATGCTGCAGGCGCCGCCAGAGCAGACAGGTAGATGAAGTAAAAGAAGATAAGATGGAGGACGGGTTCGATATTTTAGATATCGGAGTGTGCGGAATCAGCGGCGGGGCCGGTGCAGACTGGACGGTCGGCGGAAACATACGCGGCAAAGAAATTATATTCAAAGTTGACACAGGCTCACAAGAAAACATAGTTCCTGTAACTCTTTACCGTCGTTTGAAAAACACCGCGAGCCTCCAGAAAAGCACTGCAGTGCTGAAGGCGTACAACGGCAGTGCTATCAAGCATGTCAGAGTGGATAGAGAGATCCTTGTTCTCAACGGTGTGGCACACGTTGTGACCTTCTTCGTGGTCAAGAAGGGTCGGCAGGCCATACTAGGGCTGCAGACATGTCAGCAGTTTGGGCTAGGGCCCGAAGCTGTGGATTCGGTGGAATGGAATGAGACAGCACCGGAGAAAGCCTTTCCAGACTTGTTCCAGGGTACGGGGTGTGTTGGACGGCAGTACCGGATGGTCCTGCGGGCGGATGCTGTCCCAGTAGTGCATCCAGCACGAAGAGTACCTTTGGCCCTCCGGGACCCTCTTCGACAAGACCTGGAGCGCATGGAAAAGGCTGCCATTATCAAAAAGGTGGATGAGCCCACAGAATGGGTAAGCCCTTGGTGATAGCGCGTAAGAAAGATGGAGCGCTTCGTGTCTGCATGGATCCAAGGGAAATCAACAAGAACATCAAACGCGAGCACTATCCAATGCCAACAAGGGAAGAGATTGAGGCAGAGCTTTCGGGTGCAAAGTTTTTTTCCTGGCTAGACGCAAATGCAGGTTTCCATCAAATCCCATTAGAGTAAGCTACATCGCGGGTGTGTACTTTTGCGACACCATTTGGGTGTTACCGATTTTTGCGTCTTCCTTTTGGAATCTCATCAGCGAGCGAAGTTTTCCAGAAAACGCTAACTGAAATCTTCGAGGGACTGGAAGGCGTCCGCATATACATTGATGATATTCTAGTGTGGGGTGACAGTAAGAAGCAGCATAACGAGCGCCTCCAGGCCGTGCTAACGCGGGCAGCACAGGCGGGCTTGACGTTTAACAGGCAGAAATGCGTGTTTGGGTTGAAAGAAATTGCGTTCTTGGGCGACGTAATAGGTGAGCAAGGCGTTCGCCCCGGTCGCAACTTAGTTGAAAGCGTCCTTTCGCTGCCGGCGCCGCAAGATAGGCATTCAGTGCGCAGAATGATGGGCGTTGTTAACTACTTTCGCAAGTACGTCCCGTCACTGAGTGATAAGACAGTCTTACTGCGCACACTCTTAAAAGAAAACGTCATGTTTGAATGGACGGCGGCGCATCAGCGTGAATGGAGAGAAATTTGCGACGCACTGACAAACCCTCCTATACTGGCGCTTTTTGATGAAGCAAAGGAAACCAAGATCACTGCGGACGCTTCGGGGAATGGTTTGGGCGCTGCACTACTGCAGCGATATGGCAGTGACTGGCGACCAGTGTCGTACGCATCAAGGACCCTAACAGATAGCGAAACCCGCTATTCGCAAATTGAAAAGGAAACGCTTGCGGTAGTGTTCGCATGCGAAAAGTTCCATCATTTTGTTTATGGCCGCAGGCTACTGATCGAAACTGACCATAAGCCCTTGCTTGCAATTTCCCAAAAGAACATTGCAGACATGCCTCCGCGATTGCAGCGTTTTTTTATTAGGCTGCTACAATATGATTATACGTTGCAGTTCGTTCCTGGCAAAGACTTGCTGCTGGCGGACATGTTGTCACGTGCACCGGTGCCAACGCAGGCGTCGAGTGCCTCATCGGAAGCAGACTGCGACATCCATGCCGTACAGGTCGTCTCCAGCATCGTAAGCACGCCAATGAAAGAGCGTCTGGAAAAGGAAATCAGGGATGACCCGTACTTAAGCGAGGTGAGACAGCGAATTTCACAAGGGGCTGCCATGGACGGTGAACTGAAACCGTTTGCCAGAGAGCTGTCTGTGGTAGAAGGAATACTGCTCAAGGGCTCTAAAGTTGTCTTACCTAAATCTATGAGAGCAGAAATTCTTCAGAGGATTCACGAGGGGCACCTTGGACTAAATAAATGCAAAGCCAGCGCGCGGAGATTGGTATTCTGGCCTGCGCTAAACAGTGCCATTGACGAGTTCGTGCGAGTGTGCAGTACTTGCCAAAAGTATGCGTACAACCAGCAGAGGGAATCCTTGCTCATGCAGCCCACCCCGGATAGGCCATGGTACCGCGTAGGAATTGACCTCTGCCAGTTTGGGGGAGCCGCTTATGTCGTAGTGTACGATGCCCACTCAAATTTCCCTGAAGTAGAGAAGCTAAGAGGCACAGCGGCAAAAGAGGTCATAGTCAAGATATCGGCCATTTTCTCACGGTACGGCATCCCGGTGCAAGTGTGGACTGACAACGGGCCCCAGTTTTCATCGCGAGAATTTCGTTTGTTTGCGCAGAAGTACGACTTCCAGCACATCACATCGAGTCCAGAATTCCCAAGGTCAAATGGGCTTGCGGAAAAGGGGGTTCAGATAATTAAGCGCATCCATAAGAAGACGAATGAGTCACGCGGTGACTTTTGGTTGAGTCTCTTAGCCTATCGTTCTTCTCCCTTAGAAGATGGCCGCTCTCCGGGCGAACTGCTGCAAGGCCGACGCCTCCGCACTTCCCTGCCTGAATACAACGAGGATTCCAGTGTCCCAGTGCGAAAGCATTGCCAATCTTCGAGGGGAAAGGTATGCCACCTCTCAAAGAGGGCAGTTCAGTTCGTGTGCACGGCGACAACTGGTCACGCACAGCAACAGTAATCGAGAAAGCAGCACCGAGGTCGTACGTGGTGAAGACTGAGAACCAGCGGCTCTTGAGGAGAAACAGGCAACACTTGCTGCACATTCCCGGAGGCGATGAAAGTATGCACAGAGATCAGGACGTCGACAGCCTGGGAAAACAGTGTCTCAGCGACAAAGACCAGGATATCGACCGCCCGGGAGGACACGCACATACAGACCGACAAAACATGGTGCATCCGACGCACGCGGCTCAGGAGACAGGCCGGGACGTCGACATCTCGCAAGAACAATCTCCACGGCACAGACAGAACATCGAAGATCCAAAAGCAGCTACGCATGAAAACGATCTCACCTCGTCAGGTCCGCGGAAATCAACCAGGCAACGTGCGGAACCTCGACGACTTCACTATGACTGCAGTTTCCGCCAAATATCGTAGTTTGTCTTTTTGTTTTTTTTTTGTTTTTTATACAGAAGAGAAAATGTATCAGATAGCAGCTTATCAGCCAGAGAACGGCGGGCCGCATCTTTCCCTCCCTCGTTCCCCTTCCCCTCTTTCGTTTCGTGGCCTTTAAAAAGGAGAGGAATAAACTGCCGAGAGGCTTTTTCTTCGTCGGCACAGCACCTTGCTGCAATGTGTGCCTATTCCCTTTAGACGTACGATACAAGAGCTACATACAAGGCTGTGCTTCCTGTCATCTGCGTTACCCCACGTGGGCAACTGACTGACTGCCAGTATTTCAGCGGAGAGCGATAGCACGTCATTACAGCATATCGACTGGCCCCTGTGACCTGCCCCACCTGATCTGCTACCAGCAAGAAAAGGAGCATCTGTTCCCCGTCTACCCTCACTTAGCAGCAGCGGCGAAAACAACTTTCATCGCAATAATCACTTTTCTGCGCTCTTTGCCGCAGGTTGACTTGCATCAGAGCTACGTACCAGGCTGTGCTTCCGGTCATCTGCGTTACCACATGTGAGCAACTGATTGACTGCCGGGACTCCAGCAGAGAGCGATACCACGTGATTACAGCATATCAACTGGCCCTTGTGACCTACCCCACGTAATCTGCTGCCAGCAAGAAAAGGAGCATCTGTTCCCCGTCTACCCTCACTTAGCAGCAGCTTCTAAACAGCTTTCATCGCACTAATCACTTTGCTGCGCTGTTCGCCGCAGGTATACTTGTATCAGAGCTACGTACCAGGCTGCGCTTCCGGTCATCTGCGTTTCCACACGTGGGCAACTGATTGACTGCCGGGATTCAGGCGGAGAGCGATACCACGTCATCACAGCATTTCACCTGGCCCCTCTAACCTGCACCACGTGGTCTACTGCCGCCTAAAAAAAGGAGCATCTGTTCCCCATCTACTCTCACTTAGCAGCAGCGGCGAAAACAGCTGTCATCATACAAATCACTTTTCTGCGCTCTTTGCTGCAAGTTTACTTGCATCAGAGCTACGTACAAGGCTGTGTTTCCGGTCATCTGCGTTACTACTCGTGGGCAACTGATTGACTGCCGAGATTCCAGCGGAGAGCGATACCACGTCATTACAGCATATCAACTGGCCCCTGTGACCTGCCCCACGTGGTCTCTCGCCAGCTAGAAAAAGAGCATCTGTTCCCCGTCTACCCTCACTTAGCAGCAGCAGCGAAAACAGCTTTCATCGTACTGATCGCTTTGCTGCGCTGTTTGCCGCAGGTTCAATTGAATCAGTGCTATGTACCAGGCTATGCTTCCGGTCATCTGCGTTACCACACGTGGGTAACTGACTGACTGCCGGTATTTCAGCGGAGAGAGATACCACGTCATTTCAGCATATCGACTGGCCCCAGTGGCCTGCCCCACCTGATCTGCTGCCAGCAAGAAAAGGAGCATCTGTTCCCCGTCTACTCTCACTTAGCAGCAGCGGCGAAAACAACTTTCATCGCACTAATCACATTGCTGCGCTCTTTGCCGCAGGTTTACTTTCATCAGAGCTATGTACCAGGCTGAGCTTCCGGTCATCTACGTAACCACACGTTGACAACTGATTGACTGCCAGGATTTTCGCGGAGAGCGATACCACGTCATTATAGCATATCAACTGGCCCCTGTGACCTGCCCCACGTGGTCTGCTGCCACCTAGAAAAGGATCATCTGTTCCTCGTCTACCCTCAATTAGCAGGAGCAGCGAAAACAACTTTCATCGCACTAATCACTTTGCTGCGCTCTTCGCCGAAGGTTTACTTGCATCAGAGCTACGTACCAGGCTGTGCTTCCTGTCATCTGTGTTACCACAAGTGGGCAACTGATTGACTGCCGGGACTCCAGCGGAGAGCGATGCCACGTCATTACAGCATATCAACTGGCCCCTGTGACCTGCCCCACGTAATCTGCTGCCAGCGAGAAAAGGAGAATCTGTTCCCCGTCTACCCTCACTTAGCAGCAGCTTCGAAAACAGCTTTCATCGCACTAATCACTTTGCTGCGCTCTTTGCCGCAGGTTTACTTGCATCAGAGCTACGTACCAGGCTGAGCTTCCTGTCATCTGCGTTTCCACACTTGGGAAACTGATTGACTGCCGGAATTCCAGCGGAGAGCGATACCACGTCATTACAGCATATCAAATGGCCCCTGTGACCTGCCCCACGTGGTCTACTGCCGGCTAGAAAAGGAGCATCTGTTCCCCGTCTACCCTCACTTAGCAGCAGCTTCGAAAACACCTTTAATCGCACTAATCACTTTCCTGCGTTCTTTGCCGCAGGTTTAATTGCATCAGAGCTACGTACCAGGCTGTGCTTCCTGTCATCTGCGTTTCCACACTTGGGAAACTGATTGACTGCCGGGATTCCAGCGGAGAGCGATACCACGTCATTACAGCATATCAACTGGCCCCTGTTACCTGTCCCACGTGGCCTGCTGCCAGCTAGAAAAGGAGCATCTGGTCCCCGTCTGCCCTCACTTAGCAGGAGCGGCGAAAAAAAACTTTCATCGCACTAATCACTTTGCTGCGCTGTTCCCCGCAGGTTTACTTGCATCAGAGCTACGTACCAGGCTGCGCTTCCGGTCATCTGCGTTAACACATAGGCAACTGATTGACTGCCGGGATTCCGGCGGAGAGCGATACCACCTCATTACAGAATATTAACTGGCCCCTGTGACCTGCCCCACGTGGTATGCCGCCAGCTAGAAAAAGGGCATCTGTTCCCCGTCTACCCTCAATTAGCAGCAGCTTCGAAAACAGCTTTCATCGCAATAATCACTTTGCTGCGCTCTTCGCCGAGGTTTACTTGCATCAGAGCTACGTACCAGACTGTGGTAACACTTGTTGCGAGGCTAGTTGGTGCATAGTTCTATGTACAAATGTTAGCGCAAAAAAATAAGAGACAATCACAAGATCACTTAGCAGCAGCGGCGAAAACAGCTTTCATCGGAATAATCACTTTCTGCGCTCTTCGCCGAGGTTTACTTGCATCAGAGCTACGTAACAGGCTGTGCTTCCTGCCATCTGTGTTACAAGTGGGCAACTGATTGACTGGCGGGGTTCCAGCGGAGAGCGATACCACGTCATTACCGCATTTCACCTGGCCCCTCTGACCTGCACCACATCGTCTGCCGGCTAGAAAAGGAGCACCTGTTCCCCGTCAACTCTCACTTAGCAGCAGCGAGAACAGCTTTCATCGCACTAATCACTTTGCTGCGCTGTTCGCCGCAGGTGTACTTGCATCAGAGCTACCTACCAGACTGCGCTTCCGGTCATCTGCGTTTCCACACGTGGGCAACTGATTGACTGCCGGGATTCAGGCGGAGAGCGATACCACGTCATCACAGCATTTCACCTGGCCCCTCTAACCTGCACCACGTGGTGTACTGCCGCCTAAAAAAGGAGCATCTGTTCCCCGTCTACTCTCACTTAGCAGCAGCGGCGAAAACAGCTGTCATCATACAAATCACGTTTCTGTGCTTTTTGCTGCAGGTTTACTTGCATCAGAGCTACGTACAAGGCAGTGTTTCCAGTCATCTGCGTTCCTAATCGTGGGCAATTGATTGACTGCCGGGATTCCAGCGGAGAGCGATACCACGTCATTACAGCATATCAACTGGCACCTGTGACCTGCCCCACGTGGTCTCCCGCCAGCTAGAAAAAGAGCATCTGTTCCCCGTCTGCTCTAACTTAGCAGCAGAGGCGAAAACACCTTTCATCGCAATAATCACTTTGCTGCGTTCATTTCCGCAGGTTTAATTGCATCAGAGCTACGTACAAGGCTGTGCTTCCTGTCATCTGCGTTACCACACGTGTGCAACTGACTGACTGCCGGTATTCCGTCAGAGATTGATACCACGTCCTTACATCTTATCAACTGGCCCCTGTGACCTGCCCCACGTAATCTGCTGCCAGCAAGAAAAGGAGAATCTGTTCCTCGTCTACCCTCAATTAGCAGGAGCGGCGAAAACAACTTTCATCGCACTAATCACTTTGCTGCGCTCTTCGCCGCAGGTTTACTTGCATCAGAGCTACGTACCAGGCTGTGCTTCCTGTCATCTGTGTTACCACAAGTGGGCAACTGATTGACTGCCGGGACTCCAGCGGAGAGTGATACCACGTCATTACAGCATATCAACTGGCCCCTGTGACCTGCCCCACGTAATCTGCTGCCAGCAAGAAAAGGAGCATCTGTTCCCCGTCTACTCTCACTTAGCAGCAGCTGCGAAAACAGCTGTACTCGCACAAATCACTTTTCTGCGCTCTTTGCTGCAGGTTTACTTGCATCAGAGCTACGTACCAGGCTGTGCTTCCTGTCATCTGCGTTTCCACACTTGGGAAACTGATTGACTGCCGGGATTCCAGCGGAGAGCGATACCACGTCATTACAGCATATCAACTGGCCGCTCTGACCTGCCCCACGTGGCCTGCTGCCAGCTAGAAAAGGAGCATCTGTTCCCCGTCTGCCCTCACTTAGCAGGAGCGAGGGAATCAACTTTCAACGCACTAATCACTTTGCTGCGCTGTTCGCCGCAGGTTTACTTGCATCATAGCTACGTACCAGGCTGCGCTTCCGGTAATCTGCGTTAACACGTGGGCAACTGACTGATTGCCGGTATTCCAGCAGAGAGCGATACCACGTCTTTACATCATCTAAACTGGCCCCTGTGACCTGCCCCACGTAATCTGCTGCCAGCAAGAAAAGGATCATCTGTTCCCCGTCTACCCTCACTTAGCAGCAGCTTCGAAAACAGCTTTCATCGCACTAATCACTTTGCTGCGCTCATTGACGCAGGTTTACTTGCATCAGAGCTACGTACCAGGCTGTGCTTCCTGTCATCTGCGTTACCACACTTGGGAAACTGATTGACTGCCGGAATTCCAGCGGAGAGCGATAGCACGTCATTACAGCATATCGACTGGCCCCTGTGACCTGCCCCACCTGATCTGCTACCAGCAAGAAAAGAAGCATCTGTTCCCCGTCTACCCTCACTTAGCAGCAGCGGCGAAAACAACTTTCATCGCACTAATCACTTTTCAGCGCTCTTTGCCTCAGGTTGACATGCATCAGAGCTACCTACCAGACACTGGTAACACTTGTTGCGGGGCTAGTTGGTGCATAGTTCTATGTACAAATGTTAGCGCAAAAATATAAGCGACAATCACAAGATCACTTAGCCGCAGCGGTGAAAACAGCTTTCATCGCAATAATCACTTTCTGCGCTCTTCGCCGAGGTTTACTTGCATCAGAGCTACGTACCAGGCTGTGCTTCCTGCCATCTGTGTTACAAGTGGGCAACTGATTGACTGGCGGGGTTCCAGCGGAGCGCGATACCACGTCATTACCGCATTTCACCTGGCCCCTCTGACCTGCACCACATCGTCTGCCGGCTAGAAAAGGAGCATCTGTTCCCCGTCAACTCTCACTTAGCAGCAGCGAGAACAGCTTTCATCGCACTAATTACTTTGCTGCGCTGTTCGCCGCAGGTATACTTGCATCAGAGCTACGTACCAGGCTGCGCTTCCGGTCATCTGCGTTTCCACACGTGGGCAACTGATTGACTGCCGGGATTCAGGCGGAGAGCGATACCACGTCATCACAGCATTTCACTTGGCCCCTCTAACCTGCACCACGTGGTGTACTGCCGCCTAAAAAAGGAGCATCTCTTCTCCGTCTACTCTCACTTTGCAGCAGCGGCGAAAACAGCTGTCATCATACAAATCACTTTTCTGCGCTCTTTGCTGCAGGTTCACTTGCATCAGAGCTACGTACAAGGCTGTGTTTCCGGTCATCTGCGTTACTACTCGTGGGCAACTGATTGACTGCCGGGATTCCAGCGGAGAGCGATACCACGTCATTACAGCATATCAACTGGCCCCTGTGACCTGCCCCACGTAATCTGCTGCCAGCAAGAAAAGGATCATCTGTTCCCCGTCTACCCTCACTTAGCAGCAGCTTCGAAAACAGCTTTCATCGCAATAATCACTTTGCTGCGCTCTTTGCCGCAGGTTTACTTGCATCAGAGCTACGTACCAGGCTGTGCTTCCTGTCATCTGCGTTTCCACACTTGGGAAACTGATTGACTGCCGGGATTCCAGCGGACAGCGATACCACGTCATTACAGCATATCAACTGGCCGCTCTGACCTGCCCCACGTGGCCTGCTGCCAGCTAGAAAAGGAGCATCTGTTCCCCGTCTACCCTCACTTAGCAGGAGCGAGGGAATCAACTTTCATCGCACTAATCACTTTGCTGCGCTCTTTGCTGCAGGTTCACTTGCATCAGAGCTACGTACAAGGCTGTGTTTCCGGTCATCTGCGTTACTACTCGTGGGCAACTGATTGACTGCCGGGATTCCAGCGGAGAGCGATACCACGTCATTACAGCATATCAACTGGCCGCTGTGACCTGCCCCACGTGGCCTGCTGCCAGCTAGAAAAGGAGCATCTGATCGCCGTCTGCCATCACTTAGCACGAGCGGCGGAAACAACTTTCATCGCACTAACCATTTTGCTGCGCTGTTCGCCGCAGGTTTACTTGCATCAGAGCTACGTACCAGGCTGCGCTTCCGGTCATCTGCGTTTCCACACGTGGGCAACTGATTGACTGCCGGGATTCAGGCGGAGAGCGATACCACGTCATCACAGCATTTCACCTGGCCCCTCTAACCTGCACCACGTGGTGTACTGCCGCCTAAAAAAGGAGCATCTGTTCCCCGTCTACTCTCACTTTGCAGCAGCGGCGAAAACAGCTGTCATCATACAAATCACTTTTCTGCGCTCTTTGCTGCAGGTTTACTTGCATCAGAGCTACGTACAAGGCTGTGTTTCCGGTCATCTGCATTACTACTCGTGGGCAACTGATTGACTGCCGGGATTCCAGCGGAGAGCGATACCACGTCATTACAGCATATCAACTGGCCCCTGTGACCTGCCCCACGTGGTCTCTCGCCAGCTAGAAAAAGAGAATCTGTTCCCCGTCTACCCTCCCTTAGCAGCAGCAGCGCAAACAGCTTTCATCGTACTAATCACTTTGCTGCGCTCTTTGCCGCAGGTTCAATTGAATCAGTGCTATGTACCAGGCTATGCTTCCGGTCATCTGCGTTACCACACGTGGGCAACTGACTGACTGCCGGTATTTCAGCGGAGAGAGATACCACGTCATTTCAGCATATCGACTGGCCCCTGTGGCCTGCCCCACCTGATCTGCTGCCAGAAAGAAAAGAAGCATCTGTTCCCCGTCTACCCTCACTTAGCAGCAGCTTCGAAAACAGCTTTCATCGCACTAATCACTTTGATGCGCTCTTTGCCGCAGGTTTACTTGCATCAGAGCTACCTACCAGGCTGTGCTTCCTGTCATCAGCGTTACCACACTTGGGAAACTGATTGACTGCCGGAATTCCAGCGGAGTGCGATACCACATCATTACAGCATATCAACTGGCCCCTGTGACCAGCCCCACATGGCCTGCTGCCAGCTAGAAAAGTAGCATCTGTTCCCCGTCTGCCCTCACTTGGCAGCAGCGGCGAAAACACCTTTCATCGCACTAATCACTTTGCAGCGCTCTTTGCCGCAGGTTGACTTGCATCAGAGCTACGTACCAGACTCTGGTTGCACTTGTCGCGGGGCTAGTTGGTGCATAGTTCTATGTACAAATGTTAGCGCAAAAATATAAGCGACAATCACAAGATCACTTAGCAGCAGCGGCGAAAACAGCTTTCATCGCAATAATCACTTTGCTGCGCTCTCCGCCGAGGCTTACTTGCATCAGAGCTACGTACCACGCTGTGCTTCCTGTCATCTGTGTAACAAGTGGGCAACTGATTGACTGCCGGGGTTCCAGTGGAGAGCGATACCACGTCATTACCGCATATCAACTGGCCCCTGTGACCTGCCCCACGTGGTCTCTCGCCAGCTAGAAAAAGAGAATCTGTTCCCCGTCTACCCTCCCTTAGCAGCAGCAGCGCAAACAGCTTTCATCGTACTAATCACTTTGCTGCGCTCTTTGCCGCAGGTTCAATTGAATCAGTGCTATGTACCAGGCTATGCTTCCGGTCATCTGCGTTACCACACGTGGGCAACTGACTGACTGCCGGTATTTCAGCGGAGAGAGATACCACGTCATTTCAGCATATCGACTGGCCCCTGTGGCCTGCCCCACCTGATCTGCTGCCAGAAAGAAAAGAAGCATCTGTTCCCCGTCTACCCTCACTTAGCAGCAGCGGCGAAAACAACTTTCATCGCACTAATCACTCTCAGCGCTCTTTGCTGCAGGTTCACTTGCATCAGAGCTACGTACAAGGCTGTGTTTCCGGTCATCTGCGTTATTACTCGTGGGCAACTGATTGACTGCCGGGATTCCAGCGGAGAGCGATACCACGTCATTACATCATCTAAACTGGCCCCTGTGACCTGCCCCACGTAATCTGCTGCCAGCAAGAAAAGGATCATCTGTTCCCCGTCTACCCTCACTTAGCAGCAGCTTCGAAAACAGCTTTCATCGCAATAATCACTTTGCTGCGCTCTTTGCCGCAGGTTTACTTGCATCAGAGCTACGTACCAGGCTGTGCTTCCTGTCATCTGCGTTTCCACACTTGGGAAACTGATTGACTGCCGGGATTCCAGCGGACAGCGATACCACGTCATTACAGCATATCTACTGGACCCTGTGACCTGCCCCACGTGATCTGCTCCCAGCAAGAGAAGGAGCATCTGTTGCCCGTCTACCCTCACTTAGCAGCAGCGACGAAAACAGCTTTCTTCGCACTAATCACTTTGCTGCGCTCTTTGCCGCAGGTTTACTTGCATCAGAGCTACGTACCAGGCTGTGTTTCCGGTCATCTGCGTTCCCACACGTGATCAACTGATTGACAGCCGGGATACCAGCGGAGAGCGATACTACGTCATTACAGCATATCTACTGGCCCCTGTGACCTGCCCCACGTGGTCTGCTGCCGGCTAAAAAAAGAGCGTCTGTTCCCTGTCTACCCTCACTTAGCAGCAACGGCGAAAACAGCTTTCTTCGCACTAATCACTTTGCTGCGCTCTTTGCCGCAGGTTTACTTGCATCAGAGCTACGTACCAGGCTGTGTTTCCGGTCATCTGCGTTCCCACACGTGATCAACTGATTGACAGCCGGGATACCAGCGGAGAGCGATACTACGTCATTACAGCATATCTACTGGCCCCTATGACCTGCACCACGTGGTCTGCTGGCGGCTAAAAAAAGAGCGTCTGTTCCCTGTCTACCCTCACTTAGCAGCAACGGCGAAAACAGCTTTCATCGCACTAATCACTTTTCTGCGCTCCTTGCCGCAGGTGTACTTGCATCAGAGTTACGTACAAGGTTGTGTTTCCGGTCATCTGCGTTACCACACGTTACCAACTGATAGACTGCCGGGATACCAGCGAAGAGTGATACTACGTCATCACAGCATTGCAGTAATGACGTGGTATCGGTCTCCGCTGGAACCCCGGCAGTCAGTCAGTTGCCTAGTGTGGTAACGCAGATGACAGGAAGCACAGCCTTGTACGTAGCTCTGATGGAAGTAAGCCTGCGGCAAAGAACGCAGTAAAGTGATTAGTGCGATGAAAGCTGTTTTCGCAGCTGCTGCTAGTACAAGGCTGTGCTTCCTGTCATCTGCGTTACCACACGTAGGCAACTGAGTGACTGCCGGGGTTCCAGCGGAGAGCGATACCACGTCATTACAGCATATTTTCTGGACCCTGTGACCTGCCCCACGTGATCTGCTGCCAGCAAGAAACGGAGCATCTGTTCCCCGTCTACCCTCACTTAGCAGCAGCGGCGAAAACAGCTTTCTTCGCACTAATCACTTTGCTGCGCTCTTTTCCGCAGGTTTACTTGCATCAGAGCTATGTACAAGGCTGTGTTTCCGGTCATCTGCGTTACCACACGTGGCCAACTGATTGACTGCCGGTATTCGAGTGGAGAGCGATACCACG
Organism: Amblyomma americanum; assembly: GCF_052857255.1. Classification (NCBI taxonomy): domain Eukaryota; kingdom Metazoa; phylum Arthropoda; class Arachnida; order Ixodida; family Ixodidae; genus Amblyomma; species Amblyomma americanum. Next base: position 538,873 of record NW_027526512.1, on the reverse strand, counting down.
TCATCACAGCATCTCACCTGGCCCCTCTGACCTGCACCACGTGGTCTGCTGCCGGCTAAAAAAGGAGCATCTGTTCCCCGTCTACCCTCACTTAGCATCAGCGGCGAAAACAGCTTTCTTCGCACTAATCACTTTGCTGCGCTCTTTGCCGCAGCTTTACTTGCATCAGAGCTACGTACCAGGCTGTGTTTCCGGTCATCTGCGTTACCACACGTGATAAACTGATTGACAGCCGGGATACCAGCGGAGAGCGATACTACGTCATCACAGCATTTCACCTGGCCCCTCTGACATGCACCACGTGGTCTGCTGCCGGCTAAAAAAGGAGCGTCTGTTGCCCGTCTACCCTCACTTAGCAGCAGCTGCGAAAACAACTTTCATCGCACTAATCACTTTGCTGCGCTCTTTGCCGCAGGTTTACTTGTATCAGAGCTGTGTACAAGGCTGTGTTTCCGGTCATCTGCGTTACCACACGTGGTCAACTGATTGACTGCTGGGATACCAGCGGAGAGCGATACAACGTCATCACAGCGTTTCACCTGGCCCCTCTGACCTGCACCACGTGGTCTGCTGCCGGCTAAGAAAGGAGCATCTGTTCCCCGTCTACCCTCACTTAGCATCAGCGGCGAAAACAGCTTTCATCGCACTAATCACTTTGCTGCGCTCTTTGCCGCAGGTTTACTTGCATCAGAGCTATGTACAAGGCTGTGTTTCCGGTGATCTGCGTTACCACACGTAGGCAACTGATTGACTGCTGGGATACTAGCGGAGAGCGATACAACGTCATCACAGCGTTTCACCTGGCCCCTCTGACCTGCACCACGTGGTCTGCTGCCGGCTAAAAAAGGAGCGTCTGTTGCCCGTCTACCCTCACTTAGCAGCAGCTGCGAAAACAACTTTCATCGCACTAATCACTTTGCTGCGCTCTTTGCCGCAGGTTTACTTGTATCAGAGCTATGTACAAGGCTGTGTTTCCGGTGATCTGCGTTACCACACGTGGTCAACTGATTGACTGCTGGGATACCAGCGGAGAGCGATACTACGTCATCACAGCATTTCACCTGGCCCCTCTGTTCCTGCACCACGTGATCTGCTGCCGGCTAAAAAAGGAGCGTCTGTTGCCCGTCTACCCTCACTTAGCAGCAGCTGCGAAAACAACTTTCATCGCACTAATCACTTTGCTGCGCTCTTTGCCGCAGGTTTACTTGTATCAGAGCTGTGTACAAGGCTGTGTTTCCGGTCATCTGCGTTACCACACGTGGCCAACTGATTGACTGCCGGGATACCAGCGGAGAGCGATACTACGTCATCACAGAATTTCACCTGGCCCCTCTGACCTGCACCACGTGGTCTGCTGCCGTCTAAAAAAGGAGCATCTGTTTCCCGTCTACCCTCACTTAGCATCAGCGGCGAAAACAGCTTTCTTCGCACTAATCACTTTGCTGCGCTCTTTGCCGCAGGTTTACTTGCATCAGAGCTACGTACCAGGCTGAGCTTCCGGCCATCTTCGTTACCACACGTAGGCAACTGATTGACTGCCGAGATTCAGGCGGAGAGCGATACCACGTCATTACACCATATCAACTGGCCCCTCTGACCTGCACCACGTGGTCTACTGCCGGCTAGAAAAGGAGCCTCTGTTCCCCGTCTACTCTCACTTAGCAGCAGCGGCGAAAACAGCTGTCATCGCACTAATCACTATGCAGCACTCTTTGCCGCAGGTTGACTTGCATCAGAGCTACGTACCACGCTGTGCTTCCGGTCATCTGCGTTAACACGTGGGCAACTCATTGACTGCCGGGATTCCGGCGGAGAGCGATACCACGTCATTACAGCATTTCACCTGGCCCCTGTGACCTGCACCACGTGGTCTAATTCCGGCTAGAAAAGGCGTATCTGTTCAGCGTCTACTCTCACCTAGCAGCAGCGGCGAAACATACTTTGATCGCATTAATTACTTTGCTGCGCTCTTTGCCGCAGGTTTACTTGCATAAGAGCTACGTACCAGGCTGCGCTTCCGGTCATCTGCGTTTCCACACATGGGCAACTGATTGACTGCCGGTATTCAGGCGGAGAGCGATACCACGTCGTTACAGCATATTTTCTGGACCCTGTGACCTGCCCCACGTGATCTGCTGCCAGCAAGAAACGGAGCATCTGTTCCCCGTCTACCCTCACTTAGCAGCAGCGGCGAAAACAGCTTTCTTCGCACAAATCACTTTGCTGCGCTCTTTTCCGCAGGTTTACTTGCATCAGAGCTATGTACAAGGCTGTGTTTCCGGTCATCTGCGTTACCACACGTGGCCAACTGATTGACTGCCGGTATTCGAGTGGAGAGCGATACCACGTCATCACAGCATTTCACCTGGCCCCTCTGACCTGCACCACGTGGTCTGCTGCCGGCTAAAAAAGGAGCATCTGTTCCCCGTCTACCCTCACTTAGCATCAGCGGCGAAAACAGCTTTCTTCGCACTAATCACTTTGCTGCGCTCTTTGCCGCAGCTTTACTTGCATCAGAGCTACGTACCAGGCTGTGTTTCCGGTCATCTGCGTTACCACACGTGATAAACTGATTGACAGCCGGGATACCAGCGGAGAGCGATACTACGTCATCACAGCATTTCACCTGGCCCCTCTGTTCCTGCACCACGTGGTCTGCTGCCGGCTAAAAAAGGAGCGTCTGTTGCCCGTCTACCCTCACTTAGCAGCAGCTGCGAAAACAACTTTCATCGCACTAATCACTTTGCTGCGCTCTTTGCCGCACGTTTACTTGTATCAGAGCTGTGTACAAGGCTGTGTTTCCGGTCATCTGCGTTACCACACGTGGCCAACTGATTGACAGCCGGGATACCAGCGGAGAGCGATACAACGTCATCACAGCGTTTCACCTGGCCCCTCTGACCTGCACCACGTGGTCTGCTGCCGGCTAAGAAAGGAGCGTCTGTTGCCCGTCTACCCTCACTTAGCAGCAGCTGCGAAAACAACTTTTATCGCACTAATCACTTTGCTGCGCTCTTTGCCGCAGGTTTACTTGTATCAGAGCTGTGTACAAGGCTGTGTTTCCGGTCATCTGCGTTACCACACGTGGTCAACTGATTGACTGCTGGGATACCAGCGGAGAGCGATACAACGTCATCACAGAATTTCACCTGGCCCCTCTGACCTGCACCACGTGGTCTGCTGCCGGCTAAGAAAGGAGCATCTGTTCTCCGTCTACCCTCACTTAGCAGCAGCTGCGAAAACAACTTTCATCGCACTAATCACTTTGCTGCGCTCTTTGCCGCAGGTTTACTTGTATCAGAGCTGTGTACAAGGCTGTGTTTCCGGTCATCTGCGTTACCACACGTGGCCAACTGATTGACTGCCGAGATTCAGGCGGAGAGCGATACCACGTCATTACACCATATCAACTGGCCCCTCTGACCTGCACCACGTGGTCTACTGCCGGCTAGAAAAGGAGCCTCTGTTCCCCGTCTACTCTCACTTAGCAGCAGCGGCGAAAACAGCTTTCTTCGCACTAATCACTTTGCTGCGCTCTTTGCCGCAGGTTTACTTGCATCAGAGCTATGTACAAGGCTGTGTTTCCGGTGATCTGCGTTACCACACGTAGGCAACTGATTGACTGCTGGGATACCAGCGGAGAGCGATACAACGTCATCACAGCGTTTCACCTGGCCCCTCTGACCTGCACCACGTGGTCTGCTGCCGGCTAAGAAAGGAGCATCTGTTCTCCGTCTACCCTCACTTAGCAGCAGCTGCGAAAACAACTTTCATCGCACTAATCACTTTGCTGCGCTCTTTGCCGCAGGTTTACTTGTATCAGAGCTGTGTACAAGGCTGTGTTTCCGGTCATCTGCGTTACCACACGTGGCCAACTGATTGACTGCCGAGATTCAGGCGGAGAGCGATACCACGTCATTACACCATATCAACTGGCCCCTCTGACCTGCACCACGTGGTCTACTGCCGGCTAGAAAAGGAGCCTCTGTTGCCCGTCTACCCTCACTTAGCAGCAGCTGCGAAAACAACTTTCATCGCACTAATCACTTTGCTGCGCTCTTTGCCGCAGGTTTACTTGCATCAGAGCTATGTACAAGGCTGTGTTTCCGGTGATCTGCGTTACCACACGTAGGCAACTGATTGACTGCTGGGATACCAGCGGAGAGCGATACAACGTCATCACAGCGTTTCACCTGGCCCCTCTGACCTGCACCACGTGGTCTGCTGCCGGCTAAGAAAGGAGCATCTGTTCTCCGTCTACCCTCACTTAGCAGCAGCTGCGAAAACAACTTTCATCGCACTAATCACTTTGCTGCGCTCTTTGCCGCAGGTTTACTTGTATCAGGGCTGTGTACAAGGCTGTGTTTCCGGTCATCTGCGTTACCACACGTGGCCAACTGATTGACTGCCGGGATACCAGCGGAGAGCGATACTACGTCATCACAGAATTTCACCTGGCCCCTCTGACCTGCACCACGTGGTCTACTGCCGGCTAGAAAAGGAGCCTCTGTTCCCCGTCTAATCTCACTTAGCAGCAGCGGCGAAAACAGCTGTCATCGCACTAATCACTATGCAGCACTCTTTGCCGCAGGTTGACTTGCATCAGAGCTACGTACCACGCTGTGCTTCCGGTAATCTGCGCTAACACGTGGGCAACTGATTGACTGCCGGTATTCGAGTGGAGAGCGATACCACGTCATCACAGCATTTCACCTGGCCCCTCTGACCTGCACCACGTGGTCTGCTGCCGGCTAAAAAAGGAGCATCTGTTCCCCGTCTACCCTCACTTAGCATCAGCGGCGAAAACAGCTTTCTTCGCACTAATCACTTTGCTGCGCTCTTTGCCGCAGCTTTACTTGCATGAGAGCTACGTACCAGGCTGTGTTTCCGGTCATCTGCGTTACCACACGTGATAAACTGATTGACAGCCGGGATACCAGCGGAGAGCGATACTACGTCATCACAGCATTTCACCTGGCCCCTCTGTTCCTGCACCACGTGGTCTGCTGCCGGCTAAAAAAGGAGCGTCTGTTGCCCGTCTACCCTCACTTAGCAGCAGCTGCGAAAACAACTTTCATCGCACTAATCACTTTGCTGCGCTCTTTGCCGCACGTTTACTTGCATCAGAGCTGTGTACAAGGCTGTGTTTCCGGTCATCTGCGTTACCACACGTGGTCAACTGATTGACTGCTGGTATACCAGCGGAGAGCGATACAACGTCATCACAGCGTTTCACCTGGCCCCTCTGACCTGCACCACGTGGTCTGCTGCCGGCTAAGAAAGGAGCGTCTGTTGCCCGTCTACCCTCACTTAGCAGCAGCTGCGAAAACAACTTTCATCGCACTAATCACTTTGCTGCGCTCTTTGCCGCAGGTTTACTTGTATCAGAGCTATGTACAAGGCTGTGTTTCCGGTGATCTGCGTTACCACACGTGGTCAACTGATTGACTGCTGGGATACCAGCGGAGAGCGATACTACGTCATCACAGCATTTCACCTGGCCCTTCTGTTCCTGCACCACGTGGTCTGCTGCCGGCTAAAAAAGGAGCGTCTGTTGCCCGTCTACCCTCACTTAGCAGCAGCTGCGAAAACAACTTTCATCGCACTAATCACTTTGCTGCGCTCTTTGCCGCAGGTTTACTTGTATCAGAGCTGTGTACAAGGCTGTGTTTCCGGTCATCTGCGTTACCACACGTGGTCAACTGATTGACTGCTGGGATACCAGCGGAGAGCGATACTACGTCATCACAGCATTTCACCTGGCCCCTCTGTTCCTGCACCACGTGGTCTGCTGCCGGCTAAGAAAGGAGCATCTGTTCCCCGTCTACCCTCACTTAGCAGCAGCTGCGAAAACAACTTTCATCGCACTAATCACTTTGCTGCGCTCTTTGCCGCAGGTTTACTTGTATCAGAGCTGTGTACAAGGCTGTGTTTCCGGTCATCTGCGTTACCACACGTGGCCAACTGATTGACTGCCGGGATACCAGCGGAGAGCGATACTACGTCATCACAGAATTTCACCTGGCCCCTCTGACCTGCACCACGTGGTCTGCTGCCGTCTAAAAAAGGAGCATCTGTTTCCCGTCTACCCTCACTTAGCATCAGCGGCGAAAACAGCTTTCTTCGCACTAATCACTTTGCTGCGCTCTTTGCCGCAGGTTTACTTGCATCAGAGCTACGTACCAGGCTGAGCTTCCGGCCATCTTCGTTACCACACGTAGGCAACTGATTGACTGCCGAGATTCAGGCGGAGAGCGATACCACGTCATTACACAATATCAACTGGCCCCTCTGACCTGCACCACGTGGTCTACTGCCGGCTAGAAAAGGAGCCTCTGTTCCCCGTCTAATCTCACTTAGCAGCAGCGGCGAAAACAGCTGTCATCGCACTAATCACTATGCAGCACTCTTTGCCGCAGGTTGACTTGCATCAGAGCTACGTACCACGCTGTGCTTCCGGTAATCTGCGTTAACACGTGGGCAACTCATTGACTGCCGGGATTCCGGCGGAGAGCGATACCACGTCATTACAGCATTTCACCTGGCCCCTCTGACCTGCACCACGTGGTCTAATTCCGGCTAGAAAAGGCGTATCTGTTCAGCGTCTACTCTCACCTAGCAGCAGCGGCGAAACATACTTTGATCGCATTAATTACTTTGCTGCGCTCTTTGCCGCAGGTTTACTTGCATAAGAGCTACGTACCAGGCTGCGCTTCCGGTCATCTGCGTTTCCACACGTGGGCAACTGATTGACTGCCGGTATTCAGGCGGAGAGCGATACCACGTCATTACAGCATATCAACTGGCCCCTGTGACCTGCCTCACATGGCCTGCTGCCAGCTAGAATAGGAGCATCTGTTCCCCGTCTGCCCTCACTTGGCAGCAGCGGCGTAAACAGCTTTCATCGCACTAATCACTTTGCCGCGCTTTTTGCCGCAGGTTGACTTGCATCAGAGCTACGTACCAGACTCTGGTAACAGTTCTTGCGGGGCTAGTTGTTGCATAGTTCTATGTACAAATGTTAGCGCAAATATATAAGAGACAATCACAAGATCACTTAGCAGCAGCGGCGAAAACAGCTTTCATCGCAATAGTCACTTTGCTGCGCTCGTCACCGAGGTTTACTTGCATCAGCGGTACGTACCGGGCTGTGCTTCCTGTCATCTGTGTTACAAGTGGGCAACTGATTGACTGGCGGGGTTCCAGCGGAGAGCAATACCACGTCATTACAGCAGTTCACCTGGCCCCTCTGACCTGCACCACATCGTCTGCCGGCTAGAAAAGGAGCTTCTGTTCCCCGTCAACTCTCACTTAGCAGCCGCAGCGAGAACTGCTTTCATCGCACTAATCACTTTGCTGCGCTGTTCGCCGCAGGTTTACTTGCATCAGAGCTACGTACCAGGCTGCGCTTCCGGTCATCTGCGTTTCCACACGTGTGCAACTGTTTGACTGCCAGCATTCAGGCGGAGAGCGATACCACGTCGTCACAGCATTTCACCTGGCCCCTCTAACCTGCACCCCGTGTTCTACTGCCGCCTAGAAAAGGAGCATCTGTTCCCCGTATACTCTCACTTAGCAGCAGCGGAGAAAACAGCTGTCATCGCACAAATCACTTTTCTGCGCTCTTTGCTGCAGGTTTACTTGCATCAGAGCTACGTACAAGGCTGCGCTTCCGGTCATCTGCGTTAACACGTGGGCAACTGATTGACTGCCGCGATTCCGGCGGTGAGCGATACTACCTCATAACAGAATATCAACTGGCCCCTGTGACCTGCCCCACATGGCCTGCTGCCAGCTAGAAAAGGAGCATCTGTTCCCCGTCTGCCCTCACTTGGCAGCAGCGGCGAAAACAGCTTTCCTCGCAATAATCACTTTGCTGCGCTCTTCGCCGAGGTTTACTTGCATCAGCGGTACGCACCGGGCTGTGCTTCCTGTCATCTGTGTTACAAGTGGGCAACTGATTGACTGGCGGGGTTCCAGCGGAGAGCGATACCACGTCATTACCGCATTTCACCTGGCCCCTCTGACCTGCACCACATCGTCTGCCGGCTAGAAAAGGAGCATCTGTTCCCCGTCAACTCTCACTTAGCAGCAGCGAGAACAGCTTTCATTGCACTAATCACTTTGCTGCGCTGTTCGCCGCAGGTGTACTTGCATCAGAGCTACGTACCAGGCTGCGCTTCCGGTCATCTGCGTTTCCCCACGTGGGCAACTGATTGACTGCCGGGATTCAGGCGGAGAGCGATACCACGTCATCACAGCATTTCACCTGGCCCCTCTAACTTGCACCACGTGGTCTACTGCCGCCTAAAAAAGGAGCATCTGTTCCCCGTCTACTCTCACTTAGCAGCAACGGCGAAAACAGCCGTCATCATACAAATCACTTTTCTGCGTTCTTTGCTGCAGGTTTACTTGCATCAGAGCTACGTACAAGGCAGTGGTTCCGGTCATCTGCGTTACCACACGTTACCAACTGATTGACTGCCGGGATACCAGCGGAGAGCGATACTACGTCATTACAGCATATCAACTGGCCCCTGTGACCTGCCCCACGTGGTCTCTCGCCAGCTAGAAAAAGAGCATCTGTTCCCCGTCTACCCTCACTTAGCAGCAGCAGCGAAAACAGCTTTCATCGTACCAATCACTTTGCTGCGCTCTTTGCCGCAGGTACAATTGAATCAGTGCTATGTACCAGGCTATGCTTCCGGTCTTCTGCGTTTCCACACTTGGGAAACTGATTGACTGCCGGGATTCCAGCGGAGAGCGATACCTCGTCATTACAGCATATCACCTGGCCGCTGTGACCTGCCCCACGTGGCGTGCTGCCAGCTAGAAAAGGAGCATCTGTTCCCCCTCTGCCCTCACTTAGCAGGAGCGGCGGAAACAACTTTCATAACACTAATCACTTTGCTGCGCTGTTCGCCGCAGGTATTACTGGCATCAGAGCTACGTACCAGGCTGAGCTTCCGGTCATCTGCGTTAACACGTGGGACTGATTGACTGCCGCGATTCCGGCGGAGAGCGATACCACCTCATTACAGAATATCAACTGGCCCCTGTGACCTGCCCCACGTGGTATGCCGCCAGCGAGAAAAAGAGCATCTGTTCCCCGTCTACCCTCACTTAGCAGCAGCGGCGAAAACAACTTTCATCGCACTAATCACTTTTCTGCGCTCTTTGCCGCAGGTTGACTTGCATCAGAGCTACGTACCGGGCTGTGCTTCCGGTCATCTGCGTTACCACACTTGGGAAACTGATTGACTGCCGGGATTCCAGCGGAGAGCGATACCACGTCTTTACAGCATATCAACTGGCCCCTGTGACCTGCCCCATATGGCCTGCTGCCAGCTAGAAGAGAAGCATCTGTTCCCCGTCTACCCTCACTTGGGAGCAGCGGCGAAAACATCTTTCATCGCACTAATCACTTTGCAGCGCTCTTTGCCGCAGGTTGACTTGCATCAGAGCTACGTACCAGACTCTGGTAACACTTGTTGCGGGGCTAGTTGGTGCATAGTTCTATGTTCAAATGTTAGCGCAAAATATAAGAGACAATCACACGATCACTTAGCAGCAGCGGCGAAAACAGCTTTCATCGCACTAATCACTTTGCTGCGCTGTTCGCCGCAGGTATACTTGCGTCAGAGGTACGTACCAGGCTGCGCTTCCGGTCATCTGCGTTTCCACACGTGGGCAACTGATTGACTGCCGGGATTCAGGCGGAGAGCGATACCACGTCATCACAGCATTTCACCTGGCCCCTCTAACCTGCACCACGTGGTCTACTGCCGCCTAAAAAAGGAGCATCTGTTCCCCGTCTACTCTCACTTAGCAGCAGCGGCGAAAACAGCTGTCATCATACAAATCACTCTTCTGCGCTCTTTGCTGCAGGTTCACTTGCATCAGAGCTACGTACAAGGCTGTGTTTCCGGTCATCTGCGTTACTACTCGTGGGCAACTGATTGACTGCCAAGATTCCAGCGGAGAGCGATACCACGCCATTACAGCATATCAACTGGCCCCTGTGACCTGCCCCACGTGGTCTGCTGCCAGCAAGAAAAGGAGCATCTGTACCCCTTCTACCCTCACTTAGCAGCAGCGGCGAAAACAACTTTCATCGCAGTAATCACATTGCTGCGCTCTTTGCCGCAGGTTTACTTGCATCAGAGCTACGTACCAGGCTGAGCTTCCGGTCATCTACGTAACCACACGTTGACAACTGATTGACTGCCGGGATTCCAGCGGAGAGCGATACCACGTCATAATAGCAAATCAACTGGCCCCTGTGACCGGCCCCACGTGGTCTGCTGCCACCTATAAAAGGAGCATCTGTTCCTCGTCTACCCTCAATTAGCAGGAGCGGCGAAAACAACATTCATCGCACTAATCACTTTGCTGCGCTCTTCGCCGCAGGTTTACTTGCATCAGAGCTACGTACCAGGCTGTGCTTCCTGTCATCTGTGTTACAAGTGGGCAACTGATTAACTGGCGGGGTTCCAGCGGAGAGCGATACCACCTCATTACAGAATATCAACTGGCCCCTGTTACCTGCCCCACGTGGTATGCCGCCAGCGAGAAAAAGAGCATCTGTTCCCCGTCTACCCTCACTTAGCAGCAGCGGCGAAAACAACTTTCATCGCACTAATCACTTTTCTGCGCTCTTTGCCGCAGGTTGACTTGCATCAGAGCTACGTACCAGGCTGTGCTTCCGGTCATCTGCGTTACCACACGTGAGCAACTGATTGACTGCTGGGACTCCAGCAGAGAGCGATACCACGTCAATACAGCATATCAACTGGCCCCTGTGACCTACCCCACGTATTCTGCTGCCAGCAAGAAAAGGAGCATCTGTTCCCCGTCTACCCTCACTTAGCAGCAGCTTCGAAAACAGCTTTCATCGCACTAATCACTTTGCTGCGCTCTTTGCCGCAGGTTTACTTGCATCAGAGCTACGTACCAGGCTGTGCTTCCTGTCATCTGCGTTACCACACTTGGGAAACTGATTGACTGCCGGGATTCCAGCGGAGAGCGATACCACGTCTTTACAGCATATCAACTGGCCCCTGTGACCTGCCCCATATGGCCTGCTGCCAGCTAGAAGAGGAGCATCTGTTCCCCGTCTACCCTCACTTGGGAGCAGCGGCGAAAACATCTTTCATCGCACTAATCACTTTGCTGCGCTGTTCGCCGCAGGTATACTTGCGTCAGAGGTACGTACCAGGCTGCGCTTCCGGTCATCTGCGTTTCCACACGTGGGCAACTGATTGACTGCCGGGATTCAGGCGGAGAGCGATACCACGTCCTCACAGCATTTCACCTGGCCCCTGTGACCTGCCCCACGTGGTCTGCTGCCAGCAAGAAAAGGAGCATCTGTACCCCTTCTACCCTCACTTAGCAGCAGCGGCGAAAACAACTTTCATCGCAGTAATCACATTGCTGCGCTCTTTGCCGCAGGTTTACTTGCATCAGAGCTACGTACCAGGCTGAGCTTCCGGTCATCTACGTAACCACACGTTGACAACTGATTGACTGCCGGGATTCCAGCGGAGAGCGATACCACGTCATAATAGCAAATCAACTGGCCCCTGTGACCGGCCCCACGTGGTCTGCTGCCACCTATAAAAGGAGCATCTGTTCCTCGTCTACCCTCAATTAGCAGGAGCGGCGAAAACAACATTCATCGCACTAATCACTTTGCTGCGCTCTTCGCCGCAGGTTTACTTGCATCAGAGCTACGTACCAGGCTGTGCTACCTGTCATCTGTGTTACAAGTGGGCAACTGATTAACTGGCGGGGTTCCAGCGGAGAGCGATACCACCTCATTACAAAATATCAACTGGCCCCTGTTACCTGCACCACGTGGTCTACTGCCGCCTAAAAAAGGAGCATCTGTTCCCCGTCTACTCTCACTTAGCAGCAGCGGCGAAAACAGCTGTCATCATACAAATCACTTTTCTGCGCTCTTTGCTGCAGGTTCACTTGCATCAGAGCTACGTACAAGGCTGTGTTTCCGGTCATCTGCGTTACTACTCGTGGGCAACTGATTGACTGCCAAGATTCCAGCGGAGAGCGATACCACGCCATTACAGCATATCAACTGGCCCCTGTGACCTGCCCCACGTGGTCTGCTGCCAGCAAGAAAAGGAGCATCTGTACCCCTTCTACCCTCACTTAGCAGCAGCGGCGAAAACAACTTTCATCGCAGTAATCACTTTGCTGCGCTCTTCGCCGCAGGTTTACTTGCATCAGAGCTACGTACCAGGCTGAGCTTCCGGTCATCTACGTAACCACACGTTGACAACTGATTGACTGCCGGGATTCCAGCGGAGAGCGATACCACGCCATTACAGCGTATCAACTGGCCCCTGTGACCTGCCCCACGTGGTCTGCTGCCACCTATAAAAGGAGCATCTGTTCCTCGTCTACCCTCAATTAACAGGAGCGGCGAAAACAACATTCATCGCACTAATCACTTTGCTGCGCTCTTCGCCGCAGGTTTACTTGCATCAGAGCTACGTACCAGGCTGAGCTTCCGGTCATCTGCGTTAACACGTGGGACTGATTGACTGCCGCGATTCCGGCGGAGAGCGATACCACCTCATTACAGAATATCAACTGGCCCCTGTGACCTGCCCCACGTGGTCTGCTGCCAGCGAGAAAAAGAGCATCTGTTCCCCGTCTACCCTCACTTAGCAGCAGCGGCGAAAACAACTTTCATCGCACTAATCACTTTTCTGCGCTTTTTGCCGCAGGTTGACTTGCATCAGAGCTACGTACCGGGCTGTGCTTCCGGTCATCTGCGTTACCACACTTGGGAAACTGATTGACTGCCGGGATTCCAGCGGAGAGCGATACCACGTCTTTACAGCATATCAACTGGCCCCTGTGACCTGCCCCATATGGCCTGCTGCCAGCTAGAAGAGAAGCATCTGTTCCCCGTCTACCCTCACTTGGGAGCAGCGGCGAAAACATCTTTCATCGCACTAATCACTTTGCAGCGCTCTTTGCCGCAGGTTGACTTGCATCAGAGCTACGTACCAGACTCTGGTAACACTTGTTGCGGGGCTAGTTGGTGCATAGTTCTATGTTCAAATGTTAGCGCAAAATATAAGAGACAATCACAAGATCACTTAGCAGCAGCGGCGAAAACAGCTTTCATCGCACTAATCACTTTGCTGCGCTGTTCGCCGCAGGTATACTTGCGTCAGAGGTACGTACCAGGCTGCGCTTCCGGTCATCTGCGTTTCCACACGTGGGCAACTGATTGACTGCCGGGATTCAGGCGGAGAGCGATACCACGTCATCACAGCATTTCACCTGGCCCCTCTAACCTGCAACACGTGGTCTACTGCCGCCTAAAAAAGGAGCATCTGTTCCCCGTCTACTCTCACTTAGCAGCAGCGGCGAAAACAGCTGTCATCATACAAATCACTCTTCTGCGCTCTTTGCTGCAGGTTCACTTGCATCAGAGCTACGTACAAGGCTGTGTTTCCGGTCATCTGCGTTACTACTCGTGGGCAACTGATTGACTGCCAAGATTCCAGCGGAGAGCGATACCACGCCATTACAGCATATCAACTGGCCCCTGTGACCTGCCCCACGTGGTCTGCTGCCAGCAAGAAAAGGAGCATCTGTACCCCGTCTACTCTCACTTAGCAGCAGCGGCGAAAACAGCTGTCGTCGCACAAATCACTCTGCGCTCTTTGCCGCAGGTTTACTTGCATCAGAGCTACGTACCAGGCTGAGCTTCCGGTCATCTACGTAACCACACGTTGACAACTGATTGACTGCCGGGATTCCAGCGGAGAGCGATACCACGTCATAATAGCAAATCAACTGGCCCCTGTGACCGGCCCCACGTGGTCTGCTGCCACCTATAAAAGGAGCATCTGTTCCTCGTCTACCCTCAATTAGCAGGAGCGGCGAAAACAACATTCATCGCACTAATCACTTTGCTGCGCTCTTCGCCGCAGGTTTACTTGCATCAGAGCTACGTACCAGGCTGTGCTTCCTGTCATCTGTGTTACAAGTGGGCAACTGATTAACTGGCGGGGTTCCAGCGGAGAGCGATACCACCTCATTACAGAATATCAACTGGCCCCTGTTACCTGCCCCACGTGGTATGCCGCCAGCGAGAAAAAGAGCATCTGTTCCCCGTCTACCCTCACTTAGCAGCAGCGGCGAAAACAACTTTCATCGCACTAATCACTTTTCTGCGCTCTTTGCCGCAGGTTGACTTGCATCAGAGCTACGTACCAGGCTGTGCTTCCGGTCATCTGCGTTACCACACGTGAGCAACTGATTGACTGCTGGGACTCCAGCAGAGAGCGATACCACGTCAATACAGCATATCAACTGGCCCCTGTGACCTACCCCACGTATTCTGCTGCCAGCAAGAAAAGGAGCATCTGTTCCCCGTCTACCCTCACTTAGCAGCAGCTTCGAAAACAGCTTTCATCGCACTAATCACTTTGCTGCGCTCTTTGCCGCAGGTTTACTTGCATCAGAGCTACGTACCAGGCTGTGCTTCCTGTCATCTGCGTTACCACACTTGGGAAACTGATTGACTGCCGGGATTCCAGCGGAGAGCGATACCACGTCTTTACAGCATATCAACTGGCCCCTGTGACCTGCCCCATATGGCCTGCTGCCAGCTAGAAGAGGAGCATCTGTTCCCCGTCTACCCTCACTTGGGAGCAGCGGCGAAAACATCTTTCATCGCACTAATCACTTTGCTGCGCTGTTCGCCGCAGGTATACTTGCGTCAGAGGTACGTACCAGGCTGCGCTTCCGGTCATCTGCGTTTCCACACGTGGGCAACTGATTGACTGCCGGGATTCAGGCAGAGAGCGATACCACGTCCTCACAGCATTTCACCTGGCCCCTCTAACCTGCACCACGTGGTCTACTGCCGCCTAAAAATGGAGCATCTGTTCCCCGTCTACTCTCACTTAGCAGCAGCGGCGAAAACAGCTGTCATCATACAAATCACTTTTCTGCGCTCTTTGCTGCAGGTTCACTTGCATCAGAGCTACGTACAAGGCTGTGTTTCCGGTCATCTGCGTTACTACTCGTGGGCAACTGATTGACTGCCAAGATTCCAGCGGAGAGCGATACCACGCCGTTACAGCATATCAACTGGCCCCTGTGACCTGCCCCACGTGGTCTGCTGCCAGCAAGAAAAGGAGCATCTGTACCCCTTCTACCCTCACTTAGCAGCAGCGGCGAAAACAACTTTCATCGCAGTAATCACTTTGCTGCGCTCTTCGCCGCAGGTTTACTTGCATCAGAGCTACGTACCAGGCTGAGCTTCCGGTCATCTACGTAACCACACGTTGACAACTGATTGACTGCCGGGATTCCAGCGGAGAGCGATACCACGTCATTATAGCAAATCAACTGGCCCCTGTGACCGGCCCCACGTGGTCTGCTGCCACCTATAAAAGGAGCATCTGTTCCTCGTCTACCCTCAATTAACAGGAGCGGCGAAAACAACATTCATCGCACTAATCACTTTGCTGCGCTCTTCGCCGCAGGTTTACTTGCATCAGAGCTACGTACCAGGCTGAGCTTCCGGTCATCTGCGTTAACACGTGGGACTGATTGACTGCCGCGATTCCGGCGGAGAGCGATACCACCTCATTACAGAATATCAACTGGCCCCTGTGACCTGCCCCACGTGGTATGCCGCCAGCGAGAAAAAGAGCATCTGTTCCCCGTCTACCCTCACTTAGCAGCAGCGGCGAAAACAACTTTCATCGCACTAATCACTTTTCTGCGCTCTTTGCCGCAGGTTGACTTGCATCAGAGCTACGTACCGGGCTGTGCTTCCGGTCATCTGCGTTACCACACTTGGGAAACTGATTGACTGCCGGGATTCCAGCGGAGAGCGATACCACGTCTTTACAGCATATCAACTGGCCCCTGTGACCTGCCCCATATGGCCTGCTGCCAGCTAGAAGAGAAGCATCTGTTCCCCGTCTACCCTCACTTGGGAGCAGCGGCGAAAACATCTTTCATCGCACTAATCACTTTGCAGCGCTCTTTGCCGCAGGTTGACTTGCATCAGAGCTACGTACCAGACTCTGGTAACACTTGTTGCGGGGCTAGTTGGTGCATAGTTCTATGTTCAAATGTTAGCGCAAAATATAAGAGACAATCACAAGATCACTTAGCAGCAGCGGCGAAAACAGCTTTCATCGCACTAATCACTTTGCTGCGCTGTTCGCCGCAGGTATACTTGCGTCAGAGGTACGTACCAGGCTGCGCTTCCGGTCATCTGCGTTTCCACACGTGGGCAACTGATTGACTGCCGGGATTCAGGCGGAGAGCGATACCACGTCATCACAGCATTTCACCTGGCCCCTCTAACCTGCACCACGTGGTCTACTGCCGCCTAAAAAAGGTGCATCTGTTCCCCGTCTACTCTCACTTAGCAGCAGCGGCGAAAACAGCTGTCATCATACAAATCACTCTTCTGCGCTCTTTGCTGCAGGTTCACTTGCATCAGAGCTACGTACAAGGCTGTGTTTCCGGTCATCTGCGTTACTACTCGTGGGCAACTGATTGACTGCCAAGATTCCAGCGGAGAGCGATACCACGCCATTACAGCATATCAACTGGCCCCTGTGACCTGCCCCACGTGGTCTGCTGCCAGCAAGAAAAGGAGCATCTGTACCCCGTCTACTCTCACTTAGCAGCAGCGGCGAAAACAGCTGTCGTCGCACAAATCACTCTGCGCTCTTTGCCGCAGGTTTACTTGCATCAGAGCTACGTACCAGGCTGAGCTTCCGGTCATCTACGTAACCACACGTTGACAACTGATTGACTGCCGGGATTCCAGCGGAGAGCGATACCACGTCATAATAGCAAATCAACTGGCCCCTGTGACCGGCCCCACGTGGTCTGCTGCCACCTATAAAAGGAGCATCTGTTCCTCGTCTACCCTCAATTAGCAGGAGCGGCGAAAACAACATTCATCGCACTAATCACTTTGCTGCGCTCTTCGCCGCAGGTTTACTTGCATCAGAGCTACGTACCAGGCTGTGCTACCTGTCATCTGTGTTACAAGTGGGCAACTGATTAACTGGCGGGGTTCCAGCGGAGAGCGATACCACCTCATTACAGAATATCAACTGGCCCCTGTTACCTGCACCACGTGGTCTACTGCCGCCTAAAAAAGGAGCATCTGTTCCCCGTCTACTCTCACTTAGCAGCAGCGGCGAAAACAGCTGTCATCATACAAATCACTTTTCTGCGCTCTTTGCTGCAGGTTCACTTGCATCAGAGCTACGTACAAGGCTGTGTTTCCGGTCATCTGCGTTACTACTCGTGGGCAACTGATTGACTGCCAAGATTCCAGCGGAGAGCGATACCACGCCATTACAGCATATCAACTGGCCCCTGTGACCTGCCCCACGTGGTCTGCTGCCAGCAAGAAAAGGAGCATCTGTACCCCTTCTACCCTCACTTAGCAGCAGCGGCGAAAACAACTTTCATCGCAGTAATCACTTTGCTGCGCTCTTCGCCGCAGGTTTACTTGCATCAGAGCTACGTACCAGGCTGAGCTTCCGGTCATCTACGTAACCACACGTTGACAACTGATTGACTGCCGGGATTCCAGCGGAGAGCGATACCACGCCATTACAGCGTATCAACTGGCCCCTGTGACCTGCCCCACGTGGTCTGCTGCCACCTATAAAAGGAGCATCTGTTCCTCGTCTACCCTCAATTAACAGGAGCGGCGAAAACAACATTCATCGCACTAATCACTTTGCTGCGCTCTTCGCCGCAGGTTTACTTGCATCAGAGCTACGTACCAGGCTGAGCTTCCGGTCATCTGCGTTAACACGTGGGACTGATTGACTGCCGCGATTCCGGCGGAGAGCGATACCACCTCATTACAGAATATCAACTGGCCCCTGTGACCTGCCCCACGTGGTCTGCTGCCAGCGAGAAAAAGAGCATCTGTTCCCCGTCTACCCTCACTTAGCAGCAGCGGCGAAAACAACTTTCATCGCACTAATCACTTTTCTGCGCTTTTTGCCGCAGGTTGACTTGCATCAGAGCTACGTACCGGGCTGTGCTTCCGGTCATCTGCGTTACCACACTTGGGAAACTGATTGACTGCCGGGATTCCAGCGGAGAGCGATACCACGTCTTTACAGCATATCAACTGGCCCCTGTGACCTGCCCCATATGGCCTGCTGCCAGCTAGAAGAGAAGCATCTGTTCCCCGTCTACCCTCACTTGGGAGCAGCGGCGAAAACATCTTTCATCGCACTAATCACTTTGCAGCGCTCTTTGCCGCAGGTTGACTTGCATCAGAGCTACGTACCAGACTCTGGTAACACTTGTTGCGGGGCTAGTTGGTGCATAGTTCTATGTTCAAATGTTAGCGCAAAATATAAGAGACAATCACAAGATCACTTAGCAGCAGCGGCGAAAACAGCTTTCATCGCACTAATCACTTTGCTGCGCTGTTCGCCGCAGGTATACTTGCGTCAGAGGTACGTACCAGGCTGCGCTTCCGGTCATCTGCGTTTCCACACGTGGGCAACTGATTGACTGCCGGGATTCAGGCGGAGAGCGATACCACGTCATCACAGCATTTCACCTGGCCCCTCTAACCTGCAACACGTGGTCTACTGCCGCCTAAAAAAGGAGCATCTGTTCCCCGTCTACTCTCACTTAGCAGCAGCGGCGAAAACAGCTGTCATCATACAAATCACTCTTCTGCGCTCTTTGCTGCAGGTTCACTTGCATCAGAGCTACGTACAAGGCTGTGTTTCCGGTCATCTGCGTTACTACTCGTGGGCAACTGATTGACTGCCAAGATTCCAGCGGAGAGCGATACCACGCCATTACAGCATATCAACTGGCCCCTGTGACCTGCCCCACGTGGTCTGCTGCCAGCAAGAAAAGGAGCATCTGTACCCCGTCTACTCTCACTTAGCAGCAGCGGCGAAAACAGCTGTCGTCGCACAAATCACTCTGCGCTCTTTGCCGCAGGTTTACTTGCATCAGAGCTACGTACCAGGCTGAGCTTCCGGTCATCTACGTAACCACACGTTGACAACTGATTGACTGCCGGGATTCCAGCGGAGAGCGATACCACGTCATAATAGCAAATCAACTGGCCCCTGTGACCGGCCCCACGTGGTCTGCTGCCACCTATAAAAGGAGCATCTGTTCCTCGTCTACCCTCAATTAGCAGGAGCGGCGAAAACAACATTCATCGCACTAATCACTTTGCTGCGCTCTTCGCCGCAGGTTTACTTGCATCAGAGCTACGTACCAGGCTGTGCTTCCTGTCATCTGTGTTACAAGTGGGCAACTGATTAACTGGCGGGGTTCCAGCGGAGAGCGATACCACCTCATTACAGAATATCAACTGGCCCCTGTTACCTGCCCCACGTGGTATGCCGCCAGCGAGAAAAAGAGCATCTGTTCCCCGTCTACCCTCACTTAGCAGCAGCGGCGAAAACAACTTTCATCGCACTAATCACTTTTCTGCGCTCTTTGCCGCAGGTTGACTTGCATCAGAGCTACGTACCAGGCTGTGCTTCCGGTCATCTGCGTTACCACACGTGAGCAACTGATTGACTGCTGGGACTCCAGCAGAGAGCGATACCACGTCAATACAGCATATCAACTGGCCCCTGTGACCTACCCCACGTATTCTGCTGCCAGCAAGAAAAGGAGCATCTGTTCCCCGTCTACCCTCACTTAGCAGCAGCTTCGAAAACAGCTTTCATCGCACTAATCACTTTGCTGCGCTCTTTGCCGCAGGTTTACTTGCATCAGAGCTACGTACCAGGCTGTGCTTCCTGTCATCTGCGTTACCACACTTGGGAAACTGATTGACTGCCGGGATTCCAGCGGAGAGCGATACCACGTCTTTACAGCATATCAACTGGCCCCTGTGACCTGCCCCATATGGCCTGCTGCCAGCTAGAAGAGGAGCATCTGTTCCCCGTCTACCCTCACTTGGGAGCAGCGGCGAAAACATCTTTCATCGCACTAATCACTTTGCTGCGCTGTTCGCCGCAGGTATACTTGCGTCAGAGGTACGTACCAGGCTGCGCTTCCGGTCATCTGCGTTTCCACACGTGGGCAACTGATTGACTGCCGGGATTCAGGCAGAGAGCGATACCACGTCCTCACAGCATTTCACCTGGCCCCTCTAACCTGCACCACGTGGTCTACTGCCGCCTAAAAATGGAGCATCTGTTCCCCGTCTACTCTCACTTAGCAGCAGCGGCGAAAACAGCTGTCATCATACAAATCACTTTTCTGCGCTCTTTGCTGCAGGTTCACTTGCATCAGAGCTACGTACAAGGCTGTGTTTCCGGTCATCTGCGTTACTACTCGTGGGCAACTGATTGACTGCCAAGATTCCAGCGGAGAGCGATACCACGCCGTTACAGCATATCAACTGGCCCCTGTGACCTGCCCCACGTGGTCTGCTGCCAGCAAGAAAAGGAGCATCTGTACCCCTTCTACCCTCACTTAGCAGCAGCGGCGAAAACAACTTTCATCGCAGTAATCACTTTGCTGCGCTCTTCGCCGCAGGTTTACTTGCATCAGAGCTACGTACCAGGCTGAGCTTCCGGTCATCTACGTAACCACACGTTGACAACTGATTGACTGCCGGGATTCCAGCGGAGAGCGATACCACGTCATTATAGCAAATCAACTGGCCCCTGTGACCGGCCCCACGTGGTCTGCTGCCACCTATAAAAGGAGCATCTGTTCCTCGTCTACCCTCAATTAACAGGAGCGGCGAAAACAACATTCATCGCACTAATCACTTTGCTGCGCTCTTCGCCGCAGGTTTACTTGCATCAGAGCTACGTACCAGGCTGAGCTTCCGGTCATCTGCGTTAACACGTGGGACTGATTGACTGCCGCGATTCCGGCGGAGAGCGATACCACCTCATTACAGAATATCAACTGGCCCCTGTGACCTGCCCCACGTGGTATGCCGCCAGCGAGAAAAAGAGCATCTGTTCCCCGTCTACCCTCACTTAGCAGCAGCGGCGAAAACAACTTTCATCGCACTAATCACTTTTCTGCGCTCTTTGCCGCAGGTTGACTTGCATCAGAGCTACGTACCGGGCTGTGCTTCCGGTCATCTGCGTTACCACACTTGGGAAACTGATTGACTGCCGGGATTCCAGCGGAGAGCGATACCACGTCTTTACAGCATATCAACTGGCCCCTGTGACCTGCCCCATATGGCCTGCTGCCAGCTAGAAGAGAAGCATCTGTTCCCCGTCTACCCTCACTTGGGAGCAGCGGCGAAAACATCTTTCATCGCACTAATCACTTTGCAGCGCTCTTTGCCGCAGGTTGACTTGCATCAGAGCTACGTACCAGACTCTGGTAACACTTGTTGCGGGGCTAGTTGGTGCATAGTTCTATGTTCAAATGTTAGCGCAAAATATAAGAGACAATCACAAGATCACTTAGCAGCAGCGGCGAAAACAGCTTTCATCGCACTAATCACTTTGCTGCGCTGTTCGCCGCAGGTATACTTGCGTCAGAGGTACGTACCAGGCTGCGCTTCCGGTCATCTGCGTTTCCACACGTGGGCAACTGATTGACTGCCGGGATTCAGGCGGAGAGCGATACCACGTCATCACAGCATTTCACCTGGCCCCTCTAACCTGCACCACGTGGTCTACTGCCGCCTAAAAAAGGTGCATCTGTTCCCCGTCTACTCTCACTTAGCAGCAGCGGCGAAAACAGCTGTCATCATACAAATCACTCTTCTGCGCTCTTTGCTGCAGGTTCACTTGCATCAGAGCTACGTACAAGGCTGTGTTTCCGGTCATCTGCGTTACTACTCGTGGGCAACTGATTGACTGCCAAGATTCCAGCGGAGAGCGATACCACGCCATTACAGCATATCAACTGGCCCCTGTGACCTGCCCCACGTGGTCTGCTGCCAGCAAGAAAAGGAGCATCTGTACCCCGTCTACTCTCACTTAGCAGCAGCGGCGAAAACAGCTGTCGTCGCACAAATCACTCTGCGCTCTTTGCCGCAGGTTTACTTGCATCAGAGCTACGTACCAGGCTGAGCTTCCGGTCATCTACGTAACCACACGTTGACAACTGATTGACTGCCGGGATTCCAGCGGAGAGCGATACCACGTCATAATAGCAAATCAACTGGCCCCTGTGACCGGCCCCACGTGGTCTGCTGCCACCTATAAAAGGAGCATCTGTTCCTCGTCTACCCTCAATTAGCAGGAGCGGCGAAAACAACATTCATCGCACTAATCACTTTGCTGCGCTCTTCGCCGCAGGTTTACTTGCATCAGAGCTACGTACCAGGCTGTGCTTCCTGTCATCTGTGTTACAAGTGGGCAACTGATTAACTGGCGGGGTTCCAGCGGAGAGCGATACCACCTCATTACAGAATATCAACTGGCCCCTGTTACCTGCCCCACGTGGTATGCCGCCAGCGAGAAAAAGAGCATCTGTTCCCCGTCTACCCTCACTTAGCAGCAGCGGCGAAAACAACTTTCATCGCACTAATCACTTTTCTGCGCTCTTTGCCGCAGGTTGACTTGCATCAGAGCTACGTACCAGGCTGTGCTTCCGGTCATCTGCGTTACCACACGTGAGCAACTGATTGACTGCTGGGACTCCAGCAGAGAGCGATACCACGTCAATACAGCATATCAACTGGCCCCTGTGACCTACCCCACGTATTCTGCTGCCAGCAAGAAAAGGAGCATCTGTTCCCCGTCTACCCTCACTTAGCAGCAGCTTCGAAAACAGCTTTCATCGCACTAATCACTTTGCTGCGCTCTTTGCCGCAGGTTTACTTGCATCAGAGCTACGTACCAGGCTGTGCTTCCTGTCATCTGCGTTACCACACTTGGGAAACTGATTGACTGCCGGGATTCCAGCGGAGAGCGATACCACGTCTTTACAGCATATCAAATGGCCCCTGTGACCTGCCCCATATGGCCTGCTGCCAGCTAGAAGAGGAGCATCTGTTCCCCGTCTACCCTCACTTAGCAGCAGCGGCGAAAACAGCTTTCATCGCACTAATCACTTTGCAGCGCTCTTTGCCGCAGGTTGACTTGCATCAGAGCTACGTACCAGACTCTGGTAACACTTGTTGCGGGGCTTGTTGGTGCATAGTTCTATGTTCAAACGTTAGCGCAAAAATATAAGAGACAATCACAAGATCACTTAGCAGCAGCGGCGAAAACAGCTTTCATCGCAATAATCACTTTGCTGCGCTCTTCGCCGAGGTTTACTTGCATCAGAGCTACGTACCAGGCTGTGCTTCCTGCCATCTGTGTTACAAGTGGGCAATTGATTGACTGGCGGGGTTCCAGCGGAGAGCGATACCACGTCATTACCGCATTTCACCTGGCCCCTCTGACCTGCAACACATCGTCTGCCGGCTAGAAAAGCAGCATCTGTTCATTTCATTTCATTTCATTTTCATTTTATTACCTTAAAGACCCCTCGCGGGGTATTACATAAGGGGTGGGATTAGCAGGAAAAGGCACAAAACAATGCCATTAGTGATCATGAACAAAAAATGTTGTTTAGATTGTTTGCAAATGATGAAGGACAGGTGATGTCGACGATGTGCTGGGGAAGGCCGTTCCAATCCTTAGCTGCACGTGGGAAGAAGGAGGCTGAAAAAGTAACAGTTCGGGCACGTGGGCGAAAAACTTGAAGCGTGTGGCTAGTGCGATGAGAAATGTATGATGCTGGCGTGATGTAAGGGGCACGGTTAAGTGATGAGTAAAAGAACTTGTGGTACAGTGATAGCGTGGCTATGCGACGACGAACGGAAAGAGGCGATAGTGCTGATTTGGTTTTTAAGGCTGAAACACTGACGTCGTAGGAATAAGAAGAATGAATGAACCTTGTAGCGCGGTTTTGAACGGCTTCTAGATCGTTTACGAGGTTAATATGATGCGGGTCCCATATGGCGGATGCATATGGGACCCGTCAACTCTCACTTAGCAGCAGCGAGAACAGCTTTCATCGCACTAATCACTTTGCTGCGCTTTTCGCCGCAGGTATACTTGCGTCAGAGGTACGTACCAGGCTGCGCTTCCGGTCATCTGCGTTTCCACACGTGGGCAACTGATTGACTGCCGGGATTCAGGCGGAGAGCGATACCACATAATCACTGCATTTCACCTGGCCCCTCTAACCTGCACCACGTGGTCTACTGCCGCCTAAAAAAGGAGCATCTGTTCCCCGTCTACTCTCACTTAGCAGCAGCGGCGAAAACAGCTGTCATCATACAAATCACTTTTCTGCGCTCTTTGCTGCAGGTTCACTTGCATCAGAGCTACGTACAAGGCTGTGTTTCCGGTCATCTGCGTTACTACTCGTGGGCAACTGATTGACTGCCGAGAGCGATACCACGTCATTACAGCATATCAACTGGCCCCTGTGACCTGCCCCACGTGGTCTGCTGCCAGCAAGAAAAGGAGCATCTGTACCCCGTCTACCCTCACTTAGCAGCAGCGGCGAAAACAACTTTCATCGCACTAATCACATTGCTGCGCTCTTTGCCGCAGGTTTACTTGCATCAGAGCTACGTACCAGGCTGAGCTTCCGGTCATCTACGTAACCACACGTTGACAACTGATTGACTGCCGGGATTCCAGCGGAGAGCGATACCACGTCATTATAGCATATCAACTGGCCCCTGTGACCTGCCCCACGTGGTCTGCTGCCACCTAGAAAAGGAGCATCTGTTCCTCGTCTACCCTCAATTAGCAGGAGCGGCGAAAACAACTTTCATCGCACTAATCACTTTGCTGCGCTCTTCGCCGCAGGTTTACTTGCATCAGAGCTACGTACCAGGCTGTGCTTCCTGTCATCTGTGTTACCACAAGTGGGCAAATGATTGACTGCCGGAATTCCAGCGGAGAGCGATACCACCTCATTACAGCATATCAAATGGCCCCTGTGACCTGCCCCACGTGGTCTTCTGCCAGCTAGAAAAGGAGCATCTGTTCCCCGTCTGCCCTCACTTGGCAGCAGCGGCAAAAACAGCTTTCATCGCAATAATCACTTTGCTGCCCTCTTCGCCGAGGTTTACTTGCATCAGAGCTACGTACCAGGCTGTGCTTCCTGTCATCTGTGTTACAAGTGGGCAACTGATTAACTGGCGGGGTTCCAGCGGAGAGCGATACCACGTCATTACACCATATCAACTGGCCCCTCTGACCTGCACCTCGCGGTGTACTGCCGGCTAGAAAAGGAGCATCTGTTCCCCGTCTACTCTCACTTAGCAGCAGCGGCGAAAACAACTTTCATCGCACAAATCACTTTTCTGCGCTCTTTGCCGCAGGTTTACTTGCATCAGAGCTACGTACCAGGCTGAGCTTCCGGTCATCTACGTAACCACACGTTGACAACTGATTGACAGCCGGGATTCCAGCGGAGAGCGATACCACGTAATATAGCATATCAACTGGCTCCTCTGATCGGCACCACGTGGTCTAATGCCGGCTAAAAAAAGAGCATCTGTTCCCCGTCTCTATCACTTAGCAGCGGAGGCGAAAACACCTTTCATCGCACTAATCACTCTCCTGCGTTCTTTGACGCAGGTTTAATTGCATCAGAGCTACGTACCAAGCTGCACTTCCGGTCATCTGCGTTAACACGTGGGCAACTGATTGACTGCCGGGATTCCAGCTGAGAGCGATACCACGTCATTACAGCATATCAACTGGCCCCTGTGACCTGCCCCACGTGGCCTGCTGCCAGCTACAAAAGGAGCATCTGTTCCCCGTCTACCCTCACTTAGCAGCAGCTTCGAAAACAGCTTTCATCGCACTAATCACTTTGCTGCGCTCTTTGCCGCAGGTTTACTTGCATCAGAGCTACGTACCGGGCTGTGCTTCCTGTCATCTGCGTTACCACACTTGGGAAACTGATTGACTGCCGGGATTCCAGCGGAGAGCGATACCACGTCTTTACAGCATATCAACTGGCCCCTGTGACCTGCCCCATATGGCCTGCTGCCAGCTAGAAGAGGAGCATCTGTTCCCCGTCTACTCTCACTTAGCAGCAGCGGCGAAAACAGCTGTCATCATACAAATCACTTTTCTGCGCTCTTTGCTGCAGGTTCACTTGCATCAGAGCTACGTACAAGGCTGTGTTTCCGGTCATCTGCGTTACTACTCGTGGGCAACTGATTGACTGCCAAGATTCCAGCGGAGAGCGATACCACGCCATTACAGCATATCAACTGGCCCCTGTGACCTGCCCCACGTGGTCTGCTGCCAGCAAGAAAAGGAGCATCTGTACCCCTTCTACCCTCACTTAGCAGCAGCGGCGAAAACAACCTTCATCGCAGTAATCACTTTGCTGCGCTCTTCGCCGCAGGTTTACTTGCATCAGAGCTACGTACCAGGCTGAGCTTCCGGTCATCTAGGTAACCACACGTTGACAACTGATTGACTGCCGGGATTCCAGCGGAGAGCGATACCACGTCATTATAGCAAATCAACTGGCCCCTGTGACCGGCCCCACGTGGTCTGCTGCCACCTATAAAAGGAGCATCTGTTCCTCGTCTACCCTCAATTAGCATGAGCGGCGAAAACAACTTTCATCGCACTAATCACTTTGCTGCGCTCTTCGCCGCAGGTTTACTTGCATCAGAGCTACGTACCAGGCTGTGCTTCCTGTCATCTGTGTTACCACAAGTGGGCAACTGATTGACTGCCGGAATTCCAGCGGAGAGCGATACCACCTCATTACAGCATATCAAATGGCCCCTGTGACCTGCCCCACGTGGTCTTCTGCCAGCTAGAAAAGGAGCATCTGTTACCCGTCTGCCCTCACTTGGCAGCAGCGGCAAAAACAGCTTTCATCGCACTAATCACTTTGCTGCGCTCTTCGCCGCAGGTTTACTTGCATCAGAGCTACGTACCAGGCTGTGCTTCCTGTCATCTGTGTTACCACAAGTGGGCAACTGATTGACTGCCGGAATTCCAGCGGAGAGCGATACCACCTCATTACAGCATATCAAATGGCCCCTGTGACCTGCCCCACGTGGTCTTCTGCCAGCTAGAAAAGGAGCATCTGTTCCCCGTCTGCCCTCACTTGGCAGCAGCGGCAAAAACAGCTTTCATCGCAATAATCACTTTGCTGCCCTCTTTGCCGCAGGTTTACTTGCATCAGAGCTACGTACCAGGCTGAGCTTCCGGTCATCTACGTAACCACACGTTGACAACTGATTGACTGCCGGGATTCCAGCGGAGAGCGATACCACGTCTTTACAGCATATCAACTGGCCCCTGTGACCTGCCCCATATGGCCTGCTGCCAGCTAGAAGAGGAGCATCTGTTCCCCGTCTACCCTCACTTGGGAGCAGCGGCGAAAACAGCTTTCATCACACTAATCACTATTCTGCGCTCTTTGCCGCAGGTTGACTTGCATTAGAGCTACGTACCAGGCTGTGATTCCTGTCATCTGCGTTACCACACGTGGGAAACTGACTGACTGTCTGGATTCCAGCGGAGAGCGATACCACGTCATTACAGCATATCAACTTGCCCCTCTGACCTGCACCACGTGGTCTACTGCCGGCTAGAAGAGCAGCACCTGTTCCCCGTCCACTCTCACATAGCAGCAGCGGCGAAAACAGCTTTCATCGTACTAATCACTTTGCTGCGCTCATTGCCGCAGGTTTACTTGAATCAGTGCTATACACCAGGCTATGCTTCCGGTCATCTGCGTTACCACACGTGGGAAACTGACTGACTGCCGTTATTTCAGCGGAGAGCGATGCCACGTCATTACAGTATATCAACTGACCCCTGTGACCTGCCCCACGTGGTCTGTCGGCAGCTAGAAAAGGAGCATCTGTTCCCGGTCTACCCTCACTTAGCAGCAGCTTCGAAAACAGCTTTCATCGCACTAATCACTTTTCTGCGCTCTTTGCTGCAGGGTTACTTGCATCAGAGCTACGTACAAGGCTGTGTTTCCGGTCATCTGCGTTACTACACGTGGGCAACTGATTGACTGCCGGGATTCCAGCGAGGAGCGATACCACGTCATTACAGCATATCAACTGCCCCCTCTGACCTGCACCACGTGGTCTGCTGCCGGCTAGAAAAAGGGAATATGTTCCCCGTCTACCCTCACTTAGCAGCAGCAGCGAGAACAGCTTTCATCACACTAATCACTTTGCTGCGCTGTTCGCCGCATGTTTACTTGCATCAGAGCTACGTAGCAGGCTGTGCTTCCGGTCATCTGCGTGTTACCACACGTAGGCATCTGACTGACTGCCGGGATTCCAGCGGAGAGCGATACGACGTCATCACAGCATTTCCCCTGTCCCCTCTGACCTGCACCACATGGTCTACCGGCTACAAAACGAGCATCTGTTCCCCGTCAGCTCTCACTTAGCAGCAGCAACAAGGAGAGCTTTCATCGCACTAATCACTTCGCTGCGCTCTTTGCCGCAGGTTTACTTGCATCACAGCTACGTACCAGGCTGTCCTTCCGGTCATCTGCGTTACCACACGTAGGCAACTGACTGACTGCCGTGATTCCAGCGGAGAGCGATACCACGTCATTACAGTATATCAACTGGCACCTGCGACCTGCCCCACGCGGTCTGCTGCCACCTAGAAAAGGAGCATCTGTTCCGCGTCTACCCTCAATTAGCATGAGCGGCGAAAACAACTTTCATCGCACTAATCACTTTGCTGCGCTCTTCGCCGCAGGTTTACTTGCATCAGAGCTACGTACCAGGCTGTGCTTCCTGTCATCTGTGTTACCACAAGTGGGCAACTGATTGACTGCCGGAATTCCAGCGGAGAGCGATACCACCTCATTACAGCATATCAAATGGCCCCTGTGACCTGCCCCACGTGGTCTTCTGCCAGCTAGAAAAGGAGCATCTGTTCCCCGTCTGCCCTCACTTGGCAGCAGCGGCAAAAACAGCTTTCATCGCAATAATCACTTTGCTGCCCTCTTTGCCGCAGGTTTACTTGCATCAGAGCTACGTACCAGGCTGAGCTTCCGGTCATCTACGTAACCACACGTTGACAACTGATTGACAGCCGGGATTCCAGCGGAGAGCGATACCACGTAATATAGCATATCAACTGGCTCCTCTGATCGGCACCACGTGGTCTAATGCCGGCTAGAAAAAGAGCATCTGTTCCCCGTCTCTATCACTTAGCAGCGGAGGCGAAAACACCTTTCATCGCACTAATCACTCTCCTGCGTTCTTTGACGCAGGTTTAATTGCATCAGAGCTACGTACCAAGCTGCACTTCCGGTCATCTGCGTTAACACGTGGGCAACTGATTGACTGCCGGGATTCCAGCTGAGAGCGATACTACGTCATTACAGCATATCAACTGGCCCCTGTGACCTGCCCCACGTGGCCTGCTGCCAGCTACAAAAGGAGCATCTGTTCCCCGTCTACCCTCACTTAGCAGCAGCTTCAAAAACAGCTTTCATCGCACTAATCGCTTTGCTGTGCTCTTTGCCGCAGGTTTACTTGCATCAGAGCTACGTACCAGGCTATGCTTCCTGTCATCTGCGTTTCCACACTTGGGAAACTGACTGCCGCGATTCCAGCGGATAGCGATACCACGTCATTACAGCATATCAACTGGCCCCTGTGACCTGTCCCACGTAATCTGCTGCCAGCAAGAAAAGGAGCATCTGTTCCCCGTCTACCCTCACTTAGCAGCAGCTTCGAAAACAGCTTTCATCGCACTTATCATTTTGCTGCGCTGTTCGCCACAGGTTTACTTGCATGAGAGCTACGTACATGGCTGCGCTTCCGGTCATCTGCGTTAACACGTGGGCAACTGATTGACTGCCGCGATTCCGGCGGAGAGCGATACTACCTCATTACAGAATATCAACTGTTCCTGTGACCTGCCCCACGTGGTATGCCGCCAGCTAGAAAAAGAGCAAAGGTTCCCCGTCTACCCTCAATTAGCAGCAGCAGCGCAAACACCTTTCATCGTACCAATCACTTTGCTGCGCTCTTTGAAGCAGGTTTTCTTGCATCAGAGCTGTATCAGATAGCAGCTTATCAGCCCGAGAACGGCGGGCCGCATCTTTCCCTCCCTCGTTCCCCTTCCCCTCTTTCGTTTCGTGGCCTTTAAAAAGGAGAGGAATAAACTGCCGAGAGGCTTTTTTCTTCGTCGGCACAGCACCTTGCTGCAATGTGTGCCTATTCCCTTTAGACGTACGATACATGGTGTCAGAAGTGCCGAAGCCCCGCCGATATGGATGTTGTCAAGCCTCCAGAGCCGCTACAGTTTCCGGAAACCTACGAAGAAACTGGCACACGTTCAAGCAAGAACTGGAGCTTTTCTTCACGGCTACGCCCACTACACCGCCCAGATCGGAAGCCGCCAAGACGGCAATCCTTCTCAGCGCCGCGGGTGAAGAGGCTCTCGACGTCTATAACAACTTCTCCTTCGAAGCAGGTGAGAGCAAGGAAGACTACCAGACAGTGCTGCGCAAGTTTGAGGCGTACTGTGTGGATGAAGGAAACGAAGTTTACGAAAGACACGTTTTCCGCCTCCGCGTGCAGGATGAAGGAAAGCCTTTTGAGCAATATCTGCGGCAGTTAAAGACACAGGCGAAGCTATGCAATTTCGGCACGCTCGAAGAATCTATGATAAGAGATCAGGTTGTTTTCGGCACTAACAATCCGAAGATAAGAGAGAAAATGCTACGAGAAAAGGACCTAACCTTACAGAAGGCGGAGCAGATGTGCAAAGCGGCCGAGGTCTCGGCGCGGCAAAATGCTGCTTGGTCGAATGACACCCTACAAGTAGACTACGCCCACAAACGGGAGCATGACCGGAAACCTTTTCGATGTCGACAATGCAACAGGGCTCATGCGCAAGGAGACTGCCCGGCGTATGGAAAGATATGTTATGCTTGCAAGAAGCCGAATCATTTTGCGGTATGCTGCAGGCGCCGCCAGAGCAGACAGGTAGATGAAGTAAAAGAAGATAAGATGGAGGACGGGTTCGATATTTTAGATATCGGAGTGTGCGGAATCAGCGGCGGGGCCGGTGCAGACTGGACGGTCGGCGGAAACATACGCGGCAAAGAAATTATATTCAAAGTTGACACAGGCTCACAAGAAAACATAGTTCCTGTAACTCTTTACCGTCGTTTGAAAAACACCGCGAGCCTCCAGAAAAGCACTGCAGTGCTGAAGGCGTACAACGGCAGTGCTATCAAGCATGTCAGAGTGGATAGAGAGATCCTTGTTCTCAACGGTGTGGCACACGTTGTGACCTTCCTCGTGGTCAAGAAGGGTCGGCAGGCCATACTAGGGCTGCAGACATGTCAGCAGTTTGGGCTAGGGCCGGAAGCTGTGGATTCGGTGGAATGGAATGAGACAGCACCGGAGAAAGCCTTTCCAGACTTGTTCCAGGGTACGGGGTGTGTTGGACGGCAGTACCGGATGGTCCTGCGGGCGGATGCTGTCCCAGTAGTGCATCCAGCACGAAGAGTACCTTTGGCCCTCCGGGACCCTCTTCGACAAGAACTGGAGCGCATGGAAAAGGCTGCCATTATCAAAAAGGTGGATGAGCCCACAGAATGGGTAAGCCCTTGGTGATAGCGCGTAAGAAAGATGGAGCGCTTCGTGTCTGCATGGATCCAAGGGAAATCAACAAGAACATCAAACGCGAGCACTATCCAATGCCAACAAGGGAAGAGATTGAGGCAGAGCTTTCGGGTGCAAAGTTTTTTTCCTGGCTAGACGCAAATGCAGGTTTCCATCAAATCCCATTAGAGGAAGCTACATCGCGGGTGTGTACTTTTGCGACACCATTTGGGTGTTACCGATTTTTGCGTCTTCCTTTTGGAATTTCATCAGCGAGCGAAGTTTTCCAGAAAACGCTAACTGAAATCTTCGAGGGACTGGAAGGCGTCCGCATATACATTGATGATATTCTAGTGTGGGGTGACAGTAAGAAGCAGCATAACGAGCGCCTCCAGGCCGTGCTAACGCGGGCAGCACAGGCGGGCTTGACGTTTAACAGGCAGAAATGCGTGTTTGGGTTGAAAGAAATTGCGTTCTTGGGCGACGTAATAGGTGAGCAAGGCGTTCGCCCCGGTCGCAACTTAGTTGAAAGCGTCCTTTCGCTGCCGGCGCCGCAAGATAGGCATTCAGTGCGCAGAATGATGGGCGTTGTTAACTACTTTCGCAAGTACGTCCCGTCACTGAGTGATAAGACAGTCTTACTGCGCACACTCTTAAAAGAAAACGTCATGTTTGAATGGACGGCGGCGCATCAGCGTGAATGGAGAGAAATTTGCGACGCACTGACAAACCCTCCTATACTGGCGCTTTTTGATGAAGCAAAGGAAACCAAGATCACTGCGGACGCTTCGGGGAATGGTTTGGGCGCTGCACTACTGCAGCGATATGGCAGTGACTGGCGACCAGTGTCGTACGCATCAAGGACCCTAACAGATAGCGAAACCCGCTATTCGCAAATTGAAAAGGAAACGCTTGCGGTAGTGTTCGCATGCGAAAAGTTCCATCATTTTGTTTATGGCCGCAGGCTACTGATCGAAACTGACCATAAGCCCTTGCTTGCAATTTCCCAAAAGAACATTGCAGACATGCCTCCGCGATTGCAGCGTTTTTTTATTAGGCTGCTACAATATGATTATACGTTGCAGTTCGTTCCTGGCAAAGACTTGCTGCTGGCGGACATGTTGTCACGTGCACCGGTGCCAACGCAGGCGTCGAGTGCCTCATCGGAAGCAGACTGCGACATCCATGCCGTACAGGTCGTCTCCAGCATCGTAAGCACGCCAATGAAAGAGCGTCTGGAAAAGGAAATCAGGGATGACCCGTACCTAAGCGAGGTGAGACAGCGAATTTCACAAGGGGCTGCCATGGACGGTGAACTGAAACCGTTTGCCAGAGAGCTGTCTGTGGTAGAAGGAATACTGCTCAAGGGCTCTAAAGTTGTCTTACCTAAATCTATGAGAGCAGAAATTCTTCAGAGGATTCACGAGGGGCACCTTGGACTAAATAAATGCAAAGCCAGCGCGCGGAGATTGGTATTCTGGCCTGCGCTAAACAGTGCCATTGACGAGTTCGTGCGAGTGTGCAGTACTTGCCAAAAGTATGCGTACAACCAGCAGAGGGAATCCTTGCTCATGCAGCCCACCCCGGATAGGCCATGGTACCGCGTAGGAATTGACCTCTGCCAGTTTGGGGGAGCCGCTTATGTCGTAGTGTACGATGCCCACTCAAATTTCCCTGAAGTAGAGAAGCTAAGAGGCACAGCGGCAAAAGAGGTCATAGTCAAGATATCGGCCATTTTCTCACGGTACGGCATCCCGGTGCAAGTGTGGACTGACAACGGGCCCCAGTTTTCATCGCGAGAATTTCGTTTGTTTGCGCAGAAGTACGACTTCCAGCACATCACATCGAGTCCAGAATTCCCAAGGTCAAATGGGCTTGCGGAAAAGGGGGTTCAGATAATTAAGCGCATCCATAAGAAGACGAATGAGTCACGCGGTGACTTTTGGTTGAGTCTCTTAGCCTATCGTTCTTCTCCCTTAGAAGATGGCCGCTCTCCGGGCGAACTGCTGCAAGGCCGACGCCTCCGCACTTCCCTGCCTGAATACAACGAGGATTCCAGTGTCCCAGTGCGAAAGCATTGCCAATCTTCGAGGGGAAAGGTATGCCACCTCTCAAAGAGGGCAGTTCAGTTCGTGTGCACGGCGACAACTGGTCACGCACAGCAACAGTAATCGAGAAAGCAGCACCGAGGTCGTACGTGGTGAAGACTGAGAACCAGTGGCTCTTGAGGAGAAACAGGCAATACTTGCTGCACATTCCCGGAGGCGATGAAAGTATGCACAGAGATCAGGACGTCGACAGCCTGGGAAAACAGTGTCTCAGCGACAAAGACCAGGATATCGACCGCCCGGGAGGACACGCACATACAGACCGACAAAACATGGTGCATCCGACGCACGCGGCTCAGGAGACAGGCCGGGACGTCGACATCTCGCAAGAACAATCTCCACGGCACAGACAGAACATCGAAGATCCAAAAGCAGCTACGCATGAAAACGATCTCACCTCGTCAGGTCCGCAGAAATCAACCAGGCAACGTGCGGAACCTCGACGACTTCACTATGACTGCAGTTTCCGCCAAATATCGTAGTTTGTCTTTTTTTTTTTATACAGAAGAGAAAATGTATCAGATAGCAGCTTATCAGCCAGAGAACGGCGGGCCGCATCTTTCCCTCCCTCGTTCCCCTTCCCCTCTTTCGTTTCGTGGCCTTTAAAAAGGAGAGGAATAAACTGCCGAGAGGCTTTTTCTTCGTCGGCACAGCACCTTGCTGCAATGTGTGCCTATTCCCTTTAGACGTACGATACAAGAGCTACATACAAGGCTGTGCTTCCTGTCATCTGCGTTACCCCACGTGGGCAACTGACTGACTGCCAGTATTTCAGCGGAGAGCGATAGCACGTCATTACAGCATATCGACTGGCCCCTGTGACCTGCCCCACCTGATCTGCTACCAGCAAGAAAAGGAGCATCTGTTCCCCGTCTACCCTCACTTAGCAGCAGCGGCGAAAACAACTTTCATCGCAATAATCACTTTTCTGCGCTCTTTGCCGCAGGTTGACTTGCATCAGAGCTACGTACCAGGCTGTGCTTCCGGTCATCTGCGTTACCACATGTGAGCAACTGATTGACTGCCGGGACTCCAGCAGAGAGCGATACCACGTGATTACAGCATATCAACTGGCCCTTGTGACCTACCCCACGTAATCTGCTGCCAGCAAGAAAAGGAGCATCTGTTCCCCGTCTACCCTCACTTAGCAGCAGCTTCTAAACAGCTTTCATCGCACTAATCACTTTGCTGCGCTGTTCGCCGCAGGTATACTTGTATCAGAGCTACGTACCAGGCTGCGCTTCCGGTCATCTGCGTTTCCACACGTGGGCAACTGATTGACTGCCGGGATTCAGGCGGAGAGCGATACCACGTCATCACAGCATTTCACCTGGCCCCTCTAACCTGCACCACGTGGTCTACTGCCGCCTAAAAAAAGGAGCATCTGTTCCCCATCTACTCTCACTTAGCAGCAGCTGCGAAAACAGCTGTCATCATACAAATCACTTTTCTGCGCTCTTTGCTGCAAGTTTACTTGCATCAGAGCTACGTACAAGGCTGTGTTTCCGGTCATCTGCGTTACTACTCGTGGGCAACTGATTGACTGCCGAGATTCCAGCGGAGAGCGATACCACGTCATTACAGCATATCAACTGGCCCCTGTGACCTGCCCCACGTGGTCTCTCGCCAGCTAGAAAAAGAGCATCTGTTCCCCGTCTACCCTCACTTAGCAGCAGCAGCGAAAACAGCTTTCATCGTACTGATCGCTTTGCTGCGCTGTTTGCCGCAGGTTCAATTGAATCAGTGCTATGTACCAGGCTATGCTTCCGGTCATCTGCGTTACCACACGTGGGTAACTGACTGACTGCCGGTATTTCAGCGGAGAGAGATACCACGTCATTTCAGCATATCGACTGGCCCCAGTGGCCTGCCCCACCTGATCTGCTGCCAGCAAGAAAAGGAGCATCTGTTCCCCGTCTACTCTCACTTAGCAGCAGGGGCGAAAACAACTTTCATCGCACTAATCACATTGCTGCGCTCTTTGCCGCAGGTTTACTTTCATCAGAGCTATGTACCAGGCTGAGCTTCCGGTCATCTACGTAACCACACGTTGACAACTGATTGACTGCCAGGATTTTCGCGGAGAGCGATACCACGTCATTATAGCATATCAACTGGCCCCTGTGACCTGCCCCACGTGGTCTGCTGCCACCTAGAAAAGGATCATCTGTTCCTCGTCTACCCTCAATTAGCAGGAGCAGCGAAAACAACTTTCATCGCACTAATCACTTTGCTGCGCTCTTCGCCGAAGGTTTACTTGCATCAGAGCTACGTACCAGGCTGTGCTTCCTGTCATCTGTGTTACCACAAGTGGGCAACTGATTGACTGCCGGGACTCCAGCGGAGAGCGATGCCACGTCATTACAGCATATCAACTGGCCCCTGTGACCTGCCCCACGTAATCTGCTGCCAGCAAGAAAAGGAGAATCTGTTCCCCGTCTACCCTCA
This sequence comes from Amblyomma americanum, assembly GCF_052857255.1. Classification (NCBI taxonomy): domain Eukaryota; kingdom Metazoa; phylum Arthropoda; class Arachnida; order Ixodida; family Ixodidae; genus Amblyomma; species Amblyomma americanum. The sequence continues at coordinate 502,714 of NW_027526512.1, read as the reverse complement.
CTTAGCAGCAGCTTCGAAAACAGCTTTCATCGCACTAATCACTTTGCTGCGCTCTTTGCCGCAGGTTTACTTGCATCAGAGCTACGTACCAGGCTGAGCTTCCTGTCATCTGCGTTTCCACACTTGGGAAACTGATTGACTGCCGGAATTCCAGCGGAGAGCGATACCACGTCATTACAGCATATCAAATGGCCCCTGTGACCTGCCCCACGTGGTCTACTGCCGGCTAGAAAAGGAGCATCTGTTCCCCGTCTACCCTCACTTAGCAGCAGCTTCGAAAACACCTTTAATCGCACTAATCACTTTCCTGCGTTCTTTGCCGCAGGTTTAATTGCATCAGAACTACGTACCAGGCTGTGCTTCCTGTCATCTGCGTTTCCACACTTGGGAAACTGATTGACTGCAGGGATTCCAGCGGAGAGCGATACCACGTCATTACAGCATATCGACTGGCCCCTGTGACCTGCCCCACGTGGCCTGCTGCCAGCAAGAAAAGGAGCATCTGGTCCCCGTCTGCCCTCACTTAGCAGGAGCGGCGAAAAAAAACTTTTATCGCACTAATTACTTTGCTGCGCTCTTTGCCGCAGGTTGTCTTGCATCATAGCTAAGTACCAGGCTGAGCTTCCGGTCAAATGCGTTACCACACGTTGGCAACTGACTGACTGCCGGTATTCCGTCAGAGATCGATACCACGTCATTACATCTTATCAACTGGCCCCTGTGACCTGCCCAACGTAATCTGCTGCCAGCAAGAAAAGGAGCATCTGTTCCCCGTCTACCCTCACTTAGCAGCAGCTTCGAAAACAGCTTTCATCGCACTAATCACTTTCCTGCGCTCTCTGCCGCAGGTTTACTTGCATCAGAGCTATGTACCAGGCTGTGCTTCCTGTCACCTGCGTTTCCACACTTGGCAAACTTATTGACTGCCGGGATTCCACCGGAGAGCGATACCACGTCACTACAGCATATCAACTGGTCCCTGTGACCTGCCCCACATGGCCTGCTGCCAGCTAGAAAAGGAGCATCTGTTCCCCGTCTGCCCTCACTTGGCAGCAGCGGCGAAAACAGCTTTCATCGCACTAATCACTTTTCAGCGCTCCTTGCCGCAGGTTGACTTGCATCAGAGCTACGTACCAGACTGTGGTAACACTTGTTGCGAGGCTAGTTGGTGCATAGTTCTATGTACAAATGTTAGCGCAAAAAAATAAGAGACAATCACAAGATCACTTAGCCGCAGCGGTGAAAACAGCTTTCATCGCAATAATCACTTTCTGCGCTCTTCGCCGAGGTTTACTTGCATCAGAGCTACGTAACAGGCTGTGCTTCCTGCCATCTGTGTTACAAGTGGGCAACTGATTGACTGGCGGGGTTCCAGCGGAGAGCGATACCACGTCATTACCGCATTTCACCTGGCCCCTCTGACCTGCACCACATCGTCTGCCGGCTAGAAAAGGAGCACCTGTTCCCCGTCAACTCTCACTTAGCAGCAGCGAGAACAGCTTTCATCGCACTAATCACTTTGCTGCGCTGTTCGCCGCAGGTGTACTTGCATCGAGCTACCTACCAGACTGCGCTTCCGGTCATCTGCGTTTCCACACGTGGGCAACTGATTGACTGCCGGGATTCAGGCGGAGAGCGATACCACGTCATCACAGCATTTCACCTGGCCCCTCTAACCTGCACCACGTGGTGTACTGCCGCCTAAAAAAGGAGCATCTGTTCCCCGTCTACTCTCACTTAGCAGCAGCGGCGAAAACAGCTGTCATCATACAAATCACGTTTCTGTGCTTTTTGCTGCAGGTTTACTTGCATCAGAGCTACGTACAAGGCAGTGTTTCCAGTCATCTGCGTTCCTAATCGTGGGCAATTGATTGACTGCCGGGATTCCAGCGGAGAGCGATACCACGTCATTACAGCATATCAACTGGCACCTGTGACCTGCCCCACGTGGTCTCCCGCCAGCTAGAAAAAGAGCATCTGTTCCCCGTCTGCTCTAACTTAGCAGCAGAGGCGAAAACACCTTTCATCGCAATAATCACTTTGCTGCGTTCATTTCCGCAGGTTTAATTGCATCAGAGCTACGTACAAGGCTGTGCTTCCTGTCATCTGCGTTACCACACGTGTGCAACTGACTGACTGCCGGTATTCCGTCAGAGATTGATACCACGTCCTTACATCTTATCAACTGGCCCCTGTGACCTGCCCCACGTAATCTGCTGCCAGCAAGAAAAGGAGAATCTGTTCCTCGTCTACCCTCAATTAGCAGGAGCGGCGAAAACAACTTTCATCGCACTAATCACTTTGCTGCGCTCTTCGCCGCAGGTTCACTTGCATCAGAGCTACGTACCAGGCTGTGCTTCCTGTCATCTGTGTTACCACAAGTGGGCAACTGATTGACTGCCGGGACTCCAGCGGAGAGTGATACCACGTCATTACAGCATATCAACTGGCCCCTGTGACCTGCCCCACGTAATCTGCTGCCAGCAAGAAAAGGAGCATCTGTTCCCCGTCTACTCTCACTTAGCAGCAGCTGCGAAAACAGCTGTACTCGCACAAATCACTTTTCTGCGCTCTTTGCTGCAGGTTTACTTGCATCAGAGCTACGTACCAGGCTGTGCTTCCTGTCATCTGCGTTTCCACACTTGGGAAACTGATTGACTGCCGGGATTCCAGCGGAGAGCGATACCACGTCATTACAGCATATCAACTGGCCGCTCTGACCTGCCCCACGTGGCCTGCTGCCAGCTAGAAAAGGAGCATCTGTTCCCCGTCTGCCCTCACTTAGCAGGAGCGAGGGAATCAACTTTCAACGCACTAATCACTTTGCTGCGCTGTTCGCCGCAGGTTTACTTGCATCATAGCTACGTACCAGGCTGCGCTTCCGGTAATCTGCGTTAACACGTGGGCAACTGATTGACTGCCGGGATTCCAGCGGAGAGCGATACCACGTCATTACAGCATATCAACTTGCCGCTGTGACCTACCCCACGTGGCCTGCTGCCAGCTAGAAAAGGAGCATCTGTTCCCCGTTTGCCCTCACTTAGCAGCAGCGGCGAAAACCGCTGTCATCGCACTAATCACTTTTCTGCGCTCTTTGCTGCAGGTTTACTTGCATCAAAGCTACGTACCAGGCTGCGCTTCCGGTCATCTGCGTTAACACGTGGGCAACTGACTGATTGCCGGTATTCCAGCAGAGAGCGATACCACGTCTTTACATCATCTAAACTGGCCCCTGTGACCTGCCCCACGTAATCTGCTGCCAGCAAGAAAAGGATCATCTGTTCCCCGTCTACCCTCACTTAGCAGCAGCTTCGAAAACAGCTTTCATCGCACTAATCACTTTGCTGCGCTCTTTGCTGCAGGTTTACTTGCATCAAAGCTACGTACCAGGCTGCGCTTCCGGTCATCTGCGTTAACACGTGGGCAACTGACTGATTGCCGGTATTCCAGCAGAGAGCGATACCACGTCTTTACATCATCTAAACTGGCCCCTGTGACCTGCCCCACGTAATCTGCTGCCAGCAAGAAAAGGATCATCTGTTCCCCGTCTACCCTCACTTAGCAGCAGCTTCGAAAACAGCTTTCATCGCACTAATCACTTTGCTGCGCTCTTTGCCGCAGGTTTACTTGCATCAGAGCTACGTACCAGGCTGTGCTTCCTGTCATCTGCGTTTCCACACTTGGGAAACTGATTGACTGCCGGGATTCCAGCGGAGAGCGATACCACGTCATTACAGCATATCAACTGGCCGCTCTGACCTGCCCCACGTGGCCTGCTGCCAGCTGGAAAAGGAGCATCTGTTCCCCGTCTGCCCTCACTTAGCAGGAGCGAGCGAATCAACTTTCATCGCACTAATCACTTTGCTGCGCTTTTCGCCGCAGGTTTACTTGCATCAGAGCTACGTACCAGGCTGCGCTTCCGGTAATCTGCGTTAACACGTGGGCAACTGATTGACTGCCGGGATTCCAGCGGAGAGCGATACCACGTCATTACAGCATATCAACTGGCCGCTGTGACCTGCCCCACGTGGCCAGCTGCCAGCTAGAAAAGGAGCATCTGTTCCCCGTCTGCCCTCACTTAGCAGCAACGGCGAAAACCGCTGTCATCGCACTAATCACTTTTCTGCGCTCATTGCTGCAGGTTTACTTGCATCAGAGCTACGTACCAGGCTGCGCTTCCGGTCATCTGCGTTAACACGTGGGCAACTGATTGACTGCCGGGTCTCCAGCAGAGAGTGATACCACGTCATTACAGCATATCAACTGGCCCCTGTGACCTACCCCACGTAATCTGCTGCCAGCAAGAAAAGGAGCATCGGTTCCCCGTCTACCCTCACTTAGCAGCAGCTTCGAAAACAGCTTTCATCGCACTAATCACTTTGCTGCGCTCATTGACGCAGGTTTACTTGCATCAGAGCTACGTACCAGGCTGTGCTTCCTGTCATCTGCGTTACCACACTTGGGAAACTGATTGACTGCCGGAATTCCAGCGGAGAGCGATAGCACGTCATTACAGCATATCGACTGGCCCCTGTGACCTGCCCCACCTGATCTGCTACCAGCAAGAAAAGAAGCATCTGTTCCCCGTCTACCCTCACTTAGCAGCAGCGGCGAAAACAACTTTCATCGCACTAATCACTTTTCAGCGCTCTTTGCCTCAGGTTGACATGCATCAGAGCTACCTACCAGACACTGGTAACACTTGTTGCGGGGCTAGTTGGTGCATAGTTCTATGTACAAATGTTAGCGCAAAAATATAAGCGACAATCACAAGATCACTTAGCCGCAGCGGTGAAAACAGCTTTCATCGCAATAATCACTTTGCTGCGCTCTTCGCCGCAGGTTTACTTGCATCAGAGCTACGTACCAGGCTGTGCTTCCTGCCATCTGTGTTACAAGTGGGCAACTGATTGACTGGCGGGGTTCCAGCGGAGCGCGATACCACGTCATTACCGCATTTCACCTGGCCCCTCTGACCTGCACCACATCGTCTGCCGGCTAGAAAAGGAGCATCTGTTCCCCGTCAACTCTCACTTAGCAGCAGCGAGAACAGCTTTCATCGCACTAATTACTTTGCTGCGCTGTTCGCCGCAGGTATACTTGCATCAGAGCTACGTACCAGGCTGCGCTTCCGGTCATCTGCGTTTCCACACGTGGGCAACTGATTGACTGCCGGGATTCAGGCGGAGAGCGATACCACGTCATCACAGCATTTCACTTGGCCCCTCTAACCTGCACCACGTGGTGTACTGCCGCCTAAAAAAGGAGCATCTCTTCTCCGTCTACTCTCACTTTGCAGCAGCGGCGAAAACAGCTGTCATCATAAAAATCACTTTTCTGCGCTCTTTGCTGCAGGTTCACTTGCATCAGAGCTACGTACAAGGCTGTGTTTCCGGTCATCTGCGTTACTACTCGTGGGCAACTGATTGACTGCCGGGATTCCAGCGGAGAGCGATACCACGTCATTACAGCATATCAACTGGCCCCTGTGACCTGCCCCACGTAATCTGCTGCCAGCAAGAAAAGGAGCATCTGTACCCCGTCTACCCTCACTTAGCAGCAGCTTCGAAAACAGCTTTCATCGCAATAATCACTTTGCTGCGCTCTTTGCCGCAGGTTTACTTGCATCAGAGCTACGTACCAGGCTGTGCTTCCTGTCATCTGCGTTTCCACACTTGGGAAACTGATTGACTGCCGGGATTCCAGCGGACAGCGATACCACGTCATTACAGCATATCAACTGGCCGCTCTGACCTGCCCAACGTGGCCTGCTGCCAGCTAGAAAAGGAGCATCTGTTCCCCGTCTACCCTCACTTAGCAGGAGCGAGGGAATCAACTTTCATCGCACTAATCACTTTGCTGCGCTCTTTGCTGCAGGTTCACTTGCATCAGAGCTACGTACAAGGCTGTGTTTCCGGTCATCTGCGTTACTACTCGTGGGCAACTGATTGACTGCCGGGATTCCAGCGGAGAGCGATACCACGTCATTACAGCATATCAACTGGCCGCTGTGACCTGCCCCACGTGGCCTGCTGCCAGCTAGAAAAGGAGCATCTGATCGCCGTCTGCCTTCACTTAGCACGAGCGGCGGAAACAACTTTCATCGCACTAACCATTTTGCTGCGCTGTTCGCCGCAGGTTTACTTGCATCAGAGCTACGTACCAGGCTGCGCTTCCGGTCATCTGCGTTAACACGTGGGCAACTGATTGACTGCCGGGATTCCAGCGGAGAGCGATAACACGTCATTACAGCATATCAACTGGCCCCTGTGACCTGCCCCACGTAATCTGCTGCCAGCAAGAAAAGGAGCATATCTGTTCCCCGTCTACCCTCACTTAGCAGCAGCTTCGAAAGCAACTTTCATCGCACTAATCACTTTGCTGCGCTGTTCGCCACAGGTTTACTTGCATCGGAGCTACGTACATGGCTGCGCTTCCGGTCATCTGCGTTAACACGTGGGCAACTGATTGACTGCCGCGATTCCGGCGGAGAGCCATACCACCTCATTACAGAATATCAACTGACCCCTGTGACCTGCCCCACGTGGTATGCCGCCAGCTAGAAAAAGAGCATCTGTTCCCCGTCTACCCTCAATTAGCAGCAGCAGCGCATACACCTTTCATCGTACCAATCACTTTGGTGCGCTCTTTGAAGCAGGTTTACTTGCATCAGAGCTACGTACAAGGCTGTGCTTCCTGTCATCTGCGTTACCACACATGGGCAACTGACCTCCTGCCAGTATTTCAGCGGAGAGCGATAGCACGTGATTACAGCATATCGACTGGCCCTTGTGACCTGCCCCACCTGATCTGCTACCAGCAAGAAAAGGAGCATCTGTTCCCCGTCTAACCTCACTTAGCAGCAGCGGCGAAAACAACTTTCATCGCAATAATCACTTTTCTGCGCTCTTTGCCGCAGGTTGACTTGCATCAGAGCTACGTACCAGGCTGTGCTTCCGGTGATCTGCGTTTCCACACGTGGGCAACTGATTGACTGCCGGGATTCAGGCGGAGAGCGATACCACGTCATCACAGCATTTCACCTGGCCCCTCTAATCTGCACTACGTGGTGTACTGCCGCCTAAAAAAGGAGCATCTGTTCCCCGTCTACTCTCACTTTGCAGCAGCGGCGAAAACAGCTGTCATCATACAAATCACTTTTCTGCGCTCTTTGCTGCAGGTTTACTTGCATCAGAGCTACGTACAAGGCTTTGTTTCCGGTCATCTGCATTACTACTCGTGGGCAACTGATTGACTGCCGGGATTCCAGCGGAGAGCGATACCACGTCATTACAGCATATCAACTGGCCCCTGTGACCTGCCCCACGTGGTCTCTCGCCAGCTAGAAAAAGAGAATCTGTTCCCCGTCTACCCTCCCTTAGCAGCAGCAGCGCAAACAGCTTTCATCGTACTAATCACTTTGCTGCGCTCTTTGCCGCAGGTTCAATTGAATCAGTGCTATGTACCAGGCTATGCTTCCGGTCATCAGCGTTACCACACGTGGGCAACTGACTGACTGCCGGTATTTCAGCGGAGAGAGATACCACGTCATTTCAGCATATCGACTGGCCCCTGTGGCCTGCCCCACCTGATCTGCCGCCAGAAAGAAAAGAAGCATCTGTTCCCCGTCTACCCTCACTTAGCAGCAGCGGCGAAAACAACTTTCATCGCACTAATCACATTGCTGCGCTCTTTGCCGCAGGTTTACTTGCATCAGAGCTACGTACCAGGCTGAGCTTCCGGTCATCTACGTACCACACGTTGACAACTGATTGACTGCCGGGATTCCAGCGGAGAGCGATAGCACGTCATTACAGCATATCAACTGGCCCCTGTGACCTGCCCCACCTGATCTGCTACCAGCAAGAAAAGGAGCATCTGTTCCCCATCTACCCTCACTTAGCAGCAGCGGCGAAAACAACTTTCATCGCACTAATCACTTTTCAGCGCTCTTTGCCGCAGGTTGACTTGCATCAGAGCTACGTACCAGGCTGTGCTTCCGGTCATCTGCGTTACCACATGTGAGCAACTGATTGACTGCCGGGACTCCAGCAGAGAGCGATACCACATCATTACAGCATATCAACTGGCTCCTGTGACCTACCCCACGTAATCTGCTGCCAGCAAGAAAAGGAGCATCTGGTCCCCGTCTACCCTCACTTAGCAGCAGCTTCGAAAACAGCTTTCATCGCACTAATCACTTTGATGCGCTCTTTGCCGCAGGTTTACTTGCATCAGAGCTACGTACCAGGCTGAGCTTCCGGTCATCTACGTACCACACGTTGACAACTGATTGACTGCCGGGATTCCAGCGGAGAGCGATAGCACGTCATTACAGCATATCAACTGGCCCCTGTGACCTGCCCCACCTGATCTGCTACCAGCAAGAAAAGGAGCATCTGTTCCCCGTCTACCCTCACTTAGCAGCAGCTTCGAAAACAACTTTCATCGCACTAATCACTTTTCAGCGCTCTTTGCCGCAGGTTGACTTGCATCAGAGCTACGTACCAGGCTGCGCTTCCGGTCATCTGCGTTACCACATGTGAGCAACTGATTGACTGCCGGAATTCCAGCGGAGTGCGATACCACATCATTACAGCATATCAACTGGCCCCTGTGACCAGCCCCACATGGCCTGCTGCCAGCTAGAAAAGTAGCATCTGTTCCCCGTCTGCCCTCGCTTGGCAGCAGCGGCGAAAACACCTTTCATCGCACTAATCACTTTGCAGCGCTCTTTGCCGCAGGTTGACTTGCATCAGAGCTACGTACCAGACTCTGGTTGCACTTGTCGCGGGGCTAGTTGGTGCATAGTTCTATGTACAAATATTAGCGCAAAAATATAAGCGACAATCACAAGATCACTTAGCAGCAGCGACGAAAACAGCTTTCATCGCAATAATCACTTTGCTGTGCTCTCCGCCGAGGCTTACTTGCATCAGAGCTACGTACCAGGCTGTGCTTCCTGTCATCTGTGTAACAAGTGGGCAACTGATTGACTGCCGGGGTTCCAGCGGAGAGCGATACCACGTCATTACCGCATTTCACCTGGCCCCTCTGACCTGCACCACATCGTCTGCCGGCTAGAAAAGGAGCATCTGTTCCCCGTCAACTCTCACTTAGCAGTAGCGGCGAAAACAGCTGTCATCATACAAATCACTTTTCTGCGCTCTTTGCTGCAGGTTCACTTGCATCAGAGCTACGTACAAGGCTGTGTTTCCGGTCATCTGCGTTACTACTCGTGGGCAACTGATTGACTGCCGGGATTCCAGCGGAGAGCGATACCACGTCATTACATCATCTAAACTGGCCCCTGTGACCTGCCCCACGTAATCTGCTGCCAGCAAGAAAAGGATCATCTGTTCCCCGTCTACCCTCACTTAGCAGCAGCTTCGAAAACAGCGTTCATCGCAATAATCACTTTGCTGCGCTCTTTGCCGCAGGTTTACTTGCATCAGAGCTACGTACCAGGCTGTGCTTCCTGTCATCTGCGTTTCCACACTTGGGAAACTGATTGACTGCCGGGATTCCAGCGGACAGCGATACCACGTCATTACAGCATATCAACTGGCCGCTCTGACCTGCCCCACGTGGCCTGCTGCCAGCTAGATAAGGAGCATCTGTTCCCCGTCTGCCCTCACTTAGCAGGTGCGAGGGAATCAACTTTCATCGCACTAATCACTTTGCTGCGCTGTTCGCCGCAGGTTTACTTGCATCAGAGCTACGTACCAGGCTGCGCTTCCGGTAATCTGCGTTAACACGTGGGCAACTGATTGACTGCCGGGATTCCAGCGGAGAGCGATACCACGTCATTACAGCATATGAACTGGCCGCTGTGACCTGCCCCACGTGGCCTGCTGCCAGCTAGAAAAGGAGCATCTGATCCCCGTCTGCCCTCACTTAGCACAAGCGGCGGAAACAACTTTCATCGCACTAACCATTTTGCTGCGCTGTTCGCCGCAGGTTTACTTGCATCAGAGCTACGTACCAGGCTGCGCTTCCGGTCATCTGCGTTAACACGTGGGCAACTGATTGACTGCCGGGATTCCAGCGGAGAGCGATACCACGTCATTACAGCATATGAACTGGCCGCTGTGACCTGCCCCACGTGGCCTGCTGCCAGCTAGAAAAGGAGCATCTGATCCCCGTCTGCCCTCACTTAGCACAAGCGGCGGAAACAACTTTCATCGCACTAACCATTTTGCTGCGCTGTTCGCCGCAGGTTTACTTGCATCAGAGCTACGTACCAGGCTGCGCTTCCTGTCATCTGCGTTACCACACGTGGACAACTGACTGACTGCCAGTATTTCAGCGGAGAGCGATAGAACGTCATTACAGCATATCGACTGGCCCCTGTGACCTGCCCCACCTGATCTGCTACCAGCAAGAAAAGGAGCATCTGTTCCCCATCTACCCTCACTTAGCAGGATAGATAAGCGGGCGAGTTGGTGATACATAATGCAAAAAAACAGCGCGAACAAACGGGGACTAGACGAAGAATACACAGGAACAAGCGCTGACTCTCAACTAAAGTTTAATCACAGGAAGCACACTTATAAAAGGAAACAGAAAACGAAAAAAACACAAAATCAGAACGCATGTGTTACTATGTGATGTCCAGATATGCAACCTCACAGTCACGCAGGAGCAGGGATGGTTGGCTGACACATAATCTTGGTTTCTTTGTCATGTTATACGCCTCGATAATTTCCCTGGTCAACTGGTCGGGGTGTTTATACAAAATGTCAGTAAAATGCAAGGACGGAAAACATGATTGACACTCTCGGCAATGATCAACTAGATTAGTGGAGCGATTAGATTCTAATGAATTGAGATGTTCTCCGAGTCGTGTGTTAATACAACATCCCGTTTGCCCAATGTATATCTGACCACAGGATAGGGGGATTTTATAAACTACCCCTTTGGAGCACGGCACAAAACTTTTAGCGTGCTTAACACCACAGGACGCTACAGATTTCTTGGGGTTGCGGGACTTATTTTCTACTGCTGAACAAATTTTACTGAGCTTATTCGGGGCCGAAAAAACCACATCAACTTTATACCTATGGGCCACATTTTTAAGACCATGAGACAGGCGATGCACATAGGGAAGGACTGCGAACTTTTTCCGTTTCTGTTCTTTCTGTGAAGACGGCAGCAATGTCGGTGCTTTAAGCTTTTTAATTATTTTATTGCAACCCAAAGTGATAAGCTCAGCTGGATATCCTGCTTCCTTTAGTCTCTTAGCCTGATTATCAAAGCTTTTTTGCATAGCATGGTGACAAGATTTTGACAACGCAGATGACAAGGATGAAACAACAATTCCACATTTCACTACCTTAGAATGATGTGACTTATAGTTCAGCAGCGGTTTGTTGGCACGTGGCGCGTAATTCCAACACATGTGTCCCTTCCCCTCAGTCAAACATAAATCTAAAAATTGTATCTGGTTATCGACCGGTACCTCAGTGGTGAACTGTAAACCCTGTGCATTAGCTTTAAATGCTTCTAACACTGTAGACATGTGCTTAGCATAGTCCGTTTTTTCAATGAGGATTAAAAAATCATCGACGTATCTGAAAATTCGGTACGGCATTCCACACAAATCTTTCTGGATAGCTCTATCCACGAATGACAGAAAAATATCACTAAGCGCAGGCGCTACTTTAGACCCAATACAAACACCCGCTTTCTGGGTATAGAGTGTGCCTTCCCATTCAACAAAGGTAGATTTAACATAAAAAGACAACAGCTCAAGGAACCCAGACACAGCAATACCACAAACACTTATAAACTGTTCTTCATCATTGTCCGAAGTGATGCAATCAGAAACAGCAGTCATCATTTCCTTGTGCGGCAGGGAGTAGTATAAATCTACCACATCAATGCTGAAAGCCGAGCATGAACCTGGGTTATGCGCCTGTAAAAACTTGACGACACACTCAGAGTTTGGTACCTTAAAAGGATCATTAATAGATAAAGCTGCCAAATGTTTCTGCAAATATCCAGAAATTTCGTGTTGCCAGGTGCTCTTTTCCGTCACAATGGCCCTAATAAAACGGGATTACCATTTAGGGCCATTGTGACGGAAAAGAGCACCTGGCAACACGAAATTTCTGGATATTTGCAGAAACATTTGGCAGCTTTATCTATTAATGATCCTTTTAAGGTACCAAACTCTGAGTGTGTCGTCAAGTTTTTACAGGCGCATAACCCAGGTTCATGCTCGGCTTTCAGCATTGATGTGGTAGATTTATACTACTCCCTGCCGCACAAGGAAATGATGACTGCTGTTTCTGATTGCATCACTTCGGACAATGATGAAGAACAGTTTATAAGTGTTTGTGGTATTGCTGTGTCTGGGTTCCTTGAGCTGTTGTCTTTTTATGTTAAATCTACCTTTGTTGAATGGGAAGGCACACTCTATACCCAGAAAGCGGGTGTTTGTATTGGGTCTAAAGTAGCGCCTGCGCTTAGTGATATTTTTCTGTCATTCGTGGATAGAGCTATCCAGAAAGATTTGTGTGGAATGCCGTACCGAATTTTCAGATACGTCGATGATTTTTTATTCCTCATTGAAAAAACGGACTATGCTAAGCACATGTCTACAGTGTTAGAAGCATTTAAAGCTAATGCACAGGGTTTACAGTTCACCACTGAGGTACCGGTCGATAACCAGATACAATTTTTAGATTTATGTTTGACTGAGGGGAAGGGACACATGTGTTGAAATTACGCGCCACGTGCCAACAAACCGCTGCTGAACTATAAGTCACATCATTCTAAGGTAGTGAAATGTGGAATTGTTGTTTCATCCTTGTCATCTGCGTTGTCAAAATCTTGTCACCATGCTATGCAAGAAAGCTTTGATAATCAGGCTAAGACACTAAAGGAAGCAGGATATCCAGCTGAGCTTATCACTTTGGGTTGCAATAAAATAATTAAAAAGCTTAAAGCACCGACATTGCTGCCGTCTTCACAGAAAGAACAGAAACGGAAAAAGTTCGCAGTCCTTCCCTATGTGCATCGCCTGTCTCATGGTCTTAAAAATGTGGCCCATAGGTATAAAGTTGATGTGGTTTTTTCGGCCCCGAATAAGCTCAGTAAAATTTGTTCAGCAGTAGAAAATAAGTCCCGCAACCCCAAGAAATCTGTCGTCCTGTGGTGTTAAGCACGCTAAAAGTTTTGTGTCGTGCTCCAAAGGGGTAGTTTATAAAATCCCCCTATCCTGTGGTCAGATATACATTGGGCAAACGGGACGTTGTATTAACACACGACTCGGAGAACATCTCAATTCATTAGAATCTAATCGCTCCACTAATCTAGTTGATCATTGCCGAGAGTGTCAATCATGTTTTCCGTCCTTGCATTTTACTGACATTTTGTATAAACACCCCGACCAGTTGACCAGGGAAATTATCGAGGCGTATAACATGACAAAGAAACCAAGATTATGTGTCAGCCAACCATCCCTGCTCCTGCGTGACTGTGAGGTTGCATATCTGGACATCACATAGTAACACATGCGTTCTGATTTTGTGTTTTTTTTCGTTTTCTGTTTCCTTTTATAAGTGTGCTTCCTGTGATTAAACTTTAGTTGAGAGTCAGCGCTTGTTCCTGTGTATTCTTCGTCTAGTCCCCGTTTGTTCGCGCTGTTTTTTTGCATTACCCTCACTTAGCAGCAGCTTCGAAAACAACTTTCATCGCACTAATCACTTTGCTGCGCTGTTCGCCACAGGTTTACTTGCATCGGAGCTACGTACATGGCTGCGCTTCCGGTCATCTGCGTTAACACGTGGGCAACTGATTGACTGCCGGGATTCCAGCGGAGAGCGATACCACGTCATTACAGCATGTCAACTGGCCCCTGTGACCTGCCCCACGTGGCCTGCTGCCAGTTACAAAAGGAGCATCTGTTCCCCGTCTACCCTCCCTTAGCAGCAGCCTCGGAAACAGCTTTCATCGCACTAATCACTTTGCTGCGCTCTTTGCCGCAGGTTTACTTGCATCAGAGCTACGTACAAGGCTGTGTTTCCGGTCATCTGCGTTACTACTCGTGGGCAACTGATTGACTGCCGGGATTCCAGCGGAGAGCGATACCACGTCATTACAGCATGTCAACTGGCCCCTGTGACCTGCCCCACGTGGCCTGCTGCCAGTTACAAAAGGAGCATCTGTTCCCCGTCTACCCTCACTTAGCAGCAGCTTCGAAAACAGCTTTCATCGCACTAATCACTTTGCTGCGCTCTTTGCCGCAGGTTTACTTGCATCAGAGCTACGTACCAGGCTGTGCTTCCTGTCATCTGCGATTCCACACTTGGGAAACTGATTGACTGCCGGGATTCCAGCGGAGAGCGATACCACGTCATTACAGCATATCAACTGGCCGCTCTGACCTGCCCCACGTGGCCTGCTGCCAGCTAGAAAAGGAGCATCTGTTCCCCGTCTACCCTCACTTAGCAGCAGCTTCGAAAACAGCTTTCATCGCACTAATCACTTTGCTGCGCTCTTTGCCGCAGGTTTACTTGCATCAGAGCTACGTACCAGGCTGTGCTTCCTGTCATCTGCGATTCCACACTTGGGAAACTGATTGACTGCCGGGATTCCAGCGGACAGCGATACCACGTCATTACAGCATATCAACTGGCCGCTGTGACCTGCCCCACGTGGCCTGCTGCCAGCTAGAAAAGGAGCATCTGATCCCCGTCTGCCCTCACTTAGCACAAGCGGCGGAAACAACTTTCATCGCACTAACCATTTTGCTGCGCTGTTCGCCGCAGGTTTACTTGCATCAGAGCTACGTACCAGGCTGCGCTTCCGGTCATCTGCGTTTCCACACGTGGGCAACTGATTGACTGCCGGGATTCAGGCGGAGAGCGATACCACGTCATTACAGCATATCAACTGGCCCCTGTGACCTGTCCCACGTAATCTGCTGCCAGCAGGAAAAGGAGCATATCTGTTCCCCGTCTACCCTCACGTAGCAGCAGCTTCGAAAACAACTTTCATCGCACTAATCACTTTGCTGCGCTGTTCGCCACAGGTTTACTTGCATCGGAGCTACGTACATGGCTGCGCTTCCGGTCATCTGCGTTAACACGTGGGCACTGATTGACTGCCGCGATCCCAGCGGAGAGCGATACCACGTCATTACCGCATTTCACCTGGCCCCTCTGACCTGCACCACATCGTCTGCCAGCTAGAAAAGGAGCATCTGTTCCCCGTCAACTCTCACTTAGCAGCAGCGAGAACAGCTTTCATCGCACTAATTACTTTGCTGCGCTGTTCGCCGCAGGTATACTTGCATCAGAGCTACGTACCAGGCTGCGCTTCCGGTCATCTGCGTTTCCACACGTGGGCAACTGATTGACTGCCGGGATTCCAGCGGAGAACGATAACACGTCATTACAGCATATCAACTGGCCCCTGTGACCTGTCCCACGTAATCTGCTGCCAGCAGGAAAAGGAGCATATCTGTTCCCCGTCTACCCTCACTTAGCAGCAGCTTCGAAAACAACTTTCATCGCACTAATCACTTTGCTGCGCTGTTCGCCACAGGTTTACTTGCATCGGAGCTACGTACATGGCTGCGCTTCCGGTCATCTGCGTTAACACGTGGGCAACTGATTGACTGCCGCGATCCCAGCGGAGAGCGATACCACGTCATTACCGCATTTCACCTGGCCCCTGTGACCTGCACCACATCGTCTGCAGCTAGAAAAGGAGCATCTGTTCCCCGTCAACTCTCACTTAGCAGCAGCGAGAACAGCTTTCATCGCACTAATTACTTTGCTGCGCTGTTCGCCGCAGGTATACTTGCATCAGAGCTACGTACCAGGCTGCGCTTCCGGTCATCTGCGTTTCCACACGTGGCAACTGATTGACTGCCGGGATTCAGGCGGAGAGCGATACCACGTCATCACAGCATTTCACTTGGCCCCTCTAACCTGCACCACGTGGTCTACTGCCGCCTAAAAAAGGAGCATCTCTTCTCCGTCTACTCTCACTTAGCAGTAGCGGCGAAAACAGCTGTCATCATACAAATCACTTTTCTGCGCTCTTTGCTGCAGGTTCACTTGCATCAAAGCTACGTAAAAGGAACCAGCGAAAATAGACGCAAGACAAGAACAAAGGAGGCACACACCACAACGCTTGTCTTGCGTCTATTTTCGCTGGTTCCTTTTCTATGCAATATGAACCAACTAGCCCAGCAGTTTGCACTCCTGAACTACGTACAAGGCTGTGTTTCCGGTCATCTGCGTTACTACTCGTGGGCAACTGATTGACTGCCGGGATTCCAGCGGAGAGCGATACCACGTCATTACATCATCTAAACTGGCCCCTGTGACCTGCCCCACGTAATCTGCTGCCAGCAAGAAAAGGATCATCTGTTCCCCGTCTACCCTCACTTAGCAGCAGCTTCGAAAACAGCTTTCATCGCACTAATCACTTTGCTGCGCTCTTTGCCGCAGGTTTTACTTGCATCAGAGCTACGTACCAGGCTGTGCTTCCTGTCATCTGCGATTCCACACTTGGGAAACTGATTGACTGCCGGGATTCCAGCGGAGAGCGATACCACGCCATTACAGCATATCAACTGGCCGCTCTGACCTGCCCCACGTGGCTTGCTGCCAGCTAGAAAAGGAGCATCTGTTCCCCGTCTGCCCTCACTTAGCAGGAGCGAGGGAATCAACTTTCATCGCACTAATCACTTTGCTGCGCTGTTCGCCGCAGGTTTACTTGCATCAGAGCTACGTACCAGGCTGCGCTTCCGGTAATCTGCGTTAACACGTGGGCAACTGATTGACTGCCGGGATTCCAGCGGAGAGCGATACCACGTCATTACAGCATATCAACTGGCCGCTGTGACCTGCCCACGTGGCCTGCTGCCAGCTAGAAAAGGAGCATCTGATCCCCGTCTGCCCTCACTTAGCACGAGCGGCGGAAACAACTTTCATCGCACTAACCATATTTTTGCGCTGTTCGCCGCAGGTTTACTTGCATCAGAGCTACGTACCAGGCTGCGCTTCCGGTCATCTGCGTTAACACGTGGGCAACTGATTGACTGCCGGGATTCCAGCGGAGAGCGATAACACGTCATTACAGCATATCAACTGGCCCCTGTGACCTGTCCCACGTAATCTGCTGCCAGCAAGAAAAGGAGCATATCTGTTCCCCGTCTACCCTCACTTAGCAGCAGCTTCGAAAACAACTTTCATCGGACTAATCACTTTGCTGCGCTGTTCGCCACAGGTTTACTTGCATCGGAGCTACGTACATGGCTGCGCTTCCGGTCATCTGCGTTAACACGTGGGCAACTGATTGACTGCCGCGATTCCGGCGGAGAGCCATACCACCTCATTACAGAATATCAACTGACCCCTGTGACCTGCCCCACGTGGTATGCCGCCAGCTAGAAAAAGAGCATCTGTTCCCCGTCTACCCTCAATTAGCAGCAGCAGCGCAAACACCTTTCATCGTACCAATCACTTTGCTGCGCTCTTTGAAGCAGGTTTACTTGCATCAGAGCTACGTACAAGGCTGTGCTTCCTGTCATCTGCGTTACCACACATGGGCAACTGACCTCCTGCCAGTATTTCAGCGGAGAGCGATAGCTCGTGATTACAGCATATCGACTGGCCCTTGTGACCTGCCCCACCTGATCTGCTACCAGCAAGAAAAGGAGCATCTGTTCCCCGTCTAACCTCACTTAGCAGCAGCGGCGAAAACAACTTTCATCGCAATAATCACTTTTCTGCGCTCTTTGCCGCAGGTTGACTTGCATCAGAGCTACGTACCAGGCTGTGCTTCCGGTGATCTGCGTTTCCACACGTGGGCAACTGATTGACTGCCGGGATTCAGGCGGAGAGCGATACCACGTCATTACAGCATATCAACTGGCCCCTGTGACCTGCCCCACGTAATCTGCTGCCAGCTAGAAAAAGATAATCTGTTCCCCGTCTACCCTCCCTTAGCAGCAGCAGCGCAAACAGCTTTCATCGTACTAATCACTTTGCTGCGCTCTTTGCCGCAGGTTCAATTGAATCAGTGCTATGTACCAGGCTATGCTTCCGGTCATCTGCGTTACCACACGTGGGCAACTGACTGACTGCCGGTATTTCAGCGGAGAGAGATACCACGTCATTTCAGCATATCGACTGGCCCCTGTGGCCTGCCCCACCTGATCTGCTGCCAGAAAGAAAAGAAGCATCTGTTCCCCGTCTACCCTCACTTAGCAGCAGCGGCGAAAACAACTTTCATCGCACTAATCACATTGCTGCGCTCTTTGCCGCAGGTTTACTTGCATCAGAGCTACGTACCAGGCTGAGCTTCCGGTCATCTACGTACCACACGTTGACAACTGATTGACTGCCGGGATTCCAGCGGAGAGCGATAGCACGTCATTACAGCATATCAACTGGCCCCTGTGACCTGCCCCACCTGATCTGCTACCAGCAAGAAAAGGAGCATCTGTTCCCCATCTACCCTCACTTAGCAGCAGCGGCGAAAACAACTTTCATCGCACTAATCACTTTTCAGCGCTCTTTGCCGCAGGTTGACTTGCATCAGAGCTACGTACCAGGCTGTGCTTCCGGTCATCTGCGTTACCACATGTGAGCAACTGATTGACTGCCGGGACTCCAGCAGAGAGCGATACCACATCATTACAGCATATCAACTGGCCCCTGTGACCTACCCCACGTAATCTGCTGCCAGCAAGAAAAGGAGCATCTGTTCCCCGTCTACCCTCACTTAGCAGCAGCTTCGAAAACAGCTTTCATCGCACTAATCACTTTGATGCGCTCTTTGCCGCAGGTTTACTTGCATCAGAGCTACGTACCAGGCTGAGCTTCCGGTCATCTACGTACCACACGTTGACAACTGATTGACTGCCGGGATTCCAGCGGAGAGCGATAGCACGTCATTACAGCATATCAACTGGCCCCTGTGACCTGCCCCACCTGATCTGCTACCAGCAAGAAAAGGAGCATCTGTTCCCCGTCTACCCTCACTTAGCAGCAGCTTCGAAAACAACTTTCATCGCGCTAATCACTTTTCAGCGCTCTTTGCCGCAGGTTGACTTGCATCAGAGCTACGTACCAGGCTGTGCTTCCGGTCATCTGCGTTACCACATGTGAGCAACTGATTGACTGCCGGAATTCCAGCGGAGTGCGATACCACATCATTACAGCATATCAACTGGCCCCTGTGACGAGCCCCACATGGCCTGCTGCCAGCTAGAAAAGTAGCATCTGTTCCCCGTCTGCCCTCACTTGGCAGCAGCGGCGAAAACACCTTTCATCGCACTAATCACTTTGCAGCGCTCTTTGCCGCAGGTTGACTTGCATCAGAGCTACGTACCAGACTCTGGTTGCACTTGTCGCGGGGCTAGTTGGTGCATAGTTCTATGTACAAATGTTAGCGCAAAAATATAAGCGACAATCACAAGATCACTTAGCAGCAGCGGCGAAAACAGCTTTCATCGCAATAATCACTTTGCTGCGCTCTCCGCCGAGGCTTACTTGCATCAGAGCTACGTACCAGGCTGTGCTTCCTGTCATCTGTGTAACAAGTGGGCAACTCATTGACTGCCGGGGTTCCAGCGGAGAGCGATACCATGTCATTACCGCATTTCACCTGGCCCCTCTGACCTGCACCACATCGTCTGCCGGCTAGAAAAGGAGCATCTGTTCCCCGTCTACCCTCACTTAGCAGCAGCTTCGAAAACAGCTTTCATCGCAATAATCACTTTGCTGCGCTCTTTGCCGCAGGTTTACTTGCATCAGAGCTACGTACCAGGCTGTGCTTCCTGTCATCTGCGATTCCACACTTGGGAAACTGATTGACTGCCGGGATTCCAGCGGAGAGCGATACCACGTCATTACAGCATATCAACTGGCCGCTCTGACCTGCCCCACGTGGCCTGCTGCCAGCTAGAAAAGGAGCATCTGTTCCCCGTCTGCCCTCAATTAGCAGGAGCGAGGGAATCAACTTTCATCGCACTAATCACTTTGCTGCGCTGTTCGCCGCAGGTTTACTTGCATCAGAGCTACGTACCAGGCTGCGCTTCCGGTAATCTGCGTTAACACGTGCGCAACTGATTGACTGCCGGGATTAAAGCGGAGAGCGATACCACGTCATTACAGCATATCAACTGGCCGCTGTGACCTGCCCCACGTGGCCTGCTGCCAGCTAGAAAAGGAGCATCTGATCCCCGTCTGCCCTCACTTAGCACGAGCGGCGGAAACAACTTTCATCGCACTAACCATTTTGCTGCGCTGTTCGCCGCAGGTTTACTTGCATCAGAGCTACGTACCAGGCTGCGCTTCCGGTCATCTGCGTTAACACGTGGGCAACTGATTGACTGCCGGGATTCCAGCGGAGAGCGATAACACGTCATTACAGCATATCAACTGGCCCCTGCGACCTGTCCCACGTAATCTGCTGCCAGCGAGAAAAGGAGCATATCTGTTCCCCGTCTACCCTCACTTAGCAGCAGCTTCGAAAACAACTTTCATCGCACTAATCACTTTGCTGCGCTGTTCGCCACAGGTTTACTTGCATCGGAGCTACGGACATGGCTGCGCTTCCGGTAATCTGCGTTAACACGTGGGCAACTGATTGACTGCCGGGATTCCAGCGGAAAGCGATACCACGTCATTACAGCATATCAACTGGCCGCTGTGACCTGCCCCACGTGGCCTGCTGCCAGCTAGAAAAGGAGCATCTGATCCCCGTCTGCCCTCACTTAGCACGAGCGGCGGAAACAACTTTCATCGCACTAACCATTTTGCTGCGCTGTTCGCCGCAGGTTTACTTGCATCAGAGCTACGTACCAGGCTGCGCTTCCGGTCATCTGCGTTAACACGTGGGCAACTGATTGACTGCCGGGATTCCAGCGGAGAGCGATAACACGTCATTACAGCATATCAACTGGCCCCTGCGACCTGTCCCACGTAATCTGCTGCCAGCGAGAAAAGGAGCATATCTGTTCCCCGTCTACCCTCACTTAGCAGCAGCTTCGAAAACAACTTTCATCGCACTAATCACTTTGCTGCGCTGTTCGCCACAGGTTTACTTGCATCGGAGCTACGGACATGGCTGCGCTTCCGGTAATCTGCGTTAACACGTGGGCAACTGATGGACTGCCGGGATTCCAGCGGAGAGCGATAACACGTCATTACAGCATATCAACTGGCCCCTGTGACCTGTCCCACGTAATCTGCTGCCAGCAAGAAAAGGAGCATATCTGTTCCCCGTCTACCCTCACTTAGCAGCAGCTTCGAAAACAACTTTCATCGCACTAATCACTTTGCTGCGCTGTTCGCCACAGGTTTACTTGCATCGGAGCTACGTACATGGCTGCGCTTCCGGTCATCTGCGTTAACACGTGGGCAACTGATTGACTGCCGCGATTCCGGCGGAGAGCGATACCACCTCATTACAGAATATCAACTGACCCCTGTGACCTGCCCCACGTGGTATGCCGCCAGCTAGAAAAAGAGCATCTGTTCCCCGTCTACCCTCAATTAGCAGCAGCAGCGCAAACACCTTTCATCGTACCAATCACTTTGCTGCGCTCTTTGAAGCAGGTTTACTTGCATCAGACCTACGTACAAGGCTGTGCTTCCTGTCATCTGCGTTACCACACATGGGCAACTGACCGACTGCCAGTATTTCAGCGGAGAGCGATAGCACGTGATTACAGCATATCGACTGGCCCTTGTGACCTGCCCCACCTGATCTGCTACCAGCAAGAAAAGTAGCATCTGTTCCCCGTCTAACCTCACTTAGCAGCAGCGGCGAAAACAACTTTCATCGCAATAATCACTTTTCTGCGCTCTTTGCCGCAGGTTGACTTGCATCAGAGCTACGTACCAGGCTGTGCTTCCGGTCATCTGAGTTACCACACGTGAGCAACTGATTGACTGCCGGGACTCCAGCAGAGAGCGATACCACGCCATTTTAGCATATCAACTGGCCCCTGTGACCTACCCCACGTAATCTGCCTCCAGCAAGAAAAGGAGCATCTGTTCCCCGTCTACCCTCACTTAGCAGCAGCTTCTAAAACAGCTTTCATCGCACTTATCCCTTTTCAGCGCTCTTTGCCGCAGGTTGACTTGCATCAGAGCTACGTACGAGACTCTGGTAACACTTGTTGCGGGGCTAGTTGGTGCATAGTTCTATGTACAAATGTTACCGCAAAAAAAAATAAGGGGCAATCACAAGATCACTTAGCAGCAGCGTCGAAAACAGCTTTAATCGCAATAATCACTTTGCTGCGCTCTTCGCCGAGGTTTACTTGCATCAGAGCTACATACCAGGCTGTGCTTCCTGTCATCTGCGTTACAAGTGGGCAACTGATTGACTGGCGCGGTTCCAGCGGAGAGCGATACCACGTCATTACCGCATTTCACCTGGCCCCTCTGACCTGCACCACGTGGTCTAATGCGGGCTAGAAAAGGAGCATCTGTTCCCTGTCTACTGTCACTTAGCAGCAGCGGCGAAAACAGCTTTCATCGCACTAGTCACTTTGCTGCGTTCTTTGCCGCAGGTTTACTTGCATCAGGGCTACGTACAAGGCTGTGCTTCCGGTCATTTGCGTTACCACACGTAGGCAACTGACTGACTGCCGGGATTCCTGCGGAGAGCGATACCACATCATTACAGCAATTGACTTGTCCCCTATGACCTGCACCACGTGGTCTAATGCCGGCTAGAAAAGGAGCATCTGCTCCCCGTCTACTCTCACTTAGCAGCAGCGGCGAAAACGGCTTTCATCGCACTAATCACTTTGCTGCGCTGTTCAACGCAGGTGTACTTGCATCAGAGCTACGTACCAGGCTGCGCTTCCGGTCATCTGCGTTTCCACACGTGGGCAACTGATTAACTGCCGGGATTCAGGCGGAGAGCGATACCACGTCATCACAGCATTTCACCTGGCCCCTCTAACCTGCACCACGTGGTCTACTGCCGCCTAAAAGAGGTGCATCTGTTCCCCGTCTACCCTCACTTAGCAGCAGCGGCGAAAACAGCTGTCATCATACAAATCACTTTTCTGCGCTCTTTGCTGAAGGTTTACTTGCATCAGAGCTACGTACAAGGCAGTGTTTCCGGTCATCTGCGTTACCACACGTGGGCAACTGATTGACTGCCGGAACTCCAGCAGAGAGCGATACCACGTCATTATAGCATATCAACTGGCCCCTGTCACCTGCCCCACGCAATCTGCTGCCAGCAAGAAAAAGGGCATCTATTCCCCGTCTACCCTGACTTAGCAGCAGCTTCGAAAACAGCTTTCATCGCAATAATCACTTTGCTGCGCTCTTTGCCGCAGGTTTACATGCATCAGACCTACGTACCAGGCTGTGCTTCCTGTCATCTGCGTTTCCACACTTGGGAAACTGATTGACTGCCGGGATTGCAGCGGAGAGCGATACCACGTCATTACAGCATATCAACTGGCCTCTGTGACCTGCCCCACGTAATCCGCTGCCAGCAAGAAAAGGAGCATCTGTTCCCCGTCTACCCTCACTTAGCAGCACCTTCGAAAACAACTTTCATCGCACTAATCACTTTGCTGCGCTCTTTGCCGCAGGTTTACTTTCATCAGAGCTACGTACCAGGCTGTGCTTCCTGTCATCTGCGTTTCCACACTTGGGAAACTGATTGACTGCCGAGATTCCAGCGGAGAGCGATACCACGTCATTACAGCATATCAACTGGCCTCTGTGACCTGCCCTACGTGGTCTACTGCCAGCAAGAAAAGGAGCATCTGTTCACCGTCTACCCTCACTTAGCAGCAGCTTCGAAAACAGCTTTCATCGCAATAATCACTTTGCTGCGCTCTTTGCCGCAGGTTTACTTGCATCAGAGCTACGTACCAGGCTGTGCTTCCTGTCATCTGCGTTTCCACACTTGGGAAACTGATTGACTGCCGAGATTCCAGCGGAGAGCGATACCACGTCATTACAGCATATCAACTGGCCTCTGTGACCTGCCCTACGTGGTCTACTGCCAGCAAGAAAAGGAGCATCTGTTCACCGTCTACCCTCACTTAGCAGCAGCTTCGAAAACAGCTTTCATCGCACTAATCACTTTGCTGCGCTCTTTGCCGCAGGTTTACTTGCATCATAGCTACGTACCAGGCTGCGCTTCCTGTCATCTGCGTTACCACACGTGGGCAACTGACTGACTGCCAGTATTTCAGCGGAGAGCGATAGCACGTCATTACAGCGTATCGACTGGCCCCTGTGACCTGCCCCACCTGATCTGCTACCAGCAAGAAAAGGAGCATCTGTTCCCCATCTACCCTCACTTAGCAGCAGCGGCGAAAACAACTTTCATCGCACTAATCACTTTTCTGCGCTCTTTGCCGCAGGTTGACTTGCATCAGAGCTACGTACCAGGCTGTGCTTCCGGTCATCTGAGTTACCACACGTGAGCAACTGATTGACTGCCGGGACTCCAGCAGAGAGCGATACCACGTCATTTTAGCATATCAACTGGCCCCTGTGACCTACCCCACGTAATCTGCCTCCAGCAAGAAAAGGAGCATCTGTTCCCCGTCTACCCTCACTTAGCAGCAGCTTCTAAAACAGCTTTCATCGCACTTATCCCTTTTCAGCGCTCTTTGCCGCAGGTTGACTTGCATCAGAGCTACG
Organism: Amblyomma americanum; assembly: GCF_052857255.1. Taxonomy (NCBI): domain Eukaryota; kingdom Metazoa; phylum Arthropoda; class Arachnida; order Ixodida; family Ixodidae; genus Amblyomma; species Amblyomma americanum. Next base: position 478,052 of record NW_027526512.1, on the reverse strand, counting down.
TACGAGACTCTGGTAACACTTGTTGCGGGGCTAGTTGGTGCATAGTTCTATGTACAAATGTTACCGCAAAAAACAAAATAAGGGGCAATCACAAGATCACTTAGCAGCAGCGTCAAAAACAGCTTTAATCGCAATAATCACTTTGCTGCGCTCTTCGCCGAGGTTTACTTGCATCAGAGCTACATACCAGGCTGTGCTTCCTGTCATCTGCGTTACAAGTGGGCAACTGACTGACTGGCGCGGTTCCAGCGGAGAGCGATACCACGTCATTACCGCATTTCACCTGGCCCCTCTGACCTGCACCACGTGGTCTAATGCCGCCTAAAAGAGGTGCATCTGTTCCCCGTCTACCCTCACTTAGCAGCAGCGGCGAAAACAGCTGTCATCATACAAATCACTTTTCTGCGCTCTTTGCTGAAGGTTTACTTGCATCAGAGCTACGTACAAGGCAGTGTTTCCGGTCATCTGCGTTACTACTCGTGGGCAATTGATTGGCTGCCGGGATTCCAGCGGAGAGCGATACCACGTCATTACAGCATATCAACTGGCCCCTTTGACCTGTCAAACGTGGTCTGTCGCCAGCTAGAAAAAGAGCATCTGTTCCCCGTGTACCCTCACTTAGCAGCAGCAGCGCAAACAGCTTTCATCGTACTAATCACTTTGCTGCGCTCTTTGCCGCAGGTTCACTTGAATCAGTGCTATGTACCAAGCTATGCTTCCGGTCATCTGCGTTACCACACGTGGGCAACTGATTGACTGCCGGAACTCCAGCAGAGAGCGATACCACGTCATTATAGCATATCAACTGGCCCCTGTGACCTGCCCCATGTAATCTGCTGCCTGCAAGAAAAGGGGCATCTATTCCCCGTCTACCCTGACTTAGCAGCAGCTTCGAAAACAGCTTTCATTGCAATAATCACTTTGCTGCGCTCTTTGCCGCAGGTTTACATGCATCAGACCTACGTACCAGGCTGTGCTTCCTGTCATCTGCGTTTCCACACTTGGGAAACTGATTGACTGCCGGGATTGCAGCGGAGAGCGATACCACGTCATTACAGCATATCAACTGGCCTCTGTGACCTGCCCTACGTGGTCTACTGCCGGCTAGAAAAGCAGCATCTGTTCCCCGTCTACTCTCACTTAGCAGCAGCGGCGAAAACAGCTTTCATCGTACTAATCACTTTGCTGCGCTCTTTGACGCAGGTTTACTTGAATCAGTGCTATGTACCAGGCTATGCTTTCGGTCATCTGCGTTACCACACGTGGGCAACTGACTGACTGCCGGTATTACAGCAGAGAGTGATACCACGTCATTACATCATCTAAACTGGCCTCTGTGACCTGCCCCACGTAATCCGCTGCCAGCAAGAAAAGGAGCATCTGTTCCCCGTCTACCCTCACTTAGCAGCACCTTCGAAAACAACTTTCATCGCACTAATCACTTTGCTGCGCTCTTTGCCGCAGGTTTACTTGCATCAGAGCTACGTACCAGGCTGTGCTTCCTGTCATCTGCGTTTCCACACTTGGGAAACTGATTGACTGCCGAGATTCCAGCGGAGAGCGATACCACGTCATTACAGCATATCAACTGGCCTCTGTGACCTGCCCTACGTGGTCTACTGCCAGCAAGAAAAGGAGCATCTGTTCACCGTCTACCCTCACTTAGCAGCAGCTTCGAAAACAGCTTTCATCGCACTAATCACTTTGCTGCGCTCTTTGCCGCAGGTTTACTTGCATCATAGCTACGTACCAGGCTGCGCTTCCTGTCATCTGCGTTACCACACGTGGGCAACTGACTGACTGCCAGTATTTCAGCGGAGAGCGATAGCACGTCATTACAGCATATCGACTGGCCCCTGTGACCTGCCCCACCTGATCTGCTACCAGCAAGAAAAGGAGCATCTACCCTCACTTAGCAGCAGCTTCGAAAACAGCTTTCATCGCACTAATCACTTTGCTGCGCTCTTTGCCGCAGGTTTACTTGCATCAGAGCTACGTACCAGGCTGTGCTTCCTGTCATCTGCGTTACCACACTTGGGAAACTGATCGACTGCCATGATTCCAGCGGAGAGCGATACCACGTCATTACAGCATATCAACTGGCCCCTGCGACCTGCCCCACATGGCCTGCTGCCAGCTAGAAAAGGAGCATCTGTTCCCCGTCTGCCCTCACTTGGCAGCAGCGGCGAAAACAGCTTTCATCGCACTAATCACTTTGCGGCGCTCTTTGCCGCAGGTTGACTTGCATCAGAGCTACGTACCAGACTCTGGTAACACTTGTTGCGGGGCTAGTTGGTGCGTAGTTCTACGTACAAATGTTAACGCAAAAATATAAGAGACAATCACAAGATCACTTAGCAGCAGCGGCGAAAACAGCTTTCATCGCAATGATCATTTTGCTGCGCTCTTCGCCGAGGTTTACTTGCATCAAAGCTACGTACCAGGCTGTGCTTCCTGTCATCTGCGTTTCCACACTTGGGAAACTGATTGACTGCCGGGATTCCAGCGGAGAGCGATACCACGTCATTACAACATATCAACTGGCCCCTGTGACCTGCCAAACGTGGCCTGCTGCCAGCTACAAAAGGAGCATCTGTTCCCCGTCTACCCTCACTTAGCAGCAGATTCGAGAACAGCTTTCATCGCACTAATCACTTTGCTGCGCTCTTTGCCGCAGGTTTAGTTGCATCAGAGCTACGTACCAGGCTGCGCTTCCTGTCATCTGCGTTACCACACGTGGGCAACTGACTGACTGCCAGTATTTCAGCGGAGAGCGATAGAACGTCATTACAGCATATCGACTGGCCCCTGTGACCTGCCCCACCTGATCTGCTACCAGCAAGAAAAGGAGCATCTGTTCCCCATCTACCCTCACTTAGCAGCAGCGGCGAAAACAACTTTCATCGCACTAATCACTTTTCTGTGCTCTTTGCCGCAGGTTGACTTGCATCTGAGCTACGTACCAGGCTGTGCTTCCAGTCATCTGCGTTACCACACGTGAGCAACTGATTGACTGCCGGGACTCCAGCAGAGAGCGATGCCACGTCATTACAGCATATCAACTGGCCCCTGTGACCTACCCCACGTAATCTGCTGCCAGCAAGAAAAGGAGCATCTGTTACCCGTCTACCCTCACTTACCAGCAGCTTCGAAAACAGCTTTCATCGCACTAATCACTTTGCTGCGCTGTTCGCCGCAGGTGTACTTGCATCAGAGCTACGTACCAGGCTGCGCCTCCGGTCATCTGCGTTTCCACACGTGGGCAACTGATTGACTGCCGGGATTCCAGCGGAGAGCGATACCACGTCATTACAGCATATCAACTGGCCGCTCTGACATGCCCCACGTGGCCTGCTGCCAGCAAGAAAAGGAGCATCTGTTCCCCGTCTACCCTCACTTAGCAGCAGCTTCGAAAACAGCTTTCATCGGACTAATCACTTTGCTGCGCTCTTTGCCGCAGGTTTACTTGCATCAGAGCTACGTACCAGGCTGTGCTTCCTGCCATCTGTGTTACCACACGTGCGCAACTGACTGACTGCCAGTATTTCAGCGGAGAGCGATAGCACGTCATTACAGCATATCGACTGGCCCCTGTGACCTGCCCCACCTGATCTGCTACCAGCAAGAAAAGGAGCATCTCTTCCCCGTCTACTCTCACTTAGCAGCAGCTTCGAAAACAGCTTTCATCGCACTAATCACCTTTCTGCGCTCTTTGCCGCAGGTTGAATTGCATCAGCGCTACGTACCAGACTCTGTTAACACTTGTTGCGGGGCTAGTTGGTGCATAGTTCTATGTACAAATGTTAGCGCAAAAATATAGGAGACAATCACAAGATCACTTAGCAGCAGCGGCAAAAACAGCTTTCATCGCAATAATCATTTTGCTGCGCTCTTCGCCGAGGTTTACTTGCATCAGAGCTACGTACGAGGCTGTGCTTCCGGTCATCTGCGTTTCCACACGTGGGCAACTGATTGACTGCCGGGATTCCAGCGGAGAGCGATACCACGTCATTACAGCATATCAACTGGCCGCTCTGACATGCCCCACGTGGCCTGCTGCCAGCAAGAAAAGGAGCATCTGTTCCCCGTCTACCCTCACTTAGCAGCAGCTTCGAAAACAGCTTTCATCGGACTAATCACTTTGCTGCGCTCTTTGCCGCAGGTTTACTTGCATCAGAGCTACGTACCAGGCTGTGCTTCCTGCCATCTGTGTTACAAGTGGGCAACTGATTGACTGGCGGGGTTCCAGCGGAAAGCGATACCACGCATCACAGCATTTCACCTGGCCCCTCTAACCTGAACCACGCAGTCTACTGCCGCCTAAAAAAGGAGCATCTGTTCCCCGTCTACTCTCACTTAGCAGCAGAGGCGTAAAAAGCTGTCATCATACAAATCACTTTTTTGCGCTCTTTGCTGCAGGTTTACTTGCATCATAGCTACGTACAAGGCTGTGTTTCCGGTCATCTGCGTTACTACTCGTGGGCAACTGATTGACTGCCGGGATTCCAGCGGAAAGCGATACCACGTCATTACAGCATATCAACTGGCCCCTGTGACCTGCCCCACGTGGTCTCTCGCCAGCTAGAAAAAGAGCATCTGTTCCCCGTCTACCCTCACTTAGCAGCAGCGGCGAAAACAACTTTCATCGCACTAATCACTTTGCTGCGCTCTTCGCCGCAGGTTTACTTGCATCAGAGCTACGTACCAGGCTGTGCTTCCTGTCATCTGTGTTACCACACGTGCGCAACTGACTGACTGCCAGTATTTCAGCGGAGAGCGATAGCACGTCATTACAGCATATCGACTGGCCCCTGTGACCTGCCCCACCTGATCTGCTACCAGCAGGAAAAGGAGCATCTGTTCCCCGTCTACCCTCACTTAGCAGCAGCGGCGAAAACAACTTTCATCGCACTAATCACTTTTCTGCGCTCTTTGCCGCAGGTTGACTTGCATCAGAGCTACGTACCAGGCTATGCTTCCGGTCGTCTGCGTTACCACACGTGAGCAACTCATTGACTGCCGGGACTCCAGCAGAGAGCGATACCACGTAATTACAGCATATCAACTGGCCCCTGTGACCTACCCCACGTAATCTGCTGCCAGCAAGAAAAAGAGCATCTGTTCCCCGTCTACCCTCACTTAGCAGCAGCGGCGAAAACAACTTTCATCGCACTAATCACTTTGCTGCGCTCTTCGCCGAGGTTTACTTGCATCAGAGCTACGTACCAGGCTGTGCTTCCTGTCATCTGCGTTTCCACACTTGGGAAACTGATTGACTGCCGGAATTCTGGCGGAGAGCGATACCACGTCATTACAGCATATCAACTGGGCCCTGTGACCTGCCCCACGTGGCCTGCTGCCAGCTAGAAAAGGAGCATCTGGTCCCCGTCTGCCCTCACTTAGCAGGAGCGGCGAAAACAACTCTCATCGCTCTAATCACTTTGCTGCGCTCTTCGCCGCAGGTTTACTTGCATCAGAGCTACGTACCAGGCTGTGCTTCCTGTCATCTGTGTTACCACAAGTGGGCAACTGATTGACTGCAGGGACTCCAGCGGAGAGCGATACCACGTCATTACAGCATATCAACTGGCCCCTGTGACCTGCCCCACGTAATCTGCTGCCACCAAGAAAAGGAGCATCTGTTCCCCGTCTACCCTCACTTAGCAGCAGCTTCGAAAACAGCTTTCATTGCACTAATCACTTTGCTGCGCTCTTTGCCGCAGGTTTATTTGCATCAGAGCTACGTACCAGGCTGTGCTTCCTGTCATCTGAGTTTCCACACTTGGGAAACTGATTGACTGCCGGAATTCCAGCGGAGAGCAATACCACGTCATTACAGCATATCAACTGGCCCCTGTGACCTGCCCCACGTGGCCTGCTGCCAGCTAGAAAAGGAGCATCTGTTCCCCGTCTACCCTCACTTAGCAGCAGCGGCGAAAACAACTTTCATCGCACTAATCACTTTGCTGCGCTCTTTGCCGCAGGTTGACTTGCATCAGAGCTACGTACAAGGCTGTGCTTCCGGTCGTCTCCGTTACCACACGTGAGCAACTGATTGACTGCCGGGACTCCAGCAGAGAGCGATACCACGTCATTACAGCATATCAACTGGCCCCTGTGACTTACCCCACGTAATCTCCTGCCAGCAATAAAAGGAGCATCTGTTCCCCGTCTACCCTCACTTAGCAGGAGCGGCGGAAAGAACTTTCATCGCACTAATCACTTTGCTGCGCTGTTCGCCGCAGGTTTACTTGCATCAGAGCTACGTACCAGGCTGAGCTTCTGGTCATCTACGTAACCGCACGTTGACAACTGATTGACTGCCGGGATTCCAGCGTAGAGTGATACCACGTCATTATAGCATATCAACTGGCCCCTGTGACCTGCCCCACGTGGTCTGCTGCCACCTAGAAAAGGAGCATCTGTTCCTCGTCTACCCTCAATTAGCAGGAGCGGCGAAAACAGCTTTCATCGCACTAATCACTTTGCTGCGCTCTTTGCCGCCGCTTTATTTGCATCAGAGCTACGTACCAGGCTGTGCTCCCTGTCATCTGAGTTTCCACACTTGGGAAACTGATTGACTGCCGGAATTCCAGCGGAGAGCGATACCACGTCATTACAGCATATCAACTGGCCCCTGTGACCTGCCCCACGTGGCCTGCTGCCAGCTAGAAAAGGAGCATCTGTTCCCCGTCTACCCTCACTTATCAGCAGCGGCGAAAACAACTTTCATCGCACTAATCACTTTTCTGCGCTCTTTGCCGCAGGTTGACTTGCATCAGAGCTACGTACCAGGCTGTGCTTCCGGTCGTCTGCGTTACCACACGTGAGCAACTGATTGACTGCCGGGACTCCAGCAGAGAGCGATACCACGTCATTACAGCATATCAACTGGCCCCTGTGACCTACCCCACGTAATCTGCTGCCAGCAAGAAAAGGAGCATCTGTTCCCAGTCTACCCTCACTTAGCAGGAGCGGCGGAAACAACTTTCATCGCACTAATCACTTTGCTGCGCTGTTCGCCGCAGGTTTACTTGCATCAGAGCTACGTACCAGGCTGCGCTTCCGGTCATCTGCGTTAACACGTGGGCAACTGATTGACTGCCGGGATTCCAGCGGAGAGCGATACCACGTCATTACAGCATGTCAACTGGCCCCTGTGACCTGCCCCACGTGGCCTGCTGCCAGTTACAAAAGGAGCATCTGTTCCCCGTCTACCCTCCCTTAGCAGCAGCCTCGAAAACAGCTTTCATCGCACTAATCACTTTGCTGCGCTCTTTGCCGCAGGTTTACTTGCATCAGAGCTACGTACCAGGCTGTGCTTCCTGTCATCTGCGTTTCCACACTTGGGAAACTGATTGACTGCCGGGATTCTAGCGGAGAGCGATAGCACGTCATTACAGCATATCGACTGGCCCCTGTGACCTGCCCCACCTGATCTGCTACCAGCAAGAAAAGGTGCATCTGTTCCCCGTCTACCCTCATTTAGCAGCAGCGGCGAAAACAACCTTCATCGCACTAATCACTTTTCTGCGCTCTTTGCCGCAGGTTGACTTGCATCAGAGCTACGTACCAGGCTATGCTTCCGGTCGTCTGCGTTACCACACGTGAGCAACTCATTGACTGCCGGGACTCCAGCAGAGAGCGATACCACGTAATTACAGCATATCAACTGGCCCCTGTGACCTACCCCACGTAATCTGCTGCCAGCAAGAAAAGGAGCATCTGTTCCCCGTCTACCCTCACTTAGCAGCAGCTTCGATAACAGCTTTCATCGCAATAATCACTTTGCTGCGCTCTTCGCCGCAGGTTGACTTGCATCACAGCTACGTAGCGGGCTGTGCTTCCTGTCATCTGCGTTTCCACACTTGGGATACTGATTGACTGCCGGGATTCCAGCGGAGAGCGATACCACGTCATTACAGCATATCAACTGGCCGCTGTGACCTGCCCCACGTGGCCTGCTGCCAGCTAGAAAAGGAGCATCTGTTCCTCGTCTGCCCTCACTTAGCAGGAGCAGCGGAAACAACTTTCATCGCACTAATCACTTTGCTGCGCTATTCGCAGCAGGTTTACTTGCATCAGAGCTACGTACCAGGCTGCGCTTCCGGTCATCTGCGTAACACGTGGGCAACTGATTGACTGCCGGGATTCCAGCGGAGAGCGATACCACGTCATTACAGCATATCAACTGGCCCCTGTGACTTGCCCCACGTGGCCTGCTGCCAGCTACAAAAGGAGCGTCTGTTCCCCGTCTACCCTCACTTAGCAGCAGCTTCGAAAACAGCTTTCATCGCACTAATCACTTTGCTGCGCTCTTTGCCGCAGGTTTGCTTGCATCAGAGCTACGTACCAGGCTGTGCTTCCTGTCATCTGCGATTCCACACTTGGGAAACTGATTGACTGCCGGGATTCCAGCGGAGAGCGATACCACGTCATTACAGCATATTAACTGGCCCCTGTGACCTGCCCCACGTAATCTGCTGCCAGCAAGAAAAGGAGCATCTCTTCCCCGTCTACCCTCACTTAGCAGCAGCTTCGAAAGCACCTTTCATCGTACCAATCACTTTGCTGCGCTCTTTGCCGCAGGTTTTCTTGCATAAGAGCTACGTACAAGGCTTTGCTTCCTGTCATCTGCGTTACCACACGTGGGCAACTGACTGACTGCCAGTATTTCAGCGGAGAGCGATAGCACGTCATTACAGCATATCGACTGGCCGCTGTGACCTGCCCCACGTGGCCTGCTGCCAGCTAGAAAAGGAGCATCTGTTCCTCGTCTGCCCTCAGTTAGCAGGAGCAGCGGAAACAAATTTCATCGCACTAATCACTTTGCTGCGCTGTTCGCAGCAGGTTTACTTGCATCAGAGCTACGTACCAGGCTGCGCTTCCGGTCATCTGCGTTAACACGTGGGCAACTGATTGACTGGCGGGGTTCCAGCGGAGAGCGATACCACGTCATTACAGCATATCAACTGGCCCCTCTGACCTGCACCACGTGGTCTACTGCCGGCTAGAATAGGAGCATCTGTTCCCCGTCTACTCTCACTTAGCAGCAGCGGCGAAAACAGCTGTCGTCGCACAAATCACTTTTCTGCGCTCTTTGCTGCAGGTTTACTTGCACCACAGCTACGTACAAGGCTGTGTTTCCGGTCATCTGCGTTACTACACGTGGGCAACTGATTGACTGCCGGGACTCCAGCGGAGAGCGATACCACGTCATTACAGCATATCAAATGGCCCCTGTGACCTGCCCCACGTGGTCTGTCGCCAGCTAGAAAAAGAGCATCTGTTCCCCGTCTACCCTCACTTTGCAGCAGCAGCGCAAACAGCTTTCATCGCACTAATCACTTTTCTGCGCTCTTTGCCGCAGGTTGACTTGCATCACAGCTACGTACCAGGCTGTGCTTCCGGTCATCTGCGTTACCACACGTGGGCAACTGATTGACTGCCGGGACTCCAACGGAGAGCGATACCACGTCATTACAGCATATCAACTGGCCCCTGTGACCTGCCCCACGTGGACTGCTGCCAGCTAGAAAAGGAGCATCTGTTCCCCGTCTACCCTCACTTAGCAACAGCGGCGGAAAACAACTTTCATCGCACTAATCACTTTGCTGCGCTGTTCGCCGCAGGTTTACTTGCATCAGAGCTACGTACCAGGCTGCGCTTCCGGTCTTCTGCGTTAACACGTGGGCAACTGATTGACTGCCGGGATTCCGGCGGAGAGCGATACATCCTCATTACAGAATATTAACTGGCCCCTGTGACCTGCCCCACGTGGTATGCCGCCAGCTTGAAAAAGAGCATCTGTTCCCCGTCTACCCTCAATAAGCAGCAGCGGCGAAAACAACTTTCATCGCACTAATCACTTTTCTGCGCTCTTTGCCGCAGGTTGACTTGCATTAGAGCTACGTACCAGGCTGTGCTTCCTGTCATCTCCGTTACCACACGTGGGAAACTGATTGACTCCCGGAACTCCAGCGGAGAGCGATACCACGTCATTACAGCATATCAACTGGCCCCTGTGACCTGCCCCATGTAATCTGCTGCCAGCTAGAAAAGGAGCATCTGTTCCCCGGCTACCCTCACTTAGCAGTAGCTTCAAAAAACAGCTTTCATCGCACAAATCACTTTGCTGCGCTCCTTGCCGCAGGGTTACTTGCATCAGAGCTACGTACAAAGCTGTGTTTCCGGTCATCTGCGTTACTACATGTGGGCAACTGATTGACTCCCGGAACTCCAGCGGAATGCGATACCACGTCATTAAAGCATATCAACTGGCCCCTGTGACCTGCCCCATGTAATCTGCTGCCAGCAAGAAAAGGAGCATCTGTTCCCCGTCTGCTCTCACTAAGCAGCAGCGGTGAAAACAGCTTTCATCGTACTAATCACTTTGCTGCGCTCTTTGCCGCAGGTTTACTTGCATCAGAGCTACGTACCAGGCTGACCTTCCGGTCATATGCGTTACCACACGTTGGCAACTGACTGACTGCCGGTATTCCAGCAGAGAGCGATATCACATCATTACATCATCTAAACTGGGCCCTGTGACCTGCCCAACGTGGTCTGCTGCCGGATAGAAAAGAAGCATCTGTTCCCCGTCTACCCTCACTTAGCAGCAGCGGCGAAACCAACTTTCATCGCACTAATTACTTTGCTGCGCTCTGTGCCGCAGGTTTACTTGCATCAGAGCTACGTACCAGGCTGAGCTTGCGGTCATATGGGTTACCACACGTTGGCAACTGACTTACTGCCGGTATTCCAGCAGAGAGCGATACCACGTCATTACATCATCTAAACTGGCCCCTGTGACCTGTCCAACGTGGCCTGCTGCCGGATGGATAAGAAGCATTTGTTCCCCGTCTACCCTCACTTAGCAGCAGCGGCGAAAACAGCTTTCATCGCACAAATCACTTTTCTGCGCTCTTTGCTGCAGGTTTTCTTGCATCAGAGCTACGTACCAGGTTCTGCTTCCGGTCATCTGCGTTAACACGTGGGCAACTGATTGACTGCCGGGATTCCGGCGGAGAGCGATAACACCTCATTACAGAATATCAACTGGACCCTGTGACCTGCCCCACGTGGTATGCCGCCAGCTAGAAAAAGAGCATCTGTTCCCCGTCTACCCTCAATTAGCAGCAACAGCAGCGCAAACAGCTTTCATCGTACTAATCACTTTTCTGCGCTCTTTGCCGCAGGTTTACTTGCATCAGAGCTACGTACAAGGCTTTGCTTCCTGTCATCTGCGTTACCACACGTGGGCAACTGACTGACTGCCAGTATTTCAGCGGAGAGCGATAGCACCTCATTACACCATATCGACTGGCCCCTGTGACCTGCCCCCCTGATCTGCTACCAGCAAGAAAAGGAGCATCTGTTCCCCGTCTACCCTCACTTAGCAGCAGCGGCGAAACCAACTTTCATTGCACTAATTACTTTGCTGCGCTCTTTGCCGCAGGTTTACTTGCATCAGAACTACGTACCAGGCTGAGCTTCCAGTCATATGCGTTACCACACGTTGGCAACTGACTGACTGCCGGTATTCCGGCAGAGAGCGATACCACGTCATTACATCTTATCAACTGGCCCCTGTGACCTGCCACACGTGGTCTACTGCCGGATGGAAAAGCATCTGTTCCCCGTCTACCCTCAGTTAGCAGCAGCGGCGAAAACAGCTTTCATCACACTAATCACTATTCTGCGCTCATTGCCGCAGGTTGACTTGCATTAGAGCTACGTACCGGGCTGTGCTTCCTGTCATCTGCGTTACCACACGTGGGAAACTGATTGACTCCCGGAACTCGAGCGGAGAGCGATACCACGTCATTACAGCATATCAACTGGCCCCTGTGACCTGCCCCATGTAATCTGCTGCCAGCTAGAAAAGGAGCATCTGTTCCCCGGCTACCCTCACTTAGCAGGAGCGGCGAAAACAACTTTCATCGCACAAATCACTTTGCTGCGCTCTTTGCCGCAGGTTTACTTGAATCAGTGCTATGAACCAGGCTGTGCTTCCGGTCATCTGCGTGTTACCACACGTTGGCAACTGACTGACTGCCGGTATTCCAGCAGAGAGCGATACCACGTCATTACATCATCTAAACTGGCCCCTGTGACCTGTCCAACGTGGCCTGCTGCCGGATGGAAAAGAAGCATTTGTTCCCCGTCTACCCTCACTTAGCAGCAGCGGCGAAAACACCTTTCATCGCACAAATCACTTTTCTGCGCTCTTTGCTGCAGGTTTACTTGCATCAGAGCTATGTACAAGGCTGTGTTTCCGGTCATCTGCGTTACTACACGTGGGCAACTGATTGACTGCCTGGATTCCAGCGGAGAGCGATACCACGTCATTACATCTTATCAACTCGCCCCTCTGACCTGCACCACGTGGTCTGCTGCCACCTAGAAAAACAGCATCTGTTCCCCGTCTACCCTCAATTAGCAGCAACAGCAGCGCAAACAGCTTTCATCGTACTAATCACTTTTCTGCGCTCTTTGCCGCAGGTTTACTTGCATCAGAGCTACGTACAAGGCTTTGCTTCCTGTCATCTGCGTTACCACACGTGGGCAACTGACTGACTGCCAGTATTTCAGCGGAGAGCGATAGCACCTCATTACACCATATCGACTGGCCCCTGTGACCTGCCCCCCTGATCTGCTACCAGCAAGAAAAGGAGCATCTGTTCCCCGGCTACCCTCACTTAGCAGGAGCGGCGAAAACAACTTTCATCGCACAAATCACTTTGCTGCGCTCTTTGCCGCAGGTTTACTTGAATCAGTGCTATGAACCAGGCTGTGCTTCCGGTCATCTGCGTGTTACCACACGTTGGCAACTGACTGACTGCCGGTATTCCAGCAGAGAGCGATACCACGTCATTACATCATCTAAACTGGCCCCTGTGACCTGTCCAACGTGGCCTGCTGCCGGATGGAAAAGAAGCATTTGTTCCCCGTCTACCCTCACTTAGCAGGAGCGGCGAAAACAACTTTCATCGCACAAATCACTTTGCTGCGCTCTTTGCCGCAGGTTTACTTGAATCAGTGCTATGAACCAGGCTGTGCTTCCGGTCATCTGCGTGTTACCACACGTGGGAAACTGATTGACTCCCGGAACTCCAGCGGAGAGCGATACCACGTCATTACAGCATATCAACTCGCCCCTCTGACCTGCACCACGTGGTCTACTGCCGGCTAGAAAAGCAGCATCTGTTCCCCGTCCACTCTCACTTAGCAGCAGCGGCAAAAACAGCTTTCATCGTACTATTCACTTTGCTGCGCTCTTTGACGCAGGTTTACTTGAATCATTGCTATGTACCAGGCTATGCTTCCGGTCATCTGCGTTACCACACGTGGGAAACTGACTGACTGCCGTTATTTCAGCGGAGAGCGATGCCACGTCATTACAGTATATCAACTGGCCCCTGTGACCTGCCCCACGTGGTCTGTCGCCAGATAGAAAAGGAGCATCTGTTCCCGGTCTACCCTCACTTAGCAGCAGCTTCGAAAACAGCTTTCATCGCACTAATCACTTTGCTGCGCTCTTTGCCGCAGGTTTACTTGCATCAGAGCTACGTACCAGGCTGTGCTTCCTGTCATCTGCGTTTCCACACTTGGGAAACTGATTGACTGCCGGGATTCCGGCGGAGAGCGATACCACCTCATTACAGAATATCAAGTAACCCCTGTGACCTGCCCCACGTGGTATGCCGCCAGCTAGAAAAAGAGCATCTGTTGTCCGTTTACCCTCACTTAGCAGCAGCGGCGAAAACAACTTTCATCGCACAGATCACTTTGCTGCGCTCTTTTCGGCAGGTTTACTTGCATCACAGCTACGTACCAGGCTGTCCTCCCGGTCATCTGCGTTACCACACGTAGGCAACTGACTGACTGCCGTGATTCCAGCGGAGAGCGATACCACGTCATTACAGTATATCAACTGGCCCCTGCGACCTGCCCCACGTGGTCTGCTGCCACCTAGAAAAACAGCATCTGTTCCGCGTCTACCCTCACTTAGTAGGAGCGGCAAAAACAACTTTCATCGCACTAATCACTTTTCTGCGCTCTTCGCCGCAGGTTTATTTGCATCAGAGCTACGTACCAGGCTGTGCTTCCTGTCATCTGTGTTACAACAAGTGGGCAACTGATTGACTGGCGGGGTTCCAGCGGAGAGCGATACCACGTCATTACAGCATTTCACCTGGCCCCTCTAACCTGCACCACGGGGTCTACTGCCGGCTAGAAAAGGAGCATCTGTTCCCCGCCTTCTATTACTAAGCAGCCGCGGCGAAAACAGCTGTCATCGCACAAATCACTTTTCTGCGCTCTTTGCTGCAGGTTTACTTGCGTCATAGCTACGTACAAGGCTGTGTTTCCGGTCATCTGCGTTACTACACGTGGGCAACTGATTGACTGCCGGGATTCCAGCTGAGAGTGATACCAGGTCAATACAGCATATCAACTGGCCCCTGTGACCTGCCCCACGTGGTCTGTCGCCAGCTAGAAAAAGAGCATCTGTTCCCCGTCTACCCTCACTTAGCAGCAGCAGCGCAAACAGCTTTCATCGCACTAATCACGTTTCTGCGCTCTTTGCCGCAGGTTGACTTGCATCAGAGCAACGTACCTGGCTGTGTTTCCGGTCATCTGCGTTACTACACGTGGGCAACTGATTGACTGCCGGGATTCCAGCGAGGAGCGATACCACGTCATTACAGCATATCAACTGCCCCCTCTGACCTGCACCACGGGGTCTACTGCCGGCTAGAAAAGGAGCATCTGTTCCCCGCCTTCTATTACTAAGCAGCAGCGGCGAAAACAGCTGTCATCGCACAAATCACTTTTCTGCGCTCTTTGCTGCAGGTTTACTTGCGTCATAGCTACGTACAAGGCTGTGTTTCCGGTCATCTGCGTTACTACACGTGGGCAACTGATTGACAGCTGGGATTCCAGCGGAGAGCGATACCACGTTATTACAGCGTATCAACTGGCCCCTCTGACCTGCACCACGTGGTCTACTGCCGGCTAGAAAAGGAGCATCTGTTCCCCGTCTACTCTCACTTAGCAGACGCGGCGAAAACAGCTGTCATCACACAAATCACTTTTCTGCGCTCTTTGCTGCAGGTTTACTTGCATCAGAGCTACGTACAAGGCTGTGTTTCCGGTCATCTGCGTTACTACACGTGGGCAACTGATTGACTGCCGGGATTCCAGCTGAGAGCGATACCAGGTCAATACAGCATATCAACTGGCCCCTGTGACCTGCCCCACGTGGTCTGTCGCCAGCTAGAAAAAGAGCATCTGTTCCCCGTCTACCCTCACTTAGCAGCAGCAGCGCAAACAGCTTTCATCGCACTAATCACTTTTCTGCGCTCTTTGCCGCAGGTTGACTTGCATCACAGCTACGTACCAGGCTGTGCTTCCGGTCATCTTCGTTACCACACGTGGGCAACTGATTGACTGCCGGGACTCCAGCGGAGAGCGATACCACGTCATTACAGCATATCAACTGGCCCCTGTGACCTGCCCCACGTGGACTGCTGCCAGATAGAAAAGGAGCATCTGTTCCCCGTCTACCCTCACTTAGCAACAGCGGCGAAAAAAAACTTTCATCGCACTAATCACTTTGCTGCGCTGTCTCGCCGCAGGTTTACTTGCATCAGAGCTACGTACCAGGCTGCGCTTCCGGTCATCTGCGTTAACACGTGGGCAACTGATTGACTGCCGGGATTCCGGCGGAGAGCGATACCACCTCATTACAGAATATTAACTGGCCCCTGTGACCTGCCCCACGTGGTATGCCGCCAGCTTGAAAAAGAGCATCTGTTCCCTGTCTACCCTCAATTAGCAGCAGCGGCGAAAACAACTTTCATCGCACTAATCGCTTTTCTGCGCTCTTTGCCGCAGGTTGACTTGCATCAGAGCTACGTACCAGGCTGTGCTTCCGGTCATCTGCGTTACCACACGTGGGCAACTGACTGGCTGCCGGTATTTCAACGGAGAGCGATACCACGTCATTTCAGCATATCGACTGGCCCCTGTGACCTGCCCCACCTGATCTGCTGCCAGCAAGAAAAGGAGCATCTGTTCCCCGTCTACCCTCACTTAGCAGCAGCGGCGAAAACAACTTTCATCGCACTAATCACTTTGCTGCGCTCTTTGACGCAGGTTTACTTGCATCAGAGCAACGTACCAGGCTGAGCTTCCGGTCATCTACGTAACCACACGTTGACACCTGATTGACTGCCGGGATTCCAGCGAAGAGCGATACCACGTCATTATAGCATATCAACTGGCCCCTTTGACCTGCCCCACGTGGTCTGCTGCCACCTAGAAAAGGAGCATCTGTTCCGCGTCAACCCTTACTTAGCAGGAGCGGCGAAAACAACTTTCATCGCACTAAACACTCTGCTGCGCTGTTCGCCGCAGGTTTACTTGCATCAGAGCAAAGTACCAGGCTGCGCTTCCGGTCATCTGCGTTTCCACACGTGGGCAACTGATTGACTGCCGGGATTCAGGCGGAGAGCGATTCCACGTCATTACAGCATATCAACTGGCCCTCTGACCTGCACCACGTGGTCTACTGCCGGCTAGAAAAGGAGCATCTGTTCCCCGTCTACTATCACTTAGCAGCAGCAGCGAGGACAGCTTTCATCGCACTAATCCCTTCGCTGCGCTCTTTGTTGCAGGTTTAATTGCATCAGAGCTACGTACCAGGTTCTGCTTCCGGTCATCTGCGTTAACACGTGGGCAACTGATTGACTGCCGGGATTCCGGCGGAGAGCGATACCACCTCATTACAGAATATCAACTGGCCCCTGGGACCTGCCCCAAGTGGTATGCCGCCAGCTAGAAAAAGAGCATCTGTTCCCCGTCTACCCTCAATTAGCAGCAGCAGCAGCGCAAACAGCTTTCATCGTACTAATCACTTTTCTGCGCTCTTTGCCGCAGGTTTACTTGCATCAGAGCTACGGACAAGGCTTTGCTTCCTGTCATCTGCGTTACCACACGTGGGCAACTGACTGACTGCCAGTATTTCAGCGGAGAGCGATAGCACCTCATTACACCATATCGACTGGCCCCTGTGACCTGCCCCCCTGATCTGCTACCAGCAAGAAAAGGAGCATCTGTTCCCCGGCTACCCTCACTTAGCAGGAGCGGCGAAAACAACTTTCATCGCACAAATCACTTTGCTGCGCTCTTTGCCGCAGGTTTACTTGAATCAGTGCTATGAACCAGGCTGTGCTTCCGGTCATCTGCGTGTTACCACACGTTGGCAACTGACTGACTGCCGGTACTCCAGCAGAGAGCGATACCACGTCATTACATCATCTAAACTGGCCCCTGTGACCTGTCCAACGTGGCCTGCTGCCGGATGGAAAAGAAGCATTTGTTCCCCGTCTACCCTCACTTAGCAGGAGCGGCGAAAACAACTTTCATCGCACAAATCACTTTGCTGCGCTCTTTGCCGCAGGTTTACTTGAATCAGTGCTATGAACCAGGCTGTGCTTCCGGTCATCTGCGTGTTACCACACGTGGGAAACTGATTGACTCCCGGAACTCCAGCGGAGAGCGATACCACGTCATTACAGCATATCAACTCGCCCCTCTGACCTGCACCACGTGGTCTACTGCCGGCTAGAAAAGCAGCATCTGTTCCCCGTCCACTCTCACTTAGCAGCAGCGGCAAAAACAGCTTTCATCGTACTATTCACTTTGCTGCGCTCTTTGACGCAGGTTTACTTGAATCATTGCTATGTACCAGGCTATGCTTCCGGTCATCTGCGTTACCACACGTGGGAAACTGACTGACTGCCGTTATTTCAGCGGAGAGCGATGCCACGTCATTACAGTATATCAACTGGCCCCTGTGACCTGCCCCACGTGGTCTGTCGCCAGATAGAAAAGAAGCATCTGTTCCCGGTCTACCCTCACTTAGCAGCAGCTTCGAAAACAGCTTTCATCGCACTAATCACTTTGCTGCGCTCTTTGCCGCAGGTTTACTTGCATCAGAGCTACGTACCAGGCTGTGCTTCCTGTCATCTGCGTTTCCACACTTGGGAAACTGATTGACTGCCGGGATTCCGGCGGAGAGCGATACCACCTCATTACAGAATATCAAGTAACCCCTGTGACCTGCCCCACGTGGTATGCCGCCAGCTAGAAAAAGAGCATCTGTTGTCCGTTTACCCTCACTTAGCAGCAGCGGCAAAAACAACTTTCATCGCACTAATCACATTTCTGCGCTCTTCGCCGCAGGTTTATTTGCATCAGAGCTACGTACCAGGCTGTGCTTCCTGTCATCTGTGTTACAACAAGTGGGCAACTGATTGACTGGCGGGGTTCCAGCGGAGAGCGATACCACGTCATTACAGCATTTCACCTGGCCCCTCTAACCTGCACCACGGGGTCTACTGCCGGCTAGAAAAGGAGCATCTGTTCCCCGCCTTCTATTACTAAGCAGCCGCGGCGAAAACAGCTGTCATCGCACAAATCACTTTTCTGCGCTCTTTGCTGCAGGTTTACTTGCGTCATAGCTACCTACAAGGCTGTGTTTCCGGTCATCTGCGTTACTACACGTGGGCAACTGATTGACTGCCGGGATTCCAGCTGAGAGTGATACCAGGTCAATACAGCATATCAACTGGCCCCTGTGACCTGCCCCACGTGGTCTGTCGCCAGCTAGAAAAAGAGCATCTGTTCCCCGTCTACCCTCACTTAGCAGCAGCAGCGCAAACAGCTTTCATCGCACTAATCACGTTTCTGCGCTCTTTGCCGCAGGTTGACTTGCATCAGAGCAACGTACCAGGCTGTGTTTCCGGTCATCTGCGTTACTACACGTGGGCAACTGATTGACTGCCGGGATTCCAGCGAGGAGCGATACCACGTCATTACAGCATATCAACTGCCCCCTCTGACCTGCACCACGGGGTCTACTGCCGGCTAGAAAAGGAGCATCTGTTCCCCGCCTTCTATTACTAAGCAGCAGCGGCGAAAACAGCTGTCATCGCACAAATCACTTTTCTGCGCTCTTTGCTGCAGGTTTACTTGCGTCATAGCTCCGTACAAGGCTGTGTTTCCGGTCATCTGCGTTACTACACGTGGGCAACTGATTGACAGCTGGGATTCCAGCGGAGAGCGATACCACGTTATTACAGCGTATCAACTGGCCCCTCTGACCTGCACCACGTGGTCTACTGCCGGCTAGAAAAGGAGCATCTGTTCCCCGTCTACTCTCACTTAGCAGACGCGGCGAAAACAGCTGTCATCACACAAATCACTTTTCTGCGCTCTTTGCTGCAGGTTTACTTGCATCAGAGCTGCGTACAAGGCTGTGTTTCCGGTCATCTGCGTTACTACACGTGGGCAACTGATTGACTGCCGGGATTCCAGCTGAGAGCGATACCAGGTCAATACAGCATATCAACTGGCCCCTGTGACCTGCCCCACGTGGTATGCCGCCAGCTTGAAAAAGAGCATCTGTTCCCTGTCTACCCTCAATTAGCAGCAGCGGCGAAAACAATTTTCATCGCACTAATCGCTTTTCTGCGCTCTTTGCCGCAGGTTGACTTGCATCAGAGCTACGTACCAGGTTGTGCTTCCGGTCATCTGCGTTACCACACGTGGGCAACTGACTGGCTGCCGGTATTTCAACGGAGAGCGATACCACGTCATTTCAGCATATCGACTGGCCCCTGTGACCTGCCCCACCTGATCTGCTGCCAGCAAGAAAAGGAGCATCTGTTCCCCGTCTACCCTCACTTAGCAGCAGCGGCGAAAACAACTTTCATCGCACTAATCACTTTGCTGCGCTCTTTGACGCAGGTTTACTTGCATCAGAGCAACGTACCAGGCTGAGCTTCCGGTCATCTACGTAACCACACGTTGACACCTGATTGACTGCCGGGATTCCAGCGAAGAGCGATACCACGTCATTATAGCATATCAACTGGCCCCTTTGACCTGCCCCACGTGGTCTGCTGCCACCTAGAAAAGGAGCATCTGTTCCGCGTCAACCCTTACTTAGCAGGAGCGGCGAAAACAACTTTCATCGCACTAAACACTCTGCTGCGCTGTTCGCCGCAGGTTTACTTGCATCAGAGCAAAGTACCAGGCTGCGCTTCCGGTCATCTGCGTTTCCACACGTGGGCAACTGATTGACTGCCGGGATTCAGGCGGAGAGCGATTCCACGTCATTACAGCATATCAACTGGCCCTCTGACCTGCACCACGTGGTCTACTGCCGGCTAGAAAAGGAGCATCTGTTCCCCGTCTACTATCACTTAGCAGCAGCAGCGAGGACAGCTTTCATCGCACTAATCCCTTCGCTGCGCTCTTTGTTGCAGGTTTAATTGCATCAGAGCTACGTACCAGGTTCTGCTTCCGGTCATCTGCGTTAACACGTGGGCAACTGATTGACTGCCGGGATTCCGGCGGAGAGCGATACCACCTCATTACAGAATATCAACTGGCCCCTGGGACCTGCCCCAAGTGGTATGCCGCCAGCTAGAAAAAGAGCATCTGTTCCCCGTCTACCCTCAATTAGCAGCAGCAGCAGCGCAAACAGCTTTCATCGTACTAATCACTTTTCTGCGCTCTTTGCCGCAGGTTTACTTGCATCAGAGCTACGGACAAGGCTTTGCTTCCTGTCATCTGCGTTACCACACGTGGGCAACTGACTGACTGCCAGTACTTCAGCGGAGAGCGATAGCACCTCATTACACCACATCGACTGGCCCCTGTGACCTGCCCCCCTGATCTGCTACCAGCATGAAAAGGAGCATCTGTTCCCCGTCTACCCTCACTTAGCAGCAGCGGCGAAACCAACTTTCATTGCACTAATTACATTGCTGCGCTCTTTGCCGCAGGTTGACTTGCATTAGAGCTACGTACCAGGCTGTGCTTCCTGTCATCTGCGTTACCACACGTGGGAAACTGACTGACTCCCGGAACTCCAGCGGAGAGCGATACCACGTCATTATAGCATATCAACTTGCCCCTCTGACCTGCACCACGTGGTCTACTGCCGGCTAGAAAAGCAGCATCTGTTCCCCGCCTACTCTCACTTAGCAGAGGCGGCGAAAACAGCTGTCATCGCACAAATCACTTTTCTGCGCTCTTTGCCGCAGGTTGACTTGCATTAGAGCTACGTACCAGGCTGTGCTTCCTGTCATCTGCGTTACCACACGTGGGAAACTGACTGACTCCCGGAACTCCAGCGGAGAGCGATACCACGTCATTACAGCATATCAACTGCCCCCTCTGACCTGCACCACGTGGTCTGCTGACGGCTAGAAAAGGGGAATCTGTTCACCGTCTACCCTCACTTAGCACCAGCAGCCAAAACAACTTTCTTCGCACTAATCACTTCGCTGCGCTCTTTGCCGCAGGTTTACTTGCATCAGAGCTACGTACCAGGCTGAGCTTCCGGTCATATGCGTTACCACACGTTGGCAACTGACTGACTGCCGGTATTCCAGCAGAGAGCGATATCACATCATTACATCATCTAAACTGGCCCCTGTGACCTGCCCAACGTAATCTGCTGCCGGATAGAAAAGAAGCATCTGTTCCCCGTCTACCCTCACTTAGCAGCAGCGGCGAAAACAGCTTTCATCGCACTAATCACTTTTCTGCGCTCTTTGCCGCAGGTTGACATGCATCATTGGTACGTACCAGGCTGTCCTTCCGGTCATCTGCGTTACCACAAGTGGGCAACTCATTGACTGCCGCGAATCCAGCGGAGAGCGATTCCACGTCATTACAGCATATCAACTCGCCCCTCTGACCTGCACCACGTGGTCTGCTGCAGGCTAGAAAACAAGCATCTGTTCCCCGTCTACCCTCACTTAGCAGCAGCTTCGAAAACAGCTTTCATCGCTCTAATCACTTTGCTGCGTTCTTTGCTGCAGGTTTACTTGCATCAGAGCTACGTACAACGCTGTGCTTCCGGTCATCTGCGTTAACACGTGGGCAACTCATATACTGCCGGGATTCCGGCGGAGAGCGATACCACGTCATTACAGCATTTCACCTGGCCCCTCTGACCTGCACCACGTGGTCTCATTCCGGCTAGAAAAGGAGCATCTGTTCCGCGTCTACTCTCACCTAGCAGCAGCGGCGAAACCAACTTTCATCGCACTAATTACTTTGCTGCGCGCTTTGCCGCAGGTTTACTTGCATCAGAACTACGTACCAGGCTGAGCTTCCGGTCATATGCGTTACCACACGTTGGCAACTGACTGACTGCCGGTATTCCGGCAGAGAGCGATACCACGTCATTACATCTTATCCACTGGCCCCTGTGACCTGCCACACGTGGTCTGCTGCCGGATGGAAAAGAAGCATCTGTTCCCCGTCTACCCTCACTTAGCAGCAGCGGCGAAAACAGCTTTCATCGCACTAATCACTTTGCTGCGCTCTTTGACGCAGGTTTACTTGCATTAGAGCTACGTACCAGGCTGTGATTCCTGTCATCTGCGTTACCACACGTGGGAAACTGACTGACTGTCTGGATTCCAGCGGAGAGCGATACCACGTCATTACAGCATATCAACTTGCCCCTCTGACCTGCACCACGTGGTCTACTGCCGGCTAGAAGAGCAGCACCTGTTCCCCGTCCACTCTCACTTAGCAGCAGCGGCGAAAACAGCTTTCATCGTACTAATCACTTTGCTGCGCTCTTTGACGCAGGTTTACTTGAATCAGCGCTATGTACCAGGCTATGCTTCCGGTCATCTGCGTTCCCACACGTGGGAAACTGACTGACTGCCGTTATTTCAGCGGAGAGCGATGCCACGTCATTACAGTATATCAACTGGCCCCTGTGACCTGCCCCACGTGGTCTGTCGCCAGCTAGAAAAAGAGCATCTGTTCCCGGTCTACCCTCTCTTAGCAGCAGCTTCGAAAACAGCTTTCATCGCACTAATCGCTTTGCTGCACTCTTTGACGCAGGTTTACTTGAATCAGTGCTATACACCAGGCTATGCTTCCGGTCATCTGCGTTACCACACGTGGGAAACTGACTGACTGCCGTTATTTCAGCGGAGAGCGATACCACGTCATTTCAGCATATCGACTGGCCCCTGTGACCTGTCCAACGTGGTCTGCTGCCGGATGGAAAAGAAGCATTTGTTCCCCGTCTACCCTCACTTAGCAGCAGCGGCGAAAACAGCTTTCATCGCACAAATCACTTTTCTGCGCTCTTTGCTGCAGGTTTACTTGCATGAGAGCTATGTACAAGGCTGTGTTTCCGGTCATCTGCGTTACTACACGTGGGGAACTGATTGACTGTCTGGATTCCAGCGGAGAGTGATACCACGTCATTACAGCATATAAACTCGCCCCTCTGACCTGCACCACGTGGTCTACTGACGGCTAGAAAAGCAGCATCTGTTCCCCGTCCACTCTCACTTAGCAGCAGCGGCGAAAACAGCTTTCATCGTACTAATCACTTTGCTGCGCTCTTTGACGCAGGTTTACTTGAATCAGTGCTATACACCAGGCTATGCTTCCGGTCATCTGCGTTACCACACGTGGGAAACTGACTGACTGCCGTTATTTCAGCGGAGAGCGATGCCACGTCATTACAGTATATCAACTGGCCCCTGTGACCTGCCCCACGTGGTCTGTCGCCAGCTAGAAAAGGAGCATCTGTTCCCGGTCTACCCTCACTTAGCAGCAGCTTCGAAAACAGCTTTCATCGCACTAATCACTTTGCTGCGCTCTTTGAAGCAGGTTTACTTGCATCAGAGCTACGTACCAGGCTGTGCTTCCTGTCATCTGCGTTTCCACACTTGGGAAACTGATTGACTGCCGGGATTCCAGCGGAGAGCGATACCACGTCATTACAGCATATCGACTGGCCCCTGTGACCTGCCCCACGTAATCTGCTGCCAGCAAGGAAAGGAGCATCTGTTCCCCGTCTACCCTCACTTAGCAGCAGCTTCGAAAACACCTTTCATCGTACCAATCACTTTGCTGCGCTCTTTGCCGCAGGTTTTCTTGCATCAGAGCTACGTACAAGGCTTTGCTTCCTGTCAGCTGCGTTACCCCACGTGGGCAACTGACTGACTGCCAGTATTTCAGCTGAGAGCGATAGCACGTCATTACAGCATATCGACTGGCCCCTGTGACCTTCCCCACCTGATCTGCTACCAGCAAGAAAAGGAGCATCTGTTCCCCGTCTACCCTCACTTAGCAGCAGCGGTGAAAACAACTTTCATCGCACTAATCACTTTTCTGCGCTCTTTGCCGCAGGTTGACTTGCATCAGAGCTGCGTACCAGGCTGTGCTTCCGGTCGTCTGCGTTACCACACGTGAGCAACTGATTGACTGCCGGGGCTCCAGCAGAGAGCAATACCACGTCATTACAGCATATCAACTGGCCCCTGTGACCTACCCCACGTAATCTGCTGCCTGCAAGAAAAGGAGCATCTGTTCCCCGTCTACCCTCACTTAGCAGCAGCTTCGAAAGCAGCTTTCATCGCAATAATCACTTTGCTGCGCTCTTCGCCGAGGTTTACTTGCATCAGAGCTACATAGAAGGCTGTGTTTCCGGTCATCTGCGTTACTACACGTGGGCAACTGATTGACTGCCGGGATTCCAGCTGAGAGCGATACCAGGTCAATACTGCATATCAACTGGCCCCTGTGACCTGCCCCACGTGGTCGGTCGCCAGCTAGAAAAAGAGCATCTGTTCCCCGTCTACCCTCACTTAGCAGCAGCAGCGCAAACAGCTTTCATCGCACTAATCACTTTTCTGCGCTCTTTGCCGCAGGTTGACTTGCATCACAGCTACGTACCAGGCTGTGCTTCAAGTCATCTGCGTTACCACACGTGGGCAACTGATTGACTGCCGGGGTTCCAGCGGAGAGCGATACCACGTCATTACAGCATATCAACTGGCCCCTGTGGCCTGCCCCACGTAATCTGCTGCCAGCTACAAAAGGAGCATCTGTTCCCCGTCTACCCTCACTTAGCAGCAGCTTCGAAAACAGCTTTCATCGCACTAATCACTTTGCTGCGCTCTTTGCCGCAGGTTTACTTGCATCAGAGCTACGTACCAGGCTGTGCTTCCTGTCATCTGCGTTTCCACACTTGGGAAACTGATTGACTGCCGGGATTCCAGCGGAGAGCGATACCACGTCATTACTGCATATCAACTGGCCCATGCGACCTGCCCCACGTAATCTGCTGCCAGCAAGAAAAGGAGCATCTGTTCCCCGTCTACCCTCACTTAGCAGCAGCTTCTAAAACACCTTTCATCGCACTAATCACTTTGCTGCGCTCTTTGCCGCAGGTTTTCTTGCGTCAGAGCTACGTACAAGGCTGTGCTTCCTGTCATCTGCGTTTCCACACTTGGGAAACTGATTGACTGCCGGGATTCCAGCGGAGAGCGATACCACGTCATTACAGCATATCAACTGGCCCCTGTGGCCTGCCCTACGTAATCTGCTGCCAGCAAGAAAAGGAGCATCTGTTCCCCGTCTACCCTCACTTAGCAGCAGCTTCTAAAACACCTTTCATCGCACTAATCACTTTGCTGCGCTCTTTGCCGCAGGTTTTCTTGCGTCAGAGCTACGTACAAGGCTGTGCTTCCTGTCATCTGCGTTTCCACACTTGGGAAACTGATTGACTGCCGGGATTCCAGCGGAGAGCGATACCACGTCATTACAGCATATCAACTGGCCCCTGTGGCCTGCCCTACGTAATCTGCTGCCAGCAAGAAAAGGAGCATCTGTTCCCCGTCTACCCTCACTTACCAGCAGCGCAAACAGCTTTCATCGCACTAATCACTTTTCTGCGCTCTTTGCCGCAGGTTTACTTGCATCAGAGCTACGTACCAGGCTGCGCTTCCGGTCACCTCCGTTAACACGTGGGCAACTGATTGACTGCTGGGATTCCAGCGGAGAGCGATACCACGTCATTACAGCATATCAACTGACCCCTGTGACCTGCCCCACGTGGCCTGCTGCCAGCTACAAAAGGAGCATCTGTTCCCCGTCTACCCTCACTTAGCAGCAGCTTCGAAAACAGCTTTCATCGCACTAATCACTTTGCTGCGCTTTTTGCCGCAGGTTTACTTGCATCAGAGCTACGTACCAGGCTGTGCTTCCTGTCATCTGCGTTTCCACAATTGGGAAACTGATTGACTGCCGGGATTCCAGCGGAGAGCGATACCACGTCATTACTGCATATCAACTGGCCCATGTGACCTGCCCCACGTAATCTGCTGCCATCAAGAAAAGGAGCACCTGTTCCCCGTCTACCCTCACTTAGCAGCAGCTTCTAAAACACCTTTCATCGTACTAATCACTTTGCTGCACTCTTTGGCGCAGGTTTTCTTGCGTCAGAGCTACGTACAAGGCTTTGCTTCCTGTCCTCTGCGTTACCACACGTGGGACACTGACTGACTGCCAGTATTTCAGCGGTGAGCGATAGCACGTCATTACAGCATATCGACTGGCCCCTGTGACCTGCCCCACCTGATCTGCTACCAGCAAGAAAAGGAGCATCTGTTCCCCGTCTACCCTCACTTAGCAGCAGCGGCGAAAACAACTTTCATCGCACTATCACTTTTCAGCGCTCTTTGCCGCAGGTTGACTTCCATCAGAGCTACGTACCAGGCTGTGCTTCCGGTCGTCTGCGTTACCACACGTGAGCAACTGATTGATTGCCGGGACTCCAGCAGAGACGAATACCACGTCATTACAACATATTGTCACATAGTGGGGACGGCAGTCGAAGCAGCGATGAAGACGGACGAAAGGGTCTTCTAAAAGAACTTTTTATTGGGCTGACTTGCACCCAAAATGGACTGAATCACTCGGCGGCGGCGAAGCGACAAGCGTGCTCGGCGGTCGTCGAACAGAATGCCCGCCGCTGTCGGCCGTGCTCAATTTAAAGCTGATAGCGAACATTCGAGATAAAGGGCGCCAAGTTACTAGAACATTCCGGAACAACGTAGAATCAGCTTTGCCTGGCTGCGATCAATCGAGATAAATCTAGTCGCGTCTTGCGTCGCAAACAAAGCGATAAGGTGGTGTCGCGGCAGATTTGAAAAACGAACAAACACTGCAAATATTGGCGGCATTACTCCCCTCTCAAAGAAGCATCGACCCGATGCATTAAAACAAATAATGCGACTAGTAAGGGAAAAAAACAGATCTTGCGAAAATAGAGCATGGAAGTGCAGCGGCCTTTAGCGCGCATAATACGGCTTCAGACGGACTACATGGACAACTTCTGGTCGTACGCGGCGTCGCGGGGATGCAGTCATTGCGTCAGGGATGACTTCATAATCCAGTTCACCCAGCCGACGAAGAACCTTGTACGGGCCGAAATAGCGGCGCAAAAGCTTTTCACTCAATCCACGGCGGCGAATGGGCGTCCACACCCAGACTTGGTCTCCTGGCTTGTATTCCGCGTTGCGTCTTCGTAGGTTGTAGCGTCTGGCGTCGGACCGCTGCTGATCTTTGATCCGTAATGGGGCAAGCCTTCGAGCTTCTTCTGCGCGTTGAAGGTAGGCGGCAACGTCGACGTTCTCTTCTTCTGTAACGTTGGGCAGCATGGCGTCTAGCGTGGTCGTGGCCTCCCTGCCATGGACGAGCCTAAAAGGCGTCATCTGGGTGGTCTCCTGCACTGCGGTGTTGTAGGCGAAGACGACGTAAGGCAGGATGACATCCCAGGTTTTATGTTCGGCATCGACATACATAGCGAGCATATCGGCGATGGTTTTGTTCAGGCGCTCGGTCAGTCCGTTGGTCTGCGGATGGTATGCAGTTGTCCTCCAGTGGCTGGTTTGGCTGTAGCGCAGGATGGCTTGCGTGAGTTCCGCCGTAAATGCTGTTCCTCTGTCCGTGATGAGCACATCGAGGGCGCCGTGTCGAAGAAGAATGCACTCCGCGAAAAATTTGGCCACTTCTGCTGCTGTTCCGTTCGGTAGGGCTTTCGCCTCGGCGTAGCGGGTCAGGTAGTCGGTCGCTATGATGATCCACTTATTTCCAGATGTTGACGTTGGAAAAGGGCCAAGCAAGTCCATGCCAATCTGCTGAAAGGGTCTTGAGGGAGGTTCAATGGAGTTCAGAAATCCTGCTGGTCGTGTGGGAGGAGTCTTTCGTCGCTGACAATCTCGGCATGTTTTCACATAGTGTGCGACATCGGCAGACAGTCGGGGCAAGTAATACTTGTCTTGAATGCGGCGGAGGGTGCGAGTAAACCCGAGATGTCCAGCTGTCGGCTCGTCGTGTGAAGCCTGTAGAACTTCTTCGCGGAGACAAGTAGGTACAACAAGGAGGTAGGCTGTTTTGTTCGCTGTAAAGTTCTTCTTCACAAGGACCTCATTCTGCACACAGAAAGAAGACAGTCCTCGCTGAATGAAGCGGGGGGTGAAGAAACCTTGCCTTCCAGGTACTCGATGAGGCCTTTTAGGTTGGGGTCCGAGCGTTGCTGCTGAGCAAAAGAGCTTGCGCTGATGGGTCCCAGGAAGGCGTCCTCATCGTCGTCCAGCGGCGGTGCATCTACAGGGGCTCGTGAGAGGCAATCGGCGTCAGTGTGCTTGCGTCCGGACTTGTAAACGACGGTGACGTCAAACTCCTGGAGACGCAGACTCCATCGAGCGAGTCGGCCAGAGGGATCCTTCAAATTGGCAAGCCAGCAGAGCGCGTGGTGGTCGCTGACCACCTTGAACGGCCGTCCGTAGAGGTAGGGGCGGAATTTCGACGTAGCCCAGATGATGGCAAGGCACTCTTTCTCAGTGGTCGAATAGTTAGCCTCGGCCTTGGAAAGGGAACAGCTAGCGTATGCGATGACCTTCTCCAGCCCGTCACTTTTTTGAACGAGAACGGCGCTAGTTCCACGCTGCTTGCGTCCGTATGAACATCAGTATCGGCGTTTTCGTCAATATGCGCAAGGATGGGTGGGGACTGTAAACGACGCTGAAGTTCCTTGAAGGCTTCTGCTTGCGGCGCTTCCCATTTAAACGGCACGTCTGCCTTCGTCAGTTGGGTCAGGGGCTCGGCGATGCGCGAAAAGTTTTTCACAAATCGTCGGTAATAAGCGCATAGTCCGAGAAATCTGTGCACTGCTTTCTTATCGGCCGGCGGTTGAAACTGTTCAATAGCAGCTGTTTTCTGTGGGTCTGGGCGTACTCCTTCCTTGCTAACGATGTGGCCTAGAAACAGCAGCTCTTCGTAGGCAAAGTGGCATTTCTCTGCTTTCAAGGTTAGGCCAGACGACTTGATTGCGTCTAGTACTGTTCGAAGTCTTTTGAGGTGCTCTTCAAAGTTCGAGGCGAAGACAACGACGTCATCTAAATATACCAGACAAATCTGCCACTTCAGGCCTGCCAGCACTGTATCATACTCGCTGAAACGTCGCTGGTGCGGAACAGAGACCAAATGGCATCACCTTGAACTCAAACAGCCCATCCGGAGTTATGAATGCTGTCTTCTCGCGATCTCGTTCGTCGACCTCAATTTGCCAGTAGCCGCTCTTGAGGTCCATCGATGAGAATTATTTGGCGTTGCAGAGGCGGTCCAGTGTGTCGTCGATGAGGGGGAGGGGGTAGATGTCCTTCTTTGTTATGTTGTTCAAGCGACGGTAATCCACGCAGAATCGAAGTGCGCCGTCTTTCTTTCTCACTAGAACAACCGGTGCCGCCCATGGGCTGTTTGAAGGCTGGATGACGTCGTCGCGAAGCATTTCTTCGACTTGGTCCCGGATGGCTTGTCGTTCTCGCGGAGACACACGGTAGGGGCTTTGACGGAGAGGTCGGACGTGTTGATCCGTTATAATGCGATGCTTGGCAATTGGCGTTTGTCGCACCTTCGGCGATGTCGAAAAGCACTCACTGTAGTTTTGAAGCAGATTGCGGATCTGGTCTTGTCTGTTCCGGTGCAGGGCTGGGTTGATGTCGAAAGTGGGCGAGTTCTCTTGGTCAGGCGGATCTTCTGCGGAGGGGTCGGAGAGGGCGAAGGAATCTCGTACGCCAGATATTTCGTCGTAGAAAGCAATCGTCGTTCCTCTGTTAATATGCCGGTATTCTTCGCTGAAGTTAGTCAGCAGTACTTCGGCCTGGCCATTGCGGAAATGTGCGATGCCTCTTGCGATGCTGATTCCTCGGTCTAGTAGCAACTGCATGTTCCCCTCGATGATGGCTTCAGTGTTTATGGCTTTCGTGGCGCCTACGGTCACGATAACGCTTGAACGGGGTGGGACGCTCCCTTCTTCCTCCAGGACACTTAGGGCAACGTGATTTTCCCGAGTTTTCATCGAAGCGATGGCTTCGTCCGTCGAAAGCGTGATCAGCTTGGATCGCAGGTCGATGATCGCCTGATGCTCGTTAAGGAAATCCATACCCAAGATCACTTCGCGGGAGCATTGCGGTAGCACAACAAAGGTCGCAGGATAGGTATGTCCTTTGACAGTCACTCGCGCTGTGCATCGTCCTGATGGCGTAATGAGGTGGCCCCCAGCGGTGCGAATTTGTGGGCCGTCCCAAGCCGTTGTGACTTTTCTGAGCTGCGCAGCGAATGTTTCATTCATCACCGAGTAATCGGCTCCTGTGTCGACTAGAGCGGTAACTTTCCGGCCGTCGATAGTCACTTCTAGGTCGGAGGTCCTGGCTCTTGCATTGCATGTCGCTCTCGGCGTCGGGTCACGGCTTCGTCGCGTATGCGAGTCACGGGTTGGGCGTGTGGTCGAAGCTCCTCTGGGTGGCGGCGTCGATTTCAAGGTAGCTTGCGTCGTGGTCGAGGTTCTCATTGTGTGCGGCGTCGGTGCAGCGAGTGTCGGTTCTTCATGCGGCGTCGCGGGTACAGCGTCTTCATGGGGCGTGGTCGGTGGAGGATCTTCGGCGTTTAACTCGTGAGCAACCTCACCTCCAGAGGTTGCTGCCTTTAGTTTCCCCTACGGGGGCTGGGCGACCTTCCTCGTACCGCGGCTGCGTAGCTGCGGCGTGGCGACGCAAAGCGCGAGGTTGACGGCGATGGTGAGCGCGAAAAGCGGTTCGGCGTGTACTCTTCTCGACGCAGGTACTCGTCGATTTCCTGCGGACGTTGCCCGAAGCGTGGTCGTGGGGCGTTAATGGCAAATCCTCAAAGATCGATACGTCGGTACGGGCAGTGACGAAGATTATGGCCGGCCTCACCGCAATGGAAGCACAACGGCCGGTTGTCGGAAGTCCTCCAGGCGTCGCATTTCCTGGGGCTTGAGCGTCGGTCATAGGCTGGGCGGACGGGGGCTGGGAGGCGGCGTTGTGGAACAAGTGGCTCATCTCGGGGAGGATGTGGGGGTTGTCGTTGGGGCTGGGCAGTCCTTACTGCAGCGGCGTAGGTCATGGCCTGGGGTTCTGTGGCCGTCGGGGTGCCAAATGCCTGTTGCACATCTTCCCGTACCACGTCCATCCGAATCGCTGCTTGTGGCTGTGGGGAAGATGGCAGTAATCGGCGTAGCTCCTCTCGGACGATTTCGCGGATAACTTCCCGCAAGCTGTCGCTGGTGGTGGCCGGCGTGTCCGAACGGATTGCACAGGCAGAGGAAGGACGATTGTACTGCCGAGCTTGGACGTCGAGGGTCTTCTCAATCGTGCAGGCTTCTTGCATGAATTCCTCGACTGTTTTTGGCGGCTGGCGGACGAGGCTTGCAAAGAGGTGTTCTTTTACGCCGCGCATTAAAAACTGAACTTTCTTTTCCTCGGTCATCCCGGGGTCGGCGCGACGAAATAGGCGCTTCATATCCTCGACGTAACCGCGGACGGGCTCATTCGGAAGCTGGATCCTGGATTCGAGGAGTCGTTCGGCTCTTTCTTTCCTCACGACACTGGTGAATACCTTCTATAGTTCTCTCTTGAGTAGCTCCCGGGTCGTAAGGGACGACTCGTAGTTTTCGTACCACGTGCGTGCGGAGCCATCCAATGAGAAGAACACGTGTCCAATTTTTGCCGCATCACCCCACTTGTTGAATGACGCCACGCGCTTAAATTGATCCAACCATTCTTCAAGGTCTTCGCTTAGGGATCCATTGAAAGTTCGCGGCACCCTAGGCTGCTGCAGTATGATCGGTGTCGACATCTTCGGCGAGGTTGCGGTGCTCGTAGCCGCGTCTTTTCGCTGTCTTGTGCGGTCCGGCAGTTTCCCGAACTCAGGCTCCTCTCCCTGGAGACGTCGGCTGGCTCGCTGAGCTGCTGGCTCGTACTCGGGTGCGAAGCGCTCAGGGCTGGCTTCATGACTTGAAGGGGGCGTCCGGAACATGGAAGATACCCAGCACCTACACCAGATGTCACGTAGTGGTGACGGCAGTCGAAGCAGCGATGAAGACGGACGAAAGGGTCTTCTAAAAGAACTGTTTATTGGGCTGACTTGCACCCAAAATGGACTGAATCACTCGGCGGCGGCGAAGCGACAAGCGTGTTCGGCGGTCGTCGAACAGAATGCCCGCCGCTGTCGGCCGTGCTCAATTTAAAGCTGATTGCGAACATTCGAGATAAAGGGCGCAAAGTTACTAGAACATTCCGGAACAACGTAGAATCAGCTTTGCCTGGCTGCGATCAATCGAGATAAATCTAGTCGCGTCTTGCGTCGCAAACAAAGCGATAAGGTGGTGTCGCGGCAGATTTAAAAAAACGGACAAACACTGCAAATATTGGCGGCAATATCAACTGGCCCCTGTGACCTACCCCACGTAATCTGCTGCCAGCAAGAAAAGGAGCATCTGTTCCCCGTCTACCCTCACTTAGCAGGAGCGGCGGAAACAACTTTCATCGCACTAATCACTTTGCTGCGCTGTTCGCCGCAGGTTTACTTGCATCAGAGCTACGTACCAGGCTGCGCTTCCGGTCATCTGCGTTAACACGTGGGCTACTGATTGACTGCCGGGATTCCAGCGGAGAGCGATACCACGTCATTACAGCATATCAACTGGCCCCTGTGACCTGCCCCACGTACTCTGCTGCCAGCAAGAAAAGGAACATCTGTTCCCCGTCTACCCTCACTTAGCAGCAGCTTCGAAAACACCTTTCATCGTACCAATCACTTTGCTGCGCTCTTTGCCGCAGGTTTTCTTGCATCAGAGCTACGTACAAGGCTTTGCTTCCTGTCATCTGCGTTACCACACGTGGGCAACTGACTGACTGCCAGTATTTCAGCTGAAAGCGATAGCACGTCATTACAGCATATCGACTGGCCCCTGTGACCTTCCCCACCTGATCTGCTACCAGCAAGAAAAGGAGCATCTGTTCCCCGTCTACCCTCACTTAGCAGCAGCGGCGAAAACAACTTTCATCGCACTAATCACTTTTCTGCGCTCTTTGCCGTAGGTTGACTTGCATCAGAGCTACGTACCAGGCTGTGCTTCCGGTCGTCTGCGTTACCACACGTGAGCAACTGATTGACTGCCGGGACTCCAGCAGAGAGCAATACCACGTCATTACAGCATATCAACTGGCCCCTGTGACCTACCCCACGTAATCTGCTGCCGGCAAGAAAAGGAGCATCTGTTCCCCGTCTACCCTCACTTAGCAGCAGCTTCGAAAACAGCTTTCATCGCAATAATCACTTTGCTGCGCTCTTCGCCGAGGTTTACTTGCATCAGAGCTACGTACCAGGCTGTGCTTCCTGTCATCTGTGTTACAAGTGGGCAACTGATTGACTGGCGGGGTACCAGCGGAGAGCGATACCATGTCATTACAGCATGTCAACTGGCCCCTCTGACCTGCACCACGTGGTCTACTGCCGGCTAGAAAAAGAACATCTGTTCCCCGTCTACCCTCACTTAGCAGCAGCAGCGCAAACAACTTTCATCGCACTAATCACTTTTGTCAGGGTGGAACCAGCGGAACACAGACGCAGGACAAGAAAAGGAGGTACACACCAGCGGTGTGGTGTGTGTACCTCCTTTTCTTGTCCTGCGTCTGTGTTCCGCTGGTTCCACCCTGACAACATTATGAACCGACTAGCCCAGCAATTTACGCTCCTAATCACTTTTCTGCGCTCTTTGCCGCAGGCTAACTTACATCAGAGCTACGTACCAGGCTGTGCTTCCGGTCGTCTGCGTTACCACACGTGAGCAACTGATTGACTGCCGTGATTCCAGCGGAGAGCGATACCACGTCATTACAGCATATCAACTGGCCCCTGTGACCTGCCCCACGTGGCCTGCTGCCAGCTAAAAAAGGAGCATCTGTTCCCCGTCTACCCTCACTTCGCAGCAGCTTCGAAAACAGCTTTCATCGCACTAATCACTTTGCTGCGCTCTTTGCCGCCGGTTTACTTGCATCAGAGCTACGTACCAGGCTGTGCTTCCTGTCATCTGTGTTACAAGTGGGCAACTGATTGACTGGCGGGGTACCAGCGGAGAGCGATACCACGTCATTACAGCATGTCAACTGGCCCCTCTGACCTGCACCACGTGGTCTACTGCCGGCTAGAAAAGGAGCATCTGTTCCCCGTCTACTCTCACTTAGCAGCAGCGGCGAAAACAGCTGTCATCGCACAAATCACTTTTCTGCGCTCTTTGCTGCAGGTTTACTTGCATCAGAGCTACATAGAAGGCTGTGTTTCCGGTCATCTGCGTTACTACACGTGGGCAACTGATTGACTGCCGGGATTCCAGCTGAGAGCGAAACCAGGTCAATACTGCATATCAACTGGCCCCTGTGACCTGCCCCACGTGGTCTGTCGCCAGCTAGAAAAAGAGCATCTGTTCCCCGTCTACCCTCACTTAGCAGCAGCAGCGCAAACAGCTTTCATCGCACTAATCACTTTTCTGCGCTCTTTGCCGCAGGTTGACTTGCATCACAGCTACGTACCAGGCTGTGCTTCAAGTCATCTGCGTTACCACACGTGGGCAACTGATTGACTGCCGGGATTCCAGCGGAGAGCGATACCACGTCATTACAGCATATCAACTGGCCCCTGTGACCTGCCCCACGTAATCTGCTGCCAGCAAGAAAAGGAGCATCTGTTCCTCGTCTACCCTCACTTAGCAGGAGCGGCGGAAACAACTTTCATCGCACTAATCACTTTGCTGCGCTGTTCGCCGCAGGTTTACTTGCATCAGAGCTACGTACCAGGCTGCGCTTCCGGTCATCTGCGTTAACACCTGGGCTACTGATTGACTGCCGGGATTCCAGCGGAGAGCGATACCACGTCATTAAAGCATATCAGCTTGCCCCTGTGACCTGCCCCACGTGGCCTGCTGCCTGCTACAAAAGGAGCATCTGTTCCCCGTCTACCCTCACTTAGCAGCAGCTTCGAAAACAGCTTCCATCGCACTAATCACTTTGCTGCGCTCTTTGCCGCAGGTTTACTTGCATCACAGCCACGTACCAGGCTGTGCTTCCTGTCATCTGCGTTTCCACACTTGGGAAACTGATTGACTGCCGGGATTCCAGCGGAGAGCGATTCCACGTCATTACAGCATATCAACTGGCCCCTGTTACCTGCCCCACGTAATCTCCTGCCAGCAAGAAAAGGAACATCTGTTTCCCGTCTACCCTCAATTAGCAGCAGCAGCAGCGCAAACAGCTTTCATCGTACTAACCACTTTTCTGCGCTCTGACGTAGGTTTACTTGCATCGGAGCTACGTACCAGGCTGAGCTTCCGATCATCTGCGTTACCACACGTGAGCAACTGATTGACTGCCGGGATTCCCGCGGAGAGCGATACCACGTCATTACAGCATATCTACTGGCCCCTGTGACCTGCCCCACGTGATCTGCTGCCAGCAAGAAAAGGAGCATCTGTTCCCCGTCTACCCTCACTTCGCAGCAGCTTCGAAAACAGCTTTCATCGCACTAATCACTTTGCTGCGCTCTTTGCCGCCGGTTTACTTGCATCAGAGCTACGTACCAGGCTGTGCTTCCTGTCATCTGTGTTACAAGTGGGCAACTGATTGACTGGCGGGGTACCAGCGGAGAGCGATACCACGTCATTACAGCATATCAACTGGCCCCTCTGACCTGCACCACGTGGTCTACTGCCGGCTAGAAAAGGAGCATCTGTTCCCCGTCTACTCTCACTTAGCAGCAGCGGCGAAAACAGCTGTCATCGCACAAATCACTTTTCTGCGCTCTTTGCTGCAGGTTTACTTGCATCAGAGCTACATAGAAGGCTGTGTTTCCGGTCATCTGCGTTACTACACGTGGGCAACTGATTGACTGCCGGGATTCCAGCTGAGAGCGATACCAGGTCAATACTGCATATCAACTGGCCCCTGTGACCTGCCCCACGTGGTCTGTCGCCAGCTAGAAAAAGAGCATCTGTTCCCCGTCTACCCTCACTTAGCAGCAGCAGCGCAAACAGCTTTCATCGCACTAATCACTTTTCTGCGCTCTTTGCCGCAGGTTGACTTGCATCACAGCTACGTACCAGGCTGTGCTTCAAGTCATCTGCGTTACCACACGTGGGCAACTGATTGACTGCCGGGACTCCAGCGGAGAGCGATACCACGTCATTACAGCATATCAACTGGAACCTGTGGCCTGCCCCACGTAATCTGCTGCCAGCAAGAAAAGGAGCATCTGTTCCCGGTCTACCCTCACTTAGCAGCAGCTTCTAAAACAGCTTTCATCGCACTAATCACTTTGCTGCGCTCTTTGCCGCAGGTTTACTTGCATCAGAGCCACGTACCAGGCTGTGCTTCCTGTCATCTGCGTTTCCACACTTGGGAAACTGATTGACTGCCGGGATTCCAGCGGAGAGCGATACCACGTCATTACAGCATATCAACTGGCCCCTGTTACCTGCCCCACGTAATCTCCTGCCAGCAAGAAAAGGAACATCTGTTTCCCGTCTACCCTCAATTAGCAGCAGCAGCAGCGCAAACAGCTTTCATCGTACTAACCACTTTTCTGCGCTCTTTGACGCAGGTTTGCTTGCATCACAGCTACGTACCAGGCTGTCCTTCCGGTCATCTGCGTTACCACACGTAGGCAACTGACTGACTGCCGTGATTCCAGCGGAGAGCGATACCACGTCATTACAGCATATCAACTGGCCCCTGTGACCTGCCCCACGTGGCCTGCTGCCAGCTAAAAAAGGAGCATCTGTTCCCCGTCTACCCTCACTTCGCAGCAGCTTCGAAAACAGCTTTCATCGCACTAATCACTTTGCTGCGCTCTTTGCCGCCGGTTTACTTGCATCAGAGCTACGTACCAGGCTGTGCTTCCTGTCATCTGTGTTACAAGTGGGCAACTGATTGACTGGCGGGGTACCAGCGGAGAGCGATACCACGTCATTACAGCATATCAACTGGCCCCTCTGACCTGCACCACGTGGTCTACTGCCGGCTAGAAAAGGAGCATCTGTTCCCCGTCTACTCTCACTTAGCAGCAGCGGCGAAAACAGCTGTCATCGCACAAATCACTTTTCTGCGCTCTTTGCTGCAGGTTTACTTGCATCAGAGCTACATAGAAGGCTGTGTTTCCGGTCATCTGCGTTACTACACGTGGGCAACTGATTGACTGCCGGGATTCCAGCTGAGAGCGAAACCAGGTCAATACTGCATATCAACTGGCCCCTGTGACCTGCCCCACGTGGTCTGTCGCCAGCTGGAAAAAGAGCATCTGTTCCCCGTCTACCCTCACTTAGCAGCAGCAGCGCAAACAGCTTTCATCGCACTAATCACTTTTCTGCGCTCTTTGCCGCAGGTTGACTTGCATCACAGCTACGTACCAGGCTGTGCTTCAAGTCATCTGCGTTACCACACGTGGGCAACTGATTGACTGCCGGGATTCCAGCGGAGAGCGATACCACGTCATTACAGCATATCAACTGGCCCCTGTGACCTGCCCCACGTGGCCTGCTGCCAGCTAAAAAAGGAGCATCTGTTCCCCGTCTACCCTCACTTCGCAGCAGCTTCGAAAACAGCTTTCATCGCACTAATCACTTTGCTGCGCTCTTTGCCGCCGGTTTACTTGCATCAGAGCTACGTACCAGGCTGTGCTTCCTATCATCTGTGTTACAAGTGGGCAACTGATTGACTGGCGGGGTACCAGCGGAGAG
The DNA here is from genome assembly GCF_052857255.1 of Amblyomma americanum. Lineage (NCBI taxonomy): Eukaryota > Metazoa > Arthropoda > Arachnida > Ixodida > Ixodidae > Amblyomma > Amblyomma americanum. The sequence goes on along the minus strand of NW_027526512.1, from coordinate 440,053 downwards.
CGATACCACGTCATTACAGCATATCAACTGGCCCCTCTGACCTGCACCACGTGGTCTACTGCCGGCTAGAAAAGGAGCATCTGTTCCCCGTCTACTCTCACTTAGCAGCAGCGGCGAAAACAGCTGTCATCGCACAAATCACTTTTCTGCGCTCTTTGCTGCAGGTTTACTTGCATCAGAGCTACATAGAAGGCTGTGTTTCCGGTCATCTGCGTTACTACACGTGGGCAACTGATTGACTGCCGGGATTCCAGCTGAGAGCGAAACCAGGTCAATACTGCATATCAACTGGCCCCTGTGACCTGCCCCACGTGGTCTGTCGCCAGCTAGAAAAAGAGCATCTGTTCCCCGTCTACCCTCACTTAGCAGCAGCAGCGCAAACAGCTTTCATCGCACTAATCACTTTTCTGCGCTCTTTGCCGCAGGTTGACTTGCATCACAGCTACGTACCAGGCTGTGCTTCAAGTCATCTGCGTTACCACACGTGGGCAACTGATTGACTGCCGGGATTCCAGCGGAGAGCGATACCACGTCATTACAGCATATCAACTGGCCCCTGTGACCTGCCCCACGTAATCTGCTGCCAGCAAGAAAAGGAGCATCTGTTCCTCGTCTACCCTCACTTAGCAGGAGCGGCGGAAACAACTTTCATCGCACTAATCACTTTGCTGCGCTGTTCGCCGCAGGTTTACTTGCATCAGAGCTACGTACCAGGCTGCGCTTCCGGTCATCTCCGTTAACACGTGGGCAACTGATTGACTGCCGGGATTCCAGCGGAGAGCGATACCACGTCATTACAGCATATCAACTGGCCCCAGTGACCTGCCCCACGTGGCCTGCTGCCAGCTACAAAAGGAGCATCTGTTCCCCGTCTACCCTCACTTAGCAGCAGCTTCGAAAACAGCTTTCATCGCACTAATCACTTTGCTGCGCTCTTTGCCGCAGGTTAACTTGCATCAGAGCTACGTACCAGGCTGTGCTTCCTGTCATCTGCGTTTCCACACTTGGGAAACTGATTGACTGCCGGGATTCCAGCGGAGAGCGATACCACGTCATTACAGCATATCAACTGGCCCCTGTGACCTGCCCCTCGTGGCCTGCTGCTAGCTAGAAAAGGAGCATCTGGTCCCCGTCTGCCCTCACTTAGCAGGAGCGGCGAAAACAACTTTCATCGCACTAATCACTTTGCTGCGCTGTTCGCCGCAGGTTTACTTGCATCAGAGCTACGTACCAGGCTGCGCTTCCGATCATATGCGTTTCCACACTTGGGAAACTTATTGACTGCATGGATTCCAGCGGAGAGCGATACCACGTAATTACAGCATATCAACTGGCCGCTGTGACCTGCCCCACGTGGCCTGCTGCCAGCTAGAAAAGGAGCATCTGTTCCTCGTCTGCCCTCACTTAGCAGGAGCGGCGGAAACAACTTTCATCGCACTAATCACTTTGCTGCGCTGTTCGCCGCAGGTTTACTTGCATCAGAGCTACGTACCAGGCTGCGCTTCCGATCATATGCGTTTCCACACTTGGGAAACTTATTGACTGCATGGATTCCAGCGGAGAGCGATACCACGTAATTACAGCATATCAACTGGCCGCTGTGACCTGCCCCACGTGGCCTGCTGCTAGCTAGAAAAGGAGCATCTGGTCCCCGTCTGCCCTCACTTAGCAGGAGCGGCGAAAACAACTTTCATCGCACTAATCACTTTGCTGCGCTGTTCGCCGCAGGTTTACTTGCATCAGAGCTACGTACCAGGCTGCGCTTCCGATCATATGCGTTTCCACACTTGGGAAACTTATTGACTGCCGGGATTCCAGCGGAGAGCGATACCACGTAATTACAGCATATCAACTGGCCCCTGTGACCTGCCCCACGTGGCCTGCTGCCAGCTAGAAAAGGAGCATCTGTTCCTCGTCTGCCCTCACTTAGCAGGAGCGGCGGAAACAACTTTCATCGCACTAATCACTTTGCTGCGCTGTTCGCCGCAGGTTTACTTGCATCAGAGCTACGTACCAGGCTGAGCTTCCGGTCATCTCCGTTAACACGTGGGCAACTGATTGACTGCCGGGATTCCAGCGGAAAGCGGTACCACGTCATTACAGCATATCAACTGGCGCATGTGACCAGCCCCACGTAATCTGCTGCCAGCAAGAAAAGGAGCATCTGTTCCCCGTCTACCCTCACTTAGCAGCAGCTTCTAAAACACATTTTATCGTACTAATCACTTTGCTGCGCTCTTTGCCGCAGGTTTTCTTGCATCAGAGCTGCGTACAAGGCTTTGCTTCCTGTCATCTGCGTTACCACACGTGGGCAACTGACTGACTGCCAGTATTTCAGCGGTGAGCGATAGCACGTCATTACAGCATATCGACTGGCCCCTGTGACCTGCCCCACCTGATCTGCTACCAGCAAGGAAAGAAGCATCTGTTCCCTGTCTACCCTCACTTAGCAGCAGCTTCGAAAACACCTTTCATCGTACCAATCACTTTGCTGCGCTCTTTGCCGCAGGTTTTCTTGCATCAGGGCTACGTACAAGGCTTTGGTTCCTGTCATCTGCGTTACCACACCTGGGCAACTGACTGACTGCCAGTATTTCAGCGGTGAGCGATAGCACGTCATTACAGCATGTCGACTGGCCCCTGTGACCTGCCCCACGTAATCTGCTACCAGCAAGAAAAGGAACATCTGTTCCCCGTCTACCCTCACTTAGCAGCAGTTTCGAAAACACCTTTCATCGTACCAATCACTTTGCTGCGCTCTTTGCCGCAGGTTTTCTTGCATCAGGGCTACGTACAAGGCTTTGCTTCCTGTCATCTGCGTTACCACACGTGAGCAACTGATTGACTGCCGGGACTCCAGCAGAGAGCGATACCACGTCATTACAGCATATCAACTGGCCCCTGTGACCTGCCCCACGTAATCTGCTGCCAGCAAGAAAAGGAGCATCTGTTCCCCGTCTACCCTCACTTAGCAGCAGCTTCGAAAACAGCTTTCATCGCAATAATCACTTTGCTGCGCTCTTCGCCGAGGTTTACTCTCATCAGAGCTACGTACCAGGCTGTGCTTCCTGTCATCTGTGTTACAAGTGGGCAACTGATTGACTGGCGGGGTTCCCGCGGAGAGCGATACCACGTCATTACAGCATATCAACTGGCCCCTGTGACCTACCCCACGTAATCTGCTGCCAGCAAGAAAAGGAGCATCTGTTCCCCGTCTACCCTCACTTAGCAGCAGCTTCGAAAACAGCTTTCATCGCAATAATCACTTTGCTGCGCTCTTCGCCGAGGTTTACTCTCATCAGAGCTACGTACCAGGCTGTGCTTCCTGTCATCTGTGTTACAAGTGGGCAACTGATTGACTGGCGGGGTTCCCGCGGAGAGCGATACCACGTCATTACAGCATATCAACTGGCCCCTCTGACCCGCACTACGTGGTCTACTGCCGGCTAGAAAAAGAGCATCTGTTCCCCGTCTACCCTCACTTGGCAGCAGCAGCGCAAACAGCTTTCATCGCACTAATCACTTTTCTGCGCTCTTTGCCGCAGGTTGACTTGCATCACAGCTACGTACCAGGCTGTGCTTCCGGTCATCTGCGTTACCACACGTGGGCAACTGATTGACTGCCGGGACTCCAGCGGAGAGCGATACCACGTCATTACAGCATATCAACTGGCCCCTGTGGCCTGCCCCACGTAATCTGCTGCCAGCAAGAAAAGGAGCATCTGTTCCCGGTCTACCCTCACTTAGCAGCAGCTTCGAAAACAGCTTTCATCGCACTAATCACTTTTCTGCGCTCTTTGCCGCAGGTTGACTTGCATCAGAGCTACGTACCAGGCTGTGCTTCCGGTCATCTGCGTTCCCACACGTGGGCAACTGATTGACTGCCGGGACTCCAGCGGAGAGCGATACCACGTCATTACAGCATATCAACTGGCCCCTGTGACCTGCCCCACGTAATCTGCTGCCAGCAAGAAAAGGAGCATCTGTTCCTCGTCTGCCCTCACTTAGCAGGGGCGGCGGAAACAACTTTCATCGCACTAATCACTTTGCTGCGCTGTTCGCCGCAGGTTTACTTGCATCAGAGCTACGTACCAGGCTGCGCTTCCGGTCATCTCCGTTAACACGTGGGCAACTGATTGACTGCCGGGATTCCAGCGGAGAGTGATACCACGTCATTACAGCATATTAACTGGCCCCTGTGACCTGCCCCACGTAATCTGCTGCCAGCTACAAAAGGAGCATCTGTTCCCCGTCTACCCTCACTTAGCAGCACCTTCGAAAACAACTTTCATCATACTAATCACTTTGCTGCGCTCTTTGCCCCAGGTTTTCTTGCATCAGAGCTACGTACAAGGCTTTGGTTCCTGTCATCTGCGTTACCTCACCTGGGCAACTGACTGACTGCCAGTATTTCAGCGGTGAGCGATAGCACGTCATTACAGCATATCGACTGGCCCCTGTGACCTGCCCCGCCTGATCTGCTACCAGCAAGAAAAGGATCATCTGTTCCCCGTCTACCCTCACTTAGCAGCAGTGGCGAAAACAACTTTCATCGCACTAATCACTTTTCAGCGCTCTTTGCCGCAGGTTGACTTGCATCAGAGCTACTTACCAGGCTGTGCTTCCGGTCGTCTGCGTTACCACACGTGAGCAACTGATTGACTGCCGGGACTCCAGCAGAGACGAATACCACGTCATTACAACATATCAACTGGCCCCTGTGACCTGCCCCACGTAATCTGCTGCCAGCAAGAAAAGGAGCATCTGTTCCTCGTCTGCCCTCACTTAGCAGGGGCGGCGGAAACAACTTTCATCGCACTAATCACTTTGCTGCGCTGTTCGCCGCAGGTTTACTTGCATCAGAGCTACGTACCAGGCTGCGCTTCCGGTCATCTGCGTTAACACGTGGGCTACTGATTGACTGCCGGGATTCCAGCGGAGAGCGATACCACGTCATTAAAGCATATCAGCTGGCCCCTGTGACCTGCCCCACGTGGCCTGCTGCCAGGTACAAAAGGAGCATCTGTTCCCCGTCTACCCTCACTTAGCAGCAGCTTCGAAAACAGCTTTCATCGCACTAATCACTTTGCTGCGCTCTTTGCCGCAGGTTCACCTTCATCAGAGCTACGTACAAGGCTTTGCTTCCTGTCATCTGCGTTACCACACGTGGGCAACTGACTGACTGCCAGTATTTCAGCTGAGAGCGATGGCACGTCATTACAGCATATCGACTGGCCCCTGTGACCTTTTCCACCTGATATGCTACCAGCAAGAAAAGGAGCATCTGTTCCCCGTCTACCCTCACTTAGCAGCAGCGGCGAAAACAGCTTTCATCGCACTAATCACTTTGCTGCGCTCTTTGCCCCAGGTTTACTTGCATCAGAGCTACGTACCAGGTTGTGCTTCCTGTCATCTGCGTTTCCACACTTGGGAAACTGATTGACTGCCGGGATTCCAGCGGAGAGCGATACCACGTCATTACAGCATATCAACTGGCCCCTGTGACCTGCCCCACGTAATCTGCTGCCAGCAAGGAAAGGAGCATCTGTTCCCCGTCTACCCTCACTTAGCAGCACAAACAGCTTTCATCGCACTAATTACTTTGCTGCGCTCTGTGCCGCAGGTTTACTTGCATCAGAGCTACATACCAGGCTGAGCTTCCGGTCATATGCGTTACCACACGTTGGCAACTGACTGACTGCCGGTATTCCAGCAGAGAGCGATATCACGTCATTACATCATCTAAACTGGCCCCTGCGAGCTGCCCAACGTGGTCTGCTGCCGGATGGAAAAGAAGCATCTGTTCCCCGTCTACCCTCACTTAGCAGCAGCGGCGAAAACAGCTTTCATCGCATTAATCACTTTTCTGCGCTCTTTGCCGCAGGTTGACTTGCATCAGTGCTACGTACCAGGTTGTGCTTCCGGTCATCTGCGTTACCACACGTGGGCAACTCATTGACTGCCGGGATTCCGGCGCAGAGCGATACCACGTCATTACAGCATTTCACCTGGCCCCTCTGACCTGCACCACGTGGTCTCATTCCGGCTAGAAAAGGAGCATCTGTTCCGCGTCTACTCTCACCTAGAAGCAGCGGCGAAACCAACTTTCACCGCACTAATTACTTTGCTGCTCTCTTTGCCGCAGGTTTACTTGCATCATAACTAGGTACCAGGCTGAGCTTCCGGTCATATGCGTTACCACACATTGGCAACTGACTGACTGCCGGTATTCCGGCAGAGAGCGATACCACGTCATTACTTCTTATCAACTGGCCCCTGTGACCTGCCACACGTGGTCTGCTGCCGGATGGAAAAGAAGCATCTGTTCCCCGTCTACCCTCACTTAGCAGCAGCGGCGAAAACAGCTTTCTCACACTAATCACTATTCTGCGCTCTTTACCGCAGGTTGACTTGCGTTAGAGCTACGTACCAGGCTGTGCTTCCTGTCATCTGCGTTACCACACGTGGGAAACTGATTGACTCCCGGAACTCCAGCGGAGAGCGATACCACGTCATTACAGCATATCAACTGCCCCTGTGACCTGCCCCATGTAATCTGCTGCCAGCAAGAAAACCAGCATCTGTTCCCCGTCTACCCTCACTTAGCAGCAGCTTCAAAAACAGCTTTCATCGCACAAATCACTTTGCTGCGCTCTTTGCCGCAGGTTTACTTGCATCAGAGCTACGTACCAGGCTGTGATTCCTGTCATCTGCGTTACCACACGTGGGAAACTGAATGACTGTCTGGATTCCAGCGGAGAGCGATACCACTTCATTACAGCATATCAACTGGCCGCTGTGACCTGCCCCACGTGGCCTGCTGGCAGCTAGAAAAGGAGCATCTGTTCCCCGTCTGCCCTCACTTAGCAGGAGCGGCGAAAACAACTTTCATCGCACTAATCACTTTGCTGCGCTGTTCCCCGCAGGTTTACTTGCATCAGATCTACGTACCAGGCTGCGCTTCCGGTCATCTGCGTTAACACCTGGGCTACTGATTGACTGCCGGGATTCCAGCGGAGAGCGATACCACGTCATTAAAGCATATCAGCTTGCCCCTGTGACCTGCCCCACGTGGCCTGCTGCCTGCTACAAAAGGAGCATCTGTTCCCCGTCTACCCTCACTTAGCAGCAGCTTCGAAAAAGCTTCCATCGCACTAATCACTTTGCTGCGCTCTTTGCCGCAGGTTTACTTGCATCAGAGCCACGTACCAGGCTGTGCTTCCTGTCATCTGCGTTTCCACACTTGGGAAACTGATTGACTGCCGGGATTCCAGCGGAGAGCGATTCCACGTCATTACAGCATATCAACTGGCCCCTGTTACCTGCCCCACGTAATCTCCTGCCAGCAAGAAAAGGAACATCTGTTTCCCGTCTACCCTCAATTAGCAGCAGCAGCAGCGCAAACAGCTTTCATCGTACTAACCACTTTTCTGCGCTCTGACGTAGGTTTGCTTGCATCACAGCTACGTACCAGGCTGTCCTTCCGGTCATCTGCGTTACCACACGTAGGCAACTGACTGACTGCCGTGATTCCAGCGGAGAGCGATACCACGTCATTACAGCATATCAACTGGCCCCTGTGACCTGCCCCACGTGGCCTGCTGCCAGCTACAAAAGGAGCATCTGTTCCCCGTCTACCCTCACTTCGCAGCAGCTTCGAAAACAGCTTTCATCGCACTAATCACTTTGCTGCGCTCTTTGCCGCCGGTTTACTTGCATCAGAGCTACGTACCAGGCTGTGCTTCCTGTCATCTGTGTTACAAGTGGGCAACTGATTGACTGGCGGGGTACCAGCGGAGAGCGATACCACGTCATTACAGCATATCAACTGGCCCCTCTGACCTGCACCACGTGGTCTACTGCCGGCTAGAAAAGGAGCATCTGTTCCCCGTCTACTCTCACTTAGCAGCAGCGGCGAAAACAGCTGTCATCGCACAAATCACTTTTCTGCGCTCTTTGCTGCAGGTTTACTTGCATCAGAGCTACATAGAAGGCTGTGTTTCCGGTCATCTGCGTTACTACACGTGGGCAACTGATTGACTGCCGGGATTCCAGCTGAGAGCGATACCAGGTCAATACTGCATATCAACTGGCCCCTGTGACCTGCCCCACGTGGTCTGTCGCCAGCTAGAAAAAGAGCATCTGTTCCCCGTCTACCCTCACTTAGCAGCAGCAGCGCAAACAGCTTTCATCGCACTAATCACTTTTCTGCGCTCTTTGCCGCAGGTTGACTTGCATCACAGCTACGTACCAGGCTGTGCTTCAAGTCATCTGCGTTACCACACGTGGGCAACTGATTGACTGCCGGGACTCCAGCGGAGAGCGATACCACGTCATTACAGCATATCAACTGGAACCTGTGGCCTGCCCCACGTAATCTGCTGCCAGCAAGAAAAGGAGCATCTGTTCCCGGTCTACCCTCACTTAGCAGCAGCTTCGAAAACACCTTTCATCGTACCAATCACTTTGCTGCGCTCTTTGCCGCAGGTTTTCTTGCATCAGAGCTACGTACAAGGCTTTGCTTCCTGTCATCTGCGTTACCACACGTGGGCAACTGACTGACTGCCAGTATTTCAGCTGAAAGCGATAGCACGTCATTACAGCATATCGACTGGCCCCTGTGACCTTCCCCACCTGATCTGCTACCAGCAAGAAAAGGAGCATCTGTTCCCCGTCTACCCTCACTTAGCAGCAGCGGCGAAAACAACTTTCATCGCACTAATCACTTTTCTGCGCTCTTTGCCGTAGGTTGACTTGCATCAGAGCTACGTACCAGGCTGTGCTTCCGGTCGTCTGCGTTACCACACGTGAGCAACTGATTGACTGCCGGGACTCCAGCAGAGAGCAATACCACGTCATTACAGCATATCAACTGGCCCCTGTGACCTACCCCACGTAATCTACTGCCGGCAAGAAAAGGAGCATCTGTTCCCCGTCTACCCTCACTTAGCAGCAGCTTCGAAAACAGCTTTCATCGCAATAATCACTTTGCTGCGCTCTTCGCCGAGGTTTACTTGCATCAGAGCTACGTACCAGGCTGTGCTTCCTGTCATCTGTGTTACAAGTGGGCAACTGATTGACTGGCGGGGTACCAGCGGAGAGCGATACCATGTCATTACAGCATGTCAACTGGCCCCTCTGACCTGCACCACGTGGTCTACTGCCGGCTAGAAAAAGAACATCTGTTCCCCGTCTACCCTCACTTAGCAGCAGCAGCGCAAACAACTTTCATCGCACTAATCACTTTTGTCAGGGTGGAACCAGCGGAACACAGACGCAGGACAAGAAAAGGAGGTACACACCAGCGGTGTGGTGTGTGTACCTCCTTTTCTTGTCCTGCGTCTGTGTTCCGCTGGTTCCACCCTGACAACATTATGAACCGACTAGCCCAGCAATTTACGCTCCTAATCACTTTTCTGCGCTCTTTGCCGCAGGCTGACTTACATCAGAGCTACGTACCAGGCTGTGCTTCCGGTCGTCTGCGTTACCACACGTGAGCAACTGATTGACTGCCGGGACTCCAGCAGAGACGAATACCACGTCATTACAACATATCAACTGGCCCCTGTGACCTACCCTACGTAATCTGCTGCCATCAAGAAAAGAAGCATCTGTTCCCCGTCTACCCTCACTTAGCAGCAGCAGCAGCGCAAACAGCTGTCATCGCACAAATCACTTTTCTGCGCTCTTTGCTGCAGGTTTACTTGCATCAGAGCTACATAGAAGGCTGTGTTTCCGGTCATCTGCGTTACTACACGTGGGCAACTGATTGACTGCCGGGATTCCAGCTGAGAGCGATACCAGGTCAATACTGCATATCAACTGGCCCCTGTGACCTGCCCCACGTGGTCTGTCGCCAGCTAGAAAAAGAGCATCTGTTCCCCGTCTACCCTCACTTAGCAGGAGCGGCGGAAACAACTTTCATCGCACTAATCACTTTGCTGCGCTGTTCGCCGCAGGTTTACTTGCATCAGAGCTACGTACCAGGCTGCGCTTCCGGTCATCTGCGTTAACACCTGGGCTACTGATTGACTGCCGGGATTCCAGCGGAGAGCGATACCACGTCATTAAAGCATATCAGCTTGCCCCTGTGACCTGCCCCACGTGGCCTGCTGCCTGCTACAAAAGGAGCATCTGTTCCCCGTCTACCCTCACTTAGCAGCAGCTTCGAAAACAGCTTCCATCGCACTAATCACTTTGCTGCGCTCTTTGCCGCAGGTTTACTTGCATCAGAGCCACGTACCAGGCTGTGCTTCCTGTCATCTGCGTTTCCACACTTGGGAAACTGATTGACTGCCGGGATTCCAGCGGAGAGCGATTCCACGTCATTACAGCATATCAACTGGCCCCTGTTACCTGCCCCACGTAATCTCCTGCCAGCAAGAAAAGGAACATCTGTTTCCCGTCTACCCTCAATTAGCAGCAGCAGCAGCGCAAACAGCTTTCATCGTACTAACCACTTTTCTGCGCTCTGACGTAGGTTTGCTTGCATCACAGCTACGTACCAGGCTGTCCTTCCGGTCATCTGCGTTACCACACGTAGGCAACTGACTGACTGCCGTGATTCCAGCGGAGAGCGATACCACGTCATTACAGCATATCAACTGGCCCCTGTGACCTGCCCCACGTGGCCTGCTGCCAGCTACAAAAGGAGCATCTGTTCCCCGTCTACCCTCACTTCGCAGCAGCTTCGAAAACAGCTTTCATCGCACTAATCACTTTGCTGCGCTCTTTGCCGCCGGTTTACTTGCATCAGAGCTACGTACCAGGCTGTGCTTCCTGTCATCTGTGTTACAAGTGGGCAACTGATTGACTGGCGGGGTACCAGCGGAGAGCGATACCACGTCATTACAGCATATCAACTGGCCCCTCTGACCTGCACCACGTGGTCTACTGCCGGCTAGAAAAGGAGCATCTGTTCCCCGTCTACTCTCACTTAGCAGCAGCGGCGAAAACAGCTGTCATCGCACAAATCACTTTTCTGCGCTCTTTGCTGCAGGTTTACTTGCATCAGAGCTACATAGAAGGCTGTGTTTCCGGTCATCTGCGTTACTACACGTGGGCAACTGATTGACTGCCGGGATTCCAGCTGAGAGCGATACCAGGTCAATACTGCATATCAACTGGCCCCTGTGACCTGCCCCACGTGGTCTGTCGCCAGCTAGAAAAAGAGCATCTGTTCCCCGTCTACCCTCACTTAGCAGCAGCAGCGCAAACAGCTTTCATCGCACTAATCACTTTTCTGCGCTCTTTGCCGCAGGTTGACTTGCATCACAGCTACGTACCAGGCTGTGCTTCAAGTCATCTGCGTTACCACACGTGGGCAACTGATTGACTGCCGGGACTCCAGCGGAAAGCGATACCACGTCATTACAGCATATCAACTGGAACCTGTGGCCTGCCCCACGTAATCTGCTGCCAGCAAGAAAAGGAGCATCTGTTCCCGGTCTACCCTCACTTAGCAGCAGCTTCTAAAACAGCTTTCATCGCACTAATCACTTTGCTGCGCTCTTTGCCGCAGGTTTACTTGCATCAGAGCCACGTACCAGGCTGTGCTTCCTGTCATCTGCGTTTCCACACTTGGGAAACTGATTGACTGCCGGGATTCCAGCGGAGAGCGATACCACGTCATTACAGCATATCAACTGGCCCCTGTTACCTGCCCCACGTAATCTCCTGCCAGCAAGAAAAGGAACATCTGTTTCCCGTCTACCCTCAATTAGCAGCAGCAGCAGCGCAAACAGCTTTCATCGTACTAACCACTTTTCTGCGCTCTTTGACGCAGGTTTGCTTGCATCACAGCTACGTACCAGGCTGTCCTTCCGGTCATCTGCGTTACCACACGTAGGCAACTGACTGACTGCCGTGATTCCAGCGGAGAGCGATACCACGTCATTACAGCATATCAACTGGCCCCTGTGACCTGCCCCACGTGGCCTGCTGCCAGCTAAAAAAGGAGCATCTGTTCCCCGTCTACCCTCACTTCGCAGCAGCTTCGAAAACAGCTTTCATCGCACTAATCACTTTGCTGCGCTCTTTGCCGCCGGTTTACTTGCATCAGAGCTACGTACCAGGCTGTGCTTCCTGTCATCTGTGTTACAAGTGGGCAACTGATTGACTGGCGGGGTACCAGCGGAGAGCGATACCACGTCATTACAGCATATCAACTGGCCCCTCTGACCTGCACCACGTGGTCTACTGCCGGCTAGAAAAGGAGCATCTGTTCCCCGTCTACTCTCACTTAGCAGCAGCGGCGAAAACAGCTGTCATCGCACAAATCACTTTTCTGCGCTCTTTGCTGCAGGTTTACTTGCATCAGAGCTACATAGAAGGCTGTGTTTCCGGTCATCTGCGTTACTACACGTGGGCAACTGATTGACTGCCGGGATTCCAGCTGAGAGCGAAACCAGGTCAATACTGCATATCAACTGGCCCCTGTGACCTGCCCCACGTGGTCTGTCGCCAGCTAGAAAAAGAGCATCTGTTCCCCGTCTACCCTCACTTAGCAGCAGCAGCGCAAACAGCTTTCATCGCACTAATCACTTTTCTGCGCTCTTTGCCGCAGGTTGACTTGCATCACAGCTACGTACCAGGCTGTGCTTCAAGTCATCTGCGTTACCACACGTGGGCAACTGATTGACTGCCGGGATTCCAGCGGAGAGCGATACCACGTCATTACAGCATATCAACTGGCCCCTGTGACCTGCCCCACGTAATCTGCTGCCAGCAAGAAAAGGAGCATCTGTTCCTCGTCTACCCTCACTTCGCAGCAGCTTCGAAAACAGCTTTCATCGCACTAATCACTTTGCTGCGCTCTTTGCCGCCGGTTTACTTGCATCAGAGCTACGTACCAGGCTGTGCTTCCTGTCATCTGTGTTACAAGTGGGCAACTGATTGACTGGCGGGGTACCAGCGGAGAGCGATATCACGTCATTACAGCATATCAACTGGCCGCTGTGACCTGCCCCACGTGGCCTGCTGGCAGCTAGAAAAGGAGCATCTGTTCCCCGTCTACCCTCACTTAACATCAGCGGCGAAAACAGCTTTCATCGCACTAATCACTTTTCTGCGCTCTTTGCTGCAGGTTGACTTGCATCAGAGCTACGTACCAGGCTGTGCTTCCGGTCATCTGCGTTACCACACGTGGGCAACTGATTGACTGCCGGGACACCAGCGGAGAGCGATACCACGTCATTACAGCATATCAACTGGCCCCTGTGACCTGCCCCACGCGGCCTGCTGCCAGCTAGAAAAGGAGCATCTGTTCCCCGTCTACCCTCACTTAGCAGCAGCTTCGAAAACAACTTTCATCGCACTAATCACTTTGCTGCGCTGTTCGCCGCAGGTTTACTTGCATCAGAGCTACGTACCAGGCTGCGCTTCCGGTCATCTGCGTTAACACCTGGGCTACTGATTGACTGCCGGGATTCCAGCGGAGAGCGATACCACGTCATTAAAGCATATCAGCTTGCCCCTGTGACCTGCCCCACGTGGCCTGCTGCCTGCTACAAAAGGAGCATCTGTTCCCCGTCTACCCTCACTTAGCAGCAGCTTCGAAAACAGCTTCCATCGCACTAATCACTTTGCTGCGCTCTTTGCCGCAGGTTTACTTGCATCACAGCCACGTACCAGGCTGTGCTTCCTGTCATCTGCGTTTCCACACTTGGGAAACTGATTGACTGCCGGGATTCCAGCGGAGAGCGATTCCACGTCATTACAGCATATCAACTGGCCCCTGTTACCTGCCCCACGTAATCTCCTGCCAGCAAGAAAAGGAACATCTGTTTCCCGTCTACCCTCAATTAGCAGCAGCAGCAGCGCAAACAGCTTTCATCGTACTAACCACTTTTCTGCGCTCTGACGTAGGTTTGCTTGCATCACAGCTACGTACCAGGCTGTCCTTCCGGTCATCTGCGTTACCACACGTAGGCAACTGACTGACTGCCGTGATTCCAGCGGAGAGCGATACCACGTCATTACAGCATATCAACTGGCCCCTGTGACCTGCCCCACGTGGCCTGCTGCCAGCTACAAAAGGAGCATCTGTTCCCCGTCTACCCTCACTTCGCAGCAGCTTCGAAAACAGCTTTCATCGCACTAATCACTTTGCTGCGCTCTTTGCCGCCGGTTTACTTGCATCAGAGCTACGTACCAGGCTGTGCTTCCTGTCATCTGTGTTACAAGTGGGCAACTGATTGACTGGCGGGGTACCAGCGGAGAGCGATACCACGTCATTACAGCATATCAACTGGCCCCTCTGACCTGCACCACGTGGTCTACTGCCGGCTAGAAAAGGAGCATCTGTTCCCCGTCTACTCTCACTTAGCAGCAGCGGCGAAAACAGCTGTCATCGCACAAATCACTTTTCTGCGCTCTTTGCTGCAGGTTTACTTGCATCAGAGCTACATAGAAGGCTGTGTTTCCGGTCATCTGCGTTACTACACGTGGGCAACTGATTGACTGCCGGGATTCCAGCTGAGAGCGATACCAGGTCAATACTGCATATCAACTGGCCCCTGTGACCTGCCCCACGTGGTCTGTCGCCAGCTAGAAAAAGAGCATCTGTTCCCCGTCTACCCTCACTTAGCAGCAGCAGCGCAAACAGCTTTCATCGCACTAATCACTTTTCTGCGCTCTTTGCCGCAGGTTGACTTGCATCACAGCTACGTACCAGGCTGTGCTTCAAGTCATCTGCGTTACCACACGTGGGCAACTGATTGACTGCCGGGACTCCAGCGGAGAGCGATACCACGTCATTACAGCATATCAACTGGAACCTGTGGCCTGCCCCACGTAATCTGCTGCCAGCAAGAAAAGGAGCATCTGTTCCCGGTCTACCCTCACTTAGCAGCAGCTTCTAAAACAGCTTTCATCGCACTAATCACTTTGCTGCGCTCTTTGCCGCAGGTTTACTTGCATCAGAGCCACGTACCAGGCTGTGCTTCCTGTCATCTGCGTTTCCACACTTGGGAAACTGATTGACTGCCGGGATTCCAGCGGAGAGCGATACCACGTCATTACAGCATATCAACTGGCCCCTGTTACCTGCCCCACGTAATCTCCTGCCAGCAAGAAAAGGAACATCTGTTTCCCGTCTACCCTCAATTAGCAGCAGCAGCAGCGCAAACAGCTTTCATCGTACTAACCACTTTTCTGCGCTCTTTGACGCAGGTTTGCTTGCATCACAGCTACGTACCAGGCTGTCCTTCCGGTCATCTGCGTTACCACACGTAGGCAACTGACTGACTGCCGTGATTCCAGCGGAGAGCGATACCACGTCATTACAGCATATCAACTGGCCCCTGTGACCTGCCCCACGTGGCCTGCTGCCAGCTAAAAAAGGAGCATCTGTTCCCCGTCTACCCTCACTTCGCAGCAGCTTCGAAAACAGCTTTCATCGCACTAATCACTTTGCTGCGCTCTTTGCCGCCGGTTTACTTGCATCAGAGCTACGTACCAGGCTGTGCTTCCTGTCATCTGTGTTACAAGTGGGCAACTGATTGACTGGCGGGGTACCAGCGGAGAGCGATACCACGTCATTACAGCATATCAACTGGCCCCTCTGACCTGCACCACGTGGTCTACTGCCGGCTAGAAAAGGAGCATCTGTTCCCCGTCTACTCTCACTTAGCAGCAGCGGCGAAAACAGCTGTCATCGCACAAATCACTTTTCTGCGCTCTTTGCTGCAGGTTTACTTGCATCAGAGCTACATAGAAGGCTGTGTTTCCGGTCATCTGCGTTACTACACGTGGGCAACTGATTGACTGCCGGGATTCCAGCTGAGAGCGAAACCAGGTCAATACTGCATATCAACTGGCCCCTGTGACCTGCCCCACGTGGTCTGTCGCCAGCTGGAAAAAGAGCATCTGTTCCCCGTCTACCCTCACTTAGCAGCAGCAGCGCAAACAGCTTTCATCGCACTAATCACTTTTCTGCGCTCTTTGCCGCAGGTTGACTTGCATCACAGCTACGTACCAGGCTGTGCTTCAAGTCATCTGCGTTACCACACGTGGGCAACTGATTGACTGCCGGGATTCCAGCGGAGAGCGATACCACGTCATTACAGCATATCAACTGGCCCCTGTGACCTGCCCCACGTGGCCTGCTGCCAGCTAAAAAAGGAGCATCTGTTCCCCGTCTACCCTCACTTCGCAGCAGCTTCGAAAACAGCTTTCATCGCACTAATCACTTTGCTGCGCTCTTTGCCGCCGGTTTACTTGCATCAGAGCTACGTACCAGGCTGTGCTTCCTATCATCTGTGTTACAAGTGGGCAACTGATTGACTGGCGGGGTACCAGCGGAGAGCGATACCACGTCATTACAGCATATCAACTGGCCCCTCTGACCTGCACCACGTGGTCTACTGCCGGCTAGAAAAGGAGCATCTGTTCCCCGTCTACTCTCACTTAGCAGCAGCGGCGAAAACAGCTGTCATCGCACAAATCACTTTTCTGCGCTCTTTGCTGCAGGTTTACTTGCATCAGAGCTACATAGAAGGCTGTGTTTCCGGTCATCTGCGTTACTACACGTGGGCAACTGATTGACTGCCGGGATTCCAGCTGAGAGCGAAACCAGGTCAATACTGCATATCAACTGGCCCCTGTGACCTGCCCCACGTGGTCTGTCGCCAGCTAGAAAAAGAGCATCTGTTCCCCGTCTACCCTCACTTAGCAGCAGCAGCGCAAACAGCTTTCATCGCACTAATCACTTTTCTGCGCTCTTTGCCGCAGGTTGACTTGCATCACAGCTACGTACCAGGCTGTGCTTCAAGTCATCTGCGTTACCACACGTGGGCAACTGATTGACTGCCGGGATTCCAGCGGAGAGCGATACCACGTCATTACAGCATATCAACTGGCCCCTGTGACCTGCCCCACGTAATCTGCTGCCAGCAAGAAAAGGAGCATCTGTTCCTCGTCTACCCTCACTTAGCAGGAGCGGCGGAAACAACTTTCATCGCACTAATCACTTTGCTGCGCTGTTCGCCGCAGGTTTACTTGCATCAGAGCTACGTACCAGGCTGCGCTTCCGGTCATCTCCGTTAACACGTGGGCAACTGATTGACTGCCGGGATTCCAGCGGAGAGCGATACCACGTCATTACAGCATATCAACTGGCCCCAGTGACCTGCCCCACGTGGCCTGCTGCCAGCTACAAAAGGAGCATCTGTTCCCCGTCTACCCTCACTTAGCAGCAGCTTCGAAAACAGCTTTCATCGCACTAATCACTTTGCTGCGCTCTTTGCCGCAGGTTAACTTGCATCAGAGCTACGTACCAGGCTGTGCTTCCTGTCATCTGCGTTTCCACACTTGGGAAACTGATTGACTGCCGGGATTCCAGCGGAGAGCGATACCACGTCATTACAGCATATCAACTGGCCCCTGTGACCTGCCCCTCGTGGCCTGCTGCTAGCTAGAAAAGGAGCATCTGGTCCCCGTCTGCCCTCACTTAGCAGGAGCGGCGAAAACAACTTTCATCGCACTAATCACTTTGCTGCGCTGTTCGCCGCAGGTTTACTTGCATCAGAGCTACGTACCAGGCTGCGCTTCCGATCATATGCGTTACCACATGTTGGCAACTGACTGACTGTCGGTATTCCGTCAGAGATCGATACCACGTCATTTCAACTTATCAACTTGCCCCTGTGACCTGCCCCACGTAATCTGCTGCCAGCAAGAAAAGGAGCATCTGTTCCCCGTCTACCCTCGCTTAGCAGCAGCTTCGAAAACAGCTTTCATCGCACTAATCACTTTGCAGCGCTCTTTGCCGCAGGTTTACTTGCATCAGAGCTACATACCAGGCTGTGCTTCCAGTCATCTGCGTTTCCACACTTGGGAAACTTATTGACTGCATGGATTCCAGCGGAGAGCGATACCACGTAATTACAGCATATCAACTGGCCGCTGTGACCTGCCCCACGTGGCCTGCTGCCAGCTAGAAAAGGAGCATCTGTTCCTCGTCTGCCCTCACTTAGCAGGAGCGGCGGAAACAACTTTCATCGCACTAATCACTTTGCTGCGCTGTTCGCCGCAGGTTTACTTGCATCAGAGCTACGTACCAGGCTGAGCTTCCGGTCATCTCCGTTAACACGTGGGCAACTGATTGACTGCCGGGATTCCAGCGGAAAGCGGTACCACGTCATTACAGCATATCAACTGGCGCATGTGACCAGCCCCACGTAATCTGCTGCCAGCAAGAAAAGGAGCATCTGTTCCCCGTCTACCCTCACTTAGCAGCAGCTTCTAAAACACATTTTATCGTACTAATCACTTTGCTGCGCTCTTTGCCGCAGGTTTTCTTGCATCAGAGCTGCGTACAAGGCTTTGCTTCCTGTCATCTGCGTTACCACACGTGGGCAACTGACTGACTGCCAGTATTTCAGCGGTGAGCGATAGCACGTCATTACAGCATATCGACTGGCCCCTGTGACCTGCCCCACCTGATCTGCTACCAGCAAGGAAAGAAGCATCTGTTCCCTGTCTACCCTCACTTAGCAGCAGCTTCGAAAACACCTTTCATCGTACCAATCACTTTGCTGCGCTCTTTGCCGCAGGTTTTCTTGCATCAGGGCTACGTACAAGGCTTTGGTTCCTGTCATCTGCGTTACCACACCTGGGCAACTGACTGACTGCCAGTATTTCAGCGGTGAGCGATAGCACGTCATTACAGCATGTCGACTGGCCCCTGTGACCTGCCCCACGTAATCTGCTACCAGCAAGAAAAGGAACATCTGTTCCCCGTCTACCCTCACTTAGCAGCAGTTTCGAAAACACCTTTCATCGTACCAATCACTTTGCTGCGCTCTTTGCCGCAGGTTTTCTTGCATCAGGGCTACGTACAAGGCTTTGCTTCCTGTCATCTGCGTTACCACACGTGAGCAACTGATTGACTGCCGGGACTCCAGCAGAGAGCGATACCACGTCATTACAGCATATCAACTGGCCCCTGTGACCTGCCCCACGTAATCTGCTGCCAGCAAGAAAAGGAGCATCTGTTCCCCGTCTACCCTCACTTAGCAGCAGCTTCGAAAACAGCTTTCATCGCAATAATCACTTTGCTGCGCTCTTCGCCGAGGTTTACTCTCATCAGAGCTACGTACCAGGCTGTGCTTCCTGTCATCTGTGTTACAAGTGGGCAACTGATTGACTGGCGGGGTTCCCGCGGAGAGCGATACCACGTCATTACAGCATATCAACTGGCCCCTGTGACCTACCCCACGTAATCTGCTGCCAGCAAGAAAAGGAGCATCTGTTCCCCGTCTACCCTCACTTAGCAGCAGCTTCGAAAACAGCTTTCATCGCAATAATCACTTTGCTGCGCTCTTCGCCGAGGTTTACTCTCATCAGAGCTACGTACCAGGCTGTGCTTCCTGTCATCTGTGTTACAAGTGGGCAACTGATTGACTGGCGGGGTTCCCGCGGAGAGCGATACCACGTCATTACAGCATATCAACTGGCCCCTCTGACCCGCACTACGTGGTCTACTGCCGGCTAGAAAAAGAGCATCTGTTCCCCGTCTACCCTCACTTGGCAGCAGCAGCGCAAACAGCTTTCATCGCACTAATCACTTTTCTGCGCTCTTTGCCGCAGGTTGACTTGCATCACAGCTACGTACCAGGCTGTGCTTCCGGTCATCTGCGTTACCACACGTGGGCAACTGATTGACTGCCGGGACTCCAGCGGAGAGCGATACCACGTCATTACAGCATATCAACTGGCCCCTGTGGCCTGCCCCACGTAATCTGCTGCCAGCAAGAAAAGGAGCATCTGTTCCCGGTCTACCCTCACTTAGCAGCAGCTTCGAAAACAGCTTTCATCGCACTAATCACTTTTCTGCGCTCTTTGCCGCAGGTTGACTTGCATCAGAGCTACGTACCAGGCTGTGCTTCCGGTCATCTGCGTTCCCACACGTGGGCAACTGATTGACTGCCGGGACTCCAGCGGAGAGCGATACCACGTCATTACAGCATATCAACTGGCCCCTGTGACCTGCCCCACGTAATCTGCTGCCAGCAAGAAAAGGAGCATCTGTTCCTCGTCTGCCCTCACTTAGCAGGGGCGGCGGAAACAACTTTCATCGCACTAATCACTTTGCTGCGCTGTTCGCCGCAGGTTTACTTGCATCAGAGCTACGTACCAGGCTGCGCTTCCGGTCATCTCCGTTAACACGTGGGCAACTGATTGACTGCCGGGATTCCAGCGGAGAGTGATACCACGTCATTACAGCATATTAACTGGCCCCTGTGACCTGCCCCACGTAATCTGCTGCCAGCTACAAAAGGAGCATCTGTTCCCCGTCTACCCTCACTTAGCAGCACCTTCGAAAACAACTTTCATCATACTAATCACTTTGCTGCGCTCTTTGCCCCAGGTTTTCTTGCATCAGAGCTACGTACAAGGCTTTGGTTCCTGTCATCTGCGTTACCTCACCTGGGCAACTGACTGACTGCCAGTATTTCAGCGGTGAGCGATAGCACGTCATTACAGCATATCGACTGGCCCCTGTGACCTGCCCCGCCTGATCTGCTACCAGCAAGAAAAGGATCATCTGTTCCCCGTCTACCCTCACTTAGCAGCAGTGGCGAAAACAACTTTCATCGCACTAATCACTTTTCAGCGCTCTTTGCCGCAGGTTGACTTGCATCAGAGCTACTTACCAGGCTGTGCTTCCGGTCGTCTGCGTTACCACATGTGAGCAACTGATTGACTGCCGGGACTCCAGCAGAGACGAATACCACGTCATTACAACATATCAACTGGCCCCTGTGACCTACCCCACGTAATCTGCTGCCAGCAAGAAAAGGAGCATCTGTTCCCCGTCTACCCTCACTTAGCAGCAGCTTCGAAAACAGCTTTCATCGCACTAATCACTTTGCTGCGCTCTTTGCCGCAGGTTCACCTTCATCAGAGCTACGTACAAGGCTTTGCTTCCTGTCATCTGCGTTACCACACGTGGGCAACTGACTGACTGCCAGTATTTCAGCTGAGAGCGATGGCACGTCATTACAGCATATCGACTGGCCCCTGTGACCTTTTCCACCTGATATGCTACCAGCAAGAAAAGGAGCATCTGTTCCCCGTCTACCCTCACTTAGCAGCAGCGGCGAAAACAGCTTTCATCGCACTAATCACTTTGCTGCGCTCTTTGCCCCAGGTTTACTTGCATCAGAGCTACGTACCAGGTTGTGCTTCCTGTCATCTGCGTTTCCACACTTGGGAAACTGATTGACTGCCGGGATTCCAGCGGAGAGCGATACCACGTCATTACAGCATATCAACTGGCCCCTGTGACCTGCCCCACGTAATCTGCTGCCAGCAAGGAAAGGAGCATCTGTTCCCCGTCTACCCTCACTTAGCAGCACAAACAGCTTTCATCGCACTAATTACTTTGCTGCGCTCTGTGCCGCAGGTTTACTTGCATCAGAGCTACATACCAGGCTGAGCTTCCGGTCATATGCGTTACCACACGTTGGCAACTGACTGACTGCCGGTATTCCAGCAGAGAGCGATATCACGTCATTACATCATCTAAACTGGCCCCTGCGAGCTGCCCAACGTGGTCTGCTGCCGGATGGAAAAGAAGCATCTGTTCCCCGTCTACCCTCACTTAGCAGCAGCGGCGAAAACAGCTTTCATCGCATTAATCACTTTTCTGCGCTCTTTGCCGCAGGTTGACTTGCATCAGTGCTACGTACCAGGTTGTGCTTCCGGTCATCTGCGTTACCACACGTGGGCAACTCATTGACTGCCGGGATTCCGGCGCAGAGCGATACCACGTCATTACAGCATTTCACCTGGCCCCTCTGACCTGCACCACGTGGTCTCATTCCGGCTAGAAAAGGAGCATCTGTTCCGCGTCTACTCTCACCTAGAAGCAGCGGCGAAACCAACTTTCACCGCACTAATTACTTTGCTGCGCTCTTTGCCGCAGGTTTACTTGCATCATAACTAGGTACCAGGCTGAGCTTCCGGTCATATGCGTTACCACACATTGGCAACTGACTGACTGCCGGTATTCCGGCAGAGAGCGATACCACGTCATTACTTCTTATCAACTGGCCCCTGTGACCTGCCACACGTGGTCTGCTGCCGGATGGAAAAGAAGCATCTGTTCCCCGTCTACCCTCACTTAGCAGCAGCGGCGAAAACAGCTTTCTCACACTAATCACTATTCTGCGCTCTTTACCGCAGGTTGACTTGCGTTAGAGCTACGTACCAGGCTGTGCTTCCTGTCATCTGCGTTACCACACGTGGGAAACTGATTGACTCCCGGAACTCCAGCGGAGAGCGATACCACGTCATTACAGCATATCAACTGCCCCTGTGACCTGCCCCATGTAATCTGCTGCCAGCAAGAAAACCAGCATCTGTTCCCCGTCTACCCTCACTTAGCAGCAGCTTCAAAAACAGCTTTCATCGCACAAATCACTTTGCTGCGCTCTTTGCCGCAGGTTTACTTGCATCAGAGCTACGTACCAGGCTGTGATTCCTGTCATCTGCGTTACCACACGTGGGAAACTGAATGACTGTCTGGATTCCAGCGGAGAGCGATACCACTTCATTACAGCATATCAACTGGCCGCTGTGACCTGCCCCACGTGGCCTGCTGGCAGCTAGAAAAGGAGCATCTGTTCCCCGTCTGCCCTCACTTAGCAGGAGCGGCGAAAACAACTTTCATCGCACTAATCACTTTGCTGCGCTGTTCCCCGCAGGTTTACTTGCATCAGATCTACGTACCAGGCTGCGCTTCCGGTCATCTGCGTTAACATGTGGGCAACTGATTGACTGCCGGGACTCCAGCGGAGAGCGATTCCACGTCACTACAGCATATCAACTGGCCCCTGTGACCTGCCCCTCGTAATCTGCTGCCAGCAAGAAAAGGAGCATCTGTTCCCCGTCTACCCTCACTTAGCAGCAGCTTCGAAAAAGCTTTCATCGCACTAATCACTTTGCTGCGCTCTTTGCCGCAGGTTTACTTGCATCAGAGCTACGTACCAGGCTGTGCTTCCTGTCATCTGCTTTACCACACTTGGGAAACTGATTGACTGCCGGGATTCCAGCGGAGAGCGATACCACGTCATTATAGCATATCAACTGGCCCCTGTGACCTGCTCCTAGTGGTCTGCTGCCACCTAGAAAAGGAGCATCAGTTCCTCGTCTACCCTCAATTAGCAGGAGCGGCGAAAACAACTTTCATCGCGCTAATCACTTTGCTGCGCTCTTCGCCGCAAGTTTATTTGCATCAGAGCTACGTACCAGGCTGTGCTTCCTGTCATCTGTGTTACCACAAGTGTGCAACTGATTGACTGCCGGGATTCCAGTGGAGAGCGATACCTCGTCGTAACAGCATATCAACTGGCCCCTGTGACCTGCCCCTCGTAATCTGCTGCCAGCAAGAAAAGGAGCATCTGTTCCCCGTCTACCCTCACTTAGCAGCAGCTTCGAAAACAGCTTTCATCGCACTAATCACTTTGCTGCGCTCTTTGCCGCAGGTTTACTTGCATCAGAGCTACGTACCAGGCTGTGCTTCCTGTCATCTGCTTTACCACACTTGGGAAACTGATTCACTGCCGGGATTCCAGGGGAGAGAGATAGCACGTCATTACAGAATATCAACTGGCCGCTGTGACCTGCCCCACGTGGCCTGCTGGCAGCTAGAAAAGGAGCATCTGTTCCCCGTCTACCCTCACTTAACATCAGCGGCGAAAACAGCTTTCATCGCACTAATCACTTTTCTGCGCTCTTTGCCGCAGGTTGACTTGCATCAGAGCTACGTACCAGGCTGTGCTTCCGGTCATCTGCGTTACCACACGTGGGCAACTGATTGACTGCCGGGACACCAGCGGAAAGCGATACCACGTCATTACAGCTTATCAACTGGCCCCTGTGACCTGCCCCACGCGGCCTGCTGCCAGCTAGAAAAGGAGCATCTGTTCCTCGTCTACCCTCACTTAGCAGCAGCTTCGAAAACAACTTTAATCGCACTAATCACTTTGCTGCGCACTTTGCGGCAGGTTTACTTTCATCAGAGCTACGTACCAGGCTGTGCTTCCAGTCATCTGCGTTTCCACACTTGGGAAACTGATTGACTGCCGGGATTCAGGCGGAGAGCGATACCACGTCATCACAGCATTTCACTTGGCACCTCTAACCTGCACCACGTGGTCTACTGCCGCCTAAAAAAGGAGCATCTCTTCTCCGTCTACTCTCACTTAGCAGCAGCGGCGAAAACAGCTGTCATCATACAAATCACTTTTCTGCGCTCTTTGCTGCAGGTTCACTTGCATCAGAGCTACGTACAAGGCTGTGTTTCCGGTCATCTGCGTTACTACTCGTGGGCAACTGATTGACTGCCGGGATTCCAGCGGAGAGCGATACCACGTCATTACATCATCTAAACTGGCCCCTGTGACCTGCCCCACGTAATCTGCTGCCAGCAAGAAAAGGATCATCTGTTCCCCGTCTACCCTCACTTAGCAGCAGCTTCGAAAACAGCTTTCATCGCAATAATCACTTTGCTGCGCTCTTTGCCGCAGGTTTACTTGCATCAGAGCTACGTACCAGGCTGTGCTTCCTGTCATCTGCGTTTCCACACTTGGGAAACTGATTGACTGCCGGGATTCCAGCGGACAGCGATACCACGTCATTACAGCATATCAACTGGCCGCTCTGACCTGCCCCACGTGGCCTGCTGCCAGCTAGAAAAGGAGCATCTGTTCCCCGTCTACCCTCACTTAGCAGCAGCTTCGAAAACAGCTTTCATCGCACTAATCACTTTGCTGCGCTCTTTGCCGCAGGATTACTTGCATCAGAGCTACGTACCAGGCTGCGCTTCCGGTCATCTGCGTTAACACGTGGGCAACTGATTGACTGCCGGGATTCCAGCGGAGAGCGATAACACGTCATTACAGCATATCAACTGGCCCCTGTGACCTGTCCCACGTAATCTGCTGCCAGCAAGAAAAGGAGCATATCTGTTCCCCGTCTACCCTCACTTAGCAGCAGCTTCGAAAACAACTTTCATCGCACTAATCACTTTGCTGCGCTGTTCGCCACAGGTTTACTTGCATCGGAGCTACGTACATGGCTGCGCTTCCGGTCATCTGCGTTAACACGTGGGCAACTGATTGACTGCCGCGATTCCGGCGGAGAGCGATACCACCTCATTACAGAATATCAACTGACCCCTGTGACCTGCCCCACGTGGTATGCCGCCAGCTAGAAAAAGAGCATCTGTTCCCCGTCTACCCTCAATTAGCAGCAGCAGCGCAAACACCTTTCATCGTACCAATCACTTTGCTGCGCTCTTTGAAGCAGGTTTACTTGCATCAGAGCTACGTACAAGGCTGTGCTTCCTGTCATCTGCGTTACCACACATGGGCAACTGACCGACTGCCAGTATTTCAGCGGAGAGCGATAGCACGTGATTACAGCATATCGACTGGCCCTTGTGACCTGCCCCACCTGATCTGCTACCAGCAAGAAAAGGAGCATCTGTTCCCCGTGTAACCTCACTTAGCAGCAGCGGCGAAAACAACTTTCATCGCAATAATCACTTTTCTGCGCTCTTTGCCGCAGGTTGACTTGCATCAGAGCTACGTACCAGGCTGTGCTTCCGGTCATCTGAGTTACCACACGTGAGCAACTGATTGACTGCCGGGACTCCAGCAGAGAGCGATACCACGTCATTTTAGCATATCAACTGGCCCCTGTGACCTACCCCACGTAATCTGCCTCCAGCAAGAAAAGGAGCATCTGTTCCCCGTCTACCCTCACTTAGCAGCAGCTTCTAAAACAGCTTTCATCGCACTTATCCCTTTTCAGCGCTCTTTGCCGCAGGTTGACTTGCATCAGAGCTACGTACCAGACTCTGGTAACACTTGTTGCGGGGCTAGTTGGTGCATAGTTCTATGTACAAATGTTACCGCAAAAAAAATAAGGGGCAATCACAAGATCACTTAGCAGCAGCGTCGAAAACAGCTTTAATCGCAATAATCACTTTGCTGCGCTCTTCGCCGAGGTTTACTTGCATCAGAGCTACATACCAGGCTGTGCTTCCTGTCATCTGCGTTACAAGTGGGCAACTGATTGACTGGCGCGGTTCCAGCGGAGAGCGATACCACGTCATTACCGCATTTCACCTGGCCCCTCTGACCTGCACCAAATCGTCTGCCGGCTAGAAAAGGAGCATCTGTTCCCCGTCAACTCTCACTTAGCAGCAGCGAGAACAGCTTTCATCGCACTAATCACTTTGCTGCGCTGTTCAACGCAGGTGTACTTGCATCAGAGCTACGTACCAGGCTGCGCTTCCGGTCATCTGCGTTTCCACACGTGGGCAA
Organism: Amblyomma americanum; assembly: GCF_052857255.1. Taxonomy (NCBI): domain Eukaryota; kingdom Metazoa; phylum Arthropoda; class Arachnida; order Ixodida; family Ixodidae; genus Amblyomma; species Amblyomma americanum. Next base: position 413,714 of record NW_027526512.1, on the reverse strand, counting down.
CTGATTGACTGCCGGGATTCAGGCGGAGAGCGATACCACGTCATCACAGCATTTCACCTGGCCCCTCTAACCTGCACCACGTGGTCTACTGCCGCCTAAAAGAGGTGCATCTGTTCCCCGTCTACCCTCACTTAGCAGCAGCGGCGAAAACAGCTGTCATCATACAAATCACTTTTCTGCGCTCTTTGCTGAAGGTTTACTTGCATCAGAGCTACGTACAAGGCAGTGTTTCCGGTCACCTGCGTTACTACTCGTGGGCAATTGATTGGCTGCCGGGATTCCAGCGGAGAGCGATACCACGTCATTACAGCATATCAACTGGCCCCTTTGACCTGTCAAACGTGGTCTGTCGCCAGCTAGAAAAAGAGCATCTGTTCCCCGTGTACCCTCACTTAGCAGCAGCAGCGCAAATAGCTTTCATCGTACTAATCACTTTGCTGCGCTCTTTGCCGCAGGTTCACTTGAATCAGTGCTATGTACCAAGCTATGCTTCCGGTCATCTGCGTTACCACACGTGGGCAACTGATTGACTGCCGGAACTCCAGCAGAGAGCGATACCACGTCATTATAGCATATCAACTGGCCCCTGTGACCTGCCCCACGTAATCTGCTGCCAGCAAGAAAAGGGGCATCTATTCCCCGTCTACCCTGACTTAGCAGCAGCTTCGAAAACAGCTTTCATCGTACTAATCACTTTGCTGCGCTCTTTGCCGCAGGTTTACTTGCATCAGACCTACGTACCAGGCTGTGCTTCCTGTCATCTGCGTTTCCACACTTGGGAAACTGATTGACTGCCGGGATTGCAGCGGAGAGCGATACCACGTCATTACAGCATATCAACTGGCCTCTGTGACCTGCCCTACGTGGTCTACTGCCGGCTAGAAAAGCAGCATCTGTTCCCCGTCTACTCTCACTTAGCAGCAGCGGCGAAAACAGCTTTCATCGTACTAATCACTTTGCTGCGCTCTTTGACGCAGGTTTACTTGAATCAGTGCTATGTACCAGGCTATGCTTTCGGTCATCTGCGTTACCACATGTGGGCAACTGACTGACTGCCGGTATTACAGCAGAGAGTGATACCACGTCATTACATCATCTAAACTGGCCTCTGTGATTTGCCCCACGTAATCCGCTGCCACCAAGAAAAGGAGCATCTGTTCCCCGTCTACCCTCACTTAGCAGCACCTTCGAAAACAACTTTCTTCGCACTAATCACTTTGCTGCGCTCTTTGCCGCAGGTTTACTTGCATCAGAGCTACGTACCAGGCTGTGCTTCCTGTCATCTGCGTTTCCACACTTGGGAAACTGATTGACTGCCGAGATTCCAGCGGAGAGCGATACCACGTCATTACAGCATATCAACTGGCCCCTGTGACCTACCCAACGTAATCTGCTGCCAGCAAGAAAAGGAGCATCTGTTCACCGTCTACCCTCACTTAGCAGCTGCTTCGAAAACAGCTTTCATCGCACTAATCACTTTGCTGCGCTCTTTGCCGCCGGTTTACTTGCATCAGAGCTACGTACCAGGCTGTGCTTCCTGTCATCTGCGTTACCACACTTGGGAAACTGATTGACTGCCGGGATTCCAGCGGAGAGCGATACCACGTCATTACAGCATATCAACTGGCCCCAGCGACCTGCCCCACACGGCCTTCTGCCAGCTAGAAAAGGAGCATCTGTTCCTCGTCTACCCTCACTTAGCAGCAGCGGCGGAAACAGCTTTCATCGCACTAATCACTTTGCGGCGCTCTTTGCCGCAGGTTGACTTGCATCAGAGCTACGTACCAGACTCTGGTAACACTTGTTGCGGGGCTAGTTGGTGCATAGTTCTATGTACAAATGTTAGCGCAAAAATATAAGAGACAATCACAAGATCACTTAGCAGCAGCGGCGAAAACAGCTTTCATCGCAATGATCATTTTGCTGTGCTCTTCGCCGAGGTTTACTTGCATCAGAGCTACGTACGAGGCTGTGCTTCCTGCCATCTGTGTTACAAGTGGACAACTGATTGACTGGCGGGGTTCCAGCGAAGAGCGATACCACGTCATTACCGCATTTCACCTGGCCCCTCTGACCTGCACCACATCGTCTGCCGGCTAGAAAAGGAGCATCTGTTCCCCGTCAACTCTCACTTAGCAGCAGCGAGAACAGCTTTCATCGCACAAATCATTTTGCTGCGCTCTTTGCCGCAGGTTTACTTGCATCAGAGCTACGTACGAGGCTGTGCTTCCTGCCATCTGTGTTACAAGTGGGCAACTGATTGACTGGCGGGGTTCCAGCGGAGAGCAATACCACGTCATTACAGCATATCAACTGGCCCCTGTGACCTGCCCCACGTGGCCTGCTGCCAGCTAGAAAAGGAGCATCTGTTCCCCGTCTACCCTCACTTAGCAGCAGCGGCGAAAACAACTTTCATCGCACTAATCACTTTGCTGCGCTCTTTGCCGCAGGTTGACTTGCATCAGAGCTACGTACAAGGCTGTGCTTCCGGTCGTCTCCGTTACCACACGTGAGCAACTGATTGACTGCCGGGACTCCAGCAGAGAGCGATACCACGTCATTACAGCATATCAACTGGCCCCTGTGACTTACCCCACGTAATCTCCTGCCAGCAAGAAAAGGAGCATCTGTTCCCCGTCTACCCTCACTTAGCAGCAGCTTCGAAAACAGCTTTCATCGCACTAATCACTTTGCTGCGCTCTTTGCCGCAGCTTTATTTGCATCAGAGCTACGTACCAGGCTGTGCTCCCTGTCATCTGCGTTTCCACACTTGGGAAACTGATTGACTGCCGGAATTTCAGCGGAGAGCGATACCACGTCATTACAGCATATCAACTGGCCCCTGTGACCTGCCCCACGTGGCCTGCTGCCAGCTAGAAAAGGAGCATCTGGTCCCCGTCTACCCTCACTTATCAGCAGCAGCGAAAACAACTTTCATCGCACTAATCACTTTTCTGCGCTCTTTGCCGCAGGTTGACTTGCATCAGAGCTACGTACCAGGCTGTGCTTCCGGTCGTCTGCGTTACCACACGTGAGCAACTGATTGACTGCCGGGACTCCAGCAGAGAGCGATACCACGTCATTACAGCATATCAACTGGCCCCTGTGACCTACCCCACGTAATCTGCTGCCAGCAAGAAAAGGAGCATCTGTTCCCAGTCTACCCTCACTTAGCAGGAGCGGCGGAAACAACTTTCATCGCACTAATCACTTTGCTGCGCTGTTCGCCGCAGGTTTACTTGCATCAGAGCTACGTACCAGGCTGCGCTTCCGGTCATCTGCGTTAACACGTGGGCAACTGATTGACTGCCGGGATTCCAGCGGAGAGCGATACCACGTCATTACAGCATGTCAACTGGCCCCTGTGACCTGCCCCACGTGGCCTGCTGCCAGTTACAAAAGGAGCATCTGTTCCCCGTCTACCCTCACTTAGCAGCAGCCTCGAAAACAGCTTTCATCGCACTAATCACTTTGCTGCGCTCTTTGCCGCAGGTTTACTTGCATCAGAGCTACGTACCAGGCTGTGCTTCCTGTCATCTGCGTTTCCACACTTGGGAAACTGATTGACTGCCGGGATTCCAGCGGAGAGCGATACCACGTCATTACAGCATATCAACTGGCCCCTGTGACCTGCCCCACGTAATCTGCTGCCAGCAAGAAAAGGAGCATCTGTTCCCCGTCCACTCTCACTTAGCAGCAGCGGCGAAAACAGCTTTCATCGTACTAATCGCTTTGCTGCGCTCTTTGACGCAGGTTTACTTGAATCAGTGCTTAGTACCAGGCTATGCTTCCGGTCATATGCGTTACCACACGTTGGCAACTGACTGACTGCCGGTATTCCAGCAGAGAGCGATAGCACGTCATTACAGCATATCGACTGGCCCCTGTGACCTGCCCCACCTGATCTGCTACCAGCAAGAAAAGGAGCATCTGTTCCCCGTCTACTCACTTAGCAGCAGCGGCGAAAACAGCTGTCATCGCACTAATCACTTTTCTGCGCTCTTTGCTGCAGGTTTAATTGCATCAGAGCTACGTACAAGGCTGTGTTTCCGGTCATCTGCGTTACTACACGTGGGCAACTGATTGACTGCCGGGATTCCAGCTGAGAGCGATACCAGGTCAATACAGCATATCAACTGGCCCCTGTGACCTGCCCCACGTGGTCTGTCGCCAGCTAGAAAACGAGCACCTGTTCCCCGTCTACCCTCACTTAGCAGCAGCAGCGCAAACAGCTTTCATCGCACTAATCACTTTTCTGCGCTCTTTGCCGCAGGTTGACTTGCATCACAGCTACGTAGCAGGCTGTGCTTCCGGTCATCTGCGTTACCACACGTCGGCAACTGATTGACTGCCGGGACTCCAGCGGAGAGCGATACCATGTCATTACAGCATATCAACAGGACCCTGTGGCCTGCCTCACGTAATCTGCTGCCAGCAAGAAAAGGAGCATCTGATCCCCGTCTGCCCTCACTTAGCAGCAGCTTCGAAAACAGCTTTCATCGCACTAATCACTTTGCTGCGCTCTTTGCCGCAGGTTCACTTGCATCAGAGCTACGTACCAGGCTGTGCTTCCTGTCATCTGCGTTTCCACACTTGGGAAACTGATTGACTGCCGGAATTCCAGCGGAGAGCGATACCACGTCATTACAGCATATCAACTGGGCCCTGTGACCTGCCCCACGTGGCCTGCTGCCAGCTAGAAAAGGAGCATCTGGTCCCCGTCTGCCCTCACTTAGCAGGAGCGGCGAAAACAACTTTCATCGCACTAATCACTTTGCTGCGCTGTTCGCCGCAGGTTTATTTGCATCAGAGCTACGTACCAGGCTGCGCTTCCGGTCATATGCGTTACCACACGTTGGCAACTGAGTGACTGCCGGTATTCCGTCAGAGATCGATACCACGTCATTTCATCTTATCAACTTGCCCCTGTGACCTGCCCCACGTAATCTGCTGCCAGCAAGAAAAGGAGCATCTGTTCCCCGTCTACCCTCACTTAGCAGCAGCTTCGAAAACAGCTTTCATCGCACTAATCACTTTGCTGCGCTCTTTGCCGCAGGTTTACTTTCATCAGAGCTACATACCAGGCTGTGCTTCCTGTCATCTGCGTTTCCACACTTGGGATACTGATTGACTGCCGGGATTCCAGCGGAGAGCGATACCACGTCATTACAGCATATCAACTGGCCCCTGTGACTTGCCCCACGTGGCCTGCTGCCAGCTACAAAAGGAGCATCTGTTCCCCGTCTACCCTCACTTAGCAGCAGCTTCGAAAACAGCTTTCATCGATCTAATCACTTTGCTGCGCTCTTTGCCGCAGGTTTACTTGCATCAGAGCTACGTACCAGGCTGTGCTTCTTGTCATCTGTGTTACAAGTGGCCAACTGATTGACTGGCGGGGTTCCAGCGGAGAGCGATACCACGTCATTACAGCATATCAACTGGCCCCTCTGACCTGCACCACGTGGTCTACTGCCGGCTAGAATAGGAGCATCTGTTCCCCGTCTACTCTCACTTAGCAGCAGCGGCGAAAACAGCTGTCATCGCACAAATCACTTTTCTGCGCTCTTTGCTGCAGGTTTACTTGCACCACAGCTACGTACAAGGCTGTGTTTCCGGTCATCTGCGTTACTACACGTGGGCAACTGATTGACTGCCGGGACTCCAGCGGAGAGCGATACCACGTCATTACAGCATATCAAATGGCCCCTGTGACCTGCCCCACGTGGTCTGTCGCCAGCTAGAAAAAGAGCATCTGTTCCCCGTCTACCCTCACTTAGCAGCAGCAGCGCAAACAGCTTTCATCGCACTAATCACTTTTCTGCGCTCTTTGCCGCAGGTTGACTTGCATCACAGCTACGTACCAGGCTGTGCTTCCGGTCATCTGCGTTACCACACGTGGGCAACTGATTGACTGCCGGGACTCCAACGGAGAGCGATACCACGTCATTACAGCATATCAACTGGCCCCTGTGACCTGCCCCACGTGGACTGCTGCCAGCTAGAAAAGGAGCATCTGTTCCCCGTCTACCCTCACTTAGCAACAGCGGCGAAAACAACTTTCATCGCACTAATCACTTTGCTGCGCTGTTCGCCGCAGGTTTACTTGCATCAGAGCTACGTACCAGGCTGCGCTTCCGGTCTTCTGCGTTAACACGTGGGCAACTGATTGACTGCCGGGATTCCGGCGGAGAGCGATACATCCTCATTACAGAATATCAACTGGCCCCTGTGACCTGCCCCACGTGGTATGCCGCCAGCTAGAAAAAGAGCATCTGTTCCCCGTCTACCCTCAATTAGCAGCAACAGCAGCGCAAACAGCTTTCATCGCACTAATCACTTTGCTGCGCTCTTTGCCGCAGGTTTACTTGCATCAGAGCTACGTACCAGGCTGTGCTTCCTGTCATCTGCGTTTCCACACTTGGGAAACTGATTGACTGCCGGGATTCCAGCGGAGAGCGATACCACGTCATTACAGCATATCAACTGGCCCCTGTGACCTGCCCCACGTAATCTGCTGCCAGCAAGAAAAGGAGCATCTGTTCCCCGTCCACTCTCACTTAGCAGCAGCGGCGAAAACAGCTTTCATCGTACTAATCGCTTTGCTGCGCTCTTTGACGCAGGTTTACTTGAATCAGTGCTTAGTACCAGGCTATGCTTCCGGTCATATGCGTTACCACACGTTGGCAACTGACTGACTGCCGGTATTCCAGCAGAGAGCGATAGCACGTCATTACAGCATATCGACTGGCCCCTGTGACCTGCCCCACCTGATCTGCTACCAGCAAGAAAAGGAGCATCTGTTCCCCGTCTACTCACTTAGCAGCAGCGGCGAAAACAGCTGTCATCGCACTAATCACTTTTCTGCGCTCTTTGCTGCAGGTTTAATTGCATCAGAGCTACGTACAAGGCTGTGTTTCCGGTCATCTGCGTTACTACACGTGGGCAACTGATTGACTGCCGGGATTCCAGCTGAGAGCGATACCAGGTCAATACAGCATATCAACTGGCCCCTGTGACCTGCCCCACGTGGTCTGTCGCCAGCTAGAAAACGAGCACCTGTTCCCCGTCTACCCTCACTTAGCAGCAGCAGCGCAAACAGCTTTCATCGCACTAATCACTTTTCTGCGCTCTTTGCCGCAGGTTGACTTGCATCACAGCTACGTAGCAGGCTGTGCTTCCGGTCATCTGCGTTACCACACGTCGGCAACTGATTGACTGCCGGGACTCCAGCGGAGAGCGATACCATGTCATTACAGCATATCAACAGGACCCTGTGGCCTGCCTCACGTAATCTGCTGCCAGCAAGAAAAGGAGCATCTGATCCCCGTCTGCCCTCACTTAGCAGCAGCTTCGAAAACAGCTTTCATCGCACTAATCACTTTGCTGCGCTCTTTGCCGCAGGTTCACTTGCATCAGAGCTACGTACCAGGCTGTGCTTCCTGTCATCTGCGTTTCCACACTTGGGAAACTGATTGACTGCCGGAATTCCAGCGGAGAGCGATACCACGTCATTACAGCATATCAACTGGGCCCTGTGACCTGCCCCACGTGGCCTGCTGCCAGCTAGAAAAGGAGCATCTGGTCCCCGTCTGCCCTCACTTAGCAGGAGCGGCGAAAACAACTTTCATCGCACTAATCACTTTGCTGCGCTGTTCGCCGCAGGTTTATTTGCATCAGAGCTACGTACCAGGCTGCGCTTCCGGTCATATGCGTTACCACACGTTGGCAACTGAGTGACTGCCGGTATTCCGTCAGAGATCGATACCACGTCATTTCATCTTATCAACTTGCCCCTGTGACCTGCCCCACGTAATCTGCTGCCAGCAAGAAAAGGAGCATCTGTTCCCCGTCTACCCTCACTTAGCAGCAGCTTCGAAAACAGCTTTCATCGCACTAATCACTTTGCTGCGCTCTTTGCCGCAGGTTTACTTTCATCAGAGCTACATACCAGGCTGTGCTTCCTGTCATCTGCGTTTCCACACTTGGGATACTGATTGACTGCCGGGATTCCAGCGGAGAGCGATACCACGTCATTACAGCATATCAACTGGCCCCTGTGACTTGCCCCACGTGGCCTGCTGCCAGCTACAAAAGGAGCATCTGTTCCCCGTCTACCCTCACTTAGCAGCAGCTTCGAAAACAGCTTTCATCGATCTAATCACTTTGCTGCGCTCTTTGCCGCAGGTTTACTTGCATCAGAGCTACGTACCAGGCTGTGCTTCTTGTCATCTGTGTTACAAGTGGCCAACTGATTGACTGGCGGGGTTCCAGCGGAGAGCGATACCACGTCATTACAGCATATCAACTGGCCCCTCTGACCTGCACCACGTGGTCTACTGCCGGCTAGAATAGGAGCATCTGTTCCCCGTCTACTCTCACTTAGCAGCAGCGGCGAAAACAGCTGTCATCGCACAAATCACTTTTCTGCGCTCTTTGCTGCAGGTTTACTTGCACCACAGCTACGTACAAGGCTGTGTTTCCGGTCATCTGCGTTACTACACGTGGGCAACTGATTGACTGCCGGGACTCCAGCGGAGAGCGATACCACGTCATTACAGCATATCAAATGGCCCCTGTGACCTGCCCCACGTGGTCTGTCGCCAGCTAGAAAAAGAGCATCTGTTCCCCGTCTACCCTCACTTAGCAGCAGCAGCGCAAACAGCTTTCATCGCACTAATCACTTTTCTGCGCTCTTTGCCGCAGGTTGACTTGCATCACAGCTACGTACCAGGCTGTGCTTCCGGTCATCTGCGTTACCACACGTGGGCAACTGATTGACTGCCGGGACTCCAACGGAGAGCGATACCACGTCATTACAGCATATCAACTGGCCCCTGTGACCTGCCCCACGTGGACTGCTGCCAGCTAGAAAAGGAGCATCTGTTCCCCGTCTACCCTCACTTAGCAACAGCGGCGAAAACAACTTTCATCGCACTAATCACTTTGCTGCGCTGTTCGCCGCAGGTTTACTTGCATCAGAGCTACGTACCAGGCTGCGCTTCCGGTCTTCTGCGTTAACACGTGGGCAACTGATTGACTGCCGGGATTCCGGCGGAGAGCGATACATCCTCATTACAGAATATCAACTGGCCCCTGTGACCTGCCCCACGTGGTATGCCGCCAGCTAGAAAAAGAGCATCTGTTCCCCGTCTACCCTCAATTAGCAGCAACAGCAGCGCAAACAGCTTTCATCGTACTAATCACTTTTCTGCGCTCTTTGCCGCAGGTTTACTTGCATCAGAACTACGTACCAGGCTGAGCTTCCAGTCATATGCGTTACCACACGTTGGCAACTGACCGACTGCCGGTATTTCAGCGGAGAGCGATAGCACCTCATTACACCATATCGACTGGCCCCTGTGACCTGCCCCCCTGATCTGCTACCAGCAAGAAAAGGAGCATCTGTTCCCCGTCTACCCTCACTTAGCAGCAGCGGCGAAACCAACTTTCATTGCACTAATTACTTTGCTGCGCTCTTTGCCGCAGGTTTACTTGCATCAGAACTACGTACCAGGCTGAGCTTCCAGTCATATGCGTTACCACACGTTGGCAACTGACCGACTGCCGGTATTCCGGCAGAGAGCGATACCACGTCATTACATCTTATCAACTGGCCCCTGTGACCTACCACACGTGGTCTACTGCCGGATGGAAAAGCATCTGTTCCCCGTCTACCCTCACTTAGCAGCAGCGGCGAAAACAGCTTTCATCACACTAATCACTATTCTGCGCTCTTTGCCGCTGGTTGACTTGCATTAGAGCTACGTACCAGGCTGTGCTTCCTGTCATCTCCGTTACCACACGTGGGAAACTGATTGACTCCCGGAACTCCAGCGGAGAGCGATACCACGTCATTACAGCATATCAACTGGCCCCTGTGACCTGCCCCATGTAATCTGCTGCCAGCGAGAAAAGGAGCATCTGTTCCCCGGCTACCCTCACTTAGCAGTAGCTTCAAAAAACAGCTTTCATCGCACAAATCACTTTGCTGCGCTCCTTGCCGCAGGGTTACTTGCATCAGAGCTACGTACCAGGCTGTGATTCCTGTCATCTGCGTTACCACACGTGGGAAACTGATTGACTGTCTGGATTCCAGCGGAGAGCGATACCACGTCATTGCAGCATATCAACTTGCCCCTCTGACCTGCACCACGTGGTCTACTGCCGGCTAGAAAAGCAGCATCTGTTCCCCGTTTACTCTCACTCAGCAGACGCGGCGAAAACAGCTGTCATCGCACAAATCACTTTTCTGCGCTCTTTGCTGCAGGTTTACTTGCATCAGAGCTACGTACAAAGCTGTGTTTCCGGTCATCTGCATTACTACATGTGGGCAACTGATTGACTCCCGGAACTCCAGCGGAATGCGATACCACGTCATTAAAGCATATCAACTGGCCCCTGTGACCTGCCCCATGTAATCTGCTGCCAGCAAGAAAAGGAGCATCTGTTCCCCGTCTGCTCTCACTTAGCAGCAGCGGTGAAAACAGCTTTCATCGTACTAATCACTTTGCTGCGCTCTTTGCCGCAGGTTTACTTGCATCAGAGCTATGTACAAGGCTGTGTTTCCGGTCATCTGCGTTACTACTCGTGGGCAACTGATTGACTGCCTGGATTCCAGCGGAGAGCGATACCACGTCATTACAGCATATCAACTGGCCCCTCTGACCTGCACCACGTGGTCTACTGCCGGCTAGAAAAGCAGCATCTGTTCCCCGTCCACTCTCACTTAGCAGCAGCGGCGAAAACAGCTTTCATCGTACTATTCACTTTGCTGCGCTCTTTGACGCAGGTTTACTTGAATCATTGCTATGTACCAGGCTATGCTTCCGGTCATCTGCGTTTCCACACTTGGGAAACTGATTGACTGCCGGGATTCCGGCGGAGAGCGATACCACCTCATTACAGAATATCAAGTAACCCCTGTGACCTGCCCCACGTGGTATGCCGCCAGCTAGAAAAAGAGCATCTGTTGTCCGTTTACCCTCACTTTGCAGCAGCGGCGAAAACAACTTTCATCGCACAGATCACTTTGCTGCGCTCTTTGCGGCAGGTTTACTTGCATCACAGCTACGTACCAGGCTGTCCTTCCGGTCATCTGCGTTACCACACGTAGGCAACTGACTGACTGCCGTGATTCCGGCGGAGAGCGATACCACGTCATTACAGTATATCAACTGGCCCCTGCGACCTGCCCCACGTGGTCTGCTGCCACCTAGAAAAGGAGCATCTGTTCCGCGTCTACCCTCACTTAGTAGGAGCGGCAAAAACAACTTTCATCGCACTAATCACTTTTCTGCGCTCCTCGCCGCAGGTTTATTTGCATCAGAGCTACGTACCAGGCTGTGCTTCCTGTCATCTGTGTTACAACAAGTGGGCAACTGATTGACTGCCGGGATTCCAGCGAGGAGCGATACCACGTCATTACAGCATATCAACTGCCCCCTCTGACCTGCACCACGGGGTCTACTGCCGGCTAGAAAAGGAGCATCTGTTCCCCGCCTTCTATTACTAAGCAGCAGCGGCGAAAACAGCTGTCATCGCACAAATCACTTTTCTGCGCTCTTTGCTGCAGGTTTACTTGCGTCATAGCTACGTACAAGGCTGTGCTTCCGGTCATCTTCGTTACTACACGTGGGCAACTGATTGACTGCCGGGATTCCAGCGGAGAGTGATACCACGTCACTACAGCATATCAACTGCCCCCTCTGACCTGCACCACGGGGTCTACTGCCGGCTAGAAAAGGAGCATCTGTTCCCCGCCTTCTATTACCAAGCAGCAGCGGCGAAAACAGCTGTCATCGCACAAATCACTTTTCTGCGCTCTTTAATGCAGGTTTACTTGCGTCATAGCTACGTACAAGGCTGTGTTTCCGGTCATCTGCGTTACTACACGTGGGCAACTGATTGACTGCCGGGATTCCAGCTGAGAGTGATACCAGGTCAATACAGCATATCAACTGGCCCCTGTGACCTGCCCCACGTGGTCTGTCGCCAGCTAGAAAAAGAGCATCTGTTCCCCGTCTACCCTCACTTAGCAGCAGCAGCGCAAACAGCTTTCATCGCACTAATCACGTTTCTGCGCTCTTTGCCGCAGGTTGACTTGCATCAGAGCAACGTACCAGGCTGTGTTTCCGGTCATCTGCGTTACTACACGTGGGCAACTGATTGACTGCCGGGATTCCAGCGAGGAGCGATACCACGTCATTACAGCATATCAACTGCCCCCTCTGACCTGCACCACGGGGTCTACTGCCGGCTAGAAAAGGAGCATCTGTTCCCCGCCTTCTATTACTAAGCAGCAGCGGCGAAAACAGCTGTCATCGCACAAATCACTTTTCTGCGCTCTTTGCTGCAGGTTTACTTGCGTCATAGCTACGTACAAGGCTGTGTTTCCGGTCATCTGCGTTACTACACGTGGGCAACTGATTGACAGCTGGGATTCCAGCGGAGAGCGATACCACGTTATTACAGCGTATCAACTGCCCCCTCTGACCTGCACCACGTGGTCTACTGCCGGCTAGAAAAGGAGCATCTGTTCCCCGTCTACTCTCACTTAGCAGACGCGGCGAAAACAGCTTTCATCGCACTAATCACTTTTCTGCGCTCTTTGCCGCAGGTTGACTTGCATCACAGCTACGTACCAGGCTGTGCTTCCGGTCATCTTCGTTACTACACGTGGGCAACTGATTGACTGCCGGGACTCCAGCGGAGAGCGATACCACGTCATTACAGCATATCAACTGCCCCCTCTGACCTGCACCACGGGGTCTACTGCCGGCTAGAAAAGGAGCATCTGTTCCCCGCCTTCTATTACTAAGCAGCAGCGGCGAAAACAGCTGTCATCGCACAAATCACTTTTCTGCGCTCTTTGCTGCAGGTTTACTTGCGTCATAGCTACGTACAAGGCTGTGTTTCCGGTCATATGCGTTACTACACGTGGGCAACTGATTGACAGCTGGGATTCCAGCGAGGAGCGATACCACGTCATTACAGCATATCAACTGCCCCCTCTGACCTGCACCACGGGGTCTACTGCCGGCTAGAAAAGGAGCATCTGTTCCCCGCCTTCTATTACTAAGCAGCAGCGGCGAAAACAGCTGTCATCGCACAAATCACTTTTCTGCGCTCTTTGCTGCAGGTTTACTTGCGTCATAGCTACGTACAAGGCTGTGTTTCCGGTCATCTGCGTTACTACACGTGGGCAACTGATTGACAGCTGGGATTCCAGCGGAGAGCGATACCACGTTATTACAGCGTATCAACTGCCCCCTCTGACCTGCACCACGTGGTCTACTGCCGGCTAGAAAAGGAGCATCTGTTCCCCGTCTACTCTCACTTAGCAGACGCGGCGAAAACAGCTTTCATCGCACTAATCACTTTTCTGCGCTCTTTGCCGCAGGTTGACTTGCATCACAGCTACGTACCAGGCTGTGCTTCCGGTCATCTTCGTTACTACACGTGGGCAACTGATTGACTGCCGGGATTCCAGCGGAGAGTGATACCACGTCACTACAGCATATCAACTGCCCCCTCTGACCTGCACCACGGGGTCCACTGCCGGCTAGAAAAGGAGCATCTGTTCCCCGCCTTCTATTACTAAGCAGCAGCGGCGAAAACAGCTGTCATCGCACAAATCACTTTTCTGCGCTCTTTGCTGCAGGTTTACTTGCGTCATAGCTACGTACAAGGCTGTGTTTCCGGTCATCTGCGTTACTACACGTGGGCAACTGATTGACTGCCGGGATTCCAGCTGAGAGTGATACCAGGTCAATACAGCATATCAACTGGCCCCTGTGACCTGCCCCACGTGGTCTGTCGCCAGCTAGAAAAAGAGCATCTGTTCCCCGTCTACCCTCACTTAGCAGCAGCAGCGCAAACAGCTTTCATCGCACTAATCACGTTTCTGCGCTCTTTGCCGCAGGTTGACTTGCATCAGAGCAACGTACCAGGCTGTGTTTCCGGTCATCTGCGTTACTACACGTGGGCAACTGATTGACTGCCGGGATTCCAGCGAGGAGCGATACCACGTCATTACAGCATATCAACTGCCCCCTCTGACCTGCACCACGGGGTCTACTGCCGGCTAGAAAAGGAGCATCTGTTCCCCGCCTTCTATTACTAAGCAGCAGCGGCGAAAACAGCTGTCATCGCACAAATCACTTTTCTGCGCTCTTTGCTGCAGGTTTACTTGCGTCATAGCTACGTACAAGGCTGTGCTTCCGGTCATCTTCGTTACTACACGTGGGCAACTGATTGACTGCCGGGATTCCAGCGGAGAGTGATACCACGTCACTACAGCATATCAACTGCCCCCTCTGACCTGCACCACGGGGTCTACTGCCGGCTAGAAAAGGAGCATCTGTTCCCCGCCTTCTATTACTAAGCAGCAGCGGCGAAAACAGCTGTCATCGCACAAATCACTTTTCTGCGCTCTTTGCTGCAGGTTTACTTGCGTCATAGCTACGTACAAGGCTGTGTTTCCGGTCATCTGCGTTACTACACGTGGGCAACTGATTGACTGCCGGGATTCCAGCTGAGAGTGATACCAGGTCAATACAGCATATCAACTGGCCCCTGTGACCTGCCCCACGTGGTCTGTCGCCAGCTAGAAAAAGAGCATCTGTTCCCCGTCTACCCTCACTTAGCAGCAGCAGCGCAAACAGCTTTCATCGCACTAATCACGTTTCTGCGCTCTTTGCCGCAGGTTGACTTGCATCAGAGCAACGTACCAGGCTGTGTTTCCGGTCATCTGCGTTACTACACGTGGGCAACTGATTGACTGCCGGGATTCCAGCGAGGAGCGATACCACGTCATTACAGCATATCAACTGCCCCCTCTGACCTGCACCACGGGGTCTACTGCCGGCTAGAAAAGGAGCATCTGTTCCCCGCCTTCTATTACTAAGCAGCAGCGGCGAAAACAGCTGTCATCGCACAAATCACTTTTCTGCGCTCTTTGCTGCAGGTTTACTTGCGTCATAGCTACGTACAAGGCTGTGTTTCCGGTCATCTGCGTTACTACACGTGGGCAACTGATTGACTGCCGGGATTCCAGCTGAGAGTGATACCAGGTCAATACAGCATATCAACTGGCCCCTGTGACCTGCCCCACGTGGTCTGTCGCCAGCTAGAAAAAGAGCATCTGTTCCCCGTCTACCCTCACTTAGCAGCAGCAGCGCAAACAGCTTTCATCGCACTAATCACGTTTCTGCGCTCTTTGCCGCAGGTTGACTTGCATCAGAGCAACGTACCAGGCTGTGTTTCCGGTCATCTGCGTTACTACACTTGGGCAACTGATTGACTGCCGGGATTCCAGCGAGGAGCGATACCACGTCATTACAGCATATCAACTGCCCCCTCTGACCTGCACCACGGGGTCTACTGCCGGCTAGAAAAGGAGCATCTGTTCCCCGCCTTCTATTACTAAGCAGCAGCGGCGAAAACAGCTGTCATCGCACAAATCACTTTTCTGCGCTCTTTGCTGCAGGTTTACTTGCGTCATAGCTACGTACAAGGCTGTGTTTCCGGTCATCTGCGTTACTACACGTGGGCAACTGATTGACAGCTGGGATTCCAGCGGAGAGCGATACCACGTTATTACAGCGTATCAACTGCCCCCTCTGACCTGCACCACGTGGTCTACTGCCGGCTAGAAAAGGAGCATCTGTTCCCCGTCTACTCTCACTTAGCAGACGCGGCGAAAACAGCTTTCATCGCACTAATCACTTTTCTGCGCTCTTTGCCGCAGGTTGACTTGCATCACAGCTACGTACCAGGCTGTGCTTCCGGTCATCTTCGTTACTACACGTGGGCAACTGATTGACTGCCGGGGCTCCAGCGGAGAGCGATACCACGTCATTACAGCATATCAACTGCCCCCTCTGACCTGCACCACGGGGTCTACTGCCGGCTAGAAAAGGAGCATCTGTTCCCCGCCTTCTATTACTAAGCAGCAGCGGCGAAAACAGCTGTCATCGCACAAATCACTTTTCTGCGCTCTTTGCTGCAGGTTTACTTGCGTCATAGCTACGTACAAGGCTGTGTTTCCGGTCATCTGCGTTACTACACGTGGGCAACTGATTGACAGCTGGGATTCCAGCGAGGAGCGATACCACGTCATTACAGCATATCAACTGCCCCCTCTGACCTGCACCACGGGGTCTACTGCCGGCTAGAAAAGGAGCATCTGTTCCCCGCCTTCTATTACTAAGCAGCAGCGGCGAAAACAGCTGTCATCGCACAAATCACTTTTCTGCGCTCTTTGCTGCAGGTTTACTTGCGTCATAGCTACGTACAAGGCTGTGTTTCCGGTCATCTGCGTTACTACACGTGGGCAACTGATTGACAGCTGGGATTCCAGCGAGGAGCGATACCACGTCATTACAGCATATCAACTGCCCCCTCTGACCTGCACCACGTGGTCTACTGCCGGCTAGAAAAGGAGCATCTGTTCCCCGTCTACTCTCACTTAGCAGACGCGGCGAAAACAGCTTTCATCGCACTAATCACTTTTCTGCGCTCTTTGCTGCAGGTTGACTTGCATCACAGCTACGTACCAGGCTGTGCTTCCTGTCATCTGCGTTTCCACAATTGGGAAACTGATTGACTGCCGGGATTCCAGCGGAGAGCGATACCACGTCATTACTGCATATCAACTGGCCCATGTGACCTGCCCCACGTAATCTGCTGCCATCAAGAAAAGGAGCACCTGTTCCCCGTCTACCCTCACTTAGCAGCAGCTTCTAAAACACCTTTCATCGTACTAATCACTTTGCTGCGCTCTTTGGCGCAGGTTTTCTTGCGTCAGAGCTACGTACAAGGCTTTGCTTCCTGTCATCTGCGTTACCACACGTGGGACACTGACTGACTGCCAGTATTTCAGCGGTGAGCGATAGCACGTCATTACAGCATATCGACTGGCCCCTGTGACCTGCCCCACCTGATCTGCTACCAGCAAGAAAAGGAGCATCTGTTCCCCGTCTACCCTCACTTAGCAGCAGCGGCGAAAACAACTTTCATCGCACTATCACTTTTCAGCGCTCTTTGCCGCAGGTTGACTTGCATCAGAGCTACGTACCAGGCTGTGCTTCCGGTCGTCTGCGTTACCACACGTGAGCAACTGATTGATTGCCGGGACTCCAGCAGAGACGAATACCACGTCATTACAACATATTGTCACATAGTGGGGACGGCAGTCGAAGCAGCGATGAAGACGGACGAACGGGTCTTCTAAAAGAACTTTTTATTGGGCTGACTTGCACCCAAAATGGACTGAATCACTCGGCGGCGGCGAGGCGACAAGCGTGCTCGGCGGTCGTCGAACAGAATGCCCGCCGCTGTCGGCCGTGCTCAATTTAAAGCTGATAGCGAACATTCGAGATAAAGGGCGCAAAGTTACTAGAACATTCCGGAACAACGTAGAATCAGCTTTGCCTGGCTGCGATCAATCGAGATAAATCTAGTCGCGTCTTGCGTCGCAAACAAAGCGATAAGGTGGTGTCGCGGCAGATTTGAAAAACGAACAAACACTGCAAATATTGGCGGCATTACTCCCCTCTCAAAGAAGCATCGACCCGATGCATTAAAACAAATAATGCGACTAGTAAGGGAAAAAAACAGATCTTGCGAAAATAGAGCATGGAAGTGCAGCGGCCTTTAGCGCGCATAATACGGCTTCAGACGGACTACATGGACAACTTCTGGTCGTACGCGGCGTCGCGGGGATGCAGTCATTGCGTCAGGGATGACTTCATAATCCAGTTCACCCAGCCGACGAAGAACCTTGTACGGGCCGAAATAGCGGCGCAAAAGCTTTTCACTCAATCCACGGCGGCGAATGGGCGTCCACACCCAGACTTGGTCTCCTGGCTTGTATTCCGCGTTGCGTCTTCGTAGGTTGTAGCGTCTGGCGTCGGACCGCTGCTGATCTTTGATCCGTAATGGGGCAAGCCTTCGAGCTTCTTCTGCGCGTTGAAGGTAGGCGGCAACGTCGACGTTCTCTTCTTCTGTAACGTTGGGCAGCATGGCGTCTAGCGTGGTCGTGGCCTCCCTGCCATGAACGAGCCTAAAAGGCGTCATCTGGGTGGTCTCCTGCACTGCGGTGTTGTAGGCGAAGACGACGTAAGGCAGGATGACATCCCAGGTTTTATGTTCGGCATCGACATACATAGCGAGCATATCGGCGATGGTTTTGTTCAGGCGCTCGGTCAGTCCGTTGGTCTGCGGATGGTATGCAGTTGTCCTCCAGTGGCTGGTTTGGCTGTAGCGCAGGATGGCTTGCGTGAGTTCCGCCGTAAATGCTGTTCCTCTGTCCGTGATGAGCACATCGAGGGCGCCGTGTCGAAGAAGAATGCACTCCACGAAAAATTTGGCCACTTCTGCTGCTGTTCCGTTCGGTAGGGCTTTCGCCTCGGCGTAGCGGGTCAGGTAGTCGGTCGCTATGATGATCCACTTATTTCCAGATGTTGACGTTGGAAAAGGGCCAAGCAAGTCCATGCCAATCTGCTGAAAGGGTCTTGAGGGAGGTTCAATGGGGTTCAGAAATCCTGCTGGTCGTGTGGGAGGAGTCTTTCGTCGCTGACAATCTCGGCATGTTTTCACATAGTGTGCGACATCGGCAGACAGTCGGGGCAAGTAATACTTGTCTTGAATGCGGCGGAGGGTGCGAGTAAACCCGAGATGTCCAGCTGTCGGCTCGTCGTGTGAAGCCTGTAGAACTTCTTCGCGGAGACAAGTAGGTACAACAAGGAGGTAGGCTGTTTTGTTCGCTGTAAAGTTCTTCTTCACAAGGACCTCATTCTGCACACAGAAAGAAGACAGTCCTCAATGAATGAAGCGGGGGGTGAAGAAACCTTGCCTTCCAGGTACTCGATGAGGCCTTTTAGGTTGGGGTCCGAGCGTTGCTGCTGAGCAAAAGAGCTTGCGCTGATGGGTCCCAGGAAGGCGTCCTCATCGTCGTCCAGCGGCGGTGCATCTACAGGGGCTCGTGAGAGGCAATCGGCGTCAGTGTGCTTGCGTCCGGACTTGTAAACGACGGTGACGTCAAACTCCTGGAGACGCAGACTCCATCGAGCGAGTCGGCCAGAGGGATCCTTCAAATTGGCAAGCCAGCAGAGCGCGTGGTGGTCGCTGACCACCTTGAACGGCCGTCCGTAGAGGTAGGGGCGGAATTTCGACGTAGCCCAGATGATGGCAAGTCACTCTTTCTCAGTGGTCGAATAGTTAGCCTCGGCCTTGGAAAGGGAACAGCTAGCGTATGCGATGACCTTCTCCAGCCCGTCACTTTTTTGAACGAGAACGGCGCTAGTTCCACGCTGCTTGCGTCCGTATGAACATCAGTATCGGCGTTTTCGTCAATATGCGCAAGGATGGGTGGGGACTGTAAACGACGCTGAAGTTCCTTGAAGGCTTCTGCTTGCGGCGCTTCCCATTTAAACGGCACGTCTGCCTTCGTCAGTTGGGTCAGGGGCTCGGCGATGCGCGAAAAGTTTTTCACAAATCGTCGGTAATAAGCGCATAGTCCGAGAAATCTGTGCACTGCTTTCTTATCGGCCGGCGGTTGAAACTGTTCAATAGCAGCTGTTTTCTGTGGGTCTGGGCGTACTCCTTCCTTGCTAACGATGTGGCCTAGAAACAGCAGCTCTTCGTAGGCAAAGTGGCATTTCTCTGCTTTCAAGGTTAGGCCAGACGACTTGATTGCGTCTAGTACTGTTCGAAGTCTTTTGAGGTGCTCTTCAAAGTTCGAGGCGAAGACAACGACGTCATCTAAATATACCAGACAAATCTGCCACTTCAGGCCTGCCAGCACTGTATCATACTCGCTGAAACGTCGCTGGTGCGGAACAGAGACCAAATGGCATCACCTTGAACTCAAACAGCCCATCCGGAGTTATGAATGCTGTCTTCTCGCGATCTCGTTCGTCGACCTCAATTTGCCAGTAGCCGCTCTTGAGGTCCATCGATGAGAATTATTTGGCGTTGCAGAGGCGGTCCAGTGTGTCGTCGATGAGGGGGAGGGGGTAGATGTCCTTCTTTGTTATGTTGTTCAAGCGACGGTAATCCACGCAGAATCGAAGTGCGCCGTCTTTCTTTCTCACTAGAACAACCGGTGCCGCCCATGGGCTGTTTGAAGGCTGGATGACGTCGTCGCGAAGCATTTCTTCGACTTGGTCCCGGATGGCTTGTCGTTCTCGCGGAGACACACGGTAGGGGCTTTGACGGAGAGGTCGGACGTGTTGATCCGTTATAATGCGATGCTTGGCAATTGGCGTCTGTCGCACCTTCGGCGATGTCGAAAAGCACTCACTGTAGTTTTGAAGCAGATTGCGGATCTGGTCTTGTCTGTTCCGGTGCAGGGCTGGGTTGATGTCGAAAGTGGGCGAGTTCTCTTGGTCAGGCGGATCTTCTGCGGAGGGGTCGGAGAGGGCGAAGGAATCTCGTACGCCAGATATTTCGTCGTAGAAAGCAATCGTCGTTCCTCTGTTAATATGCCGGTATTCTTCGCTGAAGTTAGTCAGCAGTACTTCGGCCTGGCCATTGCGGAAATGTGCGATGCCTCTTGCGATGCTGATTCCTCGGTCTAGTAGCAACTGCATGTTCCCCTCGATGATGGCTTCAGTGTTTATGGCTTTCGTGGCGCCTACGGTCACGATAACGCTTGAACGGGGTGGGACGCTCCCTTCTTCCTCCAGGACACTTAGGGCAACGTGATTTTCCCGAGTTTTCATCGAAGCGATGGCTTCGTCCGTCGAAAGCGTGATCAGCTTGGATCGCAGGTCGATGATCGCCTGATGCTCGTTAAAGAAATCCATACCCAAGATCACTTCGCGGGAGCATTGCGGTAGCACAACAAAGGTCGCAGGATAGGTATGTCCTTTGACAGTCACTCGCGCTGTGCATCGTCCTGATGGCGTAATGAGGTGGCCCCAGCGGTGCGAATTTGTGGGCCGTCCCAAGCCGTTGTGACTTTTCTGAGCTGCGCAGCGAATGTTTCATTCATCACCGAGTAATCGGCTCCTGTGTCGACTAGAGCGGTAACTTTCCGGCCGTCGATAGTCACTTCTAGGTCGGAGGTCCTGGCTCTTGCATTGCATGTCGCTCTCGGCGTCGGGTCACGGCTTCGTCGCGTATGCGAGTCACGGGTTGGGCGTGTGGTCGAAGCTCCTCTGGGTGGCGGCGTCGATTTCAAGGTAGCTTGCGTCGTGGTCGAGGTTCTCATTGTGTGCGGCGTCGGTGCAGCGAGTGTCGGTTCTTCATGCGGCGTCGCGGGTACAGCGTCTTCATGGGGCGTGGTCGGTGGAGGATCTTCGGCGTTTAACTCGTGAGCAACCTCACCTCCAGAGGTTGCTGCCTTTAGTTTCCCCTACGGGGGCTGGGCGACCTTCCTCGTACCGCGGCTGCGTAGCTGCGGCGTGGCGACGCAAAGCGCGAGGTTGACGGCGATGATGAGCGCGAAAAGCGGTTCGGCGTGTACTCTTCTCGACGCAGGTACTCGTCGATTTCCTGCGGACGTTGCCCGAAGCGTGGTCGTGGGGCGTTAATGGCAAATCCTGAAAGATCGATACGTCGGTACGGGCAGTGACGAAGATTATGGCCGGCCTCACCGCAATGGAAGCACAACGGCCGGTTGTCGGAAGTCCTCCAGGCGTCGCATTTCCTGGGGTTTGAGCGTCGGTCATAGGCTGGGCGGACGGGGGCTGGGAGGCGGCGTTGTGGAACAAGTGGCTCATCTCGGGGAGGATGTGGGGGTTGTCGTTGGGGCTGGGCAGTCCTTACTGCAGCGGCGTAGGTCATGGCCTGGGGTTCTGTGGCCGTCGGGGTGCCAAATGCCTGTTGCACATCTTCCCGTACCACGTCCATCAGAATCGCTGCTTGTGGCTGTGGGGAAGATGGCAGTAATCGGCGTAGCTCCTCTCGGACGATTTCGCGGATAACTTCCCGCAAGCTGTCGCTGGTGGTGGCCGGCGTGTCCGAACGGATTGCACAGGCAGAGGAAGGACGATTGTACTGCCGAGCTTGGACGTCGAGGGTCTTCTCAATCGTGCAGGCTTCTTGCATGAAATCCTCGACTGTTTTTGGCGGCTGGCGGACGAGGCTTGCAAAGAGGTGTTCTTTTACGCCGCGCATTAAAAACTGAACTTTCTTTTCCTCGGTCATCCCGGGGTCGGCGCGACGAAATAGGCGCTTCATCTCCTCGACGTAACCGCGGACGGGCTCATTCGGAAGCTGGATCCTGGATTCGAGGAGTCGTTCGGCTCTTTCTTTCCTCACGACACTGGTGAATACCTTCTATAGTTCTCTCTTGAATAGCTCCCGGGTCGTAAGGGACGACTCGTAGTTTTCGTACCACGTGCGTGCGGAGCCATCCAATGAGAAGAACACGTGTCCAATTTTTGCCGCATCACCCCACTTGTTGAATGACGCCACGCGCTTAAATTGATCCAACCATTCTTCAAGGTCTTCGCTTAGGGATCCATTGAAAGTTGGCGGCACCCGCGGCTGCTGCAGTATGATCGGTGTCGACATCTTCGGCGAGGTTGCGGTGCTCGTAGCCGCGTCTTTTCGCTGTCTTGTGCGGTCCGGCAGTTTCCCGAACTCAGGCTCCTCTCTCTGGAGACGTCGGCTGGCTCGCTGAGCTGCTGGCTCGTACTCGGGTGCGAAGCGCTCAGGGCTGGCTTCATGACTTGAAGGGGGCGTCCGGAACATGGAAGATACCCAGCACCTACACCAGATGTCACGTAGTGGTGACGGCAGTCGAAGCAGCGATGAAGACGGACGAAAGGGTCTTCTAAAAGAACTGTTTATTGGGCTGACTTGCACCCAAAATGGACTGAATCACTCGGCGGCGGCGAAGCGACAAGCGTGTTCGGCGGTCGTCGAACAGAATGCCCGCCGCTGTCGGCCGTGCTCAATTTAAAGCTGATTGCGAACATTCGAGATAAATGGCGCAAAGTTACTAGAACATTCCGGAACAACGTAGAATCAGCTTTGCCTGGCTGCGATCAATCGAGATAAATCTAGTCGCGCCTTGCGTCGCAAACAAAGCGATAAGGTGGTGTCGCGGCAGATTTAAAGAAACGGACAAACACTGCAAATATTGGCGGCAATATCAACTGGCCCCTGTGACCTACCCCACGTAATCTGCTGCCAGCAAGAAAAGGAGCATCTGTTCCCCGTCTACCCTCACTTAGCAGCAGCGGCGGAAACAACTTTCATCGCACTAATCACTTTGCTGCGCTCTTTGCCGTAGGTTGACTTGCATCAGAGCTACGTACCAGGCTGTGCTTCCGGTCGTCTGCGTTACCACACGTGAGCAACTGATTGACTGCCGGGACTCCAGCAGAGAGCAATACCACGTCATTACAGCATATCAACTGGCCCCTGTGACCTACCCCACGTAATCTGCTGCCGGCAAGAAAAGGAGCATCTGTTCCCCGTCTACCCTCACTTAGCAGCAGCTTCGAAAACAGCTTTCATCGCAATAATCACATTGCTGCGCTCTTCGCCGAGGTTTACTTGCATCAGAGCTACGTACCAGGCTGTGCTTCCTGTCATCTGTGTTACAAGTGGGCAACTGATTGACTGGCGGGTTTCCAGCGGAGAGCGATACCATGTCACTACAGCATGTCAACTGGCCCCTCTGACCTGCACCACGTGGTCTACTGCCGGCTAGAAAAAGAACATCTGTTCCCCGTCTACCCTCACTTAGCAGCAGCAGCGCAAACAACTTTCATCGCACAAATCACTTTTGTCAGGGTGGAACCAGCGGAACACAGACGCAGGACAAGAAAAGGAGGTACACACCAGCGGTGTGGTGTGTGTACCTCCTTTTCTTGTCCTGCGTCTGTGTTCCGCTGGTTCCACCCTGACAAAATTATGAACCGACTAGCCCAGCAATTTACGCTCCTAATCACTTTTCTGCGCTCTTTGCCGCAGGCTGACTTACATCAGAGCTACGTACCAGGCTGTGCTTCCGGTCGTCTGCGTTACCACACGTGAGCAACTGATTGACTGCCGGGACTCCAGCAGAGACGAATACCACGTCATTACAACATATCAACTGGCCCCTGTGACCTACCCTACGTAATCTGCTGCCATCAAGAAAAGAAGCATCTGTTCCCCGTCTACCCTCACTTAGCAGGAGCGGCGGAAACAACTTTCATCGCACTAATCACTTTGCTGCGCTGTTCGCCGCAGGTTTACTTGCATCAGAGCTACGTACCAGGCTGCGCTTCCGGTCATCTGCGTTAACACCTGGGCTACTGATTGACTGCCGGGATTCCAGCGGAGAGCGATACCACGTCATTACAGCATATCAACTGGAACCTGTGGCCTGCCCCACGTAATCTGCTGCCAGCAAGAAAAGGAGCATCTGTTCCCGGTCTACCCTCACTTAGCAGCAGCTTCTAAAACAGCTTTCATCGCACTAATCACTTTGCTGCGCTCTTTGCCGCAGGTTTACTTGCATCAGAGCCACGTACCAGGCTGTGCTTCCTGTCATCTGCGTTTCCACACTTGGGAAACTGATTGACTGCCGGGATTCCAACGGAGAGCGATACCACGTCAATACAGCATATCAACTGGCCCTTGTTACCTGCCCCACGTAATCTCCTGCCAGCAAGAAAAGGAACATCTGTTTCCCGTCTACCCTCAATTACCAGCAGCAGCAGCGCAAACAGCTTTCATCGTACTAACCACTTTTCTGCGCTCTTTGACGCAGGTTTGCTTGCATCACAGCTACGTACCAGGCTGTCCTTCCGGTCATCTGCGTTACCACACGTAGGCAACTGACTGACTGCCGTGATTCCAGCGGAGAGCGATACCACGTCATTACAGCATATCAACTGGCCCCTGTGACCTGCCCCACGTGGCCTGCTGCCAGCTACAAAAGGAGCATCTGTTCCCCGTCTACCCTCACTTCGCAGCAGCTTCGAAAACAGCTTTCATCGCACTAATCACTTTGCTGCGCTCTTTGCCGCCGGTTTACTTGCATCAGAGCTACGTACCAGGCTGTGCTTCCTGTCATCTGTGTTACAAGTGGGCAACTGATTGACTGGCGGGGTACCAGCGGAGAGCGATACCACGTCATTACAGCATATCAACTGGCCCCTCTGACCTGCACCACGTGGTCTACTGCCGGCTAGAAAAGGAGCATCTGTTCCCCGTCTACTCTCACTTAGCAGCAGCGGCGAAAACAGCTGTCATCGCACAAATCACTTTTCTGCGCTCTTTGCTGCAGGTTTACTTGCATCAGAGCTACATAGAAGGCTGTGTTTCCGGTCATCTGCGTTACTACACGTGGGCAACTGATTGACTGCCGGGATTCCAGCTGAGAGCGATACCAGGTCAATACTGCATATCAACTGGCCCCTGTGACCTGCCCCACGTGGTCTGTCGCCAGCTAGAAAAAGAGCATCTGTTCCCCGTCTACCCTCACTTAGCAGCAGCAGCGCAAACAGCTTTCATCGCACTAATCACTTTTCTGCGCTCTTTGCCGCAGGTTGACTTGCATCACAGCTACGTACCAGGCTGTGCTTCAAGTCATCTGCGTTACCACACGTGGGCAACTGATTGACTGCCGGGACTCCAGCGGAGAGCGATACCACGTCATTACAGCATATCAACTGGAACCTGTGGCCTGCCCCACGTAATCTGCTGCCAGCAAGAAAAGGAGCATCTGTTCCCGGTCTACCCTCACTTAGCAGCAGCTTCTAAAACAGCTTTCATCGCACTAATCACTTTGCTGCGCTCTTTGCCGCAGGTTTACTTGCATCAGAGCCACGTACCAGGCTGTGCTTCCTGTCATCTGCGTTTCCACACTTGGGAAACTGATTGACTGCCGGGATTCCAACGGAGAGCGATACCACGTCAATACAGCATATCAACTGGCCCTTGTTACCTGCCCCACGTAATCTCCTGCCAGCAAGAAAAGGAACATCTGTTTCCCGTCTACCCTCAATTACCAGCAGCAGCAGCGCAAACAGCTTTCATCGTACTAACCACTTTTCTGCGCTCTTTGACGCAGGTTTGCTTGCATCACAGCTACGTACCAGGCTGTCCTTCCGGTCATCTGCGTTACCACACGTAGGCAACTGACTGACTGCCGTGATTCCAGCGGAGAGCGATACCACGTCATTACAGCATATCAACTGGCCCCTGTGACCTGCCCCACGTGGCCTACTGCCAGCTACAAAAGGAGCATCTGTTCCCCGTCTACCCTCACTTCGCAGCAGCTTCGAAAACAGCTTTCATCGCACTAATCACTTTGCTGCGCTCTTTGCCGCCGGTTTACTTGCATCAGAGCTACGTACCAGGCTGTGCTTCCTGTCATCTGTGTTACAAGTGGGCAACTGATTGACTGGCGGCGTACCAGCGGAGAGCGATACCACGTCATTACAGCATATCAACTGGCCCCTCTGACCTGCACCACGTGGTCTACTGCCGGCTAGAAAAGGAGCATCTGTTCCTCGTCTGCCCTCACTTAGCAGGAGCGGCGGAAACAACTTTCATCGCACTAATCACTTTGCTGCGCTGTTCGCCGCAGGTTTACTTGCATCAGAGCTACGTACCAGGCTGCGCTTCCGGTCATCTCCGTTAACACGTGGGCAACTGATTGACTGCCGGGATTCCAGCGGAGAGCGATACCACGTCATTACAGCATATCAACTGGCCCCAGTGACCTGCCCCACGTGGCCTGCGGCCAGCTACAAAAGGAGCATCTGTTCCCCGTCTACCCTCACTTAGCAGCAGCTTCGAAAACAGCTTTCATCGCACTAATCACTTTGCAGCGCTCTTTGCCGCAGGTTAACTTGCATCAGAGCTACGTACCAGGCTGTGCTTCCTGTCATCTGCGTTTCCACACTTGGGAAACTGATTGACTGCCGGGATTCCAGCGGAGAGCGATACCACGTCATTACAGCATATCAACTGGCCCCTGTGACCTGCCCCACGTGGCCTGCTGCCAGCTAGAAAAGGAGCATCTGTTCCTCGTCTGCCCTCACTTAGCAGGAGCGGCGGAAACAACTTTCATCGCACTAATCACTTTGCTGCGCTGTTCGCCGCAGGTTTACTTGCATCAGAGCTACGTACCAGGCTGAGCTTCCGGTCATCTCCGTTAACACGTGGGCAACTGATTGACTGCCGGGATTCCAGCGGAGAGCGGTACCACGTCATTACAGCATATCAACTGGCGCATGTGACCAGCCCCACGTAACTTGCTGCCAGCAAGAAAAGGAGCATCTGTTCCCCGTCTACCCTCACTTAGCAGCAGCTTCTAAAACACATTTTATCGTACTAATCACTTTGCTGCGCTCTTTGCCGCAGGTTTGCTTGCATGAGAGCTACGTACAAGGCTTTGCTTCCTGTCATCTGCGTTACCACACGTGGGCAACTGACTGACTGCCAGTATTTCAGCGGTGAGCGATAGCACGTCATTACAGCATATCGACTGGCCCCTGTGACCTGCCCCACCTGATCTGCTACCAGCAAGGAAAGGAGCATCTGTTCCCTGTCTACCCTCACTTAGCAGCAGCTTCGAAAACACCTTTCATCGTACCAATCACTTTGCTGCGCTCTTTGCCGCAGGTTTTCTTGCATCAGGGCTACGTACAAGGCTTTGGTTCCTGTCATCTGCGTTACCACACCTGGGCAACTGGCTGACTGCCAGTATTTCAGCGGTGAGCGATAGCACGTCATTACAGCATGTCGACTGGCCCCTGTGACCTGCCCCACGTAATCTGCTACCAGCAAGAAAAGGAACATCTGTTCCCCGTCTACCCTCACTTAGCAGCAGCTTCGAAAACACCTTTCATCGTACCAATCACTTTGCTGCGCTCTTTGCCGCAGGTTTTCTTGCATCAGGGCTACGTACAAGGCTTTGCTTCCTGTCATCTGCGTTACCACACGTGAGCAACTGATTGACTGCCGGGACTCCAGCAGAGAGCAATACCACGTCATTACAGCATATCAACTGGCCCCTGTGACCTACCCCACGTAATCTGCTGCCAGCAAGAAAAGGAGCATCTGTTCCCCGTCTACCCTCACTTAGCAGCAGCTTCGAAAACAACTTTCATCGCACTAATCACTTTGCTGCGCTGTTCGCCGCAGGTTTACTTGCATCAGAGCTACGTACCAGGCTGCGCTTCCGGTCATCTCCTTTAACACGTGGGCAACTGATTGACTGCCGGGATTCCAGCGGAGAGTGATACCACGTCATTACAGCATATTAACTGGCCCCTGTGACCTGCCCCACGTAATCTGCTGCCAGCTACAAAAGGAGCATCTGTTCCCCGTCTACCCTCACTTAGCAGGAGCTTCGAAAACAGCTTTCATCGCACTAATCACTTTGCTGCGCTCTTTGCCGCAGGTTTACTTGCATCAGAGCTACGTACCAGGCTGTGCTTCCTGTCATCTGCATTTCCACACTTGGGAAACTGATTGACTGCCGGGATTCCAGCGGAGAGTGATACCACGTCATTACAGCATATCAACTTGCCCATGTGACCTGCCCCACGTAATCTGCTGCCAGCAAGAAAAGGAGCATCTGTTCCCCGTCTACCCTCACTTAGCAGCAGCTTCTAAAACACCTTTCATCATACTAATCACTTTGCTGCGCTCTTTGCCGCAGGTTTTCTTGCATCAGAGCTACGTACAAGGCTTTGGTTCCTGTCATCTGCGGTACCACATCTGGGCAACTGACTGACTGCCAGTATTTCAGCGGTGAGCGATAGCACGTCATTACAGCATATCGACTGGCCCCTGTGACCTGCCCCGCCTGATCTCCTACCAGCAAGAAAAGGATCATCTGTTCCCCGTCTACCCTCACTTAGCAGCAGTGGCGAAAACAACTTTCATCGCACTAATCACTTTTCAGCGCTCTTTGCCGCAGGTTTACTTGCATCAGAGCTACGTACCAGGCTGCGCTTCCGGTCGTCTGCGTTACCACACGTGAGCAACTGATTGACTGCCGGGACTCCAGCAGAGACGAATACCACGTCATTACAACATATCAACTGGCCCCTGTGACCTACCCCACGTAATCTGCTGCCAGCAAGAAAAGGAGCAACTGTTCCCCGTCTACCCTCACTTAGCAGGAGCGGCGGAAACAACTTTCATCGCACTAATCACTTTGCTGCGCTGTTCGCCGCAGGTTTACTTGCATCAGAGCTACGTACCAGGCTGCGCTTCCGGTCATCTGCGTTAACACGTGGGCTACTGATTGACTGCCGGGATTCCAGCGGAGAGCGATACCACGTCATTAAAGCATATCAGCTGGCCCCTGTGACCTGCCCCACGTGGCCTGCTGCCAGGTACAAAAGGAGCATCTGTTCCCCGTCTACCCTCACTTAGCAGCAGCTTCGAAAACAGCTTTCATCGCACTAATCACTTTGCTGCGCTCTTTGCCGCAGGTTTACCTTCATCAGAGCTACGTACAAGGCTTTGCTTCCTGTCATCTGCGTTACCACACGTGGGCAACTGACTGACTGCCAGTATTTCAGCTGAGAGCGATGGCACGTCATTACAGCATATCGACTGGCCCCTGTGACCTTTCCCACCTGATATGCTACCAGCAAGAAAAGGAGCATCTGTTCCCCGTCTACCCTCACTTAACAGCAGCGGCGAAAACAGCTTTCATCGCACTAATCACTTTGCTGCGCTCTTTGCCCCAGGTTTACTTGCATCAGAGCTACGTACCAGGCTGTGCTTCCTGTCATCTGCGTTTCCACACTTGGGAAACTGATTGACTGCCGGGATTCCAGCGGAGAGCGATACCACGTCATTACAGCATTTCAACTGGCCCCTTTGACCTGCCCCACGTAATCTGCTGCCAGCAAGGAAAGGAGCATCTGTTCCCCGTCTACCCTCACTTAGCAGCACAAACAGCTTTCATCGCACTAATTACTTTGCTGCGCTCTGTGCCGCAGGTTTACTTGCATCAGAGCTACATACAAGGCTGAGCTTCCGGTCATATGCGTTACCACACGCTGGCAACTGACTGACTGCCGGTATTCCAGCAGAGAGCGATATCACGTCATTACATCATCTAAACTGGCCCCTGCGAGCTGCCCAACGTGGTCTGCTGCCGGATGGAAAAGAAGCATCTGTTCCCCGTCTACCCTCACTTAGCAGCAGCGGCGAAAACAGCTTTCTCACACTAATCACTATTCTGCGCTCTTTGCCGCAGGTTGACTTGCATCAGTGCTACGTACCAGGTAGTGCTTCCGGTCATCTGCGTTACCACACGTGGGCAACTCATTGACTGCCGGGATTCCGGCGCAGAGCGATACCACGTCATTACAGCATTTCACCTGGCCCCTCTGACCTGCACCACGTGGTCTCATTCCGGCTAGAAAAGGAGCATCTGTTCCGCGTCTACTCTCACCTAGAAGCAGCGGCGAAACCAACTTTCACCGCACTAATTACTTTGCTGCGCTCTTTGCCGCAGGTTTACTTGCATCATAACTACGTACCAGGCTGAGCTTCCGGTCATATGCGTTACCACACATTGGCAACTGACTGACTGCCGGTATTCCGGCAGAGAGCGATACCACGTCATTACTTCTTATCAACTGGGCCCTGTGACCTGCCACACGTGGTCTGCTGCCGGATGGAAAAGAAGCATCTGTTCCCCGTCTACCCTCACTTAGCAGCAGCGGCGAAAACAGCTTTCTCACACTAATCACTATTCTGCGCTCTTTACCGCAGGTTGACTTGCGTTAGAGCTACGTGCCAGGCTGTGCTTCCTGTCATCTGCGTTACCACACGTGGGAAACTGATTGACTCCCGGAACTCCAGCGGAGAGCGATACCACGTCATTCCAGCATATTAACTGCCCCTGTGACCTGCCCCATGTAATCTGCTGCCAGCAAGAAAACCAGCATCTGTTCCCCGTCTACCCTCACTTAGCAGCAGCTTCAAAAACAGCTTTCATCGCACAAATCACTTTGCTGCGCTCTTTGCCGCAGGTTTACTTGCATCAGAGCTACGTACCAGGCTGTGATTCCTGTCATCTGCGTTACCACACGTGGGAACCTGAATGACTGTCTGGATTCCAGCGGAGAGCGATACCACTTCATTACAGCATATCAAATTGCCCCTCTGACCTGCACCACGTGGTCTACTGCCGGCTAGAAAAGCTGCATCTGTTCCCCGTCCACTCTCACTTAGCAGCAGCGGCGAAAACAGCTTTCACCGTACTAATCACTTTGCTGCGCTCTTTGACGTAGGCTTACTTGAATCAGTGCTATGTACCAGGCTACGCTTCCGGTCATCTGCGTTACCACACGTGGGAAACTGACTCACTGCCGTTATTTCAGCGGAGAGCGATGCCACGTCATTACAGTATATCAACTGGCCCCTGTGACCTGCCCCACGTGGTCTGTCGCCAGCTAGAAAAAGAGCATATGTTCCCCGTCCACTCTCACTTAGCAGCAGCGGCGAAAACAGCTTTCATCGTACTAATCACTTTGCTGCGCTCTTTGACGCAGGCTTACTTGAATCAGTGCTATGTACCAGGCTATGCTTCCGGTCATCTGCGTTACCACACGTGGGCAACTGACTGACTGCCGGTATTTCAGCGGAGAGCGATACCACGTCATTTCAGCATATCGACTGGCCCCTGTGACCTGCCCCACCTGATCTGCTGCCAGCAAGAAAAGGAGCATCTGTTCCCCGTCTACCCTCACTTAGCAGCAGCGGCGAAACCAACTTTCATCGCACTAATTACTTTGCTGCGCTCTGTGCCGCAGGTTTACTTGCATCAGAGCTACGTACCAGGCTGAGCTTCCGGTCATATGGGTTACCACACGTTGGCAACTGACTGACTGCCGGTATTCCAACAGAGAGAAGCCACGTAATTACATCATCTAAACTGGCCCCTGTGACCTGCCCAACGTGGTCTGCTGCCTGATGGAAAAGAAGCATCTGTTCCCCGTCTACCCTCACTTAGCAGCAGCGGCGAAAACAGCTTTCATCGCACAAATCACTTTTCTGCGCTCTTTGCTGCAGGTTTACTTGCATCAGAGCTACGTACAAGGCTGTGTTTCCGGTCATCTGCGTTACTACACGTGGGCAACTGATTGACTGCCTGGATTCCAGCGGAGAGCGATACCACGTTATTACAGCATATCAACTGGCCCCTGTGACCTGCCCCACATGGCCTGCTGCCAGCTATATATAGAATAGGAGCATCTGTTCCCCGTCTGCCCTCACTTGGCAGCAGCGGCGAAAACAACTTTCATCGCACTAATCACTTTGCAGCGCTCTTTGCCGCAGGTTGACTT
This sequence comes from Amblyomma americanum, assembly GCF_052857255.1. Lineage (NCBI taxonomy): Eukaryota > Metazoa > Arthropoda > Arachnida > Ixodida > Ixodidae > Amblyomma > Amblyomma americanum. The sequence goes on along the minus strand of NW_027526512.1, from coordinate 381,435 downwards.
GCATCAGAGCTACGTACCACACTCTGGTAACACTTGTTGCGGGGCTAGTTGGTGCATAGTTCTATGTACAAATGTTAGCGCAAAAATATAGGAGACAATCACAAGATCACTTAGCAGCAGCGGCGCAAAAAGCTTTCATCGCAATAATCACTTTGCTGCGCTCTTCGCCGAGGTTTAATTGCATCAGAGCTACGTACCAGGCTGTGCTTCCTGTCATCTGTGTTACAAGTGAGCAACTGATTGACTGGCGGGGTTCCAGCGGAGAGCGATACCACGTCATTACAGCATTTCACCTGGCCCCTCTTACCTGCACCACATCGTTTGCCGGCTAGAAAAGGAGCATCTGTTCCCCGTCTACCCTCACTTAGCAGCAGCTTCGAAAACAGCTTTCATCGCACTAATCACTTTGCTGCGCTCTTTGCCGCAGGTTTACTTGCATCAGAGCTACGTACAAGGCTGTGTTTCCGCTCATCTGCGTTACAACACGTGGGCAACTGATTGACTGCCGGGATTCCTGCGGAGAGCGATACCACGTTATTACAGCATATCAACTGGCCGCTGTGACCTGCCCCACGTGGCCTGCTGGCAGCTAGAAAAGGAGCATCTGTTCCCCGTCTACCCTCACTTAACATCAGCGGCGAAAACAGCTTTCATCGCACTAATCACTTTTCTGCGCTCTTTGCCGCAGGTTGACTTGCATCAGAGCTACGTACCAGGCTGTGCTTCCGCTCATCTGCGTTACCACACGTGGGCAACTGATTGACTGCCGGGACACCAGCGGAGAGCGATACCACGTCATTACCGCATATAAACTGGCCCCTGTGACCTGCCCCACGCGGCCTGCTGCCAGCTAGAAAAGGAGCATCTGTTCCCCGTCTACCCTCACTTAGCAGCAGCTTCGAAAACAGCTTTCATCGCACTAATCACTTTGCTGCGCTCTTTGCCGCAGGTTTACTTGCATCAGAGCTACGTACCAGGCTGTGCTTCCTGTCATCTGCTTTACCACACTTGGGAAACTGATTGACTGCCGGGATTCCAGCGGAGAGCGATACCACGTCATTATAGCATATCAACTGGCCCCTGTGACCTGCTCCTAGTGGTCTGCTGCCACCTAGAAAAGGAGCATCAGTTCCTCGTCTACCCTCAATTAGCAGGAGCGGCGAAAACAACTTTCATCGCGCTAATCACTTTGCTGCGCTCTTCGCCGCAAGTTTATTTGCATCAGAGCTACGTACCAGGCCGTGCTTCCTGTCATCTGTGTTACCACAAGTGTGCAACTGATTGACTGCCGGGATTCCAGTGGAGAGCGATACCTCGTCGTAACAGTATTTCACCTGGCCCCTCTGACCTGCACCACGTGGTCTAATGCCGGCTAGAAAAGGAGCATCTGTTCCCCGTCTACTATCACTTAGCAGCAGAGGCGAAAACACCTTTCATCGCACTAATCACTTTGCTGCGTTCTTTGCCGCAGGTCTAATTGCATCAGAGCTACGTAGAAGGTTGTGCTTAATGTCATCTGCGTTTCCACACTTGGGAAACTGATTGACTGCCGGGATTCCAGCGGAGAGCGATAGCACGTCATTACAGCATATCAACTGGCCGCTGTGACCTGCCCCACGTGGCCTGCTGGCAGCTAGAAAAGGAGCATCTGTTCCCCGTCTACCCTCACTTAACATCAGCGGCGAAAACAGCTTTCATCGCACTAATCACTTTTCTGCGCTCTTTGCCGCAGGTTGACTTGCATCAGAGCTACGTACCAGGCTGTGCTTCCGGTCATCTGCGTTACCACACGTGGGCAACTGATTGTCTGCCGGGACACCAGCGGAGAGCGATACCACGTCATTACAGCATATCAACTGGCCCCTCTGACCTGCACCACGTGGTCTACTGCCGGCTAGAAAAGGAGCATCTGTTCCCCGTCTACTCTCACTTAGCAGCAGCGGCGAAAACAGCTGTCATCGCACAAATCACTTTTCTGCGCTCCTTGCTGCAGGTTTACTCTCATCAGAGCTATGTACCAGACTGTGTTTCCGGTCATCTGCGTGTTACCACACGTAGGCAACTGACTGACTGCCGGGATTCCAGCGGAGAGCGATACGACGTCAACACAGCATTTCACCTTGCCCCTCTGACCTGCACCACATGGTCTGCCGGCTAGAAAAGGAGCATCTGTTCCCCGTCAACTCTCACTCAGCAGCAGCAGCGAGGAGAGCTTTCATGGCACTAATCACTTCGCTGCGCTCTTTTCCGCAGGTATATTTGTATCAGAACTACGTACAAGGCTGTGCTTCCTGTCATCTGCGTTACCACGCATGGGCAACTGACTGACTGCCGTGATTCCAGCGGAGAGCCATACCACGTCATTACAGCATATAAACTGGCACCTGCGACCTGCCCCACGTGGTCTGCTGCCACCTAGAAAAGGAACATCTGTTCCGCGACTACCCTCACTTAGTAGGAGCGGCGAAAACAACTTTCATCGCACTAATCACTTTGATGCGCTCTTCGCCGATGGTTTACTTGCATCAGAGCTACGTACCAGGCTGTGCTTCCTGTCATCTGTGTCACAACAAGTGGGCAACTGATTGACTGCCGGGATTCAGGCGGAGAGCGATACCACGTCATTACAGCATATCAACTGGCCCCTCTGACCTGCACCACGTGGTCTACTGCCGGCTAGAAAAGGAGCCTCTGTTCCCCGTCTACTCTCACTAAGCAGCAGCGGGGAGAACAGCTGTCATCGCACTAATCACTTTGCAGCGCTCTTTGCCGCAGGTTGACTTGCAGCTTCAAAAACAGCTTTCATCGCACAAATCACTTTGCTACACTCTCTGCCGCAGGTTTACTTGCATCAGAGCTACGTACCAGGCTGTGCTTCCGGTCATCTGCGTTACCACACGTGGGCAACTCATATACTGCCGGGATTCCGGCGGAGAGCGATACCACGTCATTACAGCATTTCATCTGTCCCCTCTGACCTGCACCACGTGGTCTAATGCCGGCTAGAAAAGGAGCATCTTTTCCGCGTCTACTCTCACCTAGCAGCAGCGGCAAAACAACATTCATAGCACTAATTATTTTGCTGCGCTCTATGCCGCAGGTTTACTTGCATCAGAGCTACGTACCAGGCTGAGCTTCCGGTCATATGCGTTACCACACGTTGGCAACTGACTGACTGCCGGTATTCCGGCAGAGAGCGATACCACGTCATTACATCTTATCAACTGGCCCCTGTGACCTGCCCCGATGGTCTGCTGCCGGATGGAAAATAAGCATCTGTTCCCCGTCTACCCTCACTTAGCAGCAGCGGCGAAAACAGCTTTCATCACACTAATCACTTTTCTGCGCTCCTTGCCGCCGGATGACTTGCATCAGAGCAACGTACCAGTCTGTGCTTCCTGTCATCTGCGTTACCACACGTGGGAAACTGATTGACTGCCTGGATTCCAGCGTAGACTGATACCACGTCATTACAGCATATCAATTTGCCCCTCTGACCTGCACCACGTGGTCTACTGCCGGCTAGAAAAGCAGCATCTGTTCCCCGCCTACTCTCACTTAGCAGCAGCGGCGAAAACAGCTTTCATCGTACTAATCACTTTGCTGCGCTCTTTGACGCAGGTTTACTTCAATCAGTGCTATGTACCAGGCTATGCTTCCGGTCATCTGCGTTACAACACGTGGGCAACTGACTGACTGCCGTTATTTCAGCGGAGAGCCATGCCATGTCATTTCAACATATCGACTGGCCCCTGTCACCTGCCCCACCTGATCTACTGCCAGCAAGAAAAGGAGCACCTGTTCCCCGTCTACTATCACTTAGCAGCAGAGGCGAAAACACCTTTCATCGCACTAATCACTTTGCTGCGTTCTTTGCCGCAGGTTTAATTGCATCAGAGCTACGTACAAGGTTGTGCTTTCTGTCATCTGCGTTACCACACGTGTGCAACTGACTGACTGCCGGTATTCCGTCAGAGATCGATACCACGTCATTACATCTTATCAACTGGCCCCTGTGACCTGCCCCACGTGGTCTGCTGCCGGATGGAAAAGAAGCACCTGTTCCCCGTCTACCCTCACTTAACAGCCGCGGCGAAAACAGCTTTCATCCCACTAATCACTTTTCTGCGCTCTTTGCCGCAGGTTGACTTGCATCAGAGCTACGTACCAGGCTGTGCTTCCTGTCATCTGCGTTTCCACACTTGAGAAACTGATTGACTGCCGGGATTCCAGCGGAGAGCGATATCACGTCATTACAGCATATCAACTGGCCGCTGTGACCTGCCCCACGTGGCCAGCTGGCAGCTAGAAAAGGAGCATCTGTTCCCCGTCTACCCTCACTTAACTTCAGCGGCGAAAACAGCTTTCATCGCACTAATCACTTTTCTGCGCTCTTTGCTGCAGGTTGACTTGCATCAGAGCTACGTACCAGGCTGTGCTTCCGGTCATCTGCGTTACCACACGTGGGCAACTGATTGACTGCCGGGACACCAGCGGAGAGCGATACCACGTCATTACAGCATATCAACTGGCCCCTGTGACCTGCCCCACGCGGCCTGCTGCCAGCTAGAAAAGGAGCATCTGTTCCCCGTCTATCCTCACTTAGCAGCAGCTTCGAAAACAGCTTTCATCGCACTAATCACTTTGCTGCGCACTTTGCCGCAGGTTTACTTGCATCAGAGCTACGTACCAGGCTGCGCTTCCGGTCATCTGCGTTAACACGTGGGCAACTGATTGACTGCCGGGACTCCAGCGGAGAGCGATTCCACGTCATTACAGCATATCAACTGGCCCCTGTGACCTGCCCCTCGTAATCTGCTGCCAGCAAGAAAAGGAGCATCTGTTCCCCGTCTACCCTCACTTAGCAGCAGCTTCGAAAACAGCTTTCATCGCACTAATCACTTTGCTGCGCTCTTTGCCGCAGGTTTACTTGCATCAGAGCTACGTACCAGGCTGTGCTTCCTGTCATCTGCTTTACCACACTTGGGAAACTGATTCACTGCCGGGATTCCAGGGGAGAGCGATAGCACGTCATTACAGAATATCAACTGGCCGCTGTGACCTGCCCCACGTGGCCTGCTGGCAGCTAGAAAAGGAGCATCTGTTCCCCGTCTACCCTCACTTAACATCAGCGGCGAAAACAGCTTTCATCGCACTAATCACTTTTCTGCGCTCTTTGCCGCAGGTTTACTTTCATCAGAGCTACGTACCAGGCTGTGCTTCCTGTCATCTGCGTTAACACGTGGGCAACTGATTGACTGCCGGGACTCCAGCGGAGAGCGATTCCACGTCATTACAGCATATCAACTGGCCCCTGTGACCTGCCCCTCGTAATCTGCTGCCAGCAAGAAAAGGAGCATATGTTCCCCGTCTACCCTCACTTAGCAGCAGCAGCGCAAACAGCTTTCATCGCACTAATCACTTTTCTGCGCTCTTTGCCGCAGGTTTACTTTCATCAGAGCTACGTACCAGGCTGTGCTTCCTGTCATCTGCGTTAACACGTGGGCAACTGATTGACTGCCGGGACTCCAGCGGAGAGCGATTCCACGTCATTACAGCATATCAACTGGCCCCTGTGACCTGCCCCTCGTAATCTGCTGCCAGCAAGAAAAGGAGCATCTGTTCCCCGTCTACCCTCACTTAACATCAGCAGCGCAAACAGCTTTCATCGCACTAATCACTTTTCTGCGCTCTTTGCCGCAGGTTTACTTTCATCAGAGCTACGTACCAGGCTGTGCTTCCTGTCATCTGCGTTAACACGTGGGCAACTGATTGACTGCCGGGACTCCAGCGGAGAGCGATTCCACGTCATTACAGCATATCAACTGGCCCCTGTGACCTGCCCCTCGTAATCTGCTGCCAGCAAGAAAAGGAGCATCTGTTCCCCGTCTACCCTCACTTAGCAGCAGCAGCGCAAACAGCTTTCATCGCACTAATCACTTTTCTGCGCTCTTTGCCGCAGGTTTACTTTCATCAGAGCTACGTACCAGGCTGTGCTTCCTGTCATCTGCGTTAACACGTGGGCAACTGATTGACTGCCGGGACTCCAGCGGAGAGCGATTCCACGTCATTACAGCATATCAACTGGCCCCTGTGACCTGCCCCTCGTAATCTGCTGCCAGCAAGAAAAGGAACATCTGTTCCCCGTCTACCCTCACTTAACATCAGCAGCGCAAACAGCTTTCATCGCACTAATCACTTTTCTGCGCTCTTTGCCGCAAGTTTACTTTCATCAGAGCTACGTACCAGGCTGTGCTTCCTGTCATCTGCGTTAACACGTGGGCAACTGATTGACTGCCGGGACTCCAGCGGAGAGCGATTCCACGTCATTACAGCATATCAACTGGCCCCTGTGACCTGCCCCTCGTAATCTGCTGCCAGCAAGAAAAGGAGCATCTGTTCCCCGTCTACCCTCACTTAGCAGCAGCAGCGCAAACAGCTTTCATCGCACTAATCACTTTTCTGCGCTCTTTGCCGCAGGTTTACTTTCATCAGAGCTACGTTCCAGGCTGTGCTTCCTGTCATCTGCGTTAACACGTGGGCAACTGATTGACTGCCGGGACTCCAGCGGAGAGCGATTCCACGTCATTACAGCATATCAACTGGCCCCTGTGACCTGCCCCTCGTAATCTGCTGCCAGCAAGAAAAGGAGCATCTGTTCCCCGTCTACCCTCACTTAGCAGCAGCAGCGCAAACAGCTTTCATCGCACTAATCACTTTTCTGCGCTCTTTGCCGCAGGTTTACTTTCATCAGAGCTACGTACCAGGCTGTGCTTCCTGTCATCTGCGTTAACACGTGGGCAACTGATTGACTGCCGGGACTCCAGCGGAGAGCGATTCCACGTCATTACAGCATATCAACTGGCCCCTGTGACCTGCCCCTCGTAATCTGCTGCCAGCAAGAAAAGGAGCATCTGTTCCCCGTCTACCCTCACTTAGCAGCAGCAGCGCAAACAGCTTTCATCGCACTAATCACTTTTCTGCGCTCTTTGCCGCAGGTTTACTTTCATCAGAGCTACGTTCCAGGCTGTGCTTCCTGTCATCTGCGTTAACACGTGGGCAACTGATTGACTGCCGGGACTCCAGCGGAGAGCGATTCCACGTCATTACAGCATATCAACTGGCCCCTGTGACCTGCCCCTCGTAATCTGCTGCCAGCAAGAAAAGGAGCATCTGTTCCCCGTCTACCCTCACTTAACATCAGCGGCGAAAACAGCTTTCATCGCACTAATCACTTTTCTGCGCTCTTTGCCGCAGGTTTACTTTCATCAGAGCTACGTACCAGGCTGTGCTTCCGGTCATCTGCGTTACCACACGTGGGCAACTGATTGACTGCCGGGACACCAGCGGAAAGCGATACCACGTCATTACAGCTTATCAACTGGCCCCTGTGACCTGCCCCACGCGGCCTGCTGCCAGCTAGAAAAGGAGCATCTGTTCCTCGTCTACCCTCACTTAGCAGCAGCTTCGAAAACAACTTTAATCGCACTAATCACTTTGCTGCGCACTTTGCGGCAGGTTTACTTTCATCAGAGCTACGTTCCAGGCTGTGCTTCCTGTCATCTGCGTTAACACGTGGGCAACTGATTGACTGCCGGGACTCCAGCGGAGAGCGATAGCACGTCATTACAGCATATCAACTGGCCCCTGTGACCTGCCCCTCGTAATCTGCTGCCAGCAAGAAAAGGAGCATCTGTTCCCCGTCTGCCCTCACTTAGCAGTAGCGGCGAAAACAACTTTAATCGCACTAATCACTTTGCTGCGCTGTTCCCCGCAGGTTTACTTGCATCAGAGCTACGTACCAGGCTGCGCTTCCGGTCATCTGCGTTAACACGTGGGCAACTGATTGACTGCCGGGACTCCAGCGGAGAGCGATTCCACGTCATTACAGCATATCAACTGGCCCCTGTGACCTGCCCCTCGTAATCTGCTGCCAGCAAGAAAAGGAGCATCTGTTCCCCGTCTACCCTCACTTAGCAGCAGCAGCGCAAACAGCTTTCATCGTACTAATCACTTTGCTGCGCTCTTTGCCGCAGGTTTACTTGCATCAGAGCTACGTACCAGGCTGAGCTTCCGGTCATCTACATAACCACACGTTGACAACTGATTGACTGCCGGGATTCCGGCGGAGAGCGATACCACGTCTGTATAGCATATCAACTGGCCCCTGTGACCTGCCCCACGTGGTATGCCGCCAGCTAGAAAAAGAGCATCTGTTCCCCGTCTACCCTCAATTAGCAGCAGCAGCAGCGCAAACAGCTTTCATCGTACTAATCACTTTGCTGCGCTCTTTGCCGCAGGTTTACTTGCATTAGAGCTACGTACAAGGCTGTGCTTCCTGTCATCTGCGTTACCACATGTGGGCAACTGACTGACTGCCAGTATTTCAGCGGAGAGCGATACCACGTCAGTACAGCATATCGACTGGCACCTGTGACCTGCCCCACCTGATCTGCTACCAGCAAGAAAAGGTCTATCTCTTCCCCGTCTACCCTCACTTAGCAGCAGCTTCGAAAACAGCTTTCATCGCACTGATTAATTTGCTGCGCTCTGTGCCGCAGGTTTACTTGCATCAGAGCTACGTTCCAGGCTGAGCTTCCGGTCATATGCGTTACCACAGGTTGGCAACTGACTGACTGCCGGTATTCCAGCAGAGAGCGATATCACGTCATTACATCATCTAAACTGGCCCCTGTGACCTGCCCAACGTGGTCTGCTGCAAGATGGAAAAGAAGCAGCTGTTCCCCGTCTACCCTCACTTAGCAGCAGCGGCGAAAACAGCTTTCATCGCACTAATCACTTTTCTGCACTCTTTGCCGTAGGTTGACTTGCATCAGTGCTACGTACCAGGCTGTGCTTCAGGTCATCTGCGTTAACACGTGGGCAACTCATATACTGCCGGGATTCCGGGGGAGAGCGATACCACGTCATTACAGCATTTCACCTGGCCCCTCTGACCTGCCCAACGTGGTCTGCTGCCGGATGGAAAAGAAGCAGCTGTTCCCCGTCTACCCTCACTTAGCAGCAGCGGCGAAAACAGCTTTCATCGCACTAATTACTTTGCTGCGCTCTTTGCCGCAGGTTTACTTGCATCAGAACTACGTACCAGGCTGAGCTTCCGGTCATATGCGTTACCACACGTTGGCAACTGACTGACTTCCGGTATTCCGGCAGAGAGCGATACCACGTCATTACATCTTATCAACTGGCCCCTGTCACCTGCCACACGTGGTCTGCTGCCGGATGGAAAAGAAGCATCTGTTCCCCGTCTACCCTCACTTAGCAGCCGCTTCAAAAACAACTTTCATCGCACAAATCACTTTGCTGCGCTCTTGGCCGCAGGTTTACTTGCATGAGAGCTACATACCAGGCTGTGATTCCTGTCATCTGCGTTACCACACGTGGGAAACTGATTGTCTGGATTCCAGCGGAGAGGGATACCACGTCATTACAGCATATAAACTTGTCCCTCTGACCTGCACCACGTGGTCTACTGCCGGCTAGAAAAGCAGCATCTGTTCCCCGTCCACTCTCACTTAGCAGCAGCGGCGAAAACAGCTTCCATCGTACTAATCACTTTGCTGCGCTCTTTGACGCAGGTTTACTTGAATCAGTGCTATGTACCAGGCTATGCTTCCGGTCATCTGCGTTACCACACGTGGGAAACTGACTGACTGCCGTTATTTCAGCGGAGAGCGATGCCACGTCATTACAGTATATCAACTGGCCCCTGTGACCTGCCCAACGTGGTCTGCTGCCGGATGGAAAAGAAGCATCTGTTCCCCGTCTACCCTCACTAAGCAGCAGCGGCGAAAACTGCTTCCATCGCACAAATCACTTTGCTGCGCTCTTTGCCGCAGGTTTACTTGCATCAGAGCTACGTACCAGGCCCAGCTTCCGGTCATCTGCGTTACCACACGTGGGTAACTGATTGACTGCCGGGATTCCAGTGGACAGCGATACCTTGTCATTACAGCATAACGACTGGCCCCTGTGACCTACCCCACGTGATCTGCTGCCAGCAAGAAAAGGAGCATCTGTTCCCCGTCTACCCTCACTTAGCAGCAGCAGCGCAAAAAGCTTTCATCGCAATAATCACTTTGCTGCGCTCTTCGCCGAGGTTTAATTGCATCAGAGCTACGTACAAGGCTGTGGTTCCTGTCATCAGCGTTACCACACGTGTGCAACTGACTGACTGCCGGTATTCCGTCCGAGATCAATACCACGTCATTACATCTTATCAACTGGCCCCTGTCACCTGCCCCACCTGATCTACTGCCAGCAAGAAAAGGAGCACCTGTTCCCCGTCTACCCTCACTTAGCAGCAGCAGCGCAAAAAGCTTTCATCGCACTGATCAATTTTTTGCGCTCTTTGCCGCAGGCTGACTTGCATCAGAGCTACGTACCAGGCTGTGCTTCCGGTCATCTGCGTTACCACACGTGGGCAACAGATTGACTGCCGGGACTCCAGCGGAGAGCGATACCACGTCATTACAGCATATGAACTGGCCCCTGTGACCTACCCCACGTAATCCGCTGCCAGCAAGAAAAGGAGCATCTGTTCCCCGTCTACCCTAACTTAGCAGCAGCTTCGAAAACAGCTTTCATTGCAATAATCACTTTGCTGCGCTCTTTGACGCAGGTTTACTTGAATCAGTGCTATGTACCAGGCTATGCTTCCGGTCATCTGCGTTACCACACGTGGGCAACTGATTGACTGCCGTGATTCCAGCGGAGAGCGATACCACGTCATTACAGCATATCAACTGGCCCCTGTGACGTGCCCCACATGGCCTGCTGCCAGCTATAAAAGGAGCCTCTGTTCCCCGTCTACCCTCACTTAGCAGCAGCTTCGAAAACAGCTTTCATCGCACTAATCACTTTGCTGCGCTCTTTGCCGCAGGTTTACTTGCATCAGAGCTACGTACCAGGCTGCGCTTCCGGTCATCTGCGTTAACACGTGGGACACTGATTGACTGCCGGGATTCCGGCGGAGAGCGATACCACCTCATTACAGAATATCAACTGGCCCCTGTGACCTGCCCCACGTGGTATGCCGCCAGCTAGAAAAAGAGCATCTGTTCCCCGTCTACCCTCAATTAGCAGCAGCAGCGCAAACACCTTTCATCGTACCAATCACTTTGCTGCGCTCTTTGCCGCAGGTTTACTTGCATCAGAGCTACGTACAAGGCTGTGCTTCCTGTCATCTGCGTTACCACACGTGGGCAACTGTTTGACTGCCAGTATTTCAGCGGAGAGCGACAGCACGTCATTACAGCATATTGACTGGCCCCTGTGACCTGCCCCATCTGATCTGCTACCAGCAAGAAAACAAGCATCTGTTCCCCGTCTACCCTCACTAAGCAGCAGCGGCGAAAACAACTTTCATCGCACCAATCACTTTTCTGCGCTCTTTGCCGCAGGTTCACTTGCATCAGAGCTACGTACCAGGCTGTGCTTCCGGTCATCTGCGTTTCCACACGTGGGCAACTGATTGACTGCAGGGATTCCAGCGGAGAGCGATACCACGTCATTATAGCATATCAACTGGCCCCTGTGACCTACCCCACGTGGTCTGCTGCCACCTAGAAAAGGAGCATCTGTTCCTCGTCTACCCTCACTTAGGGGCAGCGGCGAAAACAACTTTCATCGCACTAATCACTTTGCTGCGCTCTTTGCCGCAGGATTACTTGCATCAGAGCTACGTACCAGGCTGAGCTTCCGGTCATCTACGTAACCACACGTTCACAACTGATTGACTGCCGGGATTCCAGCGGAGAGCGATACCACGTCATTATAGCATATCAACTGGCCCCTCTGACCTGCACCACGTGGTCTAATGCCGGCTAGAAAAGGAGCATCTGTTCCCCGTCTACTATCACTTAGCAGCAGAGGCGAAAACACCTTTCATCGCACTAATCACTTTGCTGCGTTCTTTGCCGCAGGTTTAATTGCATCAGAGCTACGTACAAGGTTGTGCTTTCTGTCATCTGCGTTACCACACGTGTGCAACTGACTGACTGCCGGTATTCCGTCAGAGATCGATACCACGTCATTACATCTTATCAACTGGCCCCTGTGACCTGCCCCACGTGGTCTGCTGCCGGATGGAAAAGAATCATCTGTTCCCCGTCTACACTCACTTAACAGCAGCGGCGAAAACAGCTTTCATCGCACTAATCACTTTTCTGCGCTCTTTGCCGCAGGTCGACTTGCATCAGAGCTACGTACCAGGCTGTGCTTCCGGTCATCTGCGTTACCACGCGTGGGCAACTGATTGACTGCCGGGACACCAGCGGAGAGCGATACCACGTCATTACAGCATATCAACTGGCCCCTGTGACCTGGCCCACGTGGTCTGCCGCCAGCTAGAAAAAGAGCATCTGTTCCCCGTCTACTCTAACTTAGCAGCTGAGGCGAAAACATCTTTCATCGCACTAATCACTTTGCTGCGTTCTTTTCCGCAGGTTTAATTGCATCAGAGCTACGTACAAGGTTGTGCTTTCTGTCATCTGCGTTACCACACGTGTGCAACTGACTGACTGCCGGTAATCCGTCAGAGATCGATACGACGTCAATACATCTTATCAACTGGCCCCTGTGACCTGCCCCACGTGGTCTGCTGCCGGATGGAAAAGAAGCATCTGTTCCCCGTCTACCCTCACTTAACAGCAGCGGCGAAAACAGCTTTCATCGCACTAATCACTTTTCTGCGCTCTTTGCCGCAGGTTGACTTGCATCAGAGCTACGTACCAGGCTGTGCTTCCGGTCATCTGCGTTACCACACGTGGGCAACTGATTGACTGCCGGGGCACCAGCGGAGAGCGATACCACGTCATTACAGCATATCAACTGGCCCCTGTGACCTGCCCCACGCGACCTGCTGCCGGATGGAAAAGAAGCATCTGTTCCCCGTCTGCCCTCACTTAGCAGCAGCGGCGAAAACAGCTTTCATCGCAATAATCACTTTTCTGCGCTCTTCGCCGCAGGTTGACTTGCATCAGAGCTACGTACCAGGCTGTGCTTCCTGTCATCTGTGTTACAAGTGGGCAACTGATTGACTGGCGGGGTTCCAGCGGAGAGCGATACCACGTCATTACAGCATATCAACTGGCCCCTGTGACCTGCCCCACGCGACCTGCTGCCGGATGGAAAAGAAGCATCTGTTCCCCGTCTACCCTCACTTAACAGCAGCGGCGAAAACAGCTTTCATCGCACTAATCACTTTTCTGCGCTCTTTGCCGCAGGTTGACTTGCATCAGAGCTACGTACCAGGCTGTGCTTCCTGTCATCTGTGTTACAAGTGGGCAACTGATTGACTGGCGGGGTTCCAGCGGAGAGCGATACCACGTCATTACAGCATATCAACTGGCCCCTGTGACCTACCCCACGCGGCCTGCTGCCGGCTGGAAAAGGAGCATCTGTTCCCCGTCTACTCTCACTTAGCAGCAGCGGTGAAAACATCGGTCATCGCACAAATCACTTTTCTGCGCTCTTTGCTGCAGGTTTACTTGCATCAGAGCTACGTACAAGGCTATGCTTCCGGTCATCTGCGTTACCACACGTGGGCAACTGACTGACTGCCGGTATTTCAGCGGAGAGAGATACCACGTCATTTCAGCATATCGACTGGCCCCTGTGACCTGCCCCATCTGATCTGCTACCAGCAAGAAGACAAGCATCTGTTCCCCGTCTACCCTCACTAAGCAGCAGCGGCGAAAACAACTTTCATCGCACTAATCACTTTTCTGCGCTCTTTGACGCAGGTTCACTTGCATCAGAGCTACGTACCAGGCTGTGCTTCCGGTCATCTGCGTTTCCACACGTGGGCAACTGATTGACTGCAGGGATTCCAGCGGAGAGCGATACCACGTCATTATAGCATATCAACTGGTCCCTGTGACCTACCCCACGTGGTCTGCTGCCACCTAGAAAAAAAGCATCTGTTCCTCGTCTACCCTCACTTAGGGGCAGCGGCGAAAACAACTTTCATCGCACTAATCACTTTTCTGCGCTCTTTGCCGCAGGTTTACTTGCATCAGAGCTACGTACCAGGCTGAGCTTCCGGTCATCTACGTAACCACACGTTGACAACTGATTGACTGTCGGGATTCCTGCGGAGAGCGATACCACGTCTGTATAGCATATCAACTGGCCCCTGTGCCCTGCCCCACGGGGTCTGCTGCCACCTAGAAAAGGAGCATCTGTTCCTCGTCTACCCTCAATTAGCAGGAGCGGCGAAACCAACCTTCATCCCACTATACACTTTGCTGCGCTCTTTGCCGTAGGTTCACTTGCATCAGAGCTAGGTACCAGGCTGTGCTTCCGGTCATCTGCGTTTTCACACGTGGGCAACTGATTGACTGCCGGGATTCCAGCGGAGAGCGATACCACGTCATTATAGCATATCAACTGGCCCCTGTGACCTACCCCACGTGGTCTGCTGCCACCTAGACAAGGAGCATCTGTTCCTCGTCTACCCTCACTTAGCGGCAGCGGCGAAAACAACTTTCATCGCACTAATCACTTTGCTGCGCTCTTCGCCGCAAGTTTACTTGCATCAGAGCTACGTACCAGGCAGTCCTTCCTGTCAGCTGCGTTTCCACACTTGGAAAACTGATTGACTGCCGGGATTCCAGCGGAGAGCGATACCACGTCATTACAGCATATCAACTGGCCGCTGTGACCTGCCCCACGTGGCCTGCTGCCAGCTAGAAAAGGAGCATCTGTTCCCCGTCTGCCCTCACTTAGCAGGAGCGGCGAAACCAACCTTCATCCCACTATACACTTTGCTGCGCTGTTCGCCGCAGGTTTACTTGTATCAGAGCTACGTACCAGGCTGCGCTTCCGGTCATCTGCGTTTCCACACTTGGAAAACTGATTGACTGCCGGGATTCCAGCGGAGAGCGATATCACGTCATTACAGCATATCAACTGGCCGCTGTGACCTGCCCCACGTGGCCTGCTGCCAGCTAGAAAAGGAGCATCTGTTCCCCGTCTGCCCTCACTTAGCAGGAGCGGCGAAAACAACCTTCATCGCACTATTCACTTTGCTGCGCTGTTCGCCGCAGGTTTACTTGTATCAGAGCTACGTACAAGGCTGTGCTTCCTGTCATCTGCGTTACCACACGTGGACAACTGACTGACTGCCAGTATTTCAGCGGAGAGCGATAGCACGTCATTACAGCATATGGACTGGCCCCTGTGACCAGCCCCACCTGATCTGCTACCAGCAAGAAAACAAGCATCTGTTCCCCGTCTACCCTCACGTAGCAGCAGCGGCGAAAACAGCTTTCATCGCAATAATCACTTTGCTGCGCTCTTCGCCGAGGTTTACTTCCATCAGAGCTACGTACCAGGCTGTGCTTCCTGTCATCTGTGTTACATGTGGGCAACTTATTGACTGGCGGGGTTCCAGCGGAGAGCGATACCACGTCTGTATAGCATATCAACTGGCCCCTGTGCCCTGCCCCACGTGGTCTGCTGCCACCTAGAAAAGGAGCATCTGTTCCTCGTCTACCCTCAATTAGCAGGAGCGGCGAAAACAACTTTCATCGCACTAATCACTTTGCTGCGCTCTTCGCCGCAGGTTTACTTGCATCAGAGCTACGTACCAGGCTGTGCTTCCTGTCATCTGTGTTACCACACGTGGGCAACTGATTAGCTGGCGGAGTTCCAGCGGAGAGCGATACCACGTCATTACAGCATATCAACTGGCCCCTCTGATCTGCACCACGTGGTCTAATGCCGGCTAGAAAAGGAGCATCTGTTCCCCGTCTACTATGACTTAGCAGCAGAGGCGAAAACACCTTTCATCGCACTAATCACTTTGCTGCGTTCTTTGCCGCAGGTTTAATTGCATCAGAGCCACGTACCAGGCTGTGCTTTCTGTCATCTGTGTTACAACAAGTGGGCAACTGATTGACTGCCGGGATTCCAGCGGAGAGCGATACCACGTCATTAGAGCATTTCACCTGGCCCCTCTGACCTGCCCCACGTGGTCTGCCGCCAGCTAGAAAAAGAGCATCTGTTCCCCGTCTACTCTAACTTAGCAGCAAAGGCGAAAACACCTTTCATCGCACTAATCACTTTGCTGTGCTCTTTTCCGCGGGTTTAATTGCATCAGAGCTACGTACAAGGTTGTGCTTTCTGTCATCTGCGTTAGCACACGTGTGCAACTGACTGACTGCCGGTATTCCGTCAGAGCTCGATACGACGTCATTACATCTTATCAACTGGCCCCTGTGACCTGCCCCACGTGGTCTGCTGCCAGCAAGAAAAGGAGCATCTGTTCCCCGTCTACCCTCACCTAGCTGCAGCGGCGAAACCAACTTTTATCGCACTAATTACTTTGTTGCGCTCTTTGCCGCAGTTAACTTGCATTAGAGCTACGTACCAGGCTGATCTTCCGGTCATATGCGTTGCCACACGTTGGCAACTGACTGACTGCCGGTATTCCGTCAGAGATCAATACCACGTCAATACATCTTATCAACTGGCCCCTGTGACCTGCCCCACGTGGTCTGCTGCCGGATGGAAAAGAAGCATCTGTTCCCCGTCTACCCACACTTAGCAGCAGCGGCGAAGACAGCTTTCATCGCACTGATCACTTTTCTGCGCTCTTTGCCGCAGGTTGACTTGCATCAGAGCTACGTACCAGGCTGTGCTTCCGGTCATCTGCGTTACCACACGTGGGCAACAGATTGACTGCCGGGACTCCAGCGGAGAGCGATACCACGTCATTACAGCATATGAACTGGCCCCTGTGACCTGCCCCACGTAATCTGCTGCCAGCAAGAAAAGGAGCATCTGTTCCCCGTCTACCCTAACTTAGCAGCAGCCTCGAAAACAGCTTTCATTGCAATGATCACTTTGCTGCGCTCTTTGCCGCAGGTTTTCTTGCATCAGAGCAACGTACCAGGCTGTGCTTCCTGTCATCTGCGTTTCCACACTTGGGAAACTGATTGACTGCCGAGATTCCAGCGGAGAGCGATACCACGTCATTACAGCATATCAACTGGCCGCTGTGACCGGCCCCACATGGCCTGCTGCCAGCTATTAAAGGAGCCTCTGTTCCCCGTCTACCATCACTTAGCAGCAGCTTCGAAAACAGCTTCCATCGCACTAATCACTTTGCTGCGCTATTTGCCGCAGGATTACTTGCATCAGAGCTACGTACCAGGCTGAGCTTCCGGTCATCTACGTAACCACACGTTGACAACTGATTGACTGCCGGGATTCCAGCGGAGAGCGATACCACGTCATTATAGCATATCAACTGGCCCCTGTGACCTGCCCCACGTGGTCTGCTGCCGGATGGAAAAGAAGCATCTGTTCCCCGTGTACTATCACTTAGCAGCAGAGGCGAAAACACCTTTCATCGCACTAATCACTTTCCTGCGTTCTTTGCCGCAGGTTTAATTGCATCAGAGCAACGTACCACGCTGTGCTTCCTGTCATCTGTGTTACAACAAGTGGGCAACTGATTGACTGGCGGGGTTCCAGCGGAGAGCGATACCACGTCATTACAGCATATCAACTGGCCCCTGTGACCTGCCCCACGTGGCCTGCTGCCAGGTAGAAAAGCAGCATTTGTCCCCCGTCTGCCCTCACTTAGCAGGAGCGGCGAAAACAACCTTCATCGCACTATTCACTTTGCTGCGCTGTTCGCCGCAGGTTTACTTGTATCAGAGCTACGTACCAGGCTGCGCTTCCGGTCACCTTCGTTAACACGTGGGACACTGACTGACTTCCAGTATTTCAGCGGAGAGCGATAGCACGTCATTACAGCATATCGACTGGCCCCTGTGACCTGCCCCACCTGATCTGCTCCCAGCAAGAAAAGGAGCATCTGTTCCCCGTCAACCCTCACTTAGCAGCATCAGCGAAAACAACTTTCATCGCACTAATCACTTTTCTGCGCTCTTTGCCGCAGGTTTACTTGCATCAGAGCTACGTACCAGGCTGTGCTTCCTGTCATCTGTGTTACCACACGTGGGCAACTGATTGACTGCCGGGATTCCAGCGGAGAGCGATACCACGTCATTACAGCATATCAACTGGCCCCTCTGATCTGCACGACGAGGTCTAATGCCGGCTAGAAAAGGAGCATCTGTTCCCCGTCTACTATGACTTAGCAGCAGAGGCGAAAACACCTTTCATCGCACTAATCACTTTGCTGCGTTCTTTGCCGCAGGTTTAATTGCATCAGAGCTACGTACCAGGCTGTGCTTCCTGTCATCTGTGTTACAACAAGTGGGCAACTGATTGACTGCCGGGATTCCAGCGGAGAGCGAAACCACGTCATTACAGCATATCTACTGGCCCCTGTGCCCTGCCCCACGTGGTCTGCCACCAGCTAGAAAAAGAGCATCTGTTCCCCGTCTACTCTAACTTAGCAGCAAAGGCGAAAACACCTTTCATCGCTATAATCACTTTGCTGTGTTCTTTTCCGCAGGTTTAATTGCATCAGAGCTACGTACAAGGTTGTGCTTTCTGTCATCTGCGCTACCACACGTGTGCAACTCACTGACTGCCGATATTCCGTCAGAGCTCGATACCACGCCATTACATCTTATCAACGGGCCCCTGTGACCTGCCCCACGTGATCTGCTGCCAGCAAGAAAAGGAGCATCTGTTCCCCGTCTACCCTCACCTAGCTGCAGCGGCGAAACCAACTTTTATCGCACTAATTACTTTGTTGCGCTCTTTGCCGCAGGTTTACTTGCATCAGAGCTACGTACCAGGCTGGGCTTCCGGTCATATGCGTTACCACACGTTGGCAACTGACTGACTGCCGGTATTCCGTCAGAGACCGATACCACGTCATTACATCTTATCAACTGGCCCCTGTGACCTGCCCCACGAGGTCTAATGCCGGCTAGAAAAGGGGCATCTGTTCCCCGTCTACCCTAACTTAGCAGCAGCTTCGAAAACAGCTTTCATTGCAATAATCACTTTGCTGCGCTCTTTGACGCAGGTTTACTTGAATCAGTGCTATGTACCAGGCTATGCTTCCGGTCATCTGCGTTACCACACGTGGGCAACTGACTGACTGCCGTTATTTCAGCGGAGAGCGATGCCACGTCATTAAAGTATATCAACTGGCCCCTGTGACCTGCCCCACGTGGTCTGTCGCCAGCTAGAAAAAGAGCATTATGTTCCCCGTCTACCCTCACTTAGCAGCAACAGCCCAAACAGGTTTCGTCGTACTAATCACTTTGCTGATGCAGATTGCTGGTCACTGGCCAAAGTCATAAGATGAAAAGACGTTTCGGGAGCACTACTGCTCCCTTGTTCACTATGAAGCAATCGGCGCACGGATTCGTCCTTTTGTAGCACCCAGTAACGTTTTTAATGATTTAGCATAGATAGGATGTAGAGTTCCGTCGTTCCTGTTTAATGTGCTAGACGATGTCTGTATACAGACATCGTCTAACACATTAAACAGGAACGACGGAACTCTACATCCTATCTATGGTAAATCATACAGACATCGTCTAACACATTAAACAGGAACGACGGAACTCTACATCCTATCTATGCTAAATCATTAAAAACGTCACTGGGTGCTACAAAGGGACGAATCCGTGCGCCGATTGCTTCATAGTGAACAAGGGAGCTGTAGTGCTCCCGAAACGTCTTTTCATCTTTTGACTTTGGCCAGTGACCAGCAATCTGCATCAACATGATTTCTGACCAGACGGTATGCCGTCAAACCCTCGACTACATTGATCACTTTGCTGCGCTCTTTGCCGCAGGTTTACTTGAATCAGTGCTATGTACCAGGCTGTGCTTCCTGTCATCTGCGTTTCCACACTTGGGAAACTGATTGACTGCCGGGATTCCAGCGGAGAGCGATACCACGTCATTACAGCATATCAACTGGCCGCTGTGACCTGCCCCACGTGGCCTGCTGCCAGCTAGAAAAGGAGCATCTGTTCCCCGTCTGCCCTCACTTAGCAGGAGCGGCGGGAACAACTTTCATCGCACTAATCACTTTGCTGCGCTGTTCGCCGCAGGTTTACTTGCATCAGAGCTACGTACCAGGCTGCGCTTCCGGTCATCTGCGTTAACACGTGGACAACTGATTGACTGCCGTGATTCCAGCGGAGAGCGATACCACGTCATTACAGCATATCAACTGGCCCCTGTGACCTGCCCCACGTGGTCTGCTGCCGGATGGAAAAGAAGCATCTGTTCGACGTCTACACTCACTTAACAGCAGCGGCGAAAACAGCTTTCATCGCACTAATCACTTTTCTGCGCTCTTTGCCGCAGGTCGACTTGCATCAGAGCTACGTACCAGGCTGTGCTTCCGGTCATCTGCGTTACCACACGCGGGCATCTTTTTGACTGCCGGGGCACCAGCGGAGAGCGATACCACGTCATTTCAGCATGTCAACTGGCCCCTGTGACCTGCCCCATGCGGCCTGCTGCCAGCTAGAAAAGGAGCATCTGTTCCCCGTCTACCCTCACTTAGCAGCAGCGGCGAAAACACCTTTCATCGCACTAATCACTTTGCTGCGTTCTTTTCCGCAGGTTTAATTGCATCAGAGCTACGTACAAGGTTGTGCTTTCTGTCATCTGCGTTACCACACGTGTGCAACTGACTGACTGCCGGGACACCAGCGGAGAGCGATACCACGTCATTACAGCATATCAACTGGCCCCTGTGACCTGGCCCACGTGGTCTGCTGCCGGATGGAAAAGAAGCATCTGTTCCCCACTTAACAGCAGCGGCGAAAACAGCTTTCATCGCACTAATCACTTTTCTGCGCTCTTTGCCGCAGGTTGACTTGCATCAGAGCTACGTACCAGGCTGTGCTTCCGGTCATCTGCGTTACCACACGTGGGCAACTGATTGACTGCCGGGGCACCAGCGGAGAGCGATACCACGTCATTACAGCACATCAACTGGCCCCTGTGACCTGCCCCACGCGGCCTGCTGCCAGCTAGAAAAGGAGCATCTGTTCCCCGTCTTCCCTCACTTAGCAGCAGCTTCGAAAACAGCTTTCATCGCACTAATCACTTCGCTGCGCTGTTCACCGCAGGTTTACTTGCATCAGAGCTACGTACAAGGGTGTGCTTTCTGTCATCTGCGTTACCACACGTGTGCAACTCACTGACTGCCGGTATTCCGTCAGAGCTCAATACCACGCCATTACATCTTATCAACTGGCCCCTGTGACCTGCCCCACGTGGTCTGCTGCCAGCAAGAAAAGGAGCATCTGTTCCCCGTCTACCCTCACCTAGCTGCAGCGGCGAAACCAACTTTTATCGCACTAATTACTTTGTTGCGCTCTTTGCCGCAGGTTTACTTGCATCAGAGCTACGTACCAGGCTGAGCTTCCGGTCATATGCGTTACCACACGTTGGCAACTGACTGACTGCCGGTATTCCGTCAGAGATCGATACCACGTCATTACATCTTATCAACTGGCCCCTGTGACCTGCCCCACGAGGTCTAATGCCGGCTAGAAAAGGAGCATCTGTTCCCCGTCTACCCTAACTTAGCAGCAGCTTCGAGAACAGCTTTCATTGCAATAATCACATTGCTGCGCTCTTTGACGCAGGTTTACTTGAATCAGTGCTATGTACCAGGCTATGCTTCCGGTCATCTGCGTTACCACACGTGGGCAACTGACTGACTGCCGTTATTTCAGCGGAGAGCGATGCCACGTCATTAAAGTATATCAACTGGCACCTGTGACCTGCCCCACGTGGTCTGTCGCCAGCTAGAAAAAGAGCATTATGTTCCCCGTCTACCCTCACTTAGCAGCAACAGCGCAAACAGGTTTCGTCGTACTAATCACTTTGCTGATGCAGATTGCTGGTCACTGGTCAAAGTCATAAGATGAAAAGACGTTTCGGGAGCACTACGGATCCCTTGTTCACTATGAAGCAATCGGCGCACGGATTCGTCCTTTTGTAGCACCCAGTAACGTTTTTAATGATTTAGCTTAGATAGGATGTAGAGTTCCGTCGTTCCTGTTTAATGTGCTAGACGATGTCTGTATACAGACATCGTCTAGCACATTAAACAGGAACGACGGAACTCTACATCCTATCTATGCTAAATCATACAGACATCGTCTAACACATTAAACAGGAACGACGGAACTCTACATCCTATCTATGCTAAATCATTAAAAACGTTACTGGGTGCTACAAAAGGACGAATCCGTGCGCCGATTGCTTCATAGTGAACAAGGGAGCAGTAGTGCTCCCGAAACGTCTTTTCATCTTTTGACTTTGGCCAGTGACCAGCAATCTGCCTCAACATGATTTCTGACCAGACGGTATGCCGTCAAACCCTCGACTACATTAATCAGTTTGCTGCGCTCTTTGCCGCAGGTTTACTTGAATCAGTGCTATGTACCAGGCTGTCCTTCCTGTCATCTGCGTTTCCACACTTGGAAAACTGATTGACTGCCGGGATTCCAGCGCAGAGCGATACCACGTCATTACAGCATATCAACTGGCCGCTGTGACCTGCCCCACGTGGCCTGCTGCCAGCTAGAAAAGGAGCATCTGTTCCCCGTCTGCCCTCACTTAGCAGGAGTGGCGAAAACAACCTTCATCGCACTATTCACTTTGCTGCGCTGTTCGCCGCAGGTTTACTTGCATCACAGCTACGTACAAGGCTGTGCTTCCTGTCATCTGCGTTACCACACGTGGGCAACTGACTGACTGCCGGTATTTCAGCGGAGAGAGATACCACGTCATTTCAGCATATCAACTGGCCACTGTGACCTGCCCCACGTGGTATGCCGCCAGCTAGAAAAAGAGCATCTTTTCCCCGTGTACCCTCAATTAGCAGCAGCAGCGAAAACACCTTTCATCGTACCAATCACTTTGCTGCGCTCTTTGCCGCAGGTTTACTTGCATCAGAGCTACGTACCAGGCTATGCTTCCTGTCGTCTGCGTTTCCACACTTGGGAAACTGATTGACTGCCGGGATTCCAGCGGAGAGCGATACCACGTCATTACAGCATATCAACTGGCCCCTGTGACCTGCCCCACGTGGCCTGCTGCCAGCTAGAAAAGCAGCATTTGTCCCCCGTCTGCCCTCACTTAGCAGGAGCGGCGAAAACAACCTTCATCGCACTATTCACTTTGCTGCGCTGTTCGCCGCAGGTTTACTTGTATCAGAGCTACGTACCAGGCTGCGCTTCCGGTCATCTTCGTTAACACGTGGGACACGGATTGACTGCCGGGATTCCGGCGGAGAGCGATACCACCTCATTACAGAATATCAACTGGCCACTGTGACCTGCCCCACGTGGTATGCCGCCAGCTAGAAAAAGAGCATCTTTTCCCCGTGTACCCTCAATTAGCAGCAGCAGCGAAAACACCTTTCATCGTACCAATCACTTTGCTGCGCTCTTTGCCGCAGGTTTACTTGCATCACAGCTACGTACAAGGCTGTGCTTCCTGTCATCTGCGTTACCACACGTGGGCAACTGACTGACTGCCAGTATTTCAGCGGAGAGCGATAGCACGTAATTACAGCATATCGACTGGCCCCTGTGACCTGCCCCACCTGATCTGCTACCAGCAAGAAAAGGAGCATCTGTTCCCCGTCAACCCTCACTTAGCAGCATCAGCGAAAACAACTTTCATCGCACTAATCACTTTTCTGCGCTCTTTGCCGCAGGTTGACTTGCATCAGAGCTACGTACCAGGCTGTGCTTCCGGTCCTCTGCGTCACCACACGTGAGCAACTGATTGACTGCCGGGACACCAGCGGAGAGCGATACCACGTCATTACAGCATATCAAGTGGCCTCTGTGACCTGGCCAACGTCGTCTGACGCCAGCTAGAAAAAGAGCATCTGTTCCCCGTCTACTCTAACTTAGCAGCAGAGGCGAAAACACCTTTCATCGCACTAATCACTTTGCTGCGTTCTTTTCCGCAGGTTTAATTGCATCAGAGCTACGTACAAGGTTGTGCTTTCTGTCATCTGCGTTACCACACGTGTGCAACTGACTGACTGCCGGTATTCCGTCAGAGATCGATCCCACGTCATTACATCTTATCAACTGGCCCCTGTGACCTGCCCAACGTGGTCTGCTGCCGGATTGAAAAGAAGCATCTGTTCCCCGTCTACCCTCACTTAACAGCAGCGGCGAAAACAGCTTTCATCGCAATAATTACTTTTATGCGCTCTTTGCCGCAGGTTGACTTGCATCAGAGCTACGTACCAGGCTGTGCTTCCGGTCATCTGCGTTGCAACAAGTGGGCAACTGATTGACTGCCGGGGCACCAGCGGAGAGCGATACCACGTCATTACAGCACATCAACTGGCCCCTGTGACCTGCCCCACGCGGCCTGCTGCCAGCTAGAAAAGGAGCATCTGTTCCCCGTCTACCCTCACTTAGCAGCAGCCTCGAAAACAGCTTTCATCGCACTAATCACTTTGCTGCGCTGTTCCCCGCAGGTTTACTTGCATCAGAGCTACGTACCACGCTGTGCTTCCTGTCATCTGTGTTGCAACAAGTGGGCAACTGATTGACTGGCGGGGTTCCAGCGGAGAGCGAAACCACGTCATTACAGCATATCAACTGGCCCCTGTGACCTGCCCCACGTGGTCTGCTGCCAGCAAGAAAAGGAGCATCTGTTCCCCGTCTACCCTCACCTAGCTGCAGCGGCGAAACCAACTTTTATCGCACTAATTACTTTGTTGCGCTCTTTCCCGCAGGTTTACTTGCATCAGAGCTGCGTACCAGGCTGAGCTTCCGGTCATATGTGTTACCACACGTTGGCAACTGACTGACTGCCGGTATTCCGTCAGAGATCGATACCACGTCATTACATCTTATCAACTGGCCCCTGTGACCTGCTCCACGAGGTCTAATGCCGGCTAGAAAAGGAGCATCTGTTCCCCGTCTACCCTAACTTAGCAGCAGCTTCGAAAACAGCTTTCATTGCAATAATCACATTGCTGCGCTCTTTGACGCAGGTTTACTTGAATCAGTGCTATGTACCAGGCTATGCTTCCGGTCATCTGCGTTACCACACGTGGGCAACTGACTGACTGCCGTTATTTCAGCGGAGAGTGATGCCACGTCATTAAAGTATATCAACTGGCCCCTGTGACCTGCCCCATGTGGTCTGTCGCCAGCTAGAAAAAGAGCATTATGTTCCCCGTCTACCCTCACTTAGCAGCAACAGCGCAAACAGGTTTCGTCGTACTAATCACTTTGCTGATGCAGATTGCTGGTCACTGGCCAAAGTCATAAGATGAAAAGACGTTTCGGGAGCACTACGGATCCCTTGTTCACTATGAAGCAATCGGCGCACGGATTCGTCCTTTTGTAGCACCCAGTAACGTTTTTATGATTTAGCATAGATAGGATGTAGAGTTCCGTCGTTCCTGTTTAATGTGCTAGACGATACAGACATCGTCTAACACATTAAACAGGAACGACGGAACTCTACATCCTATCTATGCTAAATCATACAGACATCGTCTAACACATTAAACAGGAACGACGGAACTCTACATCCTATCTATGCTAAATCATTAAAAACGTTACTGGGTGCTACAAAAGGACGAATCCGCGCGCCGATTGCTTCATAGTGAACAAGGGAGCAGTAGTGCTCCCGAAACGTCTTTTCATCTTTTGACTTTGGCCAGTGACCAGCAATCTGCATCAACATGATTTCTGACCATACGGTATGCCGTCAAACCCTCGACTACATTAATCAGTTTGCTGCGCTCTTTGCCGCAGGTTTTCTTGAATCAGTGCTATGTACCAGGCTGTCCTTCCTGTCATCTGCGTTTCCACACTTGGGAAACTTATTGACTGCCGGGATTCCAGCGGAGAGCGATACCACGTCATTACAGCATATCAACTGGCCGCTGTGACCAGCCCCACGTGGTCTGCTGCCAGCTAGAAAAGGAGCATCTGTTCCCCGTCTGCCCTCCCTTAGCAGGAGCGGCGGGAACAACTTTCATCGCACTAATCACTTTGCTGCGCTGTTCGCCGCAGGTTTACTTGCATCAGAGCTACGTACCAGGCTGCGCTTCCGGTCATCTGCGTTAACATGTGGGCAACTGATTGACTGCCGGGACTCCAGCGGAGAGCGATTCCACGTCACTACAGCATATCAACTGGCCCCTGTGACCTGCCCCACGTGGTCTGCTGCCAGCTAGAAAAGGAGCATCTGTTCCCCGTCTGCCCTCACTTAGCAGGAGCGGCGGGAACAACTTTCATCGCACTAATCACTTTGCTGCGCTGTTCGCCGCAGGTTTACTTGCATCAGAGCTACGTACCAGGCTGCGCTTCCGGTCATCTGCGTTAACACGTGGGCAACTGATTGACTGCCGTGATTCCAGCGGAGAGCGATACCACGTCATTACAGCATATCAACTGGCCCCTGTGACCTGCCCCACGTGGTCTGTCGCCAGCTAGAAAAAGAGCATCTGTTCCCCGTCTACCCTCACTTAGCAGCAACAGCGCAAACAGCTTTCGTCGTACTAATCACTTTGCTGCGCTCTTTGCCGCAGGTTTACTTGCATCAGAGCAACGTACCAGGCTGTGCTTCCTGTCATCTGCGTTTCCACACTTGGGAAACTGATTGACTGCCGGGATTCCAGCGGAGAGCGATGCCACGTTACTAAAGTATATCAACTGGCCCCTGTGACCTGCCCCACGTGGTCTGTCGCCAGCTAGAAAAAGAGCATCTGTTCCCCGTCTACCCTCACTTAGCAGCAACAGCGCAAACAGCTTTCGTCGTACTAATCACTTTGCTGCGCACTTTGCCGCAGGTTTACTTGAATCAGTGCTATGTACCAGGCTGTGCTTCCTCAGGACTTGTCGGGCTAGTTGGTTGATCATAATGCAAAAAAGACGAACTGCGCAACAAGAACACGGACGAAAGGGAGGCAGACACACACTAACGCAGACTTACAACTTTACTAAAGGAAGGAATACAGGGCAAATATATATAGCGATCCCCAACGCACTTCAAATCTGATCAATATGGCACGTGACAATCTGCCCAGGCGATAAACAGACCACACAAGAACCAACCGCTTACAAGATAATCTTATACCGGGCCGGCCCTTTCTATGAAAACAAAAAGCAAAGGAACGCTTAGCGACAGTGCACGCTTGAGAATTACGCGTTCTGCAAAGTAAGGAAATTCATAACAAAAACCACACCATTGTAGCCAACTGATACCACTGAAGCTCGAACCGCTTACAAGCGCAGGGGCTGACACCAAAACCAAGAGACGAAGCACTCCCCCTTTTGAAAGCAAACGAAACGGGAAGCAAAAACAACCACATCGGTCATCGTCAAAAACAAAAAAACAGTGAAAAAAGGCACCAGGTCAAAAAGGTAAAAAACAAAAAATCATGAATCAGCTCAAGAAGCTACGTCACAAAAACAGTGAAAATAGGCACCGAGTCATTTAAAAAAACAAAAAGATGAACGACGGGACAACAGTTTAAGACAACAACGGTTTTTAAAAAAGGGGGGTGAATGAAATCCAAAGCGTAGGAAAACATCTCAAACCATGACAGAACCGAAACAAAAGTGAGATCGCTAATCAAATGAACAACGAAAGCATCAACGCAAACAGGAGGCACTGCTCAATCACCAGGGCACAAACAGGCCACTAGGCTACACATGCCCCCGCAAAATAGAAAATTCTTTGGATGATAAGGAAATGGAAGCCTTGCTAACGCAGTTGTCCGTAGTGCCGATGTAAAATGTTTCGACGACGAGACGCTCCCATTTGTCATTCAATCTGGCCAGAAAATCCGTCTTTTCGAACCATGGTACACAGTCCCGTTTCTTCATTTTTGTGCAGTCCGCACAATGCTTAGCCAAAAACCCTCCATCGTTGTTTGCCACGCTCAACCGGTGCTCCCTTGCTCTTTCATTAAAGCATCTGCCGGTTTGGCCTATGTAGACTTTTCCGCAACTAAGGGGAATGCGGTAAACAACGCCGGAAACGCAATCTTTGAACTTCCTTAGATGTTTGATTTTGCAAGGGGTCTTCTTAGTGTTCTTCATCATCACGCACACCTTGGACAGTCTGCATGGAGCCGAGAAGACAACGTTGACGCCTCCTTTTCTCGCCACTTTCTTGATGTTGTGCGCACAACATCAAGTGGCGAGAAAAGGAGGCGTCAACGTTGTCTTCTCGGCTCCATGCAGACTGTCCAAGGTGTGCGTGATGATGAAGAACACTAAGAAGACCCCTTGCAAAATCAAACATCTAAGGAAGTTCAAAGATTGCGTTTCCGGCGTTGTTTACCGCAGCGCACAACATCAAGAAAGTGGCGAGAAAAGGAGGCGTCAACGTTGTCTTCTCGGCTCCATGCAGACTGTCCAAGGTGTGCGTGATGATGAACACTAAGAAGACCCCTTGCAAAATCAAACATCTAAGGAAGTTCAAAGATTGCGTTTCCGGCGTTGTTTACCGCATTCCCCTTAGTTGCGGAAAAGTCTACATAGGCCAAACCGGCAGATGCTTTAATGAAAGAGCAAGGGAGCACCGGTTGAGCGTGGCAAACAACGATGGAGGGTTTTTGGCTAAGCATTGTGCGGACTGCACAAAAATGAAGAAACGGGACTGTGTACCATGGTTCGAAAAGACGGATTTTCTGGCCAGATTGAATGACAAATGGGAGCGTCTCGTCGTCGAAACATTTTACATCGGCACTACGGACAACTGCGTTAGCAAGGCTTCCATTTCCTTATCATCCAAAGAATTTTCTTTTTGCGGGGGCATGTGTAGCCTAGTGGCCTGTTTGTGCCCTGGTGATTGAGCAGTGCCTCCTGTTTGCGTTGATGCTTTCGTTGTTTATTTGATTAGCGATCTCAGTTTTGTTTCGGTTCTGTCATGGTTTGAGATGTTTTCCTACGCTTTGGATTTCATTCACCCCCCTTTTTTAAAAACCGTTGTTGTCTTAAACTGTTGTCCCGTCGTTCATCTTTTTGTTTTTTTAAATGACTCGGTGCCTATTTTCACTGTTTTTGTGACGTAGCTTCTTGAACTGATTCATGATTTTTTGTTTTTTACCTTTTTGACCTGGTGCCTTTTTTCACTGTTTTTTTGTTTTTGACGATGACCGATGTGGTTGTTTTTGTTTCCCGTTTCGTTTGCGTTCAAAAGGGGGAGTGCTTCGTCTCTTGGTTTTGGTGTCAGCCCCTGCGCTTGTAAGCGGTTCGAGCTTCAGTGGTATCAGTTGGCTACAATGGTGTGGTTTTTGTTATGAATTTCCTTACTTTGCAGAACGCGTAATTCTCAAGCGTGCACTGTCGCTAAGCGTTCCTTTGCTTTTTGTTTTCATAGAAAGGGCCGGCCCGGTATAAGATTATCTTGTAAGCGGTTGGTTCTTGTGTGGTCTGTTTATCGCCTGGGCAGATTGTCACGTGCCATATTGATCAGATTTGAAGTGCGTTGGGGATCGCTATATATATTTGCCCTGTATTCCTTCCTTTAGTAAAGTTTTAAGTCTGCGTTAGTGTGTGTCTGCCTCCCTTTCGTCCGTGTTCTTGTTGCGCAGTTCGTCTTTTTTGCATTGTGCTTCCTGTCATCTGCGTTTCCACACTTGGGAAACTGATTGACTGCCGGGATTCCAGCGGAGAGCGATACCACGTCATTACAGCATATCAACTGGCCCCTGTGACCTGCCCCACGTGGCCTGCTGCCAGCTAGAAAAGCAGCATTTGTCCCCCGTCTACCCTCACTTAGCAGCAGCAGCGAAAACACCTTTCATCGTACCAATCACTTTGCTGCGCTCTTTGCCGCAGGTTTACTTGCATCACAGCTACGTACAAGGCTGTGCTTCCTGTCATCTGCGTTACCACACGTGGGCAACTGACTGACTGCCAGTATTTCAGCGGAGAGCGATAGCACGTCATTACAGCATATCGACTGGCCCCTGTGACCTGCCCCACCTGATCTGCTACCAGCAAGAAAAGGAGCATCTGTTCCCCGTCAACCCTCACTTAGCAGCATCAGCGAAAACAACTTTCATCGCACTAATCACTTTTCTGCGCTCTTTGCCGCAGGTTGACTTGCATCAGAGCTACGTACCAGGCTGTGCTTCCGGTCCTCTGCGTCACCACACGTGATTGACTGCCGGGACTCCAGCAGAGAGCGATACCACGTCATTACAGCATATCAACTGGCCCCTGTGACCTACCCCACGTAATCTGCTGCCAGCAAGAAAAGGACCATCTGTTCCCCGTCTACCCTCACTTAGCAGCAGCTTCGAAAACAGCTTTCATCGCACTAATCACTTTGCTGCGCTCTTTGCCGCAGGTTCACTTGCATCAGAGCTTCGTACCAAGCTGTGCTTCCTGTCATCTGCATTACCACACTTGGGAAACTGATTGACTGCTGGGATTCCAGCGGAGAGCGATACCACGTCATTACAGCGTATCAACTGGCCCCTGTGACCAGCACCACATCGTCTGCCAGCAAGAAAAGGAGCATCTGTTCCCCGTCAACTCTCACTTAGCAGCAAAAGCAAGAACAGCTTTCATCGCACTAATCACTTTGCTGCGCTGTTCGCCGCAGGTTTACTTGCATCAGAGCTACGTACCAGGCTGCGCTTCCGGTCATCTGCGTTTCCACACGTGGGCAACTGATTGACTGCCGGGATTCAGGCGGAGAGCGATACCACGTCATTACAGCATTTCACCTGGCCCCTCTGACCTGCACCACATGGTCTGCCGGCTAGAAAAGGAGAATCTGTTCCCCGTCTACTCTCACTTAGCAGCAGCGGCGAAAACAGCTGTCATCGCACAAATCACTTTGCTGCGCTCTTTGCCGCAGGTTGACTTGCATCAGAGCTACGTACCAGGCTGTGCTTCCGGTCCTCTGCGTCACCACACGTGAGGAACTGATTGACTGCCGGGACTCCAGCAGAGAGCGATACCACGTCATTACAGCATATCAACTGGCCCCTGTGACCTACCCCACGTAATCTGCTGCCAGCAAGAAAAGGACCATCTGTTCCCCGTCTACCCTCACTTAGCAGCAGCTTCGAAAACAGCTTTCATCGCACTAATCACTTTGCTGCGCTCTTTGCCGCAGGTTCACTTGCATCAGAGCTTCGTACCAAGCTGTGCTTCCTGTCATCTGCATTACCACACTTGGGAAACTGATTGACTGCTGGGATTCCAGCGGAGAGCGATACCACGTCATTACAGCGTATCAACTGGCCCCTGTGACCAGCACCACATCGTCTGCCAGCAAGAAAAGGAGCATCTGTTCCCCGTCAACTCTCACTTAGCAGCAAAAGCAAGAACAGCTTTCATCGCACTAATCACTTTGCTGCGCTGTTCGCCGCAGGTTTACTTGCATCAGAGCTACGTACCAGGCTGCGCTTCCGGTCATCTGCGTTTCCACACGTGGGCAACTGATTGACTGCCGGGATTCAGGCGGAGAGCGATACCACGTCATTACAGCATTTCACCTGGCCCCTCTGACCTGCACCACATCGTTTGCCGGCTAGAAAAGGAGAATCTGTTCCCCGTCTACTCTCACTTAGCAGCAGCGGCGAAAACAGCTGTCATCGCACAAATCACTTTGCTGCGCTCTTTGCCGCAGGTTCACTTGCATCAGAGCTACGTACCAGGCTGCGCTTCCGGTCATCTGCGTTTCCACACGTGGGCAACTGACTGACTGCCGGGATTCCAGCGGAGAGCGATACGACGTCATCACAGCATTTCACCTGGCCCCTCTGACCTGCACCACATGGTCTGCCGGCTAGAAAAGGAGCATCTGTCCCCCGTCAACTCTCACTCAGCAGCAGCAGCGAGGACGGCTTTCATCGCATTAATCACTTCGCTGCGCTCTTTTCAGCAGGTTTACTTGCATCAGAACTACGTACCAGGCTGTGCTTCCTGTCATCTGTGTCACCACAAGTGGGCAACTGATTGACTGCCGCGATTCAGGCGGAGAGCGATACCACGTCATTACAGCATATCAACTGGCCCCTCTGACCTGCACCACGTGGTCTACTGCCGGCTAGAAATGGAGCATCTGTTCCCCGTCTACTCTCACTTAGCAGCAGCGGCGAAAACAGCGGTCATCGCACAAATCACTTTTCTGCGCTCTTTGCTGCATGTTTACTTGCATCAGAGCGACGTACCAGACTGTGCTTCCGGTCATCTGCGTGTTACCACACGAAGGCAACTGACTGACTGCCGGGATTCCAGCGGAGAGCGATACGACGTCAACACAGCATTTCACCTGGCCCCTCTGACCTGCACCACATGGTGTGCCGGCTAGAAAAGGAGCATCTGTTCCCCGTCAACTCTCACTCAGCAGCAGCAGCGAGGAGAGCTTTCATCACACTAATCATTTTGCAGCGCTCTTTGCCGCAGGTTTACATGCGTCAGACCTACGTACCAGGCTGTGCTTCCTGTCATCTGCGTTACCACACGTGGGAAACTGATTGACTGCCTGGATTCCAGCGGAGAGCGATACCACGTCATTACAGCATATCAACTTGCCCCTCTGACCTGCACCACGTTGTCTACTGCCGGCTAGAAAAGCAGCATCTGTTCCCCGTCTACTCTCACTTAGCAGCAGCGGCGAAAACAGCATTCATCGCACTAATCACTTTGCTGCGCTCTTTGACGCAGGTTTACTTGAATCAGTGCTATGTACCAAGCTGTGCTTCCGGTCATATGCGTTACCACACGTTGCAACTGACTGAGTGCCGGTATTCCGGCAGAGAGCGATACCACGTCGTTACATCTTATCAACTGGCCCCTGTGACCTGCCCCGATGGTCTGCTGCCGGATGGAAAAGAAGCATCTGTTCCCCGTCTACCCTCACGTAGCAGCAGCGGCGAAAACAGCTTTCATCACACTAATCACTTTTCTGCGCTCCTTGCCGCCGGTTGACTTGCATCAGAGCTACGTAGCAGGCTGTGCTTCCTGTCATCTGCGTTACCACACGTGGGAAACTGATTGACTGCCTGGATTCCAGCGTAGAGTGATACCACGTCATTACAGCATATCAACTTGCCCCTCTGACCTGCACCACGTGGTCTGCTGCCGGCTAGGAAAGCAGCATCTGTTCCCCGCCTACTCTCACTTAGCAGCAGCGGCGAAAACAGCTTTCATCGTACTAATAACTTTGCTGCGCTCTTTGACGCAGGTTTACTTCAATCAGTGCTATGTACCAGGCTATGCCTCCGGTCATCTGCGTTACCACTCGTGGGCAACTGACTGACTGCCGTTATTTCAGCGGAGAGCCATGCCACGTCATTACAGTATATCAACTGGCCCCTGTGACCTGCCCCACGTGGCCTCCTGCCAGCTAGAAAAGGAGCATCTGTTCCCCGTCTACCCTCACTTAGCAGGAGCGGCGAAAACAACTTTCATTGCACTAATCACTTTGCTGCGCTGTTCCCCGCAGGTTTACTTTCATCAGAGCTACGTACCAGTCTTCGCTTCCGGTCATCTGCGTTTCCACACTTGGGAAACTGATTGACTGCCGGGATTCCAGCGGAGAGCGATACCACGTCATTACAGCATATCAACTGGCCGCTGTGACCTACCCCACGTGGCCTGCTGCCAGCTAGAAAAGGAGCATCTGTTCCCCGTCTACCCTCTCTTAGCAGCAACGGCGAAACCAACTTTCATCGCACTAATCACTTTGCTGCGCTGTACCCCGCAGGTTTACTTTCATCAGAGCTACGTACCAGGCTTCGCTTCCGGTCATCTGCGTTTCTACACTTGGGAAACTGATTGACTGCCGGGATTCCAGCGGAGAGCGATACCACGTCATTACAGCATATCAACTGGCCGCTGTGACCTACCCCACGTGGCCTGCTGCCAGCTAGAAAAGGAGCATCTGTTCCCCGTCTACCCTCACTTAGCAGGAGCGGCGAAAACAACTTTCATTGCACTAATCACTTTTCTGCGCTCTTTGCCGCAGATTGACTTGCATCAGAGCTACGTACCAGGCTTCGCTTCCGGTCATCTACGTAAGCACACGTTGACAACTGATTGACTGCCGGGATTCCAGCGGAGAGCGATACCACGTCATTATAGCATATCAACTTGCCCCTGTGACCTGCCCCACGTGTTCTGCTGCCACCTAGAAAAGAAGCATCTGTTCCTCGTCTACCCTCAATTAGCAAGAGCGGCGAAAACAACTTTCATCGCACTAATCACTTTTCTGCGCTCTTTGCCGCAGATTGACTTGCATCAGAGCTAGGTACCAGGCTGTGCTTCCGGTCATCTGCGTTACCACACGTGGGCAACTGACTGACTGCCGGGATTCCAGCGGACAGCGATACCACGTCATTACAGCATATCGACTGGCCCCTGTGGCGTACCCGACGTGATCTGCTGCCAGCAAGAAAAGGAGCATCTGTTCCCCGTCTACCCTCACATAGCAGCAGCGGCGAAAACAACTTTCATCGCACTAATCACTTTGCAGCGCTCTTTGCCGCCGGTTTACTTGCATCAGAGCTACGTACCAGGCTGAGCTTCCGGTCATCTACGTAAGCACACGTTGACAACTGATTGGCTGCCGGGATTCCAGCGGAGAGCGATACCACGTCATTATAGCATATCAACTTGCCCCTGTGACCTGCCCCACGTGTTCTGCTGCCACCTAGAAAAGAAGCATCTGTTCCTCGTCTACCCTCAATTAGCAAGAGCGGCGAAAACAACTTTCATCGCACTAATCACTTTTCTGCGCTCTTTGCCGCAGATTGACTTGCATCAGAGCTAGGTACCAGGCTGTGCTTCCGGTCATCTGCGTTACCACACGTGGGCAACTGATTGACTGCCGGGACTCCAGCGGAGAGCGATACCACGTCATTACAGCATATCAACTGGCCCCTGTGACCTGCGCCACGTGGTCTAATGCCGATTAGAAAAGGAGCATCTGTTCCCCGTCTACTATCACTTAGCAGCAGAGGCGAAACCACCTTTCATCGCACTAATCACTTTGCTGCGTTCTTTGCCGCAGGTTTAATTGCATAAGAGCTACGTACCAGGCAGTGCTTCCTGTCATTTGTGTTACAACAAGTGGGCAACTGATTGACTGGCGGGGTTCCAGCGGAGAGCGAAACCACCTCATTACAGCATATCAACTGGCCCCTGTGACCTGCCCCACGTGGTCTGCCGCCAGCTAGAAAAAGAGCATCTGTTCCCCGTCTACTCTAACTTAGCAGCAGAGGCGAAAACACCTTTCATCGCACTAATCACTTTGCTGCGTTCTTTTCCGCAGGTTTAATTGCATCAGAGCTGCGTACAAGGCTGTGCTTCCTATCATCTGCGTTACCACACGTGTGCAACTGACTGACTGCCGGTATTTCAGCGGAGAACGATACCACGTCATTACAGCATATCGACTGGCCCCTGTGACCTGCCCCACCTGATCTGCTCCAGCAAGAAAAGGAGCATCTGTTCCCCGTCTACCCTCACCTAGCAGCAACGGCGAAACCAACTTTTATCGCACTAATTACTTTGCTGCGCTGTTCCCCGCAGGTTTACTTGCATCAAAGCTACGTACCAGGCTTCGCTTCCGGTCATCTGCGTTAACACGTGGGCAACTGATTGACTGCCGGGATTCCGGCGGAGAGCGATACCACTTCATTACAGCATATCAACTGGCCCCTGTGACCTGCCCCGCGTAATCTGCTGCCAGCAAGAAAAGGATCATCTGTTCCCCGTCTACCCTCCATTAGCAGCAGCAGCGCAAACACCTTTCATCGTACCAATCACTTTGCTGCGCTCTTTGCCGCAGGTTTACTTGCATCAGAGCTACGTACCAGGCTGAGCTTCCGGTCATATGCGTTACCACACGTTGGCAACTGACTGACTGCCGGTATTCCGTCAGAGATCGATACCATGTCATTACATCTGATCAACTGGCCCCTGTGACCTGCCTCACGTGGTCTGCTGCCGGATGGAAAAGAAGCATCTGTTCACCGTCTACCCTAACGTAGCAGCAGCAGCGAAAACAGCTTTCATCGCACTAGTCACTTTTCTGCGCTCTTTGCCGCAGGTTGACTTGCATGAGAGCTACGTACCAGGCTGTGCTTCCGGTCATCTGCGTTACCACACGTGGGCAACTGATTGACTGTCGGGACTCCAGCGGAGAGCGATACCACGTCATTACAGCATTTCACCTGGCCCCTCTGACCTGCACCACGTGGTCTAATCCCGGCTAGAAAAGGAGCATCTGTTCCCCGTCTACTATCACTTAGCAGCAGTGGCGAGAACACCTTTCATCGCACTAATCACTTTGCTGCGTTCTTTGCCGCAGGTTTAATTGCATCAGGGCTACGTACCAGGCTGTGCTTCCTGTCATCTGCGTTAACACGTGGGCAACTGATTGACTGCTGGGATTCCGGCGGAGAGCAATACCACCTCATTACAGAATATCAACTGGCCCCTGTGACCTGCCCCACGTGGTATGCCGCCAGCTAGAAAAAGAGCATCTGTTCCCCGTCTACCCTCAATTAGCAGCAGCAGCGCAAACACCTTTCATCGTACCAATCACTTTGCAGCGCTCTTTGCCGCAGGTTTACTTCCATCAGAGCTACGTACAAGGCTGTGCTTCCTGTCATCTGCGTTACCACACGTGGGAAAGTGACTGACTGCCAGTATTTCAGCGGAGAGCGATAGCACGTCATTACAGCATATCGACTGGCCCCTGTGACCTGCCTCACCTGATCTGCTACCAGCAAG
Source organism: Amblyomma americanum (assembly GCF_052857255.1). Classification (NCBI taxonomy): domain Eukaryota; kingdom Metazoa; phylum Arthropoda; class Arachnida; order Ixodida; family Ixodidae; genus Amblyomma; species Amblyomma americanum. Next base: position 344,737 of record NW_027526512.1, on the reverse strand, counting down.
AAAAGGAAAATCTGTTCCCCGTCTACCCTCACTTAGCAGCAGCGGCGAAAACTGCTTCCATCGCACAAATCACTTTGCTGTGCTCTTTGCTTCAGGTTTACTTGCATCAGAGCTACGTACCAGGCTATGCTTCAGGTCATCTGCGTTACCACACGAAGGCAAATGACTGACTGCCGGGATCCCAGCGGAGAGCGATGCCACGTCATTACAGTATATCAACTGGCCCCTGTGACCTGCCCCACGTGGTCTGTCGCCAGCTAGAAAAAGAGGATCTGTTCCCCGTCTACCCTCACATAGCAGCAGCAGCGCAAACAGCTTTCGTCGTACTAATCACTTTTCTGCCTTCTTTGCTGGAGGTTTACTTCCATCGGAGCTACGTACCAGACTGTGTTTCCGGTCATCTGCGATACTACACGTGGGCAACTGATTGACTGCCGGGATTCCTGCGGAGAGCGATACCACGTCAATACAGCATATCAACTGGCCCCTGTGACCTGCCCCACGTGGTCTGTCGCCGACTAGAAAAAGAGAATCTGTTCCCCGTCTACCCTCACTTAGCAGCAGCAGCGCAAACAGCTTTCATCGTACTAATCACTTTGCTGCGCTCTTTGCCGCAGGTTTACTTGAATCAGTGCTATGTACCAGGCTATGCTTCCAGTCATCTGCGTTACCACACGTGGGCAACTGACTGACTGCCGGGATTCCAGCGGACAGCGATACCACGTCATTACAGCATATCGACTGGCCCCTGTGGCGTGCCCCACGTGATCTGCTGCCAGCAAGAAAAGGAGCATCTGTTCCCCGTCTACCCTCACTTAGAAGCAGCGGCGAAACCTGCTTCCATCGCACAAATCACTTTGCTGCGCTCTTTGCTGCAGGTGTACTTGCATCAGAGCTACATACAAGGCTGCGCTTCCTGTCATCTGCGTTACCACAGCTGGGCAACTGATTGACTGCCGGGATTCCAGCGGAGAGCGATACCACGTCATTACAGCATATCAACTGGCCCCTGTGACCTGCCCCACGTGGCCTGCTGCCAGCTAGAAACGCAGCATCTGTTCCCCGTCTGCCCTCACTTGGCAGCAGCGGCGAAAACAGCTTTCATCACACTAATCACATTGCAGCGCTCTTTGCCGCAGGTTGAATTGCATCATAGCTACGTACCAGACTCTGGTAACACTTGTTGCGGGGCTAGTTGGTGCATAGTTCTATGTACAAATGTTAGCGCAAAATTTTAAGAGACAATCACAAGATCACTTAGCAGCAGCGGCGAAAACAGCTTTCATCGCAATAATCACTTTGCTGCGGTTTTCGCCGAGGTTTGCTTGCATCAGAGCTACGTACCAGGCTGTGCTTCCTGTCATCTGTCTTACAAGTGGGCAACTGATTGACAGGCGGGGTTCCAGCGGAGAGCGATACCACGTCATTACAGCATTTCACCTGGCCCCTCTAGCCTGCACCACCACGTCTGCCGGCTAGAAAATGAGCATCTGTTCCCCGTCAAATCTCACTTAGCAGCAGCAGCTAGAACAGCTTTCATCGCACTAATCACTTTGCTGCGCTGTTCGCCGCAGGATTACTTGCATCAGAGCTGCGTACCAGGCTGCGCTTCCGGTCATCTGCGCTTCCACACGTGGGCAACTGATTGACTGCCGGGATTCAGGCGGAGAGCTATACCACGTCATCACAGAATTTCACCTGGCCCCTCTAACCTGCACCACGTGGTCTGCTGCCGGCTAGAAAAGGAGCATCTGTTCCCCGTCTATTCTCACTTAGCAGCAGCGGCGAAAACAGCTGTCATCGCCAAAATCACTTTTCTGCGCTCTTTGCTGCAGGTTTACTTGCATCAGAGCTACATAAAAGGCTGTGTTTCCGGTTCTCTGCGTTACTACACGTGGGCAACTGATTGACTGCCGGGATTCCAGTGGAGAGCGATACCACGTCATTACAGCATATCAACTTGCCCCGGTGACCTGCCCCACGTGGTCTGTCGCCAGCAAGAAAAAGAGCATCTGTTCCCCGTCTACCCTCACTTAGCAGCAGCGCCGAAAACAACTTTCATCGCACTAATCACTTTGCTGCGCTCTTTGCCGCAGGTTTACTTGCATCAGAGCTACGTACCAGGCTGAGCTTCCGGTCATTAGCGTTACCACACGTTGGCAACTGACTGACTGCCGGGACTCCAGCGGAGAGCGATACCACGTCATTACAGCATTTCACCTGGCCCCTCTGACCTGTACCACGTGGTATAATCCCGGCTAGAAAAGGAGCATCTGTTCCCCGTCTACTATCACTTAACAGCAGTGGCGAGCACACCTTTCATCGCACTAACCACTTTGCTGCGTTCTTTGCCGCAGGTTTAATTGCATCAAGGCTACGTACCAGGCTGTGCTTCCTGTCATCTGCGTTAACACGTGGGCACTGATTGACTGCTGGGATATGGCGGAGAGCAATACCACCTCATTACAGCATATCGACTGGCCCCTGTGACCTGCCCCACCTGATCTGCTACCAGCAAGAAAAGGAGCATCTGTTCCCCGTCTACCCTCACTTAGCAGCAGCGGCGAAAACAACTTTCATCGAACTAATCACTTTTCTGCGCTCTTTGCTGCAGGTTTACTTGCATCAGAGCTATATACCAGGCTGTGCTTCCTGTCATCTGCGTTTCCACAACTGGGCAACTGATTGACTGCCGGGATTCCAGCGGACAGCGATACCCTGTCATTACAGCATATCGACTGGCCCCTGTGAACTACCCCACGTGATCTGCTGCCAGCAAGAAAACGAGCATCTGTTCCCCGTCTGCCCTCACTTGGCAGCAGCGGCGAAAGCAGCTTTCATCGCACTAATCACTTTGCAGCGCTCTTTGCCGCAGGTTGACTTGCATCAGAGCTACGTACCAGGCTGTGCTTCCTGTCATCTGTGTTACAAGTGGGCAACTGATTGACTGGCGGGGTTCCAGCGGAGAGCAATACCACGTCATTACAGCATTTCACCTGGCCCCTCTAACCTGTACAACGTGGTCTAATCCCGGCTAGAAAAGGAGCATCTGTTCCCCGTCTACTATCACTTAGCAGCAGCAGCGAGAACAACTTTCATCGCACTAATAACTTTGCTGCGCTGTTCGTCGCAGGTTTACTTGCATCAGAGCCACGTACCAGGCTGCGCTTCCGGTCATCTGCGTTTCCACACGTGGGCAATTGATTGACTGCCAGGATTCAGGCGGAGAGCGATACCACGTCATCACAGCATTTCACCTGGCCCCTCTAACCTGCACCCCGTGGTCTACTGCCACCTAGAAAAGGAGCATCTGTTCCCCATCTACTCTCACTTAGCAGCAGCGGCGAAAAGAGCTGCCATCGCACAAATCAATTTTCTGCGCTCTTTGCTGCAGGTTTACTTACATCAGAGCTACGTACAAGGCTGTGTTTCCAGTCATCTGCGTTACCACACGTGGGCAACTGACTGACTGCCGGGATTCCAGCGGACAGCGATACCACGTCATTACAGCATATAGACTGGCCCCTGTGGCGTGCCCCACGTGATCTGCTGCCAGCAAGAAAAGGAGCATCTGTTCCCCGTCTACCCTCACTTAGCAGCAGCGCCGAAAACAACTTTCATCGCACTAATCACTTTGCTGCGCTCTTTGCCGCAGGTTTACTTGCATCAGAGCTACGTACCAGGCTGAGCTTCCGGTCATTAGCGTTACCACACGTTGGCAACTGACTGACTGCCGGTATTCCGTCAGAGATCGATTCCACGTCATTACATCTGATCAACTGGCCCCTGTGACCTGCCTCACGTGGTCTGCTGCCGGATGGAAAAGAAGCATCTGTTCCCCGTCTACCCTCACGTAGCAGCAGCAGCGAAAACAGCTTTCATCGCACTAATCGCTTTTCTGCGCTCTTTGCCGCAGGTTGACTTGCATCAGAGCTACGTACCAGGCTGTGCTTCCGGTCATCTGCGTTACCACACGTGGGCAACTGATTGACTGCCGGGACTCCAGCGGAGAGCGATACCACGTCATTACAGCATTTCACCTGGCCCCTCTGACCTGTACAACGTGGTCTAATTCCGGCTAGAAAAGGAGCATCTGTTCCCCGTCTACTATCACTTAGCAGCACAGGCGAGAACACCTTTCATCGCACTAATCACTTTGCTGCGTTCTTTGCCGCAGCTTTAATTGCATCAGGGCTACGTACCAGGCTACGTACTGCCGGGATTCCATCGGAGAGCGATACCACGTCATTATAGCATATCAGCTGGCCCCTGTGACCTGCCCCACGTGGTCTGCTGCCACCTAGAAAAGGAGCATCTGTTCCGCGTCTACCCTTACTTAGCAGGAGCTAAGTAAGGTTTACTTCCATCAGAGCTACGTACAAGGCTGTGCTTCCTGTCATCTGCGTTACCACACGTGGGCAAGTGACTGACTGCCAGTATTTCAGCGGAGAGCGATAGCACGTCATTACAGCATATCGACTGGCCCCTGTGACCTGCCCCACCTGATCTGCTACCAGCAAGAAAAGGAGCATCTGTTCCCCGTCTACCCTCACTTAGCAGCTGCTTCGAAAACAGCTTTCATGGCACTAATCACTTTGCTACGCTCTTTGCCGCAGGTTTACTTGCATCGGAGCTACATACAAGGCTGTGCTTCCTGTCATCTGCGTTACCACAGCTGGGCAACTGATTGACTGCCGGGATTCCAGCGGAGCGCGATACCACGTCATTATAGCATATCAGCTGGCCCCTGTGACCTGCCCCACGTGGTCTGCTGCCACCTAGAAAAGGAGCATCTGTTCCGCGTCTACCCTTACTTAGCAGGAGCGGCGAAAACAACTTTCATCGCACTAATCACTTTGCTGCGCTGTTCGCCGCAGGTTTACTTGCATCAGAGCTACGTACCAGGCTGCGCTTCCGGTCATCTGCGTTTCCACACGTGGGCAACTGATTGACTGCCGGGATTCAGGCGGAGAGCGATACCACGTCATTACAGCATATCAACTGGCCCCTCTGACCTGCACCACGTGGTCTACTGCCGGCTAGAAAAGGAGCATCTGTTCCCCGTCTACTATCACTTAGCAGCAGCGGCGAAAACAACTTTCATCGCACTAATCACTTTGCTGCGCTGTTCGCCGCAGGTTTACTTGCATCAGAGCTACGTACCAGGCTGTGCTTCCGGTCATCTGCGTTTCCACACGTGTGCAACTGACTGACTGCCGGTATTTCAGCGGAGAACGATACCACGTCATTACAGCATATCGACTGGCCCCTGTGACCTGCCCCACCTGATCTGCTGCCAGCAAGAAAAGGAGCATCTGTTCCCCGTCTACCCTCACCTAGCAGCAACGGCGAAACCAACTTTTATCGCCCTAATTACTTTGCTGCGCTCTTTGCCGCAGGTTTACTTGCATCAGAGCTACGTACCAGGCTGAGCTTCCGGTCATATGCGTTACCACACGTTGGCAACTGACTGACTGCCGGTATTCCGTCAGAGATCGATACCACGTCATTACATCTTATCAACTGGCCCCTGTGACCTGCCTCACGTGGTCTGCTGCCGGATGGAAAAGAAGCATCTGTTCCCCGTCTACCCTAACGTAGCAGCAGCAGCAAAACCAGCTTTCATCGCACTAATCACTTTTCTGCGCTCTTTGCCGCAGGTTGACTTGCATCAGAGCTACGTACCAGGCTGTGCTTCCGGTCATCTGCGTTACCACACGTGGGCAACTGATTGACTGCCGGGACTCCAGCGGAGAGCGATACCACGTCATTACAGCATTTCACCTGGCCCCTCTGACCTGTACCACGTGGTCAAATCCCGGCTAGAAAAGGAGCATCTGTTCCCCGTCTACTATCACTTAGCAGCAGAGGCGAGAACACCTTTCATCGCACTAATCACTTTGCTGCGCTGTTCGCCGCAGGTTTACTTGCATCAGAGCTACGTACCTGGCTGCGCTTCCGGTCATCTGCGTTTCCACACGTGGGCAACTGATTGACTGCCGGGATTCAGGCGGAGAGCGATACCACGTCATTACAGCATATCAACTGGCCCCTCTGACCTGCACCCCGTGGTCTACTGCCGCCTAGAAAAGGAGCATCTGTTCCCCATCTACTCTCACTTAGCAGCAGCGGCGAAAAGAGCTGCCATCGCACAAATCACTTTTCTGCGCTCTTTGCTGCAGGTTTACTTGCATCAGAGCTACGTAAAAGGCTGTGTTTCCGGTCATCTGCGTTACTACACGTTGACAACTGATTGACTGCCGGGATTCCAGCGGAGAGCGATAGCACGTCATTACAGCATATCGACTGGCCCCTGTGACCTGCCCCACCTGATCTGCTACCAGCAAGAAAAGGAGCATCTGTTCCCCGTCTACCCTCACTTAGCAGCAGCGGCGAAAACAACTTTCATCGCACTAATCACTTTTCTGCGCTCTTTGCTGCAGGTTTACTTGCATCAGAGCTACATACCAGGCTGTGCTTCCTGTCATATACGTTTCCACAACTGGGCAACTGATTGACTGCCGGGATTCCAGCGGACAGCGATACCTTGTCATTACAGCATATCGACTGGCCCCTGTGAACTACCCCACGTGATCTGCTGCCAGCAAGAAAAGGAGCAACTGTTCCCCGTCTACCCTCACTTAGCAGCAGCGGCGAAAACTGCTTCCATCGCACAAATCACTTTGCTGCGCACTTTGCTGCAGGTTTACTTGCATCAGAGCTACGTACCAGGCTATGCTTCAGGTCATCTGCGTTACCACACGAAGGCAAATGACTGACTGCCGGGATCCCAGCGGAGAGCGATGCCACGTCATTACAGTATATCAACTGGCCCCTGTGACCTGCCCCACGTGGTCTGTCGCCAGCTAGAAAAAGAGCATCTGATCCCCGTCTACCCTCACATAGAAGCAGCAGCGCAAACAGCTTTCGTCGTACTAATCACTTTTCTGCCTTCTTTGCTGGAGGTTTAATTGCATCGGAGCTACGTACCAGACTGTGTTTCCGGTCATCTGCGTTACTACACGTGGGCAACTGATTGAATGCCGGGATTCCAGCGGAGAGCGATACCACGTCATTACAGCATATCAACTGGCCCCTGTGACCTGCCCCACGTGGTCTGTCACCAACTAGAAAAAGAGCATCTGTTCCCCGTCTACCCTCACTTAGCAGCTGCTTCGAAAACAGCTTTCATCGCACTAATCACTTTGCTGCGCTCTTTGCCGCAGGTTTACTAGCATCAGAGCTACGTACCAGGCTGTGCTTCCTGTCATCTGCGTTACCACAACTGGGCTACTGATTGACTGCCGGGATTCCAGCGGACAGCGATACCTTGTCATTACAGCATATCGACTGGCCCCTGTGAACTACCCCACGTGATCTTTTCCCAGCAAGAAAAGGAGCATCTGTTCCTCGTCTACCCTCAATTAGCAGGAGCGGCGAAAACAACCTTCATCGCGCTAATCACTTTGCTGCGCTCTTCGCCGCAAGTTTACTTGCATCAGAGCTACGTACCAGGCTGTGCTTCCTGTCATCTGTGTTACCACAAGAGTAAAGCAGAAATTTGGGCAAGTTGGTACGTATCCATTTTGAAACAGCGCAACAAAGACGGGACGTGGAAACTGAGGTGTAAAGACAAACAAAAAAAAACAGAAGGAGAACCTTTCACTAAAGGTGCATTCCGTTGCAAGAAATGCAAATGTACCCCCGACTATAAGAACACTAATATCGTGTTTCGCCATTGTGATAAGATGACGCGAGAAGTTTTTGAAGCTTTTCTTATACGTGAGAAAGGCGCAACGTGCATTAGTTGCCCATCGGTCGCCCTTTCCGAAGGGGAGATTGGATATCTGGCGTCACATGTGGCATGAGTTGACTATGGTGGCGATTAGTCTTTCCTAACTCTGTATATATTTTGCGTGTTTTTTTCAATAAACCCAGTTGTTAGTCAGCGCTTGTTTGTCTTTACACCTCAGTTTCCACGTCCCGTCTTTGTTGCGCTGTTTCAAAATGGATGTGTTACCACAAGTGTGCAACTGATTGACTGCCGGGATTCCAGTGGAATGCGATACCACGTCGTTACAGAATTTCACCTGGCCCCTCTGACCTGCCCCACGTGGTCTGCCGCCAGCTAGAAAAAGAGCATCTGTTCCCCGTCTACCCTCACTTAGCAGCAGCTTCGAAAACAGCTTTCATCGCACTAATCACTTTGCTGCGCTCTTTGCCGCAGGTTGACTTGCATCAGAGCTACGTACCAGGCTGTGCTTCCGGTCATCTACGTTACCACACGTGGGCAACTGATTGACAGCCGGGACACTAGCGGAGAGCGATACCACGTCATTACAGTATATCAACTGGCCCCTGTGACCTACCCCACGTGGCCTGCTGCCAGCTAGAAAAGGAGCATCTGTTCCCCGTCTGCCCTCACTTAGCAGGAGCGGCGAAAACAACTTTCATTGCACTAATCACTTTGCTGCGCTGTTCCCCGCAGGTTTACTTGCATCAGAGCTACGTACCAGGCTTCGCTTCCGGTCATCTGCGTTAACACGTGGGCAACTGATTGACTGCCGGGATTCCGGCGGAGAGCGATACCACTTCATTACAGCATATCAACTGGCCCCTGTGACCTGCCCCACGTAATCTGCTGAGAGCAAGAAAAGGAGCATCTGTTCCCCGTCTACCCTCCATTAGCAGCAGCAGCGCAAACACCTTTCATCGTACCAATCACTTTGCTGCGCTCTTTGCCGCAGGTTTACTTGCATCAGAGCTACGTACCAGGCTTCGCTTCCGGTCATCTGCGTTACCACACGTGGGCAACTCATTGACTGCCGGGACTCCAGCGGAGAGCGATTCCACGTCATTACAGCATATCAACTGGCTCCTGTGAGCTGCCCCACATGACCTACTGCCAGCTAGAAAAGGAGCATCTGTTCCCCGTCTGCCCTCACATGGCTGCAGCGGCGAAAACAGCTGTCATCGCACAAATCACTTTTCTGCGCTCTTTGCTGCAGGTTTACTTGCATCAGAGCTACGTACAAGGATGTGTTTCCGCTCATCTGCGTTACTACACGTGGGCAACTGATTGACGGCCGGGATTCGAGCGGAGAGCGATACCAGGTCATTACAGCATATCAACTGGCCCCTGTGAACTACCCCACGTGATCTGCTGCCAGCAAGAAAAGGAGCATCTGTTCCCCGTCTACCCTCACTTAGCAGCAGTGGCGAAAACTGGTTCCATCGCACAAATCACTTTGCTGCGCTCTTTGCTGCAGCTTTACTTGCATCAGAGCTACATACCAGGCTGTGCTTCCTGTCATCTGCGTTACCACAGCTGGGCAACCGATTTACTGCCGGGATTCCAGCGGAGAGCGATACCACGTCATTATAGCATATCAACTGACCCCTGTGATCTGCCCCACGTGGTATGCCGCCAGCTAGAAAAAGATAATCTGTTCCCTGTCTACCCTCAATTAGCAGCAGCAGCGCAAACACCTTTCATCGCACTAATCACTTTTCTGCGCTCTTTGCCGCAGGTTTACTTGCATCAGAGCTACGTACAAGGCTGTGCTTCCTGTCATCTGCGTTACCACACGTGGGCAACTGACTGACTGCCAGTATTTCAGCGGAGAGCGATAGCACGTCATTACAGCATATCGACTGGCCCCTGTGGCCTGCCCCACCTGATCTGCTACCAGCAAGAAAAGGAGCATCTGTTCCCCGTCTACCCTCACGTAGCAGCAGCGGCGAAAACAACTTTCATCGCACTAATCACTTTTCTGCGCTCTTTGCCGCAGGTTGAATTGCATCAGAGCTACGTACCAGGCTGTGCTTCGGGTCATCTACGTTACCACACTTGGGAAACTGATTGACCGCCGGGATTCCAGCGGAGAGCGATACCACGTCATTACAGCATATCAACTGGCCCCTGTGACCTGCCCCACATGGCCTGCTGCCAGCTAGAAACGCAGCATCTGTTCCCCGTCTGCCCTCACTTGGCAGCAGCGGCGAAAACAGCTTTCATCACACTAATCACATTGCAGCGCTCTTTGCCGCAGGTTGACTTGCATCATAGCTACGTACCAGACTCTGGTAACACTTGTTGCGGGGCTAGTTGGTGCATAGTTCTATGTACAAATGTTAGCGCAAAATTATAAGAGACAATCACAAGATCACTTAGCAGCAGCGGCGAAAACAGCTTTCATCGCAATAATCACTTTGCTGCGCTTTTCGCCGAGGTTTGCTTGCATCGGAGCTACGTACCAGGCTGTGCTTCCTGTCATCTGTCTTACAAGTGGGCAACTGATTGACAGGCGGGGTTCCAGCGGAGAGCGATACCACGTCATTACAGCATTTCACCTGGCCAATCGGACCTGCACCACCACGTCTGCCGGCTAGAAAATGAGCATCTGTTCCCCGTCAAATCTCACTTAGCAGCAGCAGCTAGAACAGCTTTCATCGCCAAAATCACTTTGCTGCGCTGTTCGCCGCAGGTTTACTTGCATCAGAGCTACGTACCAGGCTGCGCTTCCGGTCATCTGCGCTTCCACACGTGGGCAACTGATTGACTGCCGGGATTCAGGCGGAGAGCTATACAACGTCATCACAGAATTTCACCTGGCCCCTCTAACCTGCACCACGTGGTCTACGCCCGGCTAGAAAAGGAGCATCTGTTCCCCGTCTACTCTCACTTAGCAGCAGCGGCGAAAACAGCTGTCATCGCCAAAATCACTTTTCTGCGCACTTTGCTGCAGGTTTACTTGCATCAGAGCTACATAAAAGGCTGTGTTTCCGGTAATCTGCGTTACCACAGCTGGGCAACTGATTGACTGCCGGGATTCCAGCGGAGAGCGATACCACGTCATAAGAGCATATCAACTGGCCCCTGTGACCTGCCCCACGTGGTCTGCTGCCACCTAGAAAAGGAGCATCTGTTCCGCGTCTACCCTTACTTAGCAGGAGCGGCGAAAACAACTTTCATCGCACTAATCACTTTGCTGCGCTGTTCGCCGCAGGTTTACTTGCATCAGAGCTACGTGCCAGGCTGTGATTCCGGTCATCTGCGTTACCACAACTGGGCAACTGATTGACTGCCGGTACTCCAGCGGACAGCAATACCTTGTCATTACAGCCTATCGACTGGCCCCTGTGAACTACCCCACGTGATCTGCTGCCAGCAAGAAAAGGAGCATCTGTTCCCCGTCTACCCTCACTTAGCAGCAGTGGCGAAAACTGGTTCCATCGCACAAATCACTTTGCTGCGCTCTTTGCTGCAGGTTGACTTGCATCAGAGCTACGTACCAGGCTGTGATTCCGGTCATCTGCGTCACCACACGTGGGCAACTGATTGACTGCCGGTACTCCAGCGGAGAGCGATACCACGTCATTACAGCATATCAACTGGCCCCTATGACCTGCGCCACGTGGTCTAATGCCGGCTAGAAAAGGAGCATCTGTTCCCCGTCTACTATCACTTAGCAGCAGAGGCGAAAACACCTTTCATCGCACTAATCACTTTGCTGCGTTCTTTGCCGCAGGTTTAATTGCATCAGAGCTACGTACCAGGCAGTGCTTCCTGTCATCTGTGTTACAACAAGTGGGCAACTGATTGACTGGCGGGGTTCCAGCGGAGAGCGAAACCACCTCATTACAGCATATCAACTGGCCCCTGTGACCTGCCCCACGTGGTCTGTCGCCAGCTAGAAAAAGAGCATCTGTTCCCCGTCTACTCTAACTTAGCAGCAGAGGCGAAAACACCTTTCATCGCACTAATCACTTTGCTGCGTTCTTTTCCGCAGGTTTAATTGCATCAGAGCTACGTACAAGGCTGTGCTTCCTATCATCTGCGTTACCACACGTGTGCAACTGACTGACTGCCGGTATTTCAGCGGAGAACGATACCACGTCATTAGAGCATATCGACTGGCCCCTGTGACCTGCCCCACCTGATCTGCTGCCAGCAAGAAAAGGAGCATCTGTTCCCCGTCTACCCTCACCTAGCAGCAACGGCGAAACCAACTTTTATCGCACTAATTACTTTGCTGCGCTGTTCCCCGCAGGTTTACTTGCATCAGAGCTACGTACCAGGCTTCGCTTCCGGTCATCTGCGTTAACACGTGGGCAACTGATTGACTGCCGGGATTCCGGCGGAGAGCGATACCACTTCATTACAGCATATCAACTGGCCCCTGTGACCTGCCCCACGTAATCTGCTGCCAGCAAGAAAAGGAGCATCTGTTCCCCGTCTACCCTCACCTAGCACCAGCAGCGCAAACACCTTTCATCGTACCAATCACTTTGCTGCGCTCTTTCCCGCAGGTTTACCTGCATCAGAGCTACGTACCAGGCTGAGCTTCCGGTCATATGCGGTACCACACGTGGGCAACTGATTGACTGCCGGGACTCCAGCGGAGAGCGATACCACGTCATTACAGCATTTCACCTGGCCCCTCTGACCTGTACCACGTGGTCTAATCCCGGCTAGAAAAGGAGCATCTGTTCCCCGTCTACTATCACTTAGCAGCAATGGCGAGAACACCTTTCATCGCTCTAATCACTTTGCTGCGTTCTTTGCCGCAGGTTTAATTGCATCAGGGCTACGTACCAGGCTGTGCTTCCTGTCATCTGCGTTAACACGTTGGCAACTGATTGACTGCTGGGATTCCGGCGGAGAGCAATACCACCTCATTACAGAATATCAACTGGCCCCTGTGACCTGCCCCACGTGGTATGCCGCCAGCTAGAAAAAGAGCATCTGTTCCCCGTCTACCCTCAATTAGCAGCAGCAGCGCAAACACCTTTCATCGTACCAATCACTTTGCAGCGCTCTTTGCCGCAGGTTTACTTCCATCAGAGCTACGTACAAGGCTGTGCTTCCTGTCATCTGTGTTACCACACGTGGGAAAGTGACTGACTGCCAGTATTTCAGCGGAGAGCGATAGCACGTCATTACAGCATATCGACTGGCCCCTGTGACCGGCCCCACCTGATCTGCTACCAGCAAGAAAAGGAGCATCTGTTCCCCGTCTACCCTCACTTAGCAGCTGCTTCGAAAACAGCTTTCATGGCACTAATCACTTTGCTACGCTCTTTGCAGCAGGTTTACTTCCATCAGAGCTACGTACCAGGCTGTGCTTCCTGTCATCTGCGTTACCACAACTGGGCTACTGATTGACTTCCGGGATTCTAGCGGACAGCGATACCTTGTCATTACAGCATATCGACTGGCCCCTGTGAACTGCCCCACGTGATCTGCTGCCAGCAAGAAACGGAGCATCTGTTCCCCGTCTACCCTCACTTAGCAGCAGCGGCGAAAACTGCATCCATCGCACAAATCACTTTGCTGCGCTCTTTGCTGCAGGTTTACTTGCATCAGAGCTACATACAAGGCTGTGCTTCCTGTCATCTGCGTTACCACAGCTGGGCAACTGATTGACTGCCGGGATTCCAGCGGAGAGCGATACCACGTCTTTATGCCATATCAACTGGCCCCTGTGACCTGCCCCACGTGGTCTGCTGCCACCTAGAAAAGGAGCATCTGTTCCGCGTCTACCCTTACTTAGCAGGAGCGGCGAAAACAACTTTCATCGCACTAATCACTTTGCTGCGCTGTTCGCCGCAGGTTTACTTGCATCAGAGCTACGTACCAGGCTGTGCTTCCTGTCATCTGCGTTACCACACTTGGGAAACTGATTGACTGCCGGGATTCCAGCGGAGAGCGATACCACGTCATTACAGCGTATCAACTGGCCCCTGTAAGCTGCCCCACATGGCCTGCTGCCAGCTAGAAAAGGAGCATCTGTTCCCCGTCTTCCCTCACTTGGCAGCAGCGGCGAAAACTGCTTCCATCGCACAAATCACTTTGCTGCGCTCTTTGCTGCAGGTTTACTTGCATCAGAGCTACATACAAGGCTGTGCTTCCTGTCATCTGTGTTACCACATCTGGGCAACTGATTGACTGCCGGGATTCCAGCGGAGAGCGATGCCACGTCATTATAGCATATTGTCGTCGTCCGTGTCGGGGGTTGCGAGTTCGACAGGCGCACGAGAGAGGGTGTCGGCGTCTTCATGCTTATGTCCGGACTTATAAACAATGGTGAGGTCAAACTCCTGCAGGCGAAGGCTCCATCGCGGAAGCTGAATGCAGTCACGAAGAAGGACGTTTACCGATTGCCACGTATTGACGACTCTCTCGACCGCCTTCGGCGCGCTCGTTATTTTTCGTCCATCGACCTAAAAAGTGGCTACTGGCAAATTGAGGTCGATGAGCGGGATCGTGAGAAGACGGCCTTTGTCACTCCCGACGGCCTTTATGAATTTAGAGTTCTACCTTTCGGTCTTTGTTCTGCGCCTGCCACATTTCAGCGGATGATGGACACTGTCCTTTCTGGTCTTAAATGGCAGTGTTGCCTAGTCTATCTCGACGACGTGGTGGTTTTCGCCGACTCATTTAGTCAACACCTTGATCGCCTGCGGACGGTCCTCGAAGCCCTTCGTTCAGCTAACCTGACATTGAAGCCCCAAAAATGCCACTTCGGTTACCAGGAGCTGAAATTTCTCGGCCATGTCGTCAGCGCCGCCGGCGTGAAGCCCGACCCCGACAAGCTGGCCGCGGTTGCGGAATTTCCACTGCCACGTGACAAGAAAGCTGTTCGGCGCTTCCTAGGGCTCTGCAGTTACTATCGGCGTTTTATCGAAAATTTCGCTGACCTCGCAGAACCGCTGACTCGCCTCACCCGTGACACCACACCTTTTGTTTGGTCCCACGAGCAAGAAATGGCTTTCGCCGAGCTCCGCCTGCGACTTCAAACGCCGCCCGTTCTTGCCCATTTTGATGAGCGAGGTGACACTGAGATACACACCGACGCCAGCAACATCGGCCTCGGCGCGGTTCTCGTGCAACGCCAGGATGGCGTTGAACGAGTCATCGCTTATGCAAGCCGCGCTCTGTCACGCGCAGAGATGAACTATTCGACGACAGAAAAAGAATGCCTCGCCATTATTTGGGCTGCTGCGAAATTTCGCCCCTATCTTTATGGACGCCCTTTCAAAGTGGTCACTGACCACCACTCCTTGTGTTGGTTGACCAACCTGCGTGACCCGTCTGGACGCCTGGCGCGATGGAGCCTTCGCCTGCAGGAGTTTGACCTCACCATTGTTTATAAGTCCGGACATAAGCATGAAGACGCCGACACCCTCTCTCGTGCGCCTGTCGAACTCGCAACCCCCGACACGGACGACGACATCAGTTTCCTTGGGGCTATCAATTCTTCTGATTTCTCAACCCAACAACGCGCCGATCCAGTGCTACGACCCCTCATCGATTATTTGGAAGGCCAGCCAGCCACCGTTCCTAAATGTTTTTCTCGACACCTGTCGTCGTTTTCCCTGCAACGAGGCGTGCTCTATAAGAAGAACCCTGGTTCCAGTTCGCGCGCGTATCTCCTCGTCGTGCCGACAACACTTCAGAAGTAAATACTTTCTGCGTGCCATGACGAACCAACCTCTGGCCATTTAGGATACTCTCGCACGCTTTCCAGAATCCCCCAGCTGTTCTACTGGCCCAAACTCGCCACTGTTGTCAAACGCTATGTGCAGAGCTGTCGGCAATGTCAGCGCCGTAAGGCCCCGACCGCCAAGCCTCCGGGACTCCTCCAACCTATTGCACCACCACGCGCCCCATTCGATCAGGTCGGCATTGACCTTCTCGGTCCGTTCCCTTTGTCCTCGGCTGGCAACCGGTACATCATCATTGCCACAGACTACCTCACTCGATACGCCGAGGCCAAAGCCTTACCCCGTGGCACAGCGTCCGAGGTTGCGGATTTCTTCGTGCATCAGATCGTACTTCGGCACGGCGCCCCGACCTACGTCATTACCGACCGAGGAACCTCATTTACTTCCCAGATGATGGCCGAAATTTTTCAGCTAAGCGGGACGACCCACCGGAAAACTACTGCTTACCACACGCAGGCAAATGGGCTGACAGAGCGGCTTAATAAGACTATGGCGGACATGCTGGCGATGTACGTCGATGTACAACACAGGAATTGGGATACGATCATACCGTACGTGACATTCGCCTACAACACAGCAGTTCAAGAGACGACCCGTTTCACACCGTTCCGCCTCCTCTACGGCAGGGAGGTTCAGACGATGCTCGACGCAATGCTCCCTTGCGCAACCGATGACCATCTTTCTGCTGACGCTGAGGAGTTTACCCACGAAGCCGAGCAGGCTCGTCAGCTAGCCCGTATTCACATCACCCAGCAACAAGACAAAGACTCGCGGCGATACAACCTCCGGCACAGACAAGTCTCCTACCATCCCGGCGACCAGGTTTGGGTATGGATACCTGTTCGACGACGCGGCTTGTCCGAAAAACTCATTTGCCGCTATTTCGGTCCCTACAAAGTCTTGCGGCGCGTCAGCGACGTTAATTACGAGGTAGAACCGGACACTGAACTTTCCCAGCAGAGAACCCGTCGAAAGCCCCGTCCAGAGATCGTCCATGTTTTGCGCCTGAAGCCGTATTTGGCACGGGGACCCACCCAGAATCTTCGTGCCTCTCTTGTGTGATTAATTGTGCTTGTGTGTGCTTGTGTGTGTGCTTGTGTTCGCGCGCTCTTCTGCGCGTGTTTTTTTTTTTTAAGAGGGGAGGAATGCCAGGTGGCGTTCGTGGCGCTCGGAAAGAAGACGACGCTCGTGGTGCTCTCGTTTTGAAAGACGTTGAAGTTCGCCGTCTCGCCAACTGAAGGACGTGCTGCCGAGCCCTGCCTTCTAACAGGTCCTCTCTTGTCACCAACACCGTGACAATATCAACTGGCCCCTGTGACCGGCCCCACGTGGTCTGCTGCCACCTAGAAAAGGAGCATCTGTTCCGCGTCTACCCTTACTTAGCAGGAGCGGCGAAAACAACTTTCATCGCACTAATCACTTTGCTGCGCTGTTCGCCGCAGGTTTACTTGCATCAGATCTACGTACCAGGCTGCGCTTCCGGTCACCTGCGTTTCCACACGTGGGCAACTGATTGACTGCCGGGATTCAGGCGGAGAGCGATACCACGTCATCACAGCATTTCACCTGGCCCCTCTGACCTGCACCACATGGTCTGCCGGCTAGAAAAGGAGCATCTGTTCCCCGTCAACTATCACTTAGCAGCAGCAGCGAGGACAGCATTCATCGCACTAATCACTTCGCTGCGGTCTTTGCCGCAGGTTTACTTGCATCAGAGCTACGTACCAGGTTCAGCTTCCGGTCATCTGCGTTAACACGTGGGCAACTGATTGACTGCCATGATTCCGGCGGAGAGCGATACCACCTCATTACAGAATATCAACTGGCCCCTGTGACCTGCCCCACGTGGTATGCCGCCAGCTAGAAAAAGAGCATCTGTTCCCCGTCTACCCTCAATTAGCAGAAGCAGCGCAAACAACTTTCATCGCACAAATCACTTTTCTGCGCTCTTTGCTGCAGGTTTACTTGCATCAGAGCTAAGTACAAGGCTGTGTTTCCGGTCATCTGCGTTACTAATCGTGGGCAACTGATTGACTGCCTGGATTCCAGCGGAGAGCGATACCACATCATTACAGCATATCAACTGGCCCCTGTGACCGGCCCCACGTGGTCTGATGCCACCTAGAAAAGGAGCATCTGTTCCGCGTCTACCCTTACTTAGCAGGAGCGGCGAAAACAACTTTCATCGCACTAATCACTTCGCTGCGCTGTTCGCCGCAGGTTTACTTGCATCAGAGCTACGTACCAGGCTGCGCTTCCGGTCATCTGCGTTTCCACACGTGGGCAACTGATTGACTGCCGGGATTCAGGCGGAGAGCGATACCACGTCATTACAGCATATCAACTGGATCCTCTGACCTGCACCACGTGGTCTACTGCCGGCTAGAAAAGGAGCATCTGTTCCCCGTCAACTATCACTTAGCAGCAGCGGCGAAAAGAGCTGCCATCGCACAAATCACTTTTCTGTGCTCTTTGCTGCAGGTTTACTTGCATCAGAGCTACGTACAAGGCTGTGTTTCCGGTCATCTGCGTTACCACACGTGTGCAACTGACTGACTGCCGGTATTTCAGCGGAGAACGATACCACGTCATTACAGCATATCGACTGGCCCCTGTGACCTGCCCCACCTGATCTGCTGCCAGCAACAAAAGGAGCATCTGTTCCCCGTCTACCCTCACCTAGCAGCAACGGCGAAACCAACTTTTATCGCAATAATTACTTTGCTGCGCTCTTTGCCGCAGGTTTACTTGCATCAGAGCTACGTACCAGGCTGAGCTTCCGGTCATATGCGTTACCAAACGTTGGCAACTGACTGACTGCCGGTATTCCGTCAGAGATCGATACCACGTCATTACATCTTATCAACTGGCCCCTGTGACCTGCCTCACGTGGTCTGCTGCCGGATGGAAAAGAAGCATCTGTTCCCCGTCTACCCTAACGTAGCAGCAGCAGCGAAAACAGCTTTCATCGCACTAATCACTTTTCTGCGCTCTTTGCCGCAGGTTGACTTGCATCAGAGCTAAGTACCAGGCTGTGCTTCCGGTCATCTGCGTTACCACACGTGGGCAAGTGACTGACTGCCAGTATTTCAGCGGAGAGCGATAGCACGTCATTACAGCATATCGACTGGCTCCTGTGACCTGCCCCACCTGATCTGCTACCAGCAAGAAAAGGAGCATCTGTTCCCCGTCTACCCTCACTTAGCAGCAGCGGCGAAAACAACTTTCATCGCACTATTCACTTTTCTGCGCTCATTGCTGCAGGTTTACTTGCATCAGAGCTACATACCAGGCTGTGCTTCCTGTCATCTGCGTTTCCACAACTGGGCAACTGATTGACTGCCGGGATTCCAGCGGACAGCGATACCTTGTCATTACAGCATATCGACTGGCCCCTGTGAACTACCCCACGTGATCTGCTGCCAGCAAGAAAAGGAGCAACTGTTCCCCGTCTACCCTCACTTAGCAGCAGCGGCGAAAACTGCTTCCATTGCACAAATCACTTTGCTGCGCTCTTTGCTGCAGGTTTACTTGCATCAGAGCTACGTACCAGGCTATGCTTCAGGTCATCTGCGTTACCACACGAAGGCAAATGACTGACTGCCGGGATCCCAGCGGAGAGCGATGCCACGTCATTACAGTATATCAACTGGCCCCTGTGACCTGCCCCACGTGGTCTGTCGCCAGCTAGAAAAAGAGCATCTGTTCCCCGTCTACCCTCACATAGCAGCAGCAGCGCAAACAGCTTTCGTCGTACTAATCACTTTTCTGCCTTCTTTGCTGGAGGTTTACTTGCATCGGAGCTACGTACCAGACTGCGTTTCCGGTCATCTGCGTTACTACACGTGGGCAACTGATTTACTGCCGGGATTCCAGCGGAGAGCGATACCACGTCATTACAGCATATCAACTGGCCCCTGTGACCTGCACCACGTGGTCTACTGCCGGCTAGAAAAGGAGCATCTGTTCCCCGTCAACTATCACTTAGCAGCAGCGAGAACAGCTTTCATCGCACTAATCACTTTGCTGCGCTGTTCACAGCAGGTTTACTTGCATCAGAGCTACGTACGAGGCTGCGATTCTGGTCATCTGCGTTTCCACACGTGGGCAAATGATTGACTGCCGGGATTCAGGCGGAGAGCGATACCACCTCATTACAGAATATCAACTGTCCCCTGTGACCTGCCCCACGTGGTATGCCGCCAGCTAGAAAAAGAGCATCTGTTCCCCGTCTACCCTCAATTAGCAGCAGCAGCGCAAACAGCTTTCATCGCACAAATCACTTTTCTGCGCTCTTTGCTGCAGGTTTACTTGCATCAGAGCTAAGTACAAGGCTGTGTTTCCGGTCATCTGCGTTACTAAACGTGGGCAACTGATTGACTGTCTGGATTCCAGCGGAGAGCGATACCACGTCATTACAGCATATCAACTGGCCCCTCTGACCTGCACCACGTGGTCTACTGCCGGCTAGAAAAGGAGCATCTGTTCCCCGTCAACTATCACTTAGCAGCAGCAGCGAGAACAGCTTTCATCGCACTAATCACTTTGCTGCGCTGTTCACAGCAGGTTTACTTGCATCAGAGCTACGTACGAGGCTGCGATTCTGGTCATCTGCGTTTCCACACGTGGGCAAATGATTGACTGCCGGGATTCAGGCGGAGAGCGATACCACTTCATTACAGCATATCAACTGGCCCCTGTGACCTGCCCCACATGGCTTGCTGCCAGCTAGAATAGGAGCATCTGTTCCCCGTCTGCCCTCACTTCGCAGCAGCGGCGAAAACAGCTTTCATCGCACTAATCACTTTGCAGCGCTCTTTGCCGCAGGTTGACTTGCATCAGAGCTACGTACCAGACTCTGGTAACACTTGTTGCGGGGCTAGTTGGTGCATAGTTCTATGTACAAATGTTAGCGCAAAAATATAAGAGACAATCACAAGATCACTTAGCAGCAGCGGCAAAAACAGCTTTCATCGCAATAATCACTTTGCTGCGCTCTTCGCAGAGGTTTACTTGCATCAGAGCTACGTACCAGGCTGTGCTTCCTGTCATCTGTGTAACAAGTGGGCAACTTATTGACTGGCGGGGTTCCAGCGTAGAGCGATACCACGTCATTACAGCATTTCACCTGGCCCCTCTGACCTGCACCACATCGTCTGCCGGCTAGAAAAGGAGCATCTGTTCCCCGTCAATTCTCACTTAGCAGCAGCAGCGAGAACAGCTTTCATCGCACTAATAACTTTGCAGCGCTGTTCGTCGCAGGTTTACTTGCATCAGAGCTACGTACCAGGCTGCGCTTCCGGTCATCTGCGTTTCCACACGTGGGCAACTGATTGACTGCCAGGATTCACGTGGAGAGCGATACCACGTCATCACAGCATTTCACCTGGCCCCTCTGACCTGCACCCAGTGGTCTACTGCCGCCTAGAAAAGGAGCATCTGTTCCCCATCTACTCTCACTTAGCAGCAGCGGCGAAAAAAGCTGCCATCGCACAAATCACTTTTCTGCGCTCTTTGCTGCAGGTTTACTTGCATCAGAGCTACGTACAAGGCTGTGTTTCCGGTCATCTGCGTTACTACACGATGACAACTGATTGACTGCCGGGATTCCAGTGAGAGCGATACCACGTCATTATGGCATATCAACTGGCCCCTGTGACCTGCCCCACGTGGTCTGCTGCCACCTAGAAAAGGAGCATCTGTTCCTCGTCTACCCTCACCTAGCAGCAACGGCGAAACCAACTTTTATCGCACTAATTACTTTGCTGCGCTCTTTGCCGCAGGTTTACTTGCATCAGGGCTACGTACCAGGCTGTGCTTCCGGTCATATGCGTTACCACACGTTGGCAACTGAATGACTGCCGGTATTCCGTCAGAGATCGTACCACGTCATTACGTCTTATCAACTGGCCCCTGTGACCTGCCTCACGTGGTCTGCTGCCGGATGGAAAAGAAGCACCTGTTCCCCGTCTACCGTAACGTAGCAGCAGCAGCGAAAACAGCTTTCATCGCACTAATCACTTTTCTGCGCTCTTTGCCGCAGGTTGACCTGCATCAGAGCTACGTACCAGGCTGTGCTTCCGGTCATCTGCGTTACCACACGTGGGCAACTGATTGACTGCCGGGACTCCAGCGGAGAGCGATACCACGTCATTACAGCATTTCACCTGGCCCCTCTGACCTGTACCACGTGGTATAATCCCGGCTAGAAAAGGAGCATCTGTTCCCCGTCTACTATCACTTAGCAGCAGAGGCGAGAACACCTTTCATCGCACTAATCACTTTGCTGCGTTCTTTGCCGCAGGTTTAATTGCATCAGGGCTACGTACCTGGCTGTGCTTCCTGTCATCTGCGTTAACACGTGGGCAACTGATTGACTGCTGGGATTCCGGCGGAGAGCGATACCACCTCATTACAGAATATCAACTGGCCCCTGTGACCTGCCCCACGTGGTATGCCGCCAGCAAGAAAAGGAGCAACCGTTCCCCGTCTACCCTCAATTAGCAGGAGTGGCGAAAACAACCTTCATCGCACTAATCACTTTTCTGCGCTCTTTGCTGCAGGTTTACTTGCATCAGAGCTACATACCAGGCTGTGCTTCCTGTCATCTGCGTTTCCACAACTGGGCAACTGATTGACTGCCGGGATTCCAGCGGACAGCGATACCACGTCATTACAGCATTTCACCTGGCCCCTCTGACCTGTACCACGTGGTCTAATCCCGGCAAGAAAAGGAGCAACTGTTCCCCGTCTACCCTCACTTAGCAGCAGCGGCGAAAACTGCTTCCATCGCACAAATCACTTTGCTGCGCTCTTTGCTGCAGGTTTACTTGCATCAGAGCTACGTACCAGGCTATGCTTCAGGTCATCTGCGTTACCACACGAAGGCAAATGACTGACTGCCGGGATCCCAGCGGAGAGCGATGCCACGTCATTACAGTATATCAACTGGCCCCTGTGACCTGCCCCACGTGGTCTGTCGCCAGCTAGAAAAAGAGCATCTGTTCCCCGTCTCCCCTGTACTTAGCAGCAGCTTCGAAAACAGCTTTCATCGCACTAATCACTTTGCTGCGTTTTTGCCGCAGGTTTATTGCATCAGAGCTACGTACCAGGCTGTGCTTCCTGTCATCTGCGTTGCCACACGTGGGCAACTGACTGACTGCCAGAATTTCAGCGGAGAGCGATAGCACGTCATTACAACATATCGACTGGCCCCGGTCACCTGCCCCACCTGACATGCTACCATCAAGAAAAGAAGCATCTGTTCCCCCTCTACCCTCACTCTGCAGCAGCGGCGAAAACAACTTTCATCGCACTAATCACTTTTCTGCGCTCTTTGCTGCAGGTTTACTTGCATCAGAGCTACATACCAGGCTGTGCTTCCTGTCATCTGCGTTACCACAACTGGGCAACTGTTTGACTGCCGGGATTCCAGCGGACAGCAATACCTTGTCATTACAGCATATCGACTGGCCCCTGTGAACTACCCCACGTGATCTGCTGCCAGCAAGAAAAGGAGCATCTTTTCCCCGTCTACCCTCACTTAGCAGCAGTGGCGAAAACTGGTTCCATCGCACAAATCACTTTGCTGCGCTCTTTGCTGCAGCTTTACTTGCATCAGAGCTACATACCAGGCTGTGCTTCCTGTCATTTGCGTTACCACATGTGGGCAACTGACTGACTGCCAGTATTTCAGCGGAGAGCGATAGCACGTCATTACAGCATATCGACTGGCCCCTGTGACCTGCCCCACCTGATCTGCTACCAGCAAGAAAAGGAGCATCTGTTCCCCGTCTACCCTCACGTAGCAGCAGCGGCGAAAACAACTTTCATCGCACTAATCACTTTTCTGCGCTCTTTGCCGCAGGTTGAATTGCATCAGAGCTACGTACCAGGCTGTGCTTCGGGTCATCTACGTTACCACACTTGGGAAAGTGATTGACCGCCGGGATTCCAGCGGAGAGCGATACCACGTCATTACAGCATATCAACTGGCCCCTGTGACTGCCCCACATGGCCTGCTGCCAGCTAGAAACGCAGCATCTGTTCCCCGTCTGCCCTCACTTGGCAGCAGCGGCGAAAACAGCTTTCATCACACTAATCCCATTGCAGCGCTCTTTGCCGCAGGTTGACTTGCATCATAGCTACGTACCAGACTCTGGTAACACTTGTTGTGGGGCTAGTTGGTGCATAGTTCTATGTACAAATGTTAGCGCAAAATTATAAGAGACAATCACAAGATCACTTAGCAGCAGCGGCGGAAACAGCTTTCATCGCAATAATCACTTTGCTGCGCTTTTCGCCGAGGTTTGCTCGCATCAGAGCTACGTACCAGGCTGTACTTCCTGTCATCTGTCTTACAAGTGGGCAACTGATTGACAGGCGGGGTTCCAGCGGAGAGCGATACCACGTCATTACAGCATATCGACTGGCCCCTGTGGCCTGCCCCACGTGATCTGCTGCCAGCAAGAAAAGGAGCATCTGTTCCCCGTCTACCCTCACTTAGCAGCAGCGGCGAAAACAACTTTCATCGCACTAATCACTTTGCTGTGCCCTTTGCCGCCGGTTTACTTGCATCAGAGCTACGTACCAGGCTGAGCTTCCGGTCATCTACGTAAGCACACGTTGACAACTGATTGACTGCCGGGATTCCAGCGGAGAGCGATACCACGTCATTATAGCATATCAACTTGCCCCTGTGACCTGCCCCACGTGGTCTGCTGCCACCTAGAAAAGGAGCATCTGTTCCTCGTCTACCCTCAATTAGCAAGAGCGCCGAAAACAACTTTCATCGCACTAATCACTTTTCTGCGCTCTTTGCCGCAGGTTGACTTGCATCAGAGCTACGTACCAGGCTGTGCTTCCGGTCATCTGCGTTACCACACGTGGGCAACTGATTGACTGCCGGGACTCCAGCGTAGAGCGATACCACGTCATTACAGCATAGCAACTGGCTCCTGTGACCTGCGCCACGTGGTCTGTCGCCAGCTAGAAAAAGAGCATCTGTTCCCCGTCAACCCTCACATAGCAGCAGCAGCGCAAACAGCTTTCGTCGTACTAATCACTTTGCTGCGCTCTTTGCCGCAGGTTTACCTGCATCAGAGCTACATACCAGGCTGCGCTTCCTGTCATCTGCGTTACCACAACTGGGCTACTGATTGACTGCCGAGATTCCAGCGGACAGCGATACCTTGTCATTACAGCATATCGACTGGCCCCTGTGAACTACCCCACGTGATCTGCTGCCAGAAAGAAAAGGAGCATCTGTTCCCCGTCTACCCTCACTTAGCAGCAGCGGCGAAAACTGCTTCCATCGCACAAATCACTTTGCTGCGCACTTTGCCGCAGGTTTACTTGCATCAGAGCTACGTACCAGGCTGAGCTTCCGGTCATATGCGTTACCAAACGTTGGCAACTGACTGACTGCCGGTATTCCGTCAGAGATCGATACCACGTCATTACATCTTATCAACTGGCCCCTGTGACCTGCCTCACGTGGTCTGCTGCCGGATGGAAAAGAAGCATCTGTTCCCCGTCTACCCTAACGTAGCAGCAGCAGCGAAAACAGCTTTCATCGCACTAATCACTTTTCTGCGCTCTTTGCCGCAAGTTGACTTGCATCAGAGCTACGTACCAGGCTGTGCTTCCGGTCATCTGCGTTACCACACGTGGGCAACTGACTGCCGGGACTCCAGCGGAGAGCGATACCACGTCATTACAGCATTTCACCTGGCCCCTCTGACGTGTACCACGTGGTCTAATCCCGGCTAGAAAAGGAGCATCTGTTGTCCGTCTACTATCACTTAGCAGCAGAGGCGAGAACACCTTTCATGGCACTAATCACTTTGCTGCGTTCTTTGCCGCAGGTTTAATTGCATCAGGGCTACGTACCAGGCTGTGCTTCCTGTCATCTGCGTTAACACGTGGGCAACTGATTGACTGCTGGGATTCCGGCGGAGAGCGATACCACCTCATTACAGAATATCAACTGGCCCCTGTGACCTGCCCCACGTGGTATGCCGCCAGCTAGAAAAAGAGCATCTGTTCCCCGTCTACCCTCACTTAGCAGCAGCGGCGAAAACAACTTTCATCGCACTAATCACTTTGCTGTGCCCTTTGCCGCCGGTTTACTTGCATCAGAGCTACGTTCCAGGCTATGCTTCAGGTCATCTGCGTTACCACACGAAGGCAAATGACTGACTGCCGGGATCCCAGCGGAGAGCGATGCCACGTCATTACAGTATATCAACTGGCCCCTGTGACCTGCCCCACGTGGTCTGTCGCCAGCTAGAAAAAGAGCATCTGTTCCCCGTCAACCCTCACATAGCAGCAGCAGCGCAAACAGCTTTCGTCGTACTAATCACTTTGCTGCGCTCTTTGCCGCAGGTTTACCTGCATCAGAGCTACATACCAGGCTGCGCTTCCTGTCATCTGCGTTACCACAACTGGGCTACTGATTGACTGCCGAGATTCCAGCGGACAGCGATACCTTGTCATTACAGCATATCGACTGGCCCCTGTGAACTACCCCACGTGATCTGCTGCCAGAAAGAAAAGGAGCATCTGTTCCCCGTCTACCCTCACTTAGCAGCAGCGGCGAAAACTGCTTCCATCGCACAAATCACTTTGCCGCGCTCTTTGCTGCAGGTTTACTTGCATCAGAGCTACATACCAGGCTGTGCTTCCTGTCATCTGCGTTACCACAACTGGGCTACTGATTGACTGCCGGGATTCCAGCGGACAGCGATACCTTGTCATTACAGCATATCGACTGGCCCCTGTGAACTACCCCACGTGATCTGCTGCCAGAAAGAAAAGGAGCATCTGTTCCCCGTCTACCCTCACTTAGCAGCAGCGGCGAAAACTGCTTCCATCGCACAAATCACTTTGCCGCGCTCTTTGCTGCAGGTTTACTTGCATCAGAGCTACATACCAGGCTGTGCTTCCTGTCATCTGCGTTACCACAACTGGGCTACTGATTGACTGCCGGGATTCCAGCGGACAGCGATACCTTGTCATTACAGCATATCGACTGGCCCCTGTGAACTACCCCACGTGATCTGCTGCCAGAAAGAAAAGGAGCATCTGTTCCCCGTCTACCGTCACTTAGCAGCAGCGGCGAAAACTGCTTCCATCGCACAAATCACTTTGCCGCGCTCTTTGCTGCAGGTTTACTTGCATCAGAGCTACATACAAGGGTGTGCTTCCTGTCATCTGCGTTCCTACAGCTGGGCAACTGATTGACTGCCGGGATTCAGGCGGAGAGCGATACCACGTCATCACAGCATTTCACCTGGCCCCTCGGACCTGCACCACATGGTCTGCCGGCTAGAAAAGGAGCATCTGTTCCCCGTCAACTCTCACTTAGCAGCAGCAGCGAGGACAGCATTCATCGCACTAATCACTTCGCAGCGCTCTTTGCCGCAGGTTTACTTGCATCAGAGCTACGTACCAGGTTCAGCTTCCGGTCATCTGCGTTAACACGTGGGCAACAGATTGACTGCCGGGATTCCGGCGGAGAGCGATACCACCTCATTACAGAATATCAACTGGCCCCTGTGACCTGCCCCACGTGGTATGCCACCAGCTAGAAAAAGAGCATCTCTTCCCCGTCTACCCTCAATTAGCAGCAGCAGCGCAAACAGCTTTCATCGTACTAATCACTTTGCTGCGCTCTTTGCCGCAGGTTTACTTGCATCAGAGCTGCGTACAAGGCTTTGCTTCCAGTCATCTGCGTTACCACACGTGGACAACTGACTGACTGCCAGTATTTCAGCGGAGAGCGATAGCACGTCATTAGAGCATATCAACTGGCCCCTGTGACCTGCCCCACATGGTCTGCCGCCAGCTAGAAAAAGAGCATCAGTTCCCCGTCTGCCCTCAATTAGCAGCAGCAGCGCAAACAACTTTCATCGTACTAATCACTTTGCTGCGCTCTTTGCCGCAGGTTTACTTGCATCAGAGCTACGTACCAGGCTATGCTTCCGGTCATCTGCGTTACCACAAGAAGGCAAATGACTGACTGCCGGGATCCCAGCGGAGAGCGATGCCACGTCATTACAGTATATCAACTGGCCCCTGTGACCTGCCCCACGTGGTCTGTCGCCAGCTAGAAAAAGAGCATCTGTTCGGCGTCTACCCTTACTTAGCAGGAGCGGCGAAAACAACTTTCATCGCACTAATCACTTTGCTGCGCTGTTCGCCGCAGGTTTACTTACATCAGACCTACGTACCAGGCTGCGCTTCCGGTCATCTGCGTTTCCACACGTGGGCAACTGATTGAATGCCGGGATTCAGGCGAAGAGCGATACCACGTCATCACAGCATTTCACCTGGCCCCTCTAACCTGCACCCCGTGGTCTGCTGCCAGCTAGAAAAGGAGCATCTGTTCCCCGTCTACCCTCACTTAGCAGCAGCGGCGAAAACAGCTGTCATCGCACAAATAACTTTTCTGCGCTGTTCGCCGCAGGTTTACTTGCATCAGAGCTACGTACAAGGCTGTCTTTCCGGTCATCTGCGTGTTACCACACGTAGGCAACTGACTGACTGCCGGGATTCCGGCGGAGAGCGATACCACGTCATTACAGCATATCAACTGGCCCCTGTGACCTGCCCCACGTGGTCTGTCGCCAGCTAGAAAAAGAGCATCTGTTCCCCGTCTACCCTCACTTAGCAGCAGCAGCGCAAACAGCTTTCATCGTTCTAATCACTTTGCTGCGCTCTTTGACGCAGGTTTACCTGAATTTCTTGCGCAAATTACTATCATCGGCAGCGGGAGCACTTGCCAGATGCCGACATTATCTCCCGGAAAAAATAAAGGTTCACATTTACCACGCATTATTCACGTCATATTTAAACTATTGCTCGCTTGTTTGGGGAACAACAACGATTAGTAACATTAACGCAATTTTTCTTCTACAGAAAAAACTCTTCGTAATATTGCTAATGTATCGTACTACCATCCGACAGAAGAATTGTTTGTGAGGTATAAAATAATAAAAGCAAAACATTATCTAGAATTTCGTTTACTGCACACTTTCTTTTACGCAAATAATGCCCTTCAAACGTTTTTAAAGAACACCGCAAGTTTACGTAAACAAAAAAGCGATGGTCGTGCACGCAGTTGTGACAGATGGTTTGTACCACACCGCCGTACCGATTATCTCTGTCAGTCCCTACAGTACCTACTTCCATTTCTTCTGAACGATTATGAAAAGAAGGATGTATATTTCGAGACCTACAGTAAAAAACAACTGCGACAGTATTTTGTAACCCACTAAACAACCTGTCTACAATAATCATGCTAACTTTTTATTGTAAGTCAATTCCGCTATGTTTTCTGATGTTCAGGAAGAATTGAGGCCGAACGCCGATCACCTGAAATTCTCATTAACAACGTTTGTTTTGTTAATAATTGTACTGTATAGTTGTTCGAATGATTGTTTGAAGATATGTACTTACAATGTAATTTAGTTTGTAACCATTGCTGCCTTGTATGGGCCCCCAGGCACCTTTCAAGCTGTAGTAGAACAGCTTTTACGCCTGGGGGCCTTCAACCTCGAGTTGAAATAAATGCATTGAATTGAATGTACCAGGTTATGCTTCCGGTCATCTGCGTTACAACACTTGGACAACTGACTGACTGCCGGTATTTCAGCGGAGAGCGATACCATGTCATTTCAGCATATAGACTGGCCCCTGTGACGTGCCCCACCTGATCTGCTGCCAGCAAGAAAAGAAGCATCTGTTCCCCGTCTACCCTCACTTAGCAGCAGCGGCGAAAACAACTTTCATCGCACTACTCACTTTGCTGCGCTCTTTGCCGCAGGTTTACTTGCATCAGAGCTACGTACAAGGCTGAGCTTCCGGTCATCTGCGTTACCACACTTGGACAACTGACTGACTGCCGGGATTCCAGCGGACAGCGATACCATGTCATTTCAGCATATCGACTGGCCCCTGTGACGTGCCCCACCTGATCTGCTGCCAGCAAGAAAAGAAGCATCTGTTCCCCGTCTACCCTCACTTAGCAGCAGCGGCGAAAACAACTTTCATCGCACTACTCACTTTGCTGCGCTCTTTGCCGCAGGTTTACTTGCATCAGAGCTACGTACAAGGCTGAGCTTCCGGTCATCTGCGTTACCACACTTGGACAACTGACTGACTGCCGGGATTCCAGCGGACAGCGATACCATGTCATTTCAGCATATCGACTGGCCCCTGTGACGTGCCCCACCTGATCTGCTGCCAGCAAGAAAAGAAGCATCTGTTCCCCGTCTACCCTCACTTAGCAGCAGCGGCGAAAACAACTTTCATCGCACTACTCACTTTGCTGCGCTCTTTGCCGCAGGTTTACTTGCATCAGAGCTACGTACAAGGCTGAGCTTCCGGTCATCTGCGTTACCACACTTGGACAACTGACTGACTGCCGGGATTCCAGCGGACAGCGATACCATGTCATTTCAGCATATCGACTGGCCCCTGTGACGTGCCCCACCTGATCTGCTGCCAGCAAGAAAAGAAGCATCTGTTCCCCGTCTACCCTCACTTAGCAGCAGCGGCGAAAACAACTTTCATCGCACTACTCACTTTGCTGCGCTCTTTGCCGCAGGTTTACTTGCATCAGAGCTACGTACAAGGCTGAGCTTCCGGTCATCTGCGTTACCACACTTGGACAACTGACTGACTGCCGGG
The DNA here is from genome assembly GCF_052857255.1 of Amblyomma americanum. NCBI lineage: Eukaryota > Metazoa > Arthropoda > Arachnida > Ixodida > Ixodidae > Amblyomma > Amblyomma americanum. The sequence continues at coordinate 314,533 of NW_027526512.1, read as the reverse complement.
ATTCCAGCGGACAGCGATACCATGTCATTTCAGCATATCGACTGGCCCCTGTGACGTGCCCCACCTGATCTGCTGCCAGCAAGAAAAGAAGCATCTGTTCCCCGTCTACCCTCACTTAGCAGCAGCGGCGAAAACAACTTTCATCGCACTACTCACTTTTCTGCGCTCTTTGCCGCAGGTTTACTTGCATCAGAGCTACGTACCAGGCTGAGCTTCCGGTCATATGCGTTACCAAACGTTGGCAACTGACTGACTGCCGGTATTCCGTCAGAGATCGATACCACGTCATTACATCTTATCAACTGGCCCCTGTGACCTGCCTCACGTGGTCTGCTGCCGGATGGAAAAGAAGCATCTGTTCCCCGTCTACCCTAACGTAGCAGCAGCAGCGAAAACAGCTTTCATCGCACTAATCACTTTTCTGCGCTCTTTGCCGCAGGTTGACTTGCATCAGAGCTAAGTACCAGGCTGTGCTTCCGGTCATCTGCGTTACCACACGTGGGCAAGTGACTGACTGCCAGTATTTCAGCGGAGAGCGATAGCACGTCATTACAGCATATCGACTGGCTCCTGTGACCTGCCCCACCTGATCTGCTACCAGCAAGAAAAGGAGCATCTGTTCCCCGTCTACCCTCACTTAGCAGCAGCGGCGAAAACAACTTTCATCGCACTATTCACTTTTCTGCGCTCTTTGCTGCAGGTTTACTTGCATCAGAGCTACATACCAGGCTGTGCTTCCTGTCATCTGCGTTTCCACAACTGGGCAACTGATTGACTGCCGGGATTCCAGCGGACAGCGATACCTTGTCATTACAGCATATCGACTGGCCCCTGTGAACTACCCCACGTGATCTGCTGCCAGCAAGAAAAGGAGCAACTGTTCCCCGTCTACCCTCACTTAGCAGCAGCGGCGAAAACTGCTTCCATTGCACAAATCACTTTGCTGCGCTCTTTGCTGCAGGTTTACTTGCATCAGAGCTACGTACCAGGCTATGCTTCAGGTCATCTGCGTTACCACACGAAGGCAAATGACTGACTGCCGGGATCCCAGCGGAGAGCGATGCCACGTCATTACAGTATATCAACTGGCCCCTGTGACCTGCCCCACGTGGTCTGTCGCCAGCTAGAAAAAGAGCATCTGTTCCCCGTCTACCCTCACATAGCAGCAGCAGCGCAAACAGCTTTCGTCGTACTAATCACTTTTCTGCCTTCTTTGCTGGAGGTTTACTTGCATCGGAGCTACGTACCAGACTGCGTTTCCGGTCATCTGCGTTACTACACGTGGGCAACTGATTTACTGCCGGGATTCCAGCGGAGAGCGATACCACGTCATTACAGCATATCAACTGGCCCCTGTGACCTGCACCACGTGGTCTACTGCCGGCTAGAAAAGGAGCATCTGTTCCCCGTCAACTATCACTTAGCAGCAGCAGCGAGAACAGCTTTCATCGCACTAATCACTTTGCTGCGCTGTTCACAGCAGGTTTACTTGCATCAGAGCTACGTACGAGGCTGCGATTCTGGTCATCTGCGTTTCCACACGTGGGCAAATGATTGACTGCCGGGATTCAGGCGGAGAGCGATACCACCTCATTACAGAATATCAACTGTCCCCTGTGACCTGCCCCACGTGGTATGCCGCCAGCTAGAAAAAGAGCATCTGTTCCCCGTCTACCCTCAATTAGCAGCAGCAGCGCAAACAGCTTTCATCGCACAAATCACTTTTCTGCGCTCTTTGCTGCAGGTTTACTTGCATCAGAGCTAAGTACAAGGCTGTGTTTCCGGTCATCTGCGTTACTAAACGTGGGCAACTGATTGACTGTCTGGATTCCAGCGGAGAGCGATACCACGTCATTACAGCATATCAACTGGCCCCTCTGACCTGCACCACGTGGTCTACTGCCGGCTAGAAAAGGAGCATCTGTTCCCCGTCAACTATCACTTAGCAGCAGCAGCGAGAACAGCTTTCATCGCACTAATCACTTTGCTGCGCTGTTCACAGCAGGTTTACTTGCATCAGAGCTACGTACGAGGCTGCGATTCTGGTCATCTGCGTTTCCACACGTGGGCAAATGATTGACTGCCGGGATTCAGGCGGAGAGCGATACCACTTCATTACAGCATATCAACTGGCCCCTGTGACCTGCCCCACATGGCTTGCTGCCAGCTAGAATAGGAGCATCTGTTCCCCGTCTGCCCTCACTTCGCAGCAGCGGCGAAAACAGCTTTCATCGCACTAATCACTTTGCAGCGCTCTTTGCCGCAGGTTGACTTGCATCAGAGCTACGTACCAGACTCTGGTAACACTTGTTGCGGGGCTAGTTGGTGCATAGTTCTATGTACAAATGTTAGCGCAAAAATATAAGAGACAATCACAAGATCACTTAGCAGCAGCGGCAAAAACAGCTTTCATCGCAATAATCACTTTGCTGCGCTCTTCGCAGAGGTTTACTTGCATCCGAGCTACGTACCAGGCTGTGCTTCCTGTCATCTGTGTAACAAGTGGGCAACTTATTGACTGGCGGGGTTCCAGCGTAGAGCGATACCACGTCATTACAGCATTTCACCTGGCCCCTCTGACCTGCACCACATCGTCTGCCGGCTAGAAAAGGAGCATCTGTTCCCCGTCAATTCTCACTTAGCAGCAGCAGCGAGAACAGCTTTCATCGCACTAATAACTTTGCAGCGCTGTTCGTCGCAGGTTTACTTGCATCAGAGCTACGTACCAGGCTGCGCTTCCGGTCATCTGCGTTTCCACACGTGGGCAACTGATTGACTGCCAGGATTCACGTGGAGAGCGATACCACGTCATCACAGCATTTCACCTGGCCCCTCTGACCTGCACCCAGTGGTCTACTGCCGCCTAGAAAAGGAGCATCTGTTCCCCATCTACTCTCACTTAGCAGCAGCGGCGAAAAAAGCTGCCATCGCACAAATCACTTTTCTGCGCTCTTTGCTGCAGGTTTACTTGCATCAGAGCTACGTACAAGGCTGTGTTTCCGGTCATCTGCGTTACTACACGATGACAACTGATTGACTGCCGGGATTCCAGTGAGAGCGATACCACGTCATTATGGCATATCAACTGGCCCCTGTGACCTGCCCCACGTGGTCTGCTGCCACCTAGAAAAGGAGCATCTGTTCCTCGTCTACCCCCACCTAGCAGCAACGGCGAAACCAACTTTTATCGCACTAATTACTTTGCTGCGCTCTTTGCCGCAGGTTTACTTGCATCAGGGCTACGTACCAGGCTGTGCTTCCGGTCATATGCGTTACCACACGTTGGCAACTGAATGACTGCCGGTATTCCGTCAGAGATCGTACCACGTCATTACGTCTTATCAACTGGCCCCTGTGACCTGCCTCACGTGGTCTGCTGCCGGATGGAAAAGAAGCACCTGTTCCCCGTCTACCGTAACGTAGCAGCAGCAGCGAAAACAGCTTTCATCGCACTAATCACTTTTCTGCGCTCTTTGCCGCAGGTTGACCTCCATCAGAGCTACGTACCAGGCTGTGCTTCCGGTCATCTGCGTTACCACACGTGGGCAACTGATTGACTGCCGGGACTCCAGCGGAGAGCGATACCACGTCATTACAGCATTTCACCTGGCCCCTCTGACCTGTACCACGTGGTATAATCCCGGCTAGAAAAGGAGCATCTGTTCCCCGTCTACTATCACTTAGCAGCAGAGGCGAGAACACCTTTCATCGCACTAATCACTTTGCTGCGTTCTTTGCCGCAGGTTTAATTGCATCAGGGCTACGTACCTGGCTGTGCTTCCTGTCATCTGCGTTAACACGTGGGCAACTGATTGACTGCTGGGATTCCGGCGGAGAGCGATACCACCTCATTACAGAATATCAACTGGCCCCTGTGACCTGCCCCACGTGGTATGCCGCCAGCAAGAAAAGGAGCAACCGTTCCCCGTCTACCCTCAATTAGCAGGAGTGGCGAAAACAACCTTCATCGCACTAATCACTTTTCTGCGCTCTTTGCTGCAGGTTTACTTGCATCAGAGCTACATACCAGGCTGTGCTTCCTGTCATCTGCGTTTCCACAACTGGGCAACTGATTGACTGCCGGGATTCCAGCGGACAGCGATACCACGTCATTACAGCATTTCACCTGGCCCCTCTGACCTGTACCACGTGGTCTAATCCCGGCAAGAAAAGGAGCAACTGTTCCCCGTCTACCCTCACTTAGCAGCAGCGGCGAAAACTGCTTCCATCGCACAAATCACTTTGCTGCGCTCTTTGCTGCAGGTTTACTTGCATCAGAGCTACGTACCAGGCTATGCTTCAGGTCATCTGCGTTACCACACGAAGGCAAATGACTGACTGCCGGGATCCCAGCGGAGAGCGATGCCACGTCATTACAGTATATCAACTGGCCCCTGTGACCTGCCCCACGTGGTCTGTCGCCAGCTAGAAAAAGAGCATCTGTTCCCCGTCTCCCCTGTACTTAGCAGCAGCTTCGAAAACAGCTTTCATCGCACTAATCACTTTGCTGCGTTTTTGCCGCAGGTTTATTGCATCAGAGCTACGTACCAGGCTGTGCTTCCTGTCATCTGCGTTGCCACACGTGGGCAACTGACTGACTGCCAGAATTTCAGCGGAGAGCGATAGCACGTCATTACAACATATCGACTGGCCCCGGTCACCTGCCCCACCTGACATGCTACCATCAAGAAAAGAAGCATCTGTTCCCCCTCTACCCTCACTCTGCAGCAGCGGCGAAAACAACTTTCATCGCACTAATCACTTTTCTGCGCTCTTTGCTGCAGGTTTACTTGCATCAGAGCTACATACCAGGCTGTGCTTCCTGTCATCTGCGTTACCACAACTGGGCAACTGTTTGACTGCCGGGATTCCAGCGGACAGCAATACCTTGTCATTACAGCATATCGACTGGCCCCTGTGAACTACCCCACGTGATCTGCTGCCAGCAAGAAAAGGAGCATCTTTTCCCCGTCTACCCTCACTTAGCAGCAGTGGCGAAAACTGGTTCCATCGCACAAATCACTTTGCTGCTCTCTTTGCTGCAGCTTTACTTGCATCAGAGCTACATACCAGGCTGTGCTTCCTGTCATCTGCGTTACCACAGCTGGGCAACCGATTGACTGCAGGGATTCCAGCGGAGAGCGATACCACGTCATTATAGCATATCAACTGGCCCCTGTGACTGCCCCACATGGCCTGCTGCCAGCTAGAAACGCAGCATCTGTTCCCCGTCTGCCCTCACTTGGCAGCAGCGGCGAAAACAGCTTTCATCACACTAATCCCATTGCAGCGCTCTTTGCCGCAGGTTGACTTGCATCATAGCTACGTACCAGACTCTGGTAACATTTTTTGTGGGGCTAGTTGGTGCATAGTTCTATGTACAAATGTTAGCGCAAAATTATAAGAGACAATCACAAGATCACTTAGCAGCAGCGGCGGAAACAGCTTTCATCGCAATAATCACTTTGCTGCGCTTTTCGCCGAGGTTTGCTCGCATCAGAGCTACGTACCAGGCTGTACTTCCTGTCATCTGTCTTACAAGTGGGCAACTGATTGACAGGCGGGGTTCCAGCGGAGAGCGATACCACGTCATTACAGCATATCGACTGGCCCCTGTGGCCTGCCCCACGTGATCTGCTGCCAGCAAGAAAAGGAGCATCTGTTCCCCGTCTACCCTCACTTAGCAGCAGCGGCGAAAACAACTTTCATCGCACTAATCACTTTGCTTTGCCCTTTGCCGCCGGTTTACTTGCATCAGAGCTACGTACCAGGCTGAGCTTCCGGTCATCTACGTAAGCACACGTTGACAACTGATTGACTGCCGGGATTCCAGCGGAGAGCGATACCACGTCGTTATAGCATATCAACTTGCCCCTGTGACCTGCCCCACGTGGTCTGCTGCCACCTAGAAAAGGAGCATCTGTTCCTCGTCTACCCTCAATTAGCAAGAGCGCCGAAAACAACTTTCATCGCACTAATCACTTTTCTGCGCTCTTTGCCGCAGGTTGACTTGCATCAGAGCTACGTACCAGGCTGTGCTTCCGGTCATCTGCGTTACCACACGTGGGCAACTGATTGACTGCCGGGACTCCAGCGTAGAGCGATACCACGTCATTACAGCATAGCAACTGGCTCCTGTGACCTGCGCCACGTGGTCTAATGCCGCCTAGAAAAGGAGCATCTGTTCCTCGTCTACTATCACTTAGCAGCAGAGGCGAAAACACCTTTCATCGCACTAATCACTTTGCTGCGTTCTTTGCCGCAGGTTTAATTGCATCAGAGCTACGTACCAGGCTGTGCTTCCTGTCATCTGTGTTACAACAAATGGGCAACTGATTGACTGGCGAGGTTCCAGCGGAGAGCGAAACCACCTCATTACTGCATATCAACTGGCCCCTGTGACCTGCCCCACGTGGTCTGCCGCCAGCTAGAAAAAGAGCATCTGTTCCCCGTCTACTCTAACTTAGCAGCAGAGGCGAAAACACCTTTCATTGCACTAATCACTTTGCTGCGTTCTTTTCCGCAGGTTTAATTGCATCAGAGCTACGTACAAGGCTGTGCTTCCTATCTTCTGCGTTACCACACGTGTACAACTGACTGACTGCCGGTATTTCAGCGGAGAACGATACCACGTCATTACAGCATATCGACTGGCCCCTGTGACCTGCCCCACCTGATCTGCTGCCAGCAAGAAAAGGAGCATCTGTTCCCCGTCCACCCTCACCTAGCAGACACGGCGAAACCAACTTTTATCGCACTAATTACTTTGCTGCGCACTTTGCCGCAGGTTTACTTGCATCAGAGCTACGTACCAGGCTGAGCTTCCGGTCATATGCGTTACCAAACGTTGGCAACTGACTGACTGCCGGTATTCCGTCAGAGATCGATACCACGTCATTACATCTTATCAACTGGCCCCTGTGACCTGCCTCACGTGGTCTGCTGCCGGATAGAAAAGAAGCATCTGTTCCCCGTCTACCCTAACGTAGCAGCAGCAGCGAAAACAGCTTTCATCGCACTAATCACTTTTCTGCGCTCTTTGCCGCAAGTTGACTTGCATCAGAGCTACGTACCAGGCTGTGCTTCCGGTCATCTGCGTTACCACACGTGGGCAACTGACTGCCGGGACTCCAGCGGAGAGCGATACCACGTCATTACAGCATTTCACCTGGCCCCTCTGACCTGTACCACGTGGTCTAATCCCGGCTAGAAAAGGAGCATCTGTTGTCCGTCTACTATCACTTAGCAGCAGAGGCGAGAACACCTTTCATGGCACTAATCACTTTGCTGCGTTCTTTGCCGCAGGTTTAATTGCATCAGGGCTACGTACCAGGCTGTGCTTCCTGTCATCTGCGTTAACACGTGGGCAACTGATTGACTGCTGGGATTCCGGCGGAGAGCGATACCACCTCATTACAGAATATCAACTGGCCCCTGTGACCTGCCCCACGTGGTATGCCGCCAGCTAGAAAAAGAGCATCTGTTCCCCGTCTACCCTCACTTAGCAGCAGCGGCGAAAACAACTTTCATCGCACTAATCACTTTGCTGTGCCCTTTGCCGCCGGTTTACTTGCATCAGAGCTACGTTCCAGGCTATGCTTCAGGTCATCTGCGTTACCACACGAAGGCAAATGACTGACTGCCGGGATCCCAGCGGAGAGCGATGCCACGTCATTACAGTATATCAACTGGCCCCTGTGACCTGCCCCACGTGGTCTGTCGCCAGCTAGAAAAAGAGCATCTGTTCCCCGTCAACCCTCACATAGCAGCAGCAGCGCAAACAGCTTTCGTCGTACTAATCACTTTGCTGCGCTCTTTGCCGCAGGTTTACCTGCATCAGAGCTACATACCAGGCTGCGCTTCCTGTCATCTGCGTTACCACAACTGGGCTACTGATTGACTGCCGAGATTCCAGCGGACAGCGATACCTTGTCATTACAGCATATCGACTGGCCCCTGTGAACTACCCCACGTGATCTGCTGCCAGAAAGAAAAGGAGCATCTGTTCCCCGTCTACCCTCACTTAGCAGCAGCGGCGAAAACTGCTTCCATCGCACAAATCACTTTGCCGCGCTCTTTGCTGCAGGTTTACTTGCATCAGAGCTACATACCAGGCTGTGCTTCCTGTCATCTGCGTTACCACAACTGGGCTACTGATTGACTGCCGGGATTCCAGCGGACAGCGATACCTTGTCATTACAGCATATCGACTGGCCCCTGTGAACTACCCCACGTGATCTGCTGCCAGAAAGAAAAGGAGCATCTGTTCCCCGTCTACCCTCACTTAGCAGCAGCGGCGAAAACTGCTTCCATCGCACAAATCACTTTGCCGCGCTCTTTGCTGCAGGTTTACTTGCATCAGAGCTACATACCAGGCTGTGCTTCCTGTCATCTGCGTTACCACAACTGGGCTACTGATTGACTGCCGGGATTCCAGCGGACAGCGATACCTTGTCATTACAGCATATCGACTGGCCCCTGTGAACTACCCCACGTGATCTGCTGCCAGAAAGAAAAGGAGCATCTGTTCCCCGTCTACCGTCACTTAGCAGCAGCGGCGAAAACTGCTTCCATCGCACAAATCACTTTGCCGCGCTCTTTGCTGCAGGTTTACTTGCATCAGAGCTACATACAAGGGTGTGCTTCCTGTCATCTGCGTTCCTACAGCTGCGCAACTGATTGACTGCCGGGATTCAGGCGGAGAGCGATACCACGTCATCACAGCATTTCACCTGGCCCCTCGGACCTGCACCACATGGTCTGCCGGCTAGAAAAGGAGCATCTGTTCCCCGTCAACTCTCACTTAGCAGCAGCAGCGAGGACAGCATTCATCGCACTAATCACTTCGCAGCGCTCTTTGCCGCAGGTTTACTTGCATCAGAGCTACGTACCAGGTTCAGCTTCCGGTCATCTGCGTTAACACGTGGGCAACAGATTGACTGCCGGGATTCCGGCGGAGAGCGATACCACCTCATTACAGAATATCAACTGGCCCCTGTGACCTGCCCCACGTGGTATGCCACCAGCTATAAAAAGAGCATCTCTTCCCCGTCTACCCTCAATTAGCAGCAGCAGCGCAAACAGCTTTCATCGTACTAATCACTTTGCTGCGCTCTTTGCCGCAGGTTTACTTGCATCAGAGCTGCGTACAAGGCTTTGCTTCCAGTCATCTGCGTTACCACACGTGGACAACTGACTGACTGCCAGTATTTCAGCGGAGAGCGATAGCACGTCATTAGAGCATATCAACTGGCCCCTGTGACCTGCCCCACATGGTCTGCCGCCAGCTAGAAAAAGAGCATCAGTTCCCCGTCTGCCCTCAATTAGCAGCAGCAGCGCAAACAACTTTCATCGTACTAATCACTTTGCTGCGCTCTTTGCCGCAGGTTTACTTGCATCAGAGCTACGTACCAGGCTATGCTTCCGGTCATCTGCGTTACCACAAGAAGGCAAATGACTGACTGCCGGGATCCCAGCGGAGAGCGATGCCACGTCATTACAGTATATCAACTGGCCCCTGTGACCTGCCCCACGTGGTCTGTCGCCAGCTAGAAAAAGAGCATCTGTTCGGCGTCTACCCTTACTTAGCAGGAGCGGCGAAAACAACTTTCATCGCACTAATCACTTTGCTGCGCTGTTCGCCGCAGGTTTACTTACATCAGACCTACGTACCAGGCTGCGCTTCCGGTCATCTGCGTTTCCACACGTGGGCAACTGATTGAATGCCGGGATTCAGGCGAAGAGCGATACCACGTCATCACAGCATTTCACCTGGCCCCTCTAACCTGCACCCCGTGGTCTGCTGCCAGCTAGAAAAGGAGCATCTGTTCCCCGTCTACCCTCACTTAGCAGCAGCGGCGAAAACAGCTGTCATCGCACAAATAACTTTTCTGCGCTGTTCGCCGCAGGTTTACTTGCATCAGAGCTACGTACAAGGCTGTCTTTCCGGTCATCTGCGTGTTACCACACGTAGGCAACTGACTGACTGCCGGGATTCCGGCGGAGAGCGATACCACGTCATTACAGCATATCAACTGGCCCCTGTGACCTGCCCCACGTGGTCTGTCGCCAGCTAGAAAAAGAGCATCTGTTCCCCGTCTACCCTCACTTAGCAGCAGCAGCGCAAACAGCTTTCATCGTTCTAATCACTTTGCTGCGCTCTTTGACGCAGGTTTACCTGAATTTCTTGCGCAAATTACTATCATCGGCAGCGGGAGCACTTGCCAGATGCCGACATTATCTCCCGGAAAAAATAAAGGTTCACATTTACCACGCATTATTCACGTCATATTTAAACTATTGCTCGCTTGTTTGGGGAACAACAACGATTAGTAACATTAACGCAATTTTTCTTCTACAGAAAAAACTCTTCGTAATATTGCTAATGTATCGTACTACCATCCGACAGAAGAATTGTTTGAGAGGTATAAAATAATAAAAGCAAAACATTATCTAGAATTTCGTTTACTGCACACTTTCTTTTACGCAAATAATGCCCTTCAAACGTTTTTAAAGAACACCGCAAGTTTACGTAAACAAAAAAGCGATGGTCGTGCACGCAGTTGTGACAGATGGTTTGTACCACACCGCCGTACCGATTATCTCTGTCAGTCCCTACAGTACCTACTTCCATTTCTTCTGAACGATTATGAAAAGAAGGATGTATATTTCGAGACCTACAGTAAAAAACAACTGCGACAGTATTTTGTAACCCACTAAACAACCTGTCTACAATAATCATGCTAACTTTTTATTGTAAGTCAATTCCGCTATGTTTTCTGATGTTCAGGAAGAATTGAGGCCGAACGCCGATCACCTGAAATTCTCATTAACAACGTTTGTTTTGTTAATAATTGTACTGTATAGTTGTTCGAATGATTGTTTGAAGATATGTACTTACAATGTAATTTAGTTTGTAACCATTGCTGCCTTGTATGGGCCCCCAGGCACCTTTCAAGCTGTAGTAGAACAGCTTTTACGCCTGGGGGCCTTCAACCTCGAGTTGAAATAAATGCATTGAATTGAATGTACCAGGTTATGCTTCCGGTCATCTGCGTTACAACACTTGGACAACTGACTGACTGCCGGTATTTCAGCGGAGAGCGATACCATGTCATTTCAGCATATAGACTGGCCCCTGTGACGTGCCCCACCTGATCTGCTGCCAGCAAGAAAAGAAGCATCTGTTCCCCGTCTACCCTCACTTAGCAGCAGCGGCGAAAACAACTTTCATCGCACTACTCACTTTGCTGCGCTCTTTGCCGCAGGTTTACTTGCATCAGAGCTACGTACAAGGCTGAGCTTCCGGTCATCTGCGTTACCACACTTGGACAACTGACTGACTGCCGGGATTCCAGCGGACAGCGATACCATGTCATTTCAGCATATCGACTGGCCCCTGTGACGTGCCCCACCTGATCTGCTGCCAGCAAGAAAAGAAGCATCTGTTCCCCGTCTACCCTCACTTAGCAGCAGCGGCGAAAACAACTTTCATCGCACTACTCACTTTGCTGCGCTCTTTGCCGCAGGTTTACTTGCATCAGAGCTACGTACAAGGCTGAGCTTCCGGTCATCTGCGTTACCACACTTGGACAACTGACTGACTGCCGGGATTCCAGCGGACAGCGATACCATGTCATTTCAGCATATCGACTGGCCCCTGTGACGTGCCCCACCTGATCTGCTGCCAGCAAGAAAAGAAGCATCTGTTCCCCGTCTACCCTCACTTAGCAGCAGCGGCGAAAACAACTTTCATCGCACTACTCACTTTGCTGCGCTCTTTGCCGCAGGTTTACTTGCATCAGAGCTACGTACAAGGCTGAGCTTCCGGTCATCTGCGTTACCACACTTGGACAACTGACTGACTGCCGGGATTCCAGCGGACAGCGATACCATGTCATTTCAGCATATCGACTGGCCCCTGTGACGTGCCCCACCTGATCTGCTGCCAGCAAGAAAAGAAGCATCTGTTCCCCGTCTACCCTCACTTAGCAGCAGCGGCGAAAACAACTTTCATCGCACTACTCACTTTGCTGCGCTCTTTGCCGCAGGTTTACTTGCATCAGAGCTACGTACAAGGCTGAGCTTCCGGTCATCTGCGTTACCACACTTGGACAACTGACTGACTGCCGGGATTCCAGCGGACAGCGATACCATGTCATTTCAGCATATCGACTGGCCCCTGTGACGTGCCCCACCTGATCTGCTGCCAGCAAGAAAAGAAGCATCTGTTCCCCGTCTACCCTCACTTAGCAGCAGCGGCGAAAACAACTTTCATCGCACTACTCACTTTGCTGCGCTCTTTGCCGCAGGTTTACTTGCATCAGAGCTACGTACAAGGCTGAGCTTCCGGTCATCTGCGTTACCACACTTGGACAACTGACTGACTGCCGGGATTCCAGCGGACAGCGATACCATGTCATTTCAGCATATCGACTGGCCCCTGTGACGTGCCCCACCTGATCTGCTGCCAGCAAGAAAAGAAGCATCTGTTCCCCGTCTACCCTCACTTAGCAGCAGCGGCGAAAACAACTTTCATCGCACTACTCACTTTGCTGCGCTCTTTGCCGCAGGTTTACTTGCATCAGAGCTACGTACAAGGCTGAGCTTCCGGTCATCTGCGTTACCACACTTGGACAACTGACTGACTGCCGGGATTCCAGCGGACAGCGATACCATGTCATTTCAGCATATCGACTGGCCCCTGTGACGTGCCCCACCTGATCTGCTGCCAGCAAGAAAAGAAGCATCTGTTCCCCGTCTACCCTCACTTAGCAGCAGCGGCGAAAACAACTTTCATCGCACTACTCACTTTGCTGCGCTCTTTGCCGCAGGTTTACTTGCATCAGAGCTACGCACAAGGCTGAGCTTCCGGTCATCTGCGTTACCACACTTGGACAACTGACTGACTGCCGGGATTCCAGCGGACAGCGATACCATGTCATTTCAGCATATCGACTGGCCCCTGTGACGTGCCCCACCTGATCTGCTGCCAGCAAGAAAAGAAGCATCTGTTCCCCGTCTACCCTCACTTAGCAGCAGCGGCGAAAACAACTTTCATCGCACTACTCACTTTGCTGCGCTCTTTGCCGCAGGTTTACTTGCATCAGAGCTACGTACAAGGCTGAGCTTCCGGTCATCTGCGTTACCACACTTGGACAACTGACTGACTGCCGGGATTCCAGCGGACAGCGATACCATGTCATTTCAGCATATCGACTGGCCCCTGTGACGTGCCCCACCTGATCTGCTGCCAGCAAGAAAAGAAGCATCTGTTCCCCGTCTACCCTCACTTAGCAGCAGCGGCGAAAACAACTTTCATCGCACTACTCACTTTGCTGCGCTCTTTGCCGCAGGTTTACTTGCATCAGAGCTACGTACAAGGCTGAGCTTCCGGTCATCTGCGTTACCACACTTGGACAACTGACTGACTGCCGGGATTCCAGCGGACAGCGATACCATGTCATTTCAGCATATCGACTGGCCCCTGTGACGTGCCCCACCTGATCTGCTGCCAGCAAGAAAAGAAGCATCTGTTCCCCGTCTACCCTCACTTAGCAGCAGCGGCGAAAACAACTTTCATCGCACTACTCACTTTGCTGCGCTCTTTGCCGCAGGTTTACTTGCATCAGAGCTACATACCAGGCTGTGCTTCCTGTCATCTCCGTTACCATACGTGGGCAACTGATTGACTGCCGGGATTCCAACGGACAGCGATACAACGTCATTACAGCATATCGATTGGCCCCTGTGACCTGCCCCACGTGATCTGCTGCCAGCAAGAAAAGGAGCATCTGTTCCCCGTCTACCCTCACTTAGCAGCAGCGGCGAAAACTGCTTCCATCGCACAAAACACTTTGCTGCGCTCTTTGCCGCAGGTTTACTTGCATCAGAGCTACGTACCAGGATGAGCTTCCGGTCATCTGCGTTACCACAGCTGGACAACCGATTGACTGCCGGGATTCCAGCGGACAGCGATACCATGTCATTTCAGCATATCGACTGGCCCCTGTGACGTGCCCCACCTGATCTGCTGCCAGCAAGAAAAGAAGCATCTGTTCCCCGTCTACCCTCACTTAGCAGCAGCGGCGAAAACAACTTTCATCGCACTACTCACTTTGCTGCGCTCTTTGCCGCAGGTTTACTTGCATCAGAGCTACGTACAAGGCTGAGCTTCCGGTCATCTGCGTTACCACACTTGGACAACTGACTGACTGCCGGGATTCCAGCGGACAGCGATACCATGTCATTTCAGCATATCGACTGGCCCCTGTGACGTGCCCCACCTGATCTGCTGCCAGCAAGAAAAGAAGCATCTGTTCCCCGTCTACCCTCACTTAGCAGCAGCGGCGAAAACAACTTTCATCGCACTACTCACTTTGCTGCGCTCTTTGCCGCAGGTTTACTTGCATCAGAGCTACGTACAAGGCTGAGCTTCCGGTCATCTGCGTTACCACACTTGGACAACTGACTGACTGCCGGGATTCCAGCGGACAGCGATACCATGTCATTTCAGCATATCGACTGGCCCCTGTGACGTGCCCCACCTGATCTGCTGCCAGCAAGAAAAGAAGCATCTGTTCCCCGTCTACCCTCACTTAGCAGCAGCGGCGAAAACAACTTTCATCGCACTACTCACTTTGCTGCGCTCTTTGCCGCAGGTTTACTTGCATCAGAGCTACGTACAAGGCTGAGCTTCCGGTCATCTGCGTTACCACACTTGGACAACTGATTGACTGCCGGGATTCCAGCGGACAGCGATACCTTGTCATTACAGCATATCGACTGGCCCCTGTGACCTGCCCCACGTGATCTGCTGCCAGCAAGAAAAGGAGCATCTGTTCCCCGTCTACCCTCACTTAGCAGCAGCGGCGAAAACTGCTTCCATCGCACAAATCACTTTTCTGCGCAATTTGCCGCTGGTTTACTGCATCAGAGCTACGTACCAGGCTGAGCTTCCGGTCATCTCCGTTACCATACGTGGGCAACTGATTGACTGCCGGGATTCCAACGGACAGCGATACAACGTCATTACAGCATATCGACTGGCCCCTGTGACCTGCCCCACGTGATCTGCTGCCAGCAAGAAAAGGAGCATCTGTTCCCCGTCTACCCTCACTTAGCAGCAGCGGCGAAAACTGCTTCCATCGCACAAAACACTTTGCTGCGCTCTTTGCCGCAGGTTTACTTGCATCAGAGCTACGTACCAGGATGAGCTTCCGGTCATCTGCGTTACCACAGCTGGACAACCGATTGACTGCCGGGATTCCAGCGGAGAGCGATACCACGTCATTAAAGCATATCAACTGGCCCCTCTGAAATGCACCTCGTGGTCTGCTCCGGCTAGAAAAGGAGAATCTGTTCCCCCTCTACCCTCACTTAGCAGCAGCGGCGAAAACAGCTTTAATCGCACTAATCACTTTTCTCCGCTCTTTGCCGCCGGTTTACTTGCATCAGAGTTACGTACAATTCTGTGTTTCCGGTCATCTGCGTTACCACACGTGGGCAACTGATTGACTTCCGGGATTCCAGCGGAGAGCGATACCACGTCATCACAGCATTTCACCTGGCCCCTCTGACCTGCACCACGTGGTCTGCTGCCGGCTAGAAAAGTAGCAACTGTTTGGCTGTGAGTGCTTTGGCCTTTCTCTCTCATAGTCCTTTTGCGAACTGAAGTGGTGAACTATATTACCTTCTTCAATACTTATCGTGTCATCATTTTCGCAATAACGAAAACTGGGCACATAGTAAAGATCTGCAAGCACTGAGGATGTGTATTTAAACTCTGACATCAATGTGGATGGAATCAATACAATGTAGAAGAACAAGTATAGTGCAGCACATGTATGAGTGGAAGTGAAAGACGAATGTTGATCTTGTTAGCCTATCAAAAGATGAAACATACCCACACTGGGCGATCGGCCAAGAATCCGGTGGTAACTCACCTGTATTCAGTTAAAAAGAAAGAAAACCACTCGGGAAGGCAACACCAGTGGATGTGCTGAATTTCAGGAAAAAACCGTGCAACAAGTAACAAAAATCTTCCTAAATCAAATTTTACATTGCATATTGAACCATGACTGTACCAAAGGAATGAGATATAAATGAAGCATTTCATTCCTTTCGTGACAGAAATGAGCTGTGAGGTTTGTTGAATAATTAAAAAAGTGATTTTTGATGGCAGCCAGCATGGGTCGTTTCATGTTATAGCTCACGATTACAATCACATCTGATATAGATGACACACATGCTATGAAAGCAATACCATAATTTCCTTTTTTTATGAGAAATGCACAGGCAGTTTCAAGGCTTGCTTCACAATTTGATTTCTGACGTATACAGAAATGCATGCATAGAAATTATTCGTGTTACACCAGATCCAACACTACTTAAGTTGGTAAATCATGTTCATTACCTTGGTGTCTCTAATAGAAAACATATACTAATGCTACTAATCTTATAGAAGAACAAACAGCGGTTTTATGAACACCTTAAGTAATACGTGATACTGTTGTGTCCATCAGGTAATGAACTATGCGGCAGTTTCAGTTTCTCTCCACTTATTTTCAGTTTTGGTTCTCTTACTTTCAGTTCCGCTTCTTCAGAGTTTCAGTTTCAGTCACATGCATGTTGCTTGACACCACGTATACGTGACGCAGGAAAAGTAAGGGGGGGTCGGCGGAAACTTGGCGTCGGCATGACATCGCTCGCTCCGGTGTGTCGTTCGATCTTGCATCTACAATACAACAACGTGCCGACGATATAAACCTTTAGTATGAGTTTCACGCCATCTTACGCCCCCTCGTATATTCCTAGAATCCCCGGGCCAGCCACCAATACCATGGAACCAGTGGAAGGCACTGTTTTCTTCCTACTTAGAGGCGTCTGGCGCCTGAGTTTGCTGCATCCCGGCACAAAGCTATGCTTCTGCATTCGCGCGGCGTCGATGGTCAGCGTCGTTGTGGAACGCCTCCCGCCACGGGCGCAATTTTAAAACGAAGGAGGAGGGACCTCAATTAAATGAAGTTACGAAAGGCGAAGATGCGTTTCTAACCGCGCTCAGCACTTGCGACCGTCTGTTCTCAGCCACGACGGAACGCCACCGTGGTTCAAGATATGTTTACAGAACCCTAGTGAGCCTAGATCTGTCAGAGGTTTATATTGCTCAGTTACGCGATCTTGCGAAGAATTGCGACTTCGAAAATTCCTGTCCGCTCCCCGCTGCTGCTCGGCGGACAGGGGGTGACAGCGCGTTTTTCTTGTTCTCTTTATTTCTCTTTCTCCCTTTTCTAGTATTTTTTCTTTTGTGCTCATCTTCTTTACAGAAGCCGATTGCTTGTTGCTCTGTTCATGCGGCGGACATGTGTGCCAATTCCAACTCCTTAAGAAGGGAAGGAAGATCGCTGTAACTTCAGGGTTGAGAAAGGACAGGCTCTGTCCGAAACGTAGACTCAAAATAAATCTGTCTAAATGAAGCGTTTCTCAACTTTGCATATATATATATATATATATATATATATATATATATATATATATATATATATATATATATATATATATATATATATATATATATAATCTTCTCCTCCCCGTGTCGAAACACCTTTCCCAGGAAGGTCACCGAGTTCCACAAACTAAAAGTTACGCTGCTACAGAGCGGCTTCCAAAATACCCGTGAGCGTGAGCAAACAGAATAATACTTTATAAGTTTACTACTGTGCAGGCCGGTATGAATGAGAACCCTGGTACTCTCGATCTTCACACTTCAGAGGTCAGAGTCCTAGCCCTACTGGAATTCACAGCACCCCGACTGCATCGCCTGAGGTCATGCCAATTTGCCTGCTTGCTTCCACATGCCGCCCTTCTCCTCACCCTGCCAGTCTTTCTTGCTCATGACCAGAGAAAAGAGTTGTGACAGCAAAGCATATTGCCTATTCCCCCCTCAACTTTTTATATATTTTTATTTTTCATAACTTTTTCCTCCTTTGCAGATAGTAGAGCGTGATGCTCCATATAGGACAGTAACCCATTGCAATAACAGACACTTGGGTGATTTCGCGCCTTCCTTCCCCATTTTCTTTCTGTTACTCTCCTCTCTCTCTCAGTTTCTAGGAAGAAGCCCTCTTTTTGTCTCCGCATACAGAACGCGGGGTGGAGGCGCCCTTCTGAGGCGAGGCAGCGCGGAGACATTTGCGCTTTGCGGCGCCCGGCTGCGGGATCGGGTTTCTGCGGGGCGTTTGGCCGGCCGCACCGCCACCGTAACTTACATTCTAAGTGTTAACAGCCGCTCCCGCGGGGAGCGCATCGAGCTCTGAGGCATATGCACGCTGTGTTGTTTTCCGTTTCTTTGTTCTTTTCTTGCTGTTTTCATGGTTGATATTTTCTTTCCTCGTGTTCGAACCTCTCGCTTCCGCCGAAAGAAGCTTCCCCCAATAATAATTCTTGTCGGCGCCCCCCCCCCTTTTTTTTTCTTGCGGACAACTCACCCCTCTCCGCCCCCGCTGTCTCTAACCTCTGCTTTCTCTTCCCCCCTCTTTTTTTTTCGTCTGTTTCTTTGACCACCCTCCTCCTTTTCCTCGAAGAGAGGATCTGGCCGCTCGCTGTTTGTCTCTTGTGTGATCTGTTTGTTTGCTCGAAGGAGATCGTTTTGAATTTAAAGGAGCAAGAGAAATAAAAAGAAAAAGATAAACGCGCTGTCGCCCCCTGTCCACCGAGCAGCCGCGGAGAGCGAGCAGAAAAAAAAGAGAAATAAAAAAAGGAAAAACAAGGACCAGGAGTGTAGAATAGGCGTCCCTCAAGGCAGAGCGGCGGCTAGTACAGAAACAGACGGTGGCGGATTCGCGGAACAGATAAGAATTATAGATGCATGTACTCGCGTGCCGCTGGCCAAAACGAGTAAACAAATAAATCGCAGACAGGGCAGACTTCCCTGAATCCTCTTCGGCAGGAATAGTCAATGCGGAATCAGCGGCGCAGTTAGCTTAACTAGGGACACGTGCACACGTGCAAGATGCGCTTTTTTTATCCCGCGCGCGTTGTCAAAACGTGGGGAATTCCGAGAAAAATCTTGCGAAAATGTATGTCCCCAACCGGACATGACGTCATTAAAAGTCACGTGACTATGACGTTACAAGCGTGACGTCACATTTTTTTACCAATCAGCGTTTCCAGCCTACCGACCCGCAAACGCTTGTGACTCGTGGCCATCAACGCTTGCAAGAACCCAGGTAACACCAAAACACTACGATAATTTTACATTTTTATTTTGGCCAAATGTTAGTTCAATGTTCTTTTTTTAACGTTATTTAACGTAGCTAAATAACGTTAAAATAATCTTTCCCGGACATTAATGAAACACGTGAACAACATAAATGTAACATTCTCGAAAATTGTGAAGCATCCCTGCACAAGCATGCAGGCCTGCCAGTTGTGCTGGCAAACAACTTACAACGCTTTGCAAGAATCATGCAACGGGGGCATGTAGTCAAGCTTTTATACCCATTACTGAGGGATTCCCCATGAATGATAGTGGCGAATGGGAAATAACCAAACTTTTCTGACAAACAAAGCGGCTGTGCATGCAATCCATAGCGAGTACTATCTAGGAGATGTGGTTGCAAAAGTACTGCTAGTTAAAAAACAACTTTACAGTAAAAACACCGTGGAAAATGTTCCGGAAATCAGTGCTCTAAATTTGTAACGTTGTTCTATATAGTTATGACTCCAGCATTATAACAACGTTTCTAGGAATATATTAAAACAATGTTTGTTTGGAGCGTTAAAGTAGCGTTTTATATATAACGCAAAACGTTATATGTTAATATTTAAAGCTAATGCAACATTACATCACATTTTTATAACACTATTCTAATGTTCGGTGCTACCTGGTGTTGAAGGTGGAGACCGGGGTCGCTTCTCGACACAACCTCGGTCAAGATGACCGCCGCTCCGTTCAGGACAGGAGTGCCGCTGAGTGAAGGATTCGTTAGTGGAGGAAGAAGACTTGGTTTATTTTACATATTTACAAGCTTTTGAGTTCTGAAGTGAGCTGCTTCAACTGCATCTGCAGTCCAGTTTTATACACTGCGTCTTCTATAGATTCCCCAGGTAGGGGACGCCCTCGCCGTGGTGGGTGTGGACAAAACTTTCACTATCACACACAGACACCTCCGCACACATGGACACGCCCCTGGCATAAGTTGAGCTTGAGGGAAAGGGGTATGCGGCCAGGACCCCGTCGGGCTGGCAGGAGACGTCAGGTGGTCGGCCCGCTCTCCGCCGGTCGGTGAACTTCGAAGAAACCGAGGCGCAGCCCCGTCGGGAGATAATCCCCAGTGGTTCTGCCATTAGCGATGGCCGGCGAAGCCTGCAGACAAGCCACTGTGGCGATCCGTTCCCACGCTGGTGCTGCGCCCGTGAGGCCAGGGGTAGTCGGGTTGGTGGAGACATCGGGGAAAATCGGAAGACAGCCGGAATCACTTCGCGGCCTGTGGCAGCGACTCCTTAAAGGGATTTTCGCAGAACCCTGCTCCCCGCTTGTCCCACGCAGCAATGACCGGGTGAGCGCGGTAAATGCACCCCGCAGACACCGGGCGAGAGATTCTGTCTTGGTGGCAATCCTCGAGACATGCTGGCGCCAATCCTAATACCAGCTGGCGGCCATTCCTAATAACCCCTCCGCGGCCAGGAAAATCTCGTTCGGCCAGTGGTAGCAATCCCTTGCTTATGAGAGATGGACTGGTCTTGGGAATGGGATGACCGGTTATCTTCTGCGAGCTCCAAAACAACCCCCAAACCTCCCACAATGGCAAAC
This sequence comes from Amblyomma americanum, assembly GCF_052857255.1. NCBI lineage: Eukaryota > Metazoa > Arthropoda > Arachnida > Ixodida > Ixodidae > Amblyomma > Amblyomma americanum. Next base: position 293,721 of record NW_027526512.1, on the reverse strand, counting down.
AGCGGCCGGTTCGGCCCCAGCAACAAGGCTCCACACGACGCGAAAGCACCCAGCCTGTGCCCCTGATCCACCAGGCTTATCCCAACAGATCCCAACGGCCCGAGGCGTCTGAGAGAGGGACCTGCCAATATTCCTTCACCAAATCTAACGTAGAGATGAACTGTGCCCCACTTACCCGCTCCACTCTCTCTTCAATATTTGTGATCGGATATAGCTGGTCTCTGGTGATTGCATTCAGTTTTCGATAGTCCACGCATGGACGAGGCTCTTTACCTGGCACTTCGAAGAGAACCATAGGGGAAATGTAATCACTTTCAGGTGGTTCGATTACCCCGATTTCGAGCATTCGCTTAATCTCCGCCTCCAATATCTGCCATTGACGTGGTGACACTCGATAAGCTTTTCACCTGATTGGTTCTGAGGAGGTCAGCTCGATCTCGTGAGTGATCAGGTCAGTTTTCCCTGGCCGACTGCTAAACATCGCTTTGAATTCCCCCAAAAGACCCTTAAGTTCATCTACCTGCTCCTCTTTCAGAACATCAGCCCTCGCAGAGCGCGCAAGAATGTCTTGGACGCTGCAATCCGCATCGCGGTCTGTTGCTAACTCAGGTAGATCAGCCTGTACTTCCTCGGGTGCGTTTAACATCATATTTACCACCTCCTCCATGCCTACATAAGGTTTCATCAAATTGCAGTGGTAGATGGTAACCTCATTTCTCTTGCGGGTTTTTTCAGGATGTAGTTTGTTTCTGACAGCCTGTGCTGAAGTTCCACCGGACCCTCCCACTGCACTTCCATTTTGTTTTTCCTGGAAGGTCGCAAAATCATAACCTTATCGCCCGTCTGAAATGTTCGTTGCCTTGCGTTTCGATCGTAATAGACTTTTGCCACCTGCTGTGCCGCTTTCAAGTTTTCTTCTACTAGGGTACGCGTAGAACTTAGTCAGTCGAGCAATTCTAACACGTAACTCACGACAGTTTGGCTTTCTCCTGTTCCCTCCCAGAATTCTCGCAAAATCCGGAGAGGAGAACGTAGGGCTCTCCCATACACAAGTTCAGCCGGGTGAATCCGGTCGCTTCATGGGGAACTGTTCTGAGCGCCAACAGCGTTGCCGGCAAACAGCTCTCCCAGTCTTTTTTCCGTTCATAGCACAACGCGCGCAGAACCCTTTTGAGCACGGAGCGCATTTTCTCGACACTGTTCGACTGGGGATGATATACCGAACTGTGTATTAACTTTATACCGCACCTCTTCAAAAAGGTGGTGGTTAAGGCGCTGGTGAACACGGTTCCCTGATCCGCCTGAATCTCCGCGGGAAAAGCGATTCGTGCAAAGGTGCTGAGCAAAGCGTCCACTATCTCTGTAGAGCTTAGTTCTTTGAGGTTGACTGCTTCGGGGAATGTCTTTGCTGGACACAGCATGGTAAGGAGATATTTGTATCCCGATTTAGACTGCGGTACGGGTCCTACCGTGTCAATCACTAACCGCCGAAAAGGCTCTGTGATCAGTGGAACCAATTTCAGGGGAGCCTTCCATTTTGTTTTCTGATTTCCCGACTCGTTGACATGCGTCACACGACTTCACGTACCGCTCCCCGTCTTTGAAGCACCCTGGCCAGTAGTACTCCATTAAAAGTCGCTCTTTCGTTTTCTTGACCCCCAAGTGTCCCGACCAGCTGTTCCCATGACACAATCTCAGAAGGTCCGCCCGCTATTTTTCCGGAATCACCAGCTGATCAAAACGTCTTGCCTTTGCGATCTCTGTAGTGCCTGTACAGCAGTTCGCCTTTTTCGAGTAACGTGATGTTACGCCTCGATATGCCCTTCTCCGCGGTAGCATGCAGGCGCCTCAAACTAGGGTCATTCTTTTGCTCTGCTTTCAGCATATCCCTGTCTATTTCCAATAGCCGCTCAAAACTGCGCGAAATCGGGGCCAATATTGACGCTCCGACGGACTCTATTTCCTGCGGTTCGCTTGGCGCCGCAGCTGCGTCGATGTCGCCTGATCTAGCGACAACTTGTTCAGCCACTAGGTTTGGCTCCATGATTTCAGGTTCTGCTCCGATTTCTGCTTCTCCCTGTCCCAGGTCCTGTGTTAACTGAGCGGCGAGCTGGCGGGTTTTAGAGCGCGTTAGTGCCTGCACTTTTCCTTCTCCAAATATCTTCCCTCGCTCACGCAACCGCCGGTCAGACCGGTTTGAGAACAGATAAGGATATTCCAGCGGAACTGTTTTCGAGACGGCTGCCTCCGTCACCAGTTTTCCAAACGGACCTGAAATTTCAACACTTGCCATAGGCAAGCAAACACTGTGCTCCTCCAACACCTGTTTAATCCACGTTACTCCTCCCGTGAAATCCTCAGACGTAACATAGGATGGGTGCACTACATCCATCGTAGCCGCACTGTCCCTGAGCACCATAAAAGGCTTGTCATTTACCTCTAACTCATGAAGGTAGGGGCGAAGCAGTTCTAGGCTTTCATCACTACCGTTTACGTACGAGAACACCAATCGCTGGTTTCTACATCTTGCAGCGATGTGCCCTGTTTCTTGGCAGTTATAACACCGCAACGGTTGCCTGGCCTCGAACTCCTTTTTCCCCGCCTTTTCTACCCATTCGTCCTTCGTTTGACTGCCGCTCTTCTCTGGAGCCTTTTCGGTGACATTTTTTTGTGTTACACCATGCCCCACGTTTCCATTTAGAGCCGGCCGTCTAGAAGAAAAATACTTTCTTGAGGTAGTTCCTCTTTCTGACTGGCCTTCCTCCGCAGTCGCCTTTCTCCGCGTCGAGAATCCTTCTGCGAGTTGAGCTGCTCGCTCTACTGTCTCTACCTTTTCTTTGTCCAGCACCCATAGTTTTACGGACGGTGGAATGCTGCGGAAAAACTGCTCCAGACAGACGCACTCAACTACCTTGTCCCTGCTTTCGTACACGCCTGCCCCCTTAAGCCACTCTACAAGGTTGCTTTTCAATGTGTACGCAAACTCCGCATATTCCTCATTGCTTTTTTTTTGTTGCCTCCCTAAAACGCTGCCGAAATGCCTCATCTGAAAGGCGGTATTTCTTCAGTAGAGCAGATTTCACCTTTTCATAATTTTCCGCATCATGTTCGCTGAGCCTGGCGATCACATTAGCTGCCTCCCATGGTGAAAGACCTAGCAGGCGTTGTGACCACAAATTTTCTGCGATTTTTCTCTTTTGACACGCCCTTTCATAGTCGATTAGATACAGACCGATGTCTTCGCCCATCTTGTAGGTGTGTGTGTGTGAAAAACTTTATTTCAGGGAGGAAGCTTGAGGTAGCCGGAGCAACCTCTCGCAATCGCTAGGTGGGCTCCTCATTACAGGAGCCCATTGGCGACCGCCGCGACTCGGGCTCGGTGGACCAGGGCCTTCTGGCTTGCCAGGTCCGAGCAGCCGAGCAGGGCTGCCTCCCAGTACTCCCGGGTGGGGTTGGGTTTGGGGGCGAGGTTCGGGGTTGACTGGCATGCCCACACCATGTGAAAGATGTCCGAAGACTTCTCCGCACAGTGTGGGCATTCTCTTGTACAGGCAGGATCAAAGTGTTTTAAAACTGCCGGGCACAGCAGCGTTTTGGTGTAAAGGCAGAGGAGTGTGCGTTCCTCCACCTTTGTGAGGCCCTTACAAGGCTTGTGATAAATTGCATGGCCGAATTGGAATAATTCAGTAATTTCTCGAAAAGTGGGGGCCGGATTGGGTTCGGGATCCGTATCCAAAATGTCTGAAGGCGTTGCCCGGAGAGTAAGCGCGCGGGCGGCGGCGTCTGCCGTTTCATTGCCTTCGAGGCCCATATGAGCTGGAGCCCATACAATCGTTCGAGACGCGGAGGCCCCGAGGTAGTTACTGTTTTGAAGGATGCGATGCGCAAAGAGAGGAATGTACCCCTGTTTAATATTTCTGCAGGCCCCTCTCGAGTCGGTGACGATCACTCGCGACTCCTGGTCTGCGGCGGCTAACGCGATGGCAACTTCTTCCGCATGTGTTATGCCTTGAGCTCGGAACGTTAGGCCATTCACCACGATTTTTTGGTGGACGATTGCGGCCGTGTACCCCCCCCCCCCCCCCCCACGGTGAGGGCCTGAGGCGTCCACGTAGAAGATGCCATGTTTGTTCCCATAGTGACGGGCCAGTGCCTCCGCCCGCGCAAGGCGCCTGCCACTGTGGTCGTCACGTGTAATGTTGGCCGGAAGAGGGCGTACGTGCAGGGCGTATCTCCAGATTTCAGGAATGCGAACGCGCTCTTCCGTAAGTGTTGGGTGGTGGATGTGTAGTCGGGCTAATAGGCGGTGACCCGACGGCGTTTTTGAAAGCCTTGTGTATTGATTTGTCAAGTGCGCCTCCCGGAGCTCCGCGAATGTGTTAACCATCCCCAGGCCCATGAGACGCTGGTTCGATGTGGTGATCGGGAGATCGAGGGCACGCTTGTACGTCTTTCTGAGAATCACTTCCAGGGCGTTCTCATCAAACTTGCGCAGGGGGAGGTAAGGAGTCGAGTAGAAGACTCGACTGGTCACGAATGCATGCGCCAGCCGCAAAGCGTCTCTACACCGTAACCCCCCGCGTTTGTTGGAAACCCGGCGGACCATCCGGCCCACCTGGTCCATCACCTTGCGCAGTTTTGCTAGTGTGGTATCAGCCCGTCGATGTTTGTGGATAAGGAGACCAAGTACTCTAATCTCATCGTGTTCGGGTATCGGGCCGCTGGCCAGAGATAGTTCCATTTTGGTGGCGCACTGAAGCGACGGGCGAATGTGCACAAATTCGGATTTGGACGGTGAGCACTGAAGGCCGCAGCGGCGGGCGTAAGCGTCCGCGATCTCCGCCGCTTGCTGCAGGTTGGCCTCAATGTCTCCAACCGATCCGTGTTTGGCCCAGGTGGGTATGTCGTCGGCGTACAGCGCATGCTGGATGCCTTCGACCTTCGCCAGCTGAGCCGGGAGTTTCATCATGGCCAGATTGAAAAGTAAGGGCGAGAGGACCGCACCCTGTGGGGTTCCTCTCGTTCCCAGTTTATATGGGCCGAGTTCTTCGTCTTGTATTCGGATGAAACTTCGTCGATCCGAGAGAAATTGCTTGATGTACTGAAACGTGTTATGTCCACAGTTCGTTTGGGAGAGATGTTGCAGGATGATTTCGTGTGTGACATTGTCGAAAGCCCCCTTCAAGTAAAGGGCGAGTACTGCCTTATCGTTGAAGGGATATTCGACAGGGTTGAGAATTTCTCGGTCGAGTTGAAGCAGAACATCTTGAGCGGACCTCTGCGGGCGGAAACCGAACATGGTGTCTGCGAATGTATGTTCATTTTCCATCTTGTAGGGATACATCCAACTGTCTGTACGGTGAGACTCTACCCTGTTTAATCTGTCAATAATGCTTGCTCCCCCGTTTTGGGCTGCCAGACGCTGGCTTTCGAGTTGGAGCTCCATCATTTTCAGTTGTATCTGATCTGCGGCTTGATTTTCTTTTCTTTCATCCTCTGCTTTCTTTTTTTCATCCTCTGCTTTCTTTCATCGCCGTTCTAGCTCTTTCTTTGCCATTTCCCATGCAGTTTGCATCACTTCTTCGTCCACATCGCTATTATTTATTGCTTTTATGATTGCCCCTCTCCTCATTCCTTCCTCCACTTCCACATCCAACTCATCACACACCAGCAACAGCTCTTCCCTATCAACCTTCTTGAAGTTCATGATCGTTGCCCCAAATGGTGGCTTTGCCCACTCGCTAATGTTCTATGGTTCTGTGCAAACTACACTGCGCTACAGACACCCGATTACCAGCAATTCAAACTTTTTACCCAGAGTTTAAAGCCTGGTTAATCATAGAGCAAAGACAAAGCGCTCACCCGTATATGCAAAACGATGTCACCGGGTCCATCCCAAGCGCTGCCAACCAGTTGTTGAAGGTGGGGATCGGGGTCGCTTCTCGACACAACCTCGGTCAAGATGACGCCCGCTCCGTCCAGGACAGGAGTGCCGCTGAGTGAAGGATTCGTTAGTGGAGGAAGAAGACTTGGTTTATTTTACATATTTACAAGCTTTTGAGTTCTGAAGTGAGCTGCTTCAACTGCATCTGCAGTCCAGTTTTATACACTGCGTCTTCCCTAGATTCCCCAGGTAGGGGACGCCCTCGCCGTGGTGGGTGTGGACAAAACTTTCGCTATCACACACAGACACCTCCGCACACATGGACACGCCCCTGGCATAAGTGGAGCCCGAGGGAGAGGGGTGTGCGGCCAGGACCCCGTCGGGCTGTCGACGTCAGGTGGTCGGCCTGCTCTCCGCCGGTCGGTGAACTTCGAAGAAACCGAGGAGCAGCCCCGTCGGGAGATAATCCCCAGTGGTTCTGCCGTTAGCGATGGCCGGCGAAGCCTGCAGACAAGCCACTGTGGCGATCCGTTCCCAAGCTGGTGCTGCGCCCGTGAGGCCAGGGTTAGTCGGGGAAAATCGGAAGACAGCCGGAACCACTTCGCGGCCCGTGGCAGCGACTCCTTAAAGGGATTTTCGGAGAACCCTGCTCCCCGCTTGCCCACGCAGCAACGACCGGGTGAGCGCGGTAAATGCACCCCGCAGACACCTGGCGAGAGATTCTGTCTTGGTGGCAATCCTCCAGACATGCTGGCGCCAATCCTAATACCAGCTGGCGGCCATTCCTAATACTGGGAAAGAGCAATGCCGTGGGATGGTCGGTGCTGTTCCGAGCGTTAACCGCCGACACCATTTGTGACTTCCAGAATGCATTGCAGAGTGCATTGCCCAAGGCCGTTTAACGAGCTGTTTGTGCGAAGAGTGGGGTTGAGTTTCCCCTTCAGACTGCGCCAGTTGCAATCCCCTTCAGGTGGCTATGAGAGGAAACACCTTGTTGATGATGAAATCGGGGTTTCTTGAGGACCCGGTGGTTCTGACTCGCAAACATTCACGTTACTCGAAGAAAGGACAAGGTTAGCTATTTATTCACAACATTAATAAAACGAGAAGAAACAAAGCAAGAAGAAAACTATTTACAAGACTAAACCGTTGATCAGACGAATTCAGCCCCCGTTCAATCCGGTGCGCTTACTTTTAAACCCTTTGTCTCCGCCCTTATCGCGGACGGCAACCAATAAGGTAACAAGTGACACTCCTCACCAATAAGTGGTTAAGGAAGGAAAATAATGTTTCTGCCAACTAATCACATATTGGGGAAAGAATTTTTGATTAAAAATTGGTCAGGGAAAGTTAAGGAAGAGCTCTGCAATTCCCTCGACTGGAAAAACATTGGGGAAAGGAGATGTTGCAGCGAAACTCGCAAACAGTACATACACGACCACCATTTCCCACCGCACCAATGGCACAGCAGTTATTGCATTCCTAACATTGCATGTCATCTGTTTTCTCTTTCGCACACGTGCATGCGAGACAAACGTATGCCGACGAGACGATCACTCGAAGTTCTTTACAGAAAAAAAAGGAGACAGTCGTCAAGGGAAGAATGCGCTTCACGGTCGCTTGATCCTGCGTATATCTTGCATTCCCTCGCGTATCCTCAGCAGCTCCTGTATTGTGGAGTTGCCAGCCCGTTTCCTTCCGCTGCTGGGGGTAGTTGTGACATCTGCAGCGGCAACGTTGTCCTCATCTCTGGAGCATCGGTTAACTGCGGTGATGCTGGTACTTGTGTGAGCTGGCATGCTGTAGAGCCTGTTTTCCTGCTGCTCAATGACATCATTCGGGCTGGCATCAATTTCACCAGCATCCTCCCAAGTAGCCAACACCTCAGACCCTTCAACAACAGCTGCCACCTCTGGCACCTGTAAAGCATCGAACGAAACCTTGTTTACATTGCAATAATCCAAATTTGTAACCAACGCAAGAGGGACATGTCCATGACCGTAACACATCTCATGCATAGGCAAACAAAGGCTTCTTACATTGGATGACCGAAGCCGTACCAGAACTTGTCACAGCTGCTTGTCAGTAGCTATCGTTAAGCTAATAGGTAGGTTTTGTAAATGGTCTTCTAATAATCCATTTAAAATGCGGGGTGGTAAATACTTAGCATTTTTCAGGAAAATGTCATCATAGACAATTTCTACAGAGGACCCACTGTTTTTTGTTGGAAGCATGTTATACAAAAGAACATTTAAAGGATCAAGTAAATTTTGTACCAGAACTACGTGCGGGGTATGAAATCTAGGCCAGTGGGCTCCAAAAAAGGAAGTCGGCTGGCAACAAAAAAGAGACAAGGACCGATGTAAATATGATTCCTATATCCTTAGGCACGTCTGAACAGTTAGGAATTGAAATCTAGATAATAAAGGAGGAATACGGGGTTCAAGATAAAGCACACTATTGGCCACAAATTTGGGGAGTCCAAGGCACAACCAAAGCGCTTCCCGCTCCAAAAGAAGGAGCGGGCGAATTTTGTAAGCTGCTGTACCAGAAAACAGCACCGATCCAAATTCTAAAATTGGTCGGACATACAAAACATAAATCAGCAAAAGTGCATCAGTTGAAGTCAGCGTTCGTCCTGCGTCTACCTTCTTTCTTCCGGGTCCTGTGTATTTCGGCTGAAAAATATATGCATTCTACGTACCAAGACCAACTAGCTTGTCTTACCACTTTAACAAGTCATGTACTGAGATTTAAGCGCAGTGATGGTGAGGAAAATCCTACGAGTGCAGTGGTGCAGTACACAATTTATGGTTGTCACAAATTTTCTTTTTAGTCCACACTCCTTTTATGTATTCCTTCATAGCTTTATTCTAACATAGCCAACGCATCTTATAAAAATAATTTTACGAATATTTTTCATTTACACGTATTTATGTCATTGAATTAAGTTTCAGACGTGAACACTTTGCAACTTCAAAAATACATACTACCTCAATACTTTCTTCAACCAAGGTATCGTCATTAGTTGCCAGGGTTCCCAAAAATTTGTGGAGCATTCGGTAGTACTCCCATCCAATTCCTTGTGAGCCGGCGGTTGTGCCATCACGCCTCAGTTTCCTAAACAAAGAGAGCACTATTTACATTTCCAAGCAATCTATTAAGCATTGCGTAAAATGTCTGACAGTGCTGATGTAAAATTATGCTTCATAATTACAGGACATAATAGTGTGTAGCAGCAACTCAGGATAATGCTATGAAACTGTAACGAAAACACCAAACTGAAAATGTATTTACACTGCACTGTTATGTATATACTGAACGATGCATAATTAAATCGTAATGAAACTTCTTTAGAAAGGTGGTTTACCGAAAACAAAGCGGTCAGACAATGCACAGAGGACGCGTGCTAATTTAATTAACCCACCGCGAGTCTATCAACAGCGTCGCAAAAAAAAAAATCTGCAGTTCTCATTCAATAAAAGCAATTAGTGCATACAGGAAACCTCGTAATTCGTCACCACCGATAGCAGTGGTGCGAGTACCATTTCATGCCAGCCGAACGCATGACTAGAGGTGTTTTTAGATGTAAATAACTTTTGTAGGAACAACTAGTGAACTGCTCGGTAATGGGGCCGCAGCGCCGTGTGTACACTAGCCCTACATGCCTTCCGAGTAGTCGCGTCATTCACACTGAGCGCAGCCGTCTCGACGCGGCTGTGCAACAGCGAACCGCATAATATTATACACGGGCGACAGAATATAGCATTTGTACTTAAAGGTACTTTTTATTCAGGTTGTCAATTTTCATCCGAACTTGTTTTGTTCTGTAGGGTCCCTCGTCGGCAGGTAGTCCCGCGTTCAATTGGGCTGTGATGGCGGCATAAATTTTGGCGTTCCTCACGTTCCCACGAAGATGGGGCAGATGGTTCTCCCAGATTCGTATCAGGCTCTCCGTTGTTGGCGGAGGCCAATTCGTACGTCACGCATCGGAGGCCGGCCTGCATGCTGTCTCTGTGGGCGCCGCCATCTGCTCGGTTAATGACGATAACCGAGGTTGCCAATCTCGGTTAGCGATAACCGCGGTTAGCTGCGTAACCGCAGTTTCCTTCACCGTGTAACAGCGGTAGGTAGGTAAACTCTTTTATTGCGCCCAAAAACAGGGGACCAGTCAAAGGACTGGTTCCGCTTAACCGTGGTTTCCTTAACCGCGGTTAACCCTGCCCGTGTAACAGGGGTATAAGCTTCTTCAAGACGGGTTATTCCCATGACGGCACAAAGAGCATCCGCTGCACGAAAGAGAGGCAGGGACGGGGGGTCCCTTTGTTGGCGACGCGCTGATCACAATACAGGCGTCGCCGAGTCCCCATCGGGCGTCCCTCTTAGGCTAAGTCACTTCACTGGTGCGGCATTCCTCGCGAACACAAGGCCGACCGGCGCCATGGAAAGTTCATCGAAATTTCCAAGTGGGATTCGGACTTCATAATGTAAATCAAAACGTTTTTGTTCCTTGTTTAAACCTTTTCCCTTGATTATGGATGATCTGGAAAGTTCCTGCCATCTGCCGACAGATTAAAGAACCTAAGAAACTCCATTCTGTAAAGTAGAAAGAGTTCATCACCTAGATCAAGAAGGGACCTTTAAAAGGAACTGGAGGACTCCGGATAATTCGATCAACGTCAGTGCTTAAAGTCCGGGGGGTATCAGGTCCCGCACCAGTACTGACAAGGAATCTGAGACTTCACCACGCCAGAAGGTAGGGACTGCATGAATCCAAAGCAGGCAATCATTTTTTATTCTTGTCAGTGGCGGTCGAAACATTTTTTCTATATCGTCTAGAAAATTTTACCGTGATTTTTAGCGAGAATCATTAACCTGTTTTCTAAAACTTCAGACGGAGAAAAATTGAACATCGGCAGCACTACTCAAAGGCTGGAATAAAAAGGCAAACCCGTGATCTCACACCACGAATCAGCCACTCAGCTCCAAGGCTTTCTACTAAAAATGGGAAACACATTGCAAAGCATCCCACCGGTAACATTCACGAGTAAAGAAAACTTCCAGCTTACCCAAATCCAAAACAACATCAAGCCTTATGCAGAATCATTTTTTTCTTCCTTTCTCTTTCCGCCTCCCGGTTATTAATGGTGTTTCTAGTGTGCACTATTTTTTTTAATGTTCATTCTGCGTGTATGCAGTTCCCTTTGTCTCAAACGATGTGTAAAACAGGCCGCTAGCTGCTTTCCATCTCTCTGCCCTTTATTTCCTTCTCCAGCTGTGCTCGAATCGCTACGGACCCTCCTTCGATGGAGGCAGACTTCAACAACTGCCGGGGGTTATTTAAAGTGCACTGACACCGCGCAGTACACGGGCTTCTAGTATTTCACCTCCATTATATTGCGACCGCCGCGACCAGGATCGCACCCGCGTCTTTCGATCGGGTCAGCAGCCGAGCACCATAACTACTGAGCCACCGCGGCGGCCAGTCATTAATTGAGCTACTACTACATGTCATGGTGGGCGTTTTGCTAGAAATCCGGTGGGCAGGTTGGCAGCCTCCCAAGCCAACAAACTAGCAAACCAATAAACAAACAACAAACAAACAAGCGCGCGCGCACACACACACACACACACACACACACACACACACACACACACACACACACACACACACACACACACACACACACACACACACACACACACACACACACACACACACACACACACACACACACACACACACACACCACAACTAAATGTGGGGAATGGCCAATATAAGTTCTCATGCATTAATTTTTTAAAATGAAATCTGGCATGCAGTACGTTTTAGTATTGCGTCGCTAGATACTATAGTCGGGTACAACTTTAGAAGACAGGAGAGGCCCCGCCCAGATGACCGAAGCGCAGCAGCCAATTGCCTCCGCGACTAAAGAAATAGTCCCGCTCAAAAAATTGTGACTGCTTCTAAAACGCGTATTTCTCTGTATAAATAAGATTTGTGTATCTTGATGAGTGGTTTAGTAAAACTATCATGATGCAAATGCTTCAGCACATGCCGGATCGCGAGAGAAAAATAACTTCGTGCCTTCTACAACGCTGTGCTTCGTCTGCTACGGAGCGAGATCGACGGCACCGGGCGTGTAATTACAAAACAGTCTGGCTCAATAGCATAGGATTCATATGTACTTTTTGTGTGTTTTCACAAGCTTATTTTTTTAATGTGTGAGGCTTATTTTTCAATTGCTACTTGTTTCTTTTTTTTTTGCGGTTGCGAACCTATACAATCACGTGAGTTCACGCACGTTCGCGCACGGCATTCCGTACCTCTTTCCCGCCATGGAGCCCAGCGAGGTGACATCGGAACGCGAGCCTTTGTTGCCGAACGAGCCTTGTGTCGCATCGATGATCACACCACCAAGGAGCCTCGGCAAGAGCAAGAGCGGCCGCATCCTGAACAGCGATTCACGCAACATGATCTTCCACTGCTACACGTTTTGGCGTAACAGGGAGCCTGAACGCAGCGTAGAGGAGACGAGCAAGTTTGTCGCTGACATGCTCGGTGTCAGCGAAAGGACTGTGTTCAGGGTGAGGAAGGAAGTTAAAGCTTCGCATTTTTCGGGTGGCAAACTGACGACGCCGTCCCGAAAGCGCCCACGCAATGCGGAGAAGAGAAGACGCAGCGCGAAGTTTGACAGCTTCACGTTGTGCGCGCTGAGGTCATGTGTGCACGATTTCTTTCGCCGCAACGAGATACCGACGGTCGAGAAGATCACTACTGAGTTCTCGGAACGTATGGAACTCCCATCACTAAGGCGGTGTACTGCGCGTCGCCTGTTTGCCGAGATCGGCATCAAGCACGAAAAGAGAAGCCGCAACTCGCTGCTTATCGACCGAAATGACATCACCGATTGGCGGAATCGCTACCTCCGTGACGTGGAGCGCTACCGAGCGGAAGGCCGAAAGATCTACCTGGACGAGACATGGGTGACGGCGGGACACACTCGGTAGATCGTGTGGACCGACACCGTGGTGCAGAAGCGCGGACGCCTGTTCGCTCGAGCAAATGGCCTAACGACGGGTCTAAAACAACCTTCTGGGAAAGGTCAGCGCCTGATCGTCACGCACATCCGCAGCGAGGATGGCTTCGTCGACGGCTGCTTGGATGTATTCCTGTCCAGAATCCAAAGGGCTGGCAGGAGGGTGGGCCGGGCGCGGCCGAGGCGAGTCGAGTTCGTTAAAAACGAACGCGTCTCGGGAGGAGAGGCAAGGAGCATGCGCTCTCCTCGGAGGACCGGCGAGAACGGGCGCCGACCGGACGGAGAGGCGAGCGACCAAGACCGCTCTCTTCGAATGCTCCGGGGAGACTCGAGGAAATGGACGGCAATCGCTTTGAAGGCTGGTTTAATGGCGTTCTGCAGAAGTTGCCAGCTGGTAGCGTCATTGTTTTAGACAATGCACCTTACCATAGCCGGCGAGAAGAGAAATTGCCAACGACAGCCTGGAAGAAGGAGAAGATACAGGAGTGGCTCACAAGCAAGAAGATCACCAACGCTGAAAGGATGATGAAGAAGCAGCTGCTTGAGCTGGTGGCATCTGTAAAGTCACGCTTTCTGAGCTAAATTGTAGACAATGCAGCTGTAAGCGCCGGTTGCGTTGTACTCAGGCTCCCGCCGTACCACTGCGAATTTAATCCCATTGAGCTTGTTTGGGCCAAGGTCAAAAATGGCATCGCTGCGGACAACAGACACTTCAAGGTGTCCACGGTCGACGCCATCTTGAGGGAGAAAATCAAGCACGTAGCGGCGGAAGACTGGGCGAAGAGCATTCAGCATGTGATGGACTTGGAGGCAAAGTTCAGACTTGACACGTCTGGGAGTGAGCACATTCAACCCATCATCACAAAGCTGGGTGAAGATGACACTGAAGAAAGCGGCTCCGACTGCGAGCTGTCTGGCATTGAGCCACTCGACGAAGCATAACGGCTTCTTTTAACGAAAGAACAGCCTTTATTAGGGCTACCAAAATTTTTCCCATTGGTTCGCAACAGACGACAATCCATTCCGTGACCTCTGAAATAAATAAGCAGTTCTATTTATGGCGTATTTCTTATAATAGAAGCTCAATTCTGATAAGCAACGTCCAGCACACATTGTGCTCAATTTAAGAAGTGGCATAGAAACATGTTTAAATGCTGGTATATCTGAATTGAAACACAACTGTTAACTCTGATTATCTTTGGCGGGTTCAAAATGCTCATTCAAGCAGCCACCATCTAGTTTGACGTGCCCCATGTTGAAATAACTGTATTCAAGGCACGCTTTATATCTCTGTTAGCAGTCTGCACTGAAAATCGCAGTCATGTCATAGCCAGTGCTGCTGCGATACCAGTAGTCAACACGAAACTGACAGCCACTGTTAGCAGCTTGCACGCCAAAGCACATTCATGTGGTTGCATTGTTTATTTTGGTTATCTGGCTCACACAAGTAATGAGAATAAGAGAATAAATATAAAGCATCATTAGCTTATTGAGGCCCAAAATGCTCATTCAGGCAGCCATCGTCGAGTTTGACGGGCCCCATGTTGAAATAACAGTAGTCAGAGCACGCTTTATGGCTCTGTTAGCAGTATGCACTGGAAATCGCAGTCATGTCATAGCCAGCGCTGCTGTGATACCAGTAGCCAACACGAAACTGACAGCCACTGTTAGCAGCTTGCACGCCGAAGCACATTCATGTGGTTGCATTGTTTATTTCGGTTATCTGGCACACACAAGTAATGAGAATAAATATAAAGCATCATTAGCTTATTGAGGCCCAAAATGCTCATTCAGAGAGCCATCATCGAGTTTGACGGGCCCCATGTTGAAATAACATTAGTCAGAGCACGCTTTATGGCACTGTTAGCAGTATGCACTGGAAATCGCAGTCATGTCATATCCAGTGCTGCTGCGATACCAGTAGTCAACACAAAACTGATAGCCACTGTTAGCAGCTTGCACGCCAAAGCACATTCATGTGGTTGCATTGTTTATTTTGGTTATCTGGCTCACACAAGTAATGAGAATAAGAGAATAAAAATAAAGCATCATTAGCTTATTCAGGCCCAAAATGCTCATTCAGGCAGCCATCGTCGAGTTTGACGGGCCTCATGTTGAAATAACAGTAGTCAGAGCACGCTTTATGGCTCTGTTAGCAGTATGCACTGGAAATTGCAGTCATGTCATAGCCAGTGCTGCTGCGATATCAGTAGTCAACACGAAACTGACAGCCACTGTTAGCAGCTTGCATGCCAAAGCACATTCATGTGGTTGCATTGTTTATTTTGGTTATCTGGCTCACACAAGTAATGAGAATAAGAGAATAAATATAAAGCATCATTAGCTTATTCAAGCCCAAAATGCTCATTCAGGCAGCCATCGTCGAGTTTGACGGGCCCCATGTTGAAATAACAGTAGTCAGAGCACGCTTTATGGCTCTGTTAGCAGTATGCACTGGAAATCGCAGTCATGTCATAGCCAGTGCTGCTGCGATACCAGTAGTCAACACGAAACTGACAGCCACTGTTAGCAGCTTGCATACCAAACCACATTCATGTGGTTGCATTGTTTATTTTCGCTATCTGGCTCACACAAGTAATGAGAATAAGAGAATAAATATAAAGCATCATTAGCTTATTGAGGCCCAAAATGCTCATTCAGGCAGCCATCGTCGAGTTTGACGGGCCCCATGTTGAAATAACCGTAGTCAGAGCACGCTTTATGGCACTGTTAGCAGTATGCACTGGAAATCGCAGTCATGTCATAGCCAGTGCTGCTGCGATATCAGTAGTCAACACGAAACTGACAGCCACTGTTAGCAGCTTGTATGCCAAAGCACATTCATGTGGTTGCATTGTTTATTTTGGTTATCTGGCTCACACAAGTAATGAGAATAAGAGAATAAATATAAAGCATCATTAGCTTATTGAGGCCCAAAATGCTCATTCAGGCAGCCACCGAGTTTGACGGGCCCCATGTTGAAATAACAGTAGTCAGAGCACGCTTTATGGCTCTGTTAGCAGTATGCACTGGAAATCGCAGTCATGTCATAGCCAGTGCTGCTGCGATACCAGTAGCCAACACGAAACTGACAGCCACTGTTAGCAGCTTGCACGCCGAAGCACAGTCATGTGGTTGCATTGTTTATTTCGGTTATCTGGCACACACAAGTAATGAGAATAAATATAAAGCATCATTAGCTTATTCAGGCCCAAAATGCTCATTCAGGCAGCCACCGAGTTTGACGGGCCTCATGTTGAAATAACAGTAGTCAGAGCATGCTTTATGGCTCTGTTCGTATGCACTGGAAATTGCAGTCATGTCATAGCCAGTGCTGCTGCGATATCAGTAGTCAACACGAAACTGACAGCCACTGTTAGCAGCTTGCATGCCAAAGCACATTCATGTGGTTGCATTGTTTATTTTGGTTATCTGGCTCACACAAGTAATGAGAATAGGAGAATAAATATAAAGCATCATTACCTTATTCAAGCCCAAAATGCTCATTCAGGCAGCCATCGTCGAGTTTGACGGGCCCCATGTTGAAATAACAGTAGTCAGAGCACGCTTTATGGCTCTGTTAGCAGTATGCACTGGAAATCGCAGTCATGTCATAGCCAGTGCTGCTGCGATACCAGTAGTCAACACGAAACTGACAGCCACTGTTAGCAGCTTGCATTCCAAAGCACATTCATGTGGTTGCATTGTTTATTTTCGCCATCTGGCTCACACAAGTAATGAGAATAAGAGAATAAATATAAAGCATCATTAGCTTATTGAGGCCCAAAATGCTCATTCAGGCAGCCATCGTCGAGTTTGACGGGCCCCATGTTGAAATAACAGTAGTCAGAGCACGCTTTATGGCACTGTTAGCAGTATGCACTGGAAATCGCAGTCATGTCATAGCCAGTGCTGCTGCGATACCAGTAGTCAACACGAAACTGAAAGCCACTGTTAGCAGCTTGCACGCCGAAGCACATTCATATGGTTGCATTGTTTATTTCGGTTATCTGGCTCACACAAGTAATGAGAGTAAAAGAATAAATATAAAGCATCATTAGCTTATTGAGGCCCAAAATGCTCATTCAGGCAGCCATCATCGAGTTTGACGGGCCCCATGTTGAAATAACAGTAGTCAGAGCACGCATTATGGCACTGTTAGAAGCATGCACTGGAAATCGCAGTCATGTCATAGCCAGTGCTGCTGCGATACCAGTAGCCAACACGAAACTGACAGCCACTGTTAGCAGCTTGCACGCCGAAGCACATTCATGTGGTTGCATTGTTTATTTCGGTTATCTGGCACACACAAGTAATGAGAATAAATATAAAGCATCATTAGCTTATTGAGGCCCAAAATGCTCATTCAGACTGCCATCATCGAGTTTGACGGGCCCCATGTTGAAATAACATTAGTCAGAGCACGCTTTATGGCACTGTTAGCAGTATGCACTGGAAATCGCAGTCATGTCATATCCAGTGCTGCTGCGATACCAGTAGTCAACACAAAACTGATAGCCACTGTTAGCAGCTTGCACGCCAAAGCACATTCATGTGGTTGCATTGTTTATTTTGGTTATCTGGCTCACACAAGTAATGAGAATAAGAGAATAAATATAAAGCATCATTAGCTTATTCAGGCCCAAAATGCTCATTCAGGCAGCCACCGAGTTTGACGGGCCTCATGTTGAAATAACAGTAGTCAGAGCACGCTTTATGGCTCTGTTAGCAGTATGCACTGGAAATTGCAGTCATGTCATAGCCAGTGCTGCTGCGATATCAGTAGTCAAAACGAAACTGACAGCCACTGTTAGCAGCTTGCATGCCAAAGCACATTCATGTGGTTGCATTGTTTATTTTGGTTATCTGGCTCACACAAGTAATGAGAATAAGAGAATAAATATAAAGCATCATTAGCTTATTCAAGTCCAAAATGCTCATTCAGGCAGCCATCGTCGAGTTTGACGGGCCCCATGTTGAAATAACAGTAGTCAGAGCACGCTTTATGGCTCTGTTAGCAGTATGCACTGGAAATCGCAGTCATGTCATAACCAGTGCTGCTGCGATACCAGTAGTCAACACGAAACTGACAGCCACTGTTAGCAGCTTGCACGCCGAAGCACATTCATGTGGTTGCATTGTTTATTTCGGTTATCTGGCACACACAAGTAATTAGAATAAATATAAAGCATCATTAGCTTATTGAGGCCCAAAATGCTCATTCAGGCAGCCATCGTCGAGTTTGACGGGCCCCATGTTGAAATAACAGTAGTCAGAGCACGCTTTATGGCACTGTTAGCAGTATACACTGGAAATCGCAGCCATGTCATAGCCAGTGCTGCTGCGAAACCAGTAGTCAACACGAAACTGACAGCCACTGTTAGCAGCTTGCACGCCAAAGCACATTCATGTGGTTGCATTGTTTATTTTGGTTATCTGGCTCACACAAGTAATGAGAATTAGAGAATAAATATAAAGCATCATTAGCTTATTGAGGCCCAAAATGCTCATTCAGGCAGCCATCGTCGAGTTTGACGGGCCTAATGTTGAAATAACAGTAGTCAGAGCACGCTTTATGGCAATGTTAGCAGTATGCACTGGAAATCGCAGTCATGTCATAGCCAGTGCTGCTGCGATACCAGTAGCCAACACGAAACTGACAGCCACTGTTAGCAGCTTGCACGCCGAAGCACATTCATGTGGTTGCATTGTTTATTTCGGTTATCTGGCACACACAAGTAATGATAATAAATATAAAGCATCATTAGCTTATTGAGGCCCAAAATGCTCATTCAGGCAGCCATCGTCGAGTTTGACGGGCCCCTTGTTGAAATAACAGTAGTCAGAGCACGCTTTATGGCACTGTTAGCAGTATGCACTGGAAATCGCAGTCATGTCATAGCCAGTGCTGCTGCGATACCAGTAGTCAACACGAAACTGACAGCCACTGTTAGCAGCTTGCATGCCAAAGCACATTCATGTGGTTGCATTGTTTATTTTGGTTATCTGGCTCACACAAGTAATGAGAATAAGAGAATAAATATAAAGCATCATTAGCTTATTGAGGCCCAAAATGCTCATTCAGGCAGCCATCGTCCTTTGACGGGCCTAATGTTGAAATAACAGTAGTCAGAGCACACTTTATGGCTCTGTTAGCAGTATGCACTGGAAATTGCAGTCATGTCATAGCCAGTGCTGCTGCGATATCAGTAGTCAACACGAAACTGACAGCCACTGTTAGCAGCTTGCATGCCAAAGCACATTCATGTGGTTGCATTGTTTATTTTGGTTATCTGGCTCACACAAGTAATGAGAATAAGAGAATAAATATAAAGCATCATTAGCTTATTCAGGCCCAAAATGCTCATTCAGGCAGCCATCGTCGAGTTTGACGGGCCCCATGTTGAAATAACAGTAGTCAGAGCACGCTTTATGGCTCTGTTAGCAGTATGCACTGGAAATCGCAGTCATGTCATAGCCAGTGCTGCTGCGATACCAGTAGTCAACACGAAACTGACAGCCACTGTTAGCAGCTTGCATGCCAAAGCACATTCATGTGGTTGCATTGTTTATTTTGGCTATCTGGCTCACACAAGTAATGAGAATAAGAGAATAAATATAAAGCATCATTAGCTTATTGAGGCCCAAAATGCTCATTCAGGCAGCCATCGTCGCGTTTGATGGGCCCCATGTTGAAATAACAGTAGTCAGAGCACGCTTTATGGCACTGTTAGCAGTATGCACTGGAAATCGCAGTCATGTCATAGCCAGTGCTGCTGCGGTACCAGTAGTCAACACGAAACTGACAGCCACTGTTAGCAGCTTGCACGCCGAAGCACATTCATATGGTTGCATTGTTTATTTCGGTTATCTGGCTCACACAAGTAATGAGAATAAGAGAATAAATATAAAGCATCATTAGCTTATTGAGGCCCAAAATGCTCATTCAGACAGCCATCATTGAGTTTGACGGGCCCCTTGTTGAAATAACAGTAGTCAGAGCACGCTTTATGGCACTGTTAGCAGTATGCCCTGGAAATCGCAGTCATGTCATATCCAGTGCTGCTGCGATACCAGTAGTCAACACAAAACTGATAGCCACTGTTAGCAGCTTGCACGCCAAAGCACATTCATGTGGTTGCATTGTTTATTTTGTTTATCTGGCTCACACAAGTAATGAGCATAAGAGAATAAATATAAAGCATCATTAGCTTATTCAGGCCCAAAATGCTCATTCAGGCAGCCATGGTCGAGTTTGACGGGCCCCATGTTGAAATAACAGTAGTCAGAGCACGCTTTATGGCACTGTTAGCAGTATGCACTGGAAATCGCAGTCATGTCATAGCCAGTGCTGCTGCGATACCAGTAGTCAACACGAAACTGACAGCCACTGTTAGCAGCTTGCACGCCGAAGCACATTCATGTGGTTGCATTGTTTATTTCGGTTATCTGGCACACACAAGTAATGAGAATAAATATAAAGCATCATTAGCTTATTGAGGCCCAAAATGCTCATTCAGGCAGCCATCGTCGAGTTTGACGGGCCCCATGTTGAATTAACAGTAGTCAGAGCACGCTTTATGGCACTGTTAGCAGTATGCACTGGAAATCGCAGCCATGTCATAGCCAGTGCTGCTGCGAAACCAGTAGTCAACACGAAACTGACAGCCACTGTTAGCAGCTTGCACGCCAAAGCACATTCATGTGGTTGCATTGTTTATTTTGGTTATCTGGCTCACACAAGTAATGAGAATTAGAGAATAAATATAAAGCATCATTAGCTTATTGAGGCCCAAAATGCTCATTCAGGCAGCCATCGTCGAGTTTGACGGGCCTAATGTTGAAATAACAGTAGTCAGAGCACGCTTTATGGCTCTGTTAGCAGTATGCACTGGAAATCGCAGTCATGTCATAGCCAGTGCTGCTGCGATACCAGTAGTCAACACGAAACTGACAGCCACTGTTAGCAGCTTGCATGCCAAAGCACATTCATGTGGTTGCATTGTTTATTTTGGTTATCTGGCTCACACAAGTAATGGGAATAAGAGAATAAATATAAAGCATCATTAGCTTATTGAGGCCCAAAATGCTCATTCAGGCCGCCATCGTCGAGTTTGACGGGCCCCATGTTGAAATAACAGTAGTCAGAGCACGCTTTATGGCAATGTTAGCAGTATGCACTGGAAATCGCAGTCATGTCATAGCCAGTGCTGCTGCGATACCAGTAGCCAACACGAAACTGACAGCCACTGTTAGCAGCTTGCACGCCGAAGCACATTCATGTGGTTGCATTGTTTATTTCGGTTATCTGGCACACACAAGTAATGAGAATAAATATAAAGCATCATTAGCTTATTGAGGCCCAAAATGCTCATTCAGGCAGCCATCGTCGAGTTTGACGGGCCCCTTGTTGAAATAACAGTAGTCAGAGCACGCTTTATGGCACTGTTAGCAGTATGCACTGGAAATCGCAGTCATGTCATAGCCAGTGCTGCTGCGATACCAATAGTCAACAGGAAACTGACAGCCACTGTTAGCAGCTTGCATGCCAAAGCACATTCATGTGGTTGCATTGTTTATTTTGGTTATCTGGCTCACACAAGTAATGAGAATAAGAGAATAAATATAAAGCATCATTAGCTTATTGAGGCCCAAAATGCTCATTCAGGCAGCCATCGTCGACTTTGACGGGCCTAATGTTGAAATAACAGTAGTCAGAGCACACTTTATGGCTCTGTTAGCAGTATGCACTGGAAATTGCAGTCATGTCATAGCCAGTGCTGCTGCGATATCAGTAGTCAACACGAAACTGACAGCCACTGTTAGCAGCTTGCATGCCAAAGCACATTCATGTGGTTGCATTGTTTATTTTGGTTATCTGGCTCACACAAGTAATGAGAATAAGAGAATAAATATAAAGCATCATTAGCTTATTCAGGCCCAAAATGCTCATTCAGGCAGCCATCGTCGAGTTTGACGGGCCCCATGTTGAAATAACAGTAGTCAGAGCACGCTTTATGGCTCTGTTAGCAGTATGCACTGGAAATCGCAGTCATGTCATAGCCAGTGCTGCTGCGATACCAGTAGTCAACACGAAACTGACAGCCACTGTTAGCAGCTTGCATGCCAAAGCACATTCATGTGGTTGCATTGTTTATTTTGGCTATCTGGCTCACACAAGTAATGAGAATAAGAGAATAAATATAAAGCATCATTAGCTTATTGAGGCCCAAAATGCTCATTCAGGCAGCCATCGTCGAGTTTGATGGGCCCCATGTTGAAATAACAGTAGTCAGAGCACGCTTTATGGCACTGTTAGCAGTATGCACTGGAAATCGCAGTCATGTCATAGCCAGTGCTGCTGCGGTACCAGTAGTCAACACGAAACTGACAGCCACTGTTAGCAGCTTGCACGCCGAAGCACATTCATATGGTTGCATTGTTTATTTCGGTTATCTGGCTCACACAAGTAATGAGAATAAGAGAATAAATATAAAGCATCATTAGCTTATTGAGGCCCAAAATGCTCATTCAGACAGCCATCGTCGAGTTTGACGGGCCCCATGTTGAAATAACAGTAGTCAGAGCACGCTTTATGGCTCTGTTAGCAGTATGCACTAGAAATCGCAGTCATGTCATAGCCAGTGCTGCTGCGATACCAGTAGTCAACACGAAACTGACAGCCACTGTTAGCAGCTTGCATGCCAAAGCACATTCATGTGGTTGCATTGTTTATTTTGGTTATCTGGCTCACACAAGTAATGAGAATAAGAGAATAAATATAAAGCATCATTAGCTTATTGAGGCCCAAAATGCTCATTCAGGCAGCCATGGTCGAGTTTGACGGGCCCCATGTTGAAATAACAGTAGTCAGAGCACGCTTTATGGCACTGTTAGCAGTATGCACTGGAAATCGCAGTCATGTCATAGCCAGTGCTGCTGCGATACCAGTAGTCAACACGAAATTGACAGCCACTGTTAGCAGCTTGCACGCCGAAGCACATTCATGTGGTTGCATTGTTTATTTCGGTTATCTGGCACACACAAGTAATGAGAATAAATATAAAGCATCATTAGCTTATTGAGGCCCAAAATGCTCATTCAGGCAGCCATCGTCGAGTTTGACGGGCCCCTTGTTGAAATAACAGTAGTCAGAGCACGCTTTATGGCACTGTTAGCAGTATGCACTGGAAATCGCAGTCATGTCATAGCCAGTGCTGCTGCGATACCAGTAGTCAACACGAAACTGACAGCCACTGTTAGCAGCTTGCATGCCAAAGCACATTCATGTGGTTGCATTGTTTATTTTGGTTATCTGGCTCACACAAGTAATGAGAATAAGAGAATAAATATAAAGCATCATTAGCTTATTGAGGCCCAAAATGCTCATTCAGGCAGCCATCGTCGAGTTTGACGGGCCCCTTGTTGAAATAACAGTAGTCAGAGCACGCTTTATGGCTCTGTTAGCAGTATGCACTGGAAATCGCAGTCATGTCATAGACAGTGCTGCTGCGATACCAGTAGTCAACACGAAACTGACAGCCACTGTTAGCAGCTTGCATGCCAAAGCACATTCATGTGGTTGCATTGTTTATTTTGGTTATCTGGCTCACACAAGTAATGAGAATAAGAGAATAAATATAAAGCATCATTAGCTTATTGAGGCCCAAAATGCTCATTCAGGCAGCCATCGTCGAGTTTGACGGGCCTAATGTTGAAATAACAGTAGTCAGAGCACGCTTTATGGCTCTGTTAGCAGTATGCACTGGAAATCGATGTCATGTCATAGCCAGTGCTGCTGCGATACCAGTAGTCAACACGAAACTGACAGCCACTGTTAGCAGCTTGCATGCCAAAGCACATTCATGTGGTTGCATTGTTTATTTTGGTTATCTGGCTCGCACAAGTAATGGGAATAAGAGAATAAATATAAAGCATCATTAGCTTATTGAGGCCCAAAATGCTCATTCAGGCATCCATCGTCGAGTTTGACGGGCCCCATGTTGAAATAACAGTAGTCAGAGCACGCTTTATGGCACTGTTAGCAGTATGCACTGGAAATCGCAGTCATGTCATATCCAGTGCTGCTGCGATACCAGTAGTCAACACGAAACTGACAGCCACTGTTAGCAGCTTGCACGCCGAAGCACATTCATGTGGTTGCATTGTTTATTTCGGTTATCTGGCACACACAAGTAATGAGAATAAATATAAAGCATCATTAGCTTATTGAGGCCCAAAATGCTCATTCAGGCAGCCATCGTCGAGTTTGACGGGCCCCATGTTGAAATAACAGTAGTCAGAGCACGCTTTATGGCACTGTTAGCAGTATGCACTGGAAATCGCAGTCATGTCATAGCCAGTGCTGCACGATACCAGTAGTCAACACGAAACTGACAGCCACTGTTAGCAGCTTGCATGCCAAAGCACATTCATGTGGTTGCATTGTTTATTTTGGTTATCTGGCTCACACAAGTAATGAGAATAAGAGAATAAATATAAAGCATCATTAGCTTATTGAGGCCCAAAATGCTCATTCAGGCAGCCATCGTCGAGTTTGACGGGCCTAATGTTGAAATAACAGTAGCCAGAGCACGCTTTATGGCTCTGTTAGCAGTATGCAATAGAAATCGCAGTCATGTCATAGACAGTGCTGCTGCGATACCAGTAGTCAACACGAAACTGACAGCCACTGTTAGCAGCTTGCACGCCGAAGCACATTCATGTGGTTGCATTGTTTATTTCGGTTATCTGGCACACACAAGTAATGAGAATAAATATAAAGCATCATTAGCTTATTGAGGCCCAAAATGCTCATTCAGGCAGCCATCGTCGAGTTTGACGGGCCCCTTGTTGAAATAACAGTAGTCAGAGCACGCTTTATGGCACTGTTAGCAGTATGCACTGGAAATCGCAGTCATGTCATAGCCAGTGCTGCTGCGATACCAGTAGTCAACACGAAACTGACAGCCACTGTTAGCAGCTTGCATGCCAAAACACATTCATGTGGTTGCATTGTTTATTTTGGTTATCTGGCTCACACAAGTAATGAGAATAAGAGAATAAATATAAAGCATCATTAGCTTATTGAGGCCCAAAATGCTCATTCAGGCAGCCATCGTCGAGTTTGACGGGCCCCATGTTGAAATAACAGTAGTCAGAGCACGCTTTATGGCACTGTTAGCAGTATGCACTGGAAATCGCAGTCATGTCATAGCCAGTGCTGCTGCGATACCAGTAGTCAACACGAAACTGACAGCAACTGTTAGCAGCTTGCATGCCAAAGCACATTCATGTGGTTGCATTGTTTATTTTGGTTATCTGGCTCACACAAGTAATGAGAATAAGAGAATAAATATAAAGCATCATTAGCTTATTGAGGCCCAAAATGCTCATTCAGGCAGCCATCGTCGAGTTTGACGGGCCTAATGTTGAAATAACAGTAGCCAGAGCACGCTTTATGGCTCTGTTAGCAGTATGCAATAGAAATCGCAGTCATGTCATAGACAGTGCTGCTGCGATACCAGTAGTCAACACGAAACTGACAGCCACTGTTAGCAGCTTGCACGCCGAAGCACATTCATGTGGTTGCATTGTTTATTTCGGTTATCTGGCACACACAAGTAATGAGAATAAATATAAAGCATCATTAGCTTATTGAGGCCCAAAATGCTCATTCAGGCAGCCATCGTCGAGTTTGACGGGCCCCTTGTTGAAATAACAGTAGTCAGAGCACGCTTTATGGCACTGTTAGCTTTATGCACTGGAAATCGCAGTCATGTCATAGCCAGTGCTGCTGCGATACCAGTAGTCAACACGAAACTGACAGCCACTGTTAGCAGCTTGCATGCCAAAACACATTCATGTGGTTGCATTGTTTATTTTGGTTATCTGGCTCACACAAGTAATGAGAATAAGAGAATAAATATAAAGCATCATTAGCTTATTGAGGCCCAAAATGCTCATTCAGGCAGCCATCGTCGACTTTGACGGGCCTAATGTTGAAATAACAGTAGTCAGAGCACGCTTTATGGCTCTGTTAGCAGTATGCACTGGAAATCGCAGTCATGTCATAGCCAGTGCTGCTGCGATACCAGTAGTCAACACGAAACTGACAGCCACTGTTAGCAGCTTGCATGCCAAAGCACATTCATGTGGTTGCATTGTTTATTTTGGTTATCTGGCTCACACAAGTAATGAGAATAAGAGAATAAATATAAAGCATCATTAGCTTATTGAGGCCCAAAATGCTCATTCAGGCAGCCATCGTCGAGTTTGACGGGCCTAATGTTGAAATAACAGTAGTCAGAGCACGCTTTATGGCTCTGTTAGCAGTATGCACTGGAAATCGATGTCATGTCATAGCCAGTGCTGCTGCGATACCAGTAGTCAACACGAAACTGACAGCCACTGTTAGCAGCTTGCATGCCAAAGCACATTCATGTGGTTGCATTGTTTATTTTGGTTATCTGGCTCACACAAGTAATGGGAATAAGAGAATAAATATAAAGCATCATTAGCTCATTGAGGCCCAAAATGCTCATTCAGGCATCCATCGTCGAGTTTGACGGGCCCCATGTTGAAATAACAGTAGTCAGAGCACGCTTTATGGCACTGTTAGCAGTATGCACTGGAAATCGCAGTCATGTCATATCCAGTGCTGCTGCGATACCAGTAGTCAACACGAAACTGACAGCCACTGTTAGCAGCTTGCACGCCGAAGCACATTCATGTGGTTGCATTGTTTATTTCGGTTATCTGGCACACACAAGTAATGAGAATAAATATAAAGCATCATTAGCTTATTGAGGCCCAAAATGCTCATTCAGGCAGCCATCTTCGAGTTTGACGGGCCCCATGTTGAAATAACAGTAGTCAGAGCACGCTTTATGGCACTGTTAGCAGTATGCACTGGAAATCGCAGTCATGTCATAGCCAGTGCTGCTGCGATACCAGTAGTCAACACGAAACTGACAGCCACTGTTAGCAGCTTGCATGCCAAAGCACATTCATGTGGTTGCATTGTTTATTTTGGTTATCTGGCTCACACAAGTAATGAGAATAAGAGAATAAATATAAAGCATCATTAGCTTATTGAGGCCCAAAATGCTCATTCAGGCAGCCATCGTCGAGTTTGACGGGCCTAATGTTGAAATAACAGTAGTCAGAGCACGCTTTATGGCTCTGTTAGCAGTATGCACTGGAAATCGCAGTCATGTCATAGACAGTGCTGCTGCGATACCAGTAGTCAACACGAAACTGACAGCCACTGTTAGCAGCTTGCATGCCAAAGCACATTCATGTGTTTGCATTGTTTATTTTGGTTATCTGGCTCACACAAGTAATGGGAATAAGAGAATAAATATAAAGCATCATTAGCTTATTGAGGCCCAAAATGCTCATTCAGGCAGCCATCGTCGAGTTTGACGGGCCCCATGTTGAAATAACAGTAGTCAGAGCACGCTTTATGGCACTGTTAGCAGTATGCACTGGAAATCGCAGTCATGTCATATCCAGTGCTGCTGCGATACCAGTAGTCAACACGAAACTGACAGCCACTGTTAGCAGCTTGCATGCCAAAGCACATTCATGTGGTTGCATTGTTTATTTTGGCTATCTGGCTCACACAATTAATGAGAATAAGAGAATAAATATAAAGCATCATTAGCTTATTGAGGCCCAAAATGCTCATTCAGGCAGCCATCGTCGAGTTTGACGGGCCTAATGTTGAAATAACAGTAGTCAGAGCACGCTTTATGGCTCTGTTAGCAGTATGCACTGGAAATCGCAGTCATGTCATAGCCAGTGCTGCTGCGATACCAGTAGTCAACATGAAACTGACAGCCACTGTTAGCAGCTTGCATGCCAAAGCACATTCATGTGGTTGCATTGTTTATTTTGTTTATCTGGCTCACACAAGTAATGAGCATAAGAGAATAAATATAAAGCATCATTAGCTTATTGAGGCCCAAAATGCTCATTCAGACAGCCATCATCGAGTTTGACGGGCCTAATGTTGAAATAACAGTAGTCAGAGCACGCTTTATGGCTCTGTTAGCAGTATGCACTGGAAATCGCAGTCATGTCATAGCCAGTGCTGCTGCGATACCAGTAGTCAACATGAAACTGACAGCCACTGTTAGCAGCTTGCATGCCAAAGCACATTCATGTGGTTGCATTGTTTATTTTGGTTATCTGGCTCACACAAGTAATGGGAATAAGAGAATAAATATAAAGCATCATTAGCTTATTGAGGCCCAAAATGCTCATTCAGGCAGCCATCGTCGAGTTTGACGGGCCCCATGTTGAAATAACAGTAGTCAGACCACGCTTTATGGCACTGTTAGCAGTATGCACTGGAAATCGCAGTCATGTCATATCCAGTGCTGCTGCGATACCAGTAGTCAACACGAAACTGACAGCCACTGTTAGCAGCTTGCACGCTGAAGCACATTCATGTGGTTGCATTGTTTATTTCGGTTATCTGGCACACACAAGTAATGAGAATAAATATAAAGCATCATTAGCTTATTGAGGCCCAAAATGCTCATTCAGGCAGCCATCGTCGAGTTTGACGGGCCCCATGTTGAAATAACAGTAGTCAGAGCACGCTTTATGGCACTGTTAGCAGTATGCACTGGAAATCGCAGTCATGTCATAGTCAGTGCTGCTGCGATACCAGTAGTCAACACGAAACTGACAGCCACTGTTAGCAGCTTGCACGCCGAAGCACATTCATGTGGTTGCATTGTTTATTTCGGTTATCTGGCACACACAAGTAATGAGAATAAATAAAAAGCATCATTAGCTTATTGAGGCCCAAAATGCTCATTCAGGCAGCCATCGTCGAGTTTGACGGGCCCCATGTTGAAATAACAGTAGTCAGAGCACGCTTTATGGCACTGTTAGCAGTATGCACTGGAAATCGCAGTCATGTCATAGCCAGTGCTGCTGCGATACCAGTAGTCAACACGAAACTGACAGCCACTGTTAGCAGCTTGCATGCCAAAGCACATTCATGTGGTTGCATTGTTTATTTTGGTTATCTGGCTCACACAAGTAATGAGAATAAGAGAATAAATATAAAGCATCATTAGCTTATTGAGGCCCAAAATGCTCATTCAGGCAGCCATCGTCGAGTTTGGCGGGCCCCATGTTGAAATAACAGTAGTCAGAGCACGCTTTATGGCACTGTTAGCAGTATGCACTGGAAATCGCAGTCATGTCATATCCAGTGCTGCTGCGATACCAGTAGTCAACACAAAACTGATAGCCACTGTTAGCAGCTTGCACGCCAAAGCACATTCATGTGGTTGCATTGTTTATTTTGGTTATCTGGCTCACACAAGTAATGAGAATAAGAGAATAAATATAAAGCATCATTAGCTTATTCAGGCCAAAAATGCTCATCCAGGCAGCCACCGAGTTTGACGGGCCTCATGTTGAAATAACAGTAGTCAGAGCACGCTTTATGGCTCTGTTAGCAGTATGCACTGGAAATTGCAGTCATGTCATAGCCAGTGCTGCTGCGATATCAGTAGTCAACACGAAACTGACAGCCACTGTTAGCAGCTTGCATGCCAAAGCACATTCATGTGGTTGCATTGTTTATTTTGGTTATCTGGCTCACACAAGTAATGAGAATAAGAGAATAAATATAAAGCATCATTAGCTTATTCAGGCCCAAAATGCTCATTCAGGCAGCCATCATCGAGTTTGACGGGCCCCATGTTGAAATAACAGTAGTCAGAGCACGCTTTATGGCTCTGTTAGCAGTATGCACTGGAAATCGCAGTCATGTCATAGCCAGTGCTGCTGCGATACCAGTAGTCAACACGAAACTGACAGCCACTGTTAGCAGCTTGCATGCCAAAGCACATTCATGTGGTTGCATTGTTTATTTTGGCTATCTGGCTCACACAAGTAATGAGAATAAGAGAATAAATATAAAGCATCATAAGCTTATTGAGGCCCAAAATGCTCATTCAGGCAGCCATCGTTGAGTTTGACGGGCCCCATGTTGAAATAACAGTAGTCAGAGCACGCTTTATGGCACTGTTAGCAGTATGCACTGGAAATCGCAGTCATGTCATAGCCAGTGCTGCTGCGATACCAGTAGTCAACACGAAACTGACAGCCACTGTTAGCAGCTTGCACGCCGAAGCACATTCATGTGGTTGCATTGTTTATTTCGGTTATCTGGCACACATAAGTAATGAGAATAAATATAAAGCATCATTAGCTTATTGAGGCCCAAAATGCTCATTCAGACAGCCATCATCGAGTTTGACGGGCCCCATGTTGAAATAACATTAGTCAGAGCACGCTTTATGGCACTGTTAGCAGTATGCACTGGAAATCGCAGTCATGTCATATCCAGTGCTGCTGCGATACCAGTAGTCAACACAAAACTGATAGCCACTGTTAGCAGCTTGCACGCCAAAGCACATTCATGTGGTTGCATTGTTTATTTTGGTTATCTGGCTCACACAAGTAATGAGAATAAGAGAATAAATATAAAGCATCATTAGCTTATTCAGGCCCAAAATGCTCATCCAGGCAGCCACCGAGTTTGACGGGCCTCATGTTGAAATAACAGTAGTCAGAGCACGCTTTATGGCTCTGTTAGCAGTATGCACTGGAAATTGCAGTCATGTCATAGCCAGTGCTGCTGCGATATCAGTAGTCAACACGAAACTGACAGCCACTGTTAGCAGCTTGCATGCCAAAGCACATTCATGTGGTTGCATTGTTTATTTTGGTTATCTGGCTCACACAAGTAATGAGAATAAGAGAATAAATATAAAGCATCATTAGCTTATTCAGGCCCAAAATGCTCATTCAGGCAGCCATCGTCGAGTTTGACGGGCCCCATGTTGAAATAACAGTAGTCAGAGCACGCTTTATGGCTCTGTTAGCAGTATGCACTGGAAATCGCAGTCATGTAATAGCCAGTGCTGCTGCGATACCAGTAGTCAACACGAAACTGACAGCCACTGTTAGCAGCTTGCATGCCAAAGCACATTCATGTGGTTGCATTGTTTATTTTGGCTATCTGGCTCACACAAGTAATGAGAATAAGAGAATAAATATAAAGCATCATTAGCTTATTGAGGCCCAAAATGCTCACTAAGGCAGCCATCGTCGAGTTTGACGGGCCTAATGTTGAAATAACAGTAGTCAGAGCACGCTTTATGGCTCTGTTAGCAGTATGCACTGGAAATCGCAGTCATGTCATAGCCAGTGCTGCTGCGATACCAGTAGTCAACATGAAACTGACAGCCACTGTTAGCAGCTTGCATGCCAAAGCACATTCATGTGGTTGCATTGTTTATTTTGGTTATCTGGCTCACACAAGTAATGGGAATAAGAGAATAAATATAAAGCATCATTACCTTATTGAGGCCCAAAATGCTCATTCAGGCAGCCATCGTCGAGTTTCACGGGCCCCATGTTGAAATAACAGTAGTCAGAGCACGCTTTATGGCACTGTTAGCAGTATGCACTGGAAATCGCAGTCATGTCATATCCAGTGCTGCTTCGATACCAGTAGTCAACACGAAACTGACAGCCACTGTTAGCAGCTTGCACGCTGAAGCACATTCATGTGGTTGCATTGTTTATTTCGGTTATCTGGCACACACAAGTAATGAGAATAAATATAAAGCATCATTAGCTTATTGAGGCCCAAAATGCTCATTCAGGCAGCCATCGTCGAGTTTGACGGGCCCCATGTTGAAATAACAGTAGTCAGAGCACGCTTTATGGCGCTGTTAGCAGTATGCACTGGAAATCGCAGTCATGTCATAGTCAGTGCTGCTGCGATACCAGTAGTCAACACGAAACTGACAGCCACTGTTAGCAGCTTGCACGCCGAAGCACATTCATGTGGTTGCATTGTTTATTTCGGTTATCTGGCACACACAAGTAATGAGAATAAATAAAAAGCATCATTAGCTTATTGAGGCCCAAAATGCTCATTCAGGCAGCCATCGTCGAGTTTGACGGGCCCCATGTTGAAATAACAGTAGTCAGAGCACGCTTTATGGCACTGTTAGCAGTATGCACTGGAAATCGCAGTCATGTCATAGCCAGTGCTGCTGCGATACCAGTAGTCAACACGAAACTGACAGCCACTGTTAGCAGCTTGCATGCCAAAGCACATTCATGTGGTTGCATTGTTTATTTTGGTTATCTGGCTCACACAAGTAATGAGAATAAGAGAATAAATATAAAGCATCATTAGCTTATTGAGGCCCAAAATGCTCATTCAGGCAGCCATGGTCGAGTTTGACGGGCCCCATGTTGAAATAACAGTAGTCAGAGCACGCTTTATGGCACTGTTAGCAGTATGCACTGGAAATCGCAGTCATGTCATAGCCAGTGCTGCTGCGATACCAGTAGTCAACACGAAACTGACAGCCACAGTTAGCAGCTTGCACGCCGAAGCACATTCATGTGGTTGCATTGTTTATTTCGGTTATCTGGCACACACAAGTAATGAGAATAAATATAAAGCATCATTAGCTTATTGAGGCCCCAAATGCTCATTCAGGCAGCCATCGTCGAGTTTGACGGGCCCCTTGTTGAAATAACAGTAGTCAGAGCACGCTTTATGGCACTGTTAGCAGTATGCACTGGAAATCGCAGTCATGTCATAGCCAGTGCTGCTGCGATACCAGTAGTCAACAGGAAACTGACAGCCACTGTTAGCAGCTTGCATGCCAAAGCACATTCATGTGGTTGCATTGTTTATTTTGGTTATCTGGCTCACACAAGTAATGAGAATAAGAGAATAAATATAAAGCATCATTAGCTTATTGAGGCCCAAAATGCTCATTCAGGCAGCCATCGTCGAGTTTGACGGGCCCCTTGTTGAAATAACAGTAGTCAGAGCACGCTTTATGGCTCTGTTAGCAGTATGCACTGGAAATCGCAGTCATGTCATAGCCAGTGCTGCTGCGATACCAGTAGTCAACACGAAACTGACAGCCACTGTTAGCAGCTTGCATGCCAAAGCACATTCATGTGGTTGCATTGTTTATTTTGGTTATCTGGCTCACACAAGTAATGAGAATAAGAGAATAAATATAAAGCATCATTAGCTTATTGAGGCCCAAAATGCTCATTCAGGCAGCCATCGTCGAGTTTGACGGGCCTAATGTTGAAATAACAGTAGTCAGAGCACGCTTTATGGCTCTGTTAGCAGTATGCACTTGAAATCGATGTCATGTTATAGCCAGTGCTGCTGCGATACCAGTAGTCAACACGAAACTGACAGCCACTGTTAGCAGCTTGCATGCCAAAGCACATTCATGTGGTTGCATTGTTTATTTTGGTTATCTGGCTCGCACAAGTAATGGGAATAAGAGAATAAATATAAAGCATCATTAGCTTATTGAGGCCCAAAATGCTCATTCAGGCATCCATCGTCGAGTTTGACGGGCCCCATGTTGAAATAACAGTAGTCAGAGCACGCTTTATGGCACTGTTAGCAGTATGCACTGGAAATCGCAGTCATGTCATATCCAGTGCTGCTGCGATACCAGTAGTCAACACGAAACTGACAGCCACTGTTAGCAGCTTGCACGCCGAAGCACATTCATGTGGTTGCATTGTTTATTTCGGTTATCTGGCACACACAAGTAATGAGAATAAATATAAAGCATCATTAGCTTATTGAGGCCCAAAATGCTCATTCAGGCAGCCATCGTCGAGTTTGACGGGCCCCATGTTGAAATAACAGTAGTCAGAGCACGCTTTATGGCACTGTTAGCAGTATGCACTGGAAATCGCAGTCATGTCATAGCCAGTGCTGCTGCGATACCAGTAGTCAACACGAAACTGACAGCCACTGTTAGCAGCTTGCACGCCGAAGCACATTCATGTGGTTGCATTGTTTATTTCGGTTATCTGGCACACACTAGTAATGAGAATAAATATAAAGCATCATTAGCTTATTGAGGCCCAAAATGCTCATTCAGGCAGCCATCGTCGAGTTTGACGGGCCCCATGTTGAAATAACAGTAGTCAGAGCACGCTTTATGGCACTGTTAGCAGTATGCACTGGAAATCGCAGTCATGTCATAGCCAGTGCTGCTGCGATACCAGTAGTCAACACGAAACTGACAGCCACTGTTAGCAGCTTGCATGCCAAAGCACATTCATGTGGTTGCATTGTTTATTTTGGTTATCTGGCTCACACAAGTAATGAGAATAAGAGAATAAATATAAAGCATCATTAGCTTATTGAGGCCCAAAATGCTCATTCAGGCAGCCATCGTCGAGTTTGACGGGCCTAATGTTGAAATAACAGTAGCCAGAGCACGCTTTATGGCTCTGTTAGCAGTATGCACTAGAAATCGCAGTCATGTCATAGACAGTGCTGCTGCGATACCAGTAGTCAACACGAAACTGACAGCCACTGTTAGCAGCTTGCACGCCGAAGCACATTCATGTGGTTGCATTGTTTATTTCGGTTATCTGGCACACACAAGTAATGAGAATAAATATAAAGCATCATTAGCTTATTGAGGCCCAAAATGCTCATTCAGGCAGCCATCGTCGAGTTTGACGGGCCCCTTGTTGAAATAACAGTAGTCAGAGCACGCTTTATGGCACTGTTAGCAGTATGCACTGGAAATCGCAGTCATGTCATAGCCAGTGCTGCTGCGATACCAGTAGTCAACACGAAACTGACAGCCACTGTTAGCAGCTTGCATGCCAAAGCACATTCATGTGGTTGCATTGTTTATTTTGGTTATCTGGCTCACACAAGTAATGAGAATAAGAGAATAAATATAAAGCATCATTAGCTTATTGAGGCCCAAAATGCTCATTCAGGCATCCATCGTCGAGTTTGACGGGCCCCATGTTGAAATAACAGTAGTCAGAGCACGCTTTATGGCACTGTTAGCAGTATGCACTGGAAATCGCAGTCATGTCATATCCAGTGCTGCTGCGATACCAGTAGTCAACACGAAACTGACAGCCACTGTTAGCAGCTTGCACGCCGAAGCACATTCATGTGGTTGCATTGTTTATTTCGGTTATCTGGCACACACAAGTAATGAGAATAAATATAAAGCATCATTAGCTTATTGAGGCCCAAAATGCTCATTCAGGCAGCCATCGTCGAGTTTGACGGGCCCCATGTTGAAATAACAGTAGTCAGAGCACGCTTTATGGCACTGTTAGCAGTATGCACTGGAAATCGCAGTCATGTCATAGCCAGTGCTGCTGCGATACCAGTAGTCAACACGAAACTGACAGCCACTGTTAGCAGCTTGCACGCCGAAGCACATTCATGTGGTTGCATTGTTTATTTCGGTTATCTGGCACACACAAGTAATGGGAATAAGAGAATAAATATAAAGCATCATTAGCTTATTGAGGCCCAAAATGCTCATTCAGGCAGCCATCGTCGAGTTTGACGGGCCCCATGTTGAAATAACAGTAGTCAGAGCACGCTTTATGGCACTGTTAGCAGTATGCACTGGAAATCGCAGTCATGTCATAGCCAGTGCTGCTGCGATACCAGTAGTCAACACGAAACTGACAGCCACTGTTAGCAGCTTGCATGCCAAAGCACATTCATGTGGTTGCATTGTTTATTTTGGTTATCTGGCTCACACAAGTAATGGGAATAAGAGAATAAATATAAAGCATCATTAGCTTATTGAGGCCCAAAATGCTCATTCAGGCAGCCATCGTCGAGTTTGACGGGCCCCATGTTGAAATAACAGTAGTCAGAGCACGCTTTATGGCACTGTTAGCAGTATGCACTGGAAATCGCAGTCATGTCATAGCCAGTGCTGCTGCGATACCAGTAGTCAACACGAAACTGACAGCCACTGTTAGCAGCTTGCATGCCAAAGCACATTCATGTGGTTGCATTGTTTATTTTGGTTATCTGGCTCACACAAGTAATGAGAATAAGAGAATAAATATAAAGCATCATTAGCTTATTGAGGCCCAAAATGCTCATTCAGGCAGCCATCGTCGAGTTTGGCGGGCCCCATGTTGAAATAACAGTAGTCAGAGCACGCTTTATGGCACTGTTAGCAGTATGCACTGGAAATCGCAGTCATGTCATATCCAGTGCTGCTGCGATACCAGTAGTCAACACAAAACTGATAGCCACTGTTAGCAGCTTGCACGCCAATGCACATTCATGTGGTTGCATTGTTTATTTTGGTTATCTGGCTCACACAAGTAATGAGAATAAGAGAATAAATATAAAGCATCATTAGCTTATTCAGGCCAAAAATGCTCATCCAGGCAGCCACCGAGTTTGACGGGCCTCATGTTGAAATAACAGTAGTCAGAGCACGCTTTATGGCTCTGTTAGCAGTATGCACTGGAAATTGCAGTCATGTCATAGCCAGTGCTGCTGCGATATCAGTAGTCAACACGAAACTGACAGCCACTGTTAGCAGCTTGCATGCCAAAGCACATTCATGTGGTTGCATTGTTTATTTTGGTTATCTGGCTCACACAAGTAATGAGAATAAGAGAATAAATATAAAGCATCATTAGCTTATTCAGGCCCAAAATGCTCATTCAGGCAGCCATCATCGAGTTTGACGGGCCCCATGTTGAAATAACAGTAGTCAGAGCACGCTTTATGGCTCTGTTAGCAGTATGCACTGGAAATCGCAGTCATGTCATAGCCAGTGCTGCTGCGATACCAGTAGTCAACACGAAACTGACAGCCACTGTTAGCAGCTTGCATGCCAAAGCACATTCATGTGGTTGCATTGTTTATTTTGGCTATCTGGCTCACACAAGTAATGAGAATAAGAGAATAAATATAAAGCATCATTAGCTTATTGAGGCCCAAAATGCTCACTAAGGCAGCCATCGTCGAGTTTGACGGGCCCCAAGTTGAAATAACAGTAGTCAGAGCACGCTTTATGGCACTGTTAGCAGTATGCACTGGAAATCGCAGTCATGTCATAGCCAGTGCTGCTGCGATACCAGTAGTCAACACGAAACTGACAGCCACTGTTAGCAGCTTGCATGCCAAAGCACATTCATGTGGTTGCATTGTTTATTTTGGTTATCTGGCTCACACAAGTAATGAGAATAAGAGAATAAATATAAAGCATCATAAGCTTATTGAGGCCCAAAATGCTCATTCAGGCAGCCATCGTTGAGTTTGACGGGCCCCATGTTGAAATAACAGTAGTCAGAGCATGCTTTATGGCACTGTTAGCAGTATGCACTGGAAATCGCAGTCATGTCATAGCCAGTGCTGCTGCGATACCAGTAGTCAACACGAAACTGACAGCCACTGTTAGCAGCTTGCACGCCGAAGCACATTCATGTGGTTGCATTGTTTATTTCGGTTATCTGGCACACATAAGTAATGAGAATAAATATAAAGCATCATTAGCTTATTGAGGCCCAAAATGCTCATTCAGGCAGCCATCATCGAGTTTGACGGGCCCCATGTTGAAATAACATTAGTCAGAGCACGCTTTATGGCACTGTTAGCAGTATGCACTGGAAATCGCAGTCATGTCATATCCAGTGCTGCTGCGATACCAGTAGTCAACACAAAACTGATAGCCACTGTTAGCAGCTTGCACGCCAAAGCACATTCATGTGGTTGCATTGTTTATTTTGGTTATCTGGCTCACACAAGTAATGAGAATAAGAGAATAAATATAAAGCATCGTTAGCTTATTCAGGCCCAAAATGCTCATCCAGGCAGCCACCGAGTTTGACGGGCCTCATGTTGAAATAACAGTAGTCAGAGCACGCTTTATGGCTCTGTTAGCAGTATGCACTGGAAATTGCAGTCATGTCATAGCCAGTGCTGCTGCGATATCAGTAGTCAACACGAAACTGACAGCCACTGTTAGCAGCTTGCATGCCAAAGCACATTCATGTGGTTGCATTGTTTATTTTGGTTATCTGGCTCACACAAGTAATGAGAATAAGAGAATAAATATAAAGCATCATTAGCTTATTCAGGCCCAAAATGCTCATTCAGGCAGCCATCGTCGAGTTTGACGGGCCCCATGTTGAAATAACAGTAGTCAGAGCACGCTTTATGGCTCTGTTAGCAGTATGCACTGGAAATCGCAGTCATGTCATAGCCAGTGCTGCTGCGATACCAGTAGTCAACACGAAACTGACAGCCACTGTTAGCAGCTTGCATGCCAAAGCACATTCATGTGGTTGCATTGTTTATTTTGGCTATCTGGCTCACACAAGTAATGAGAATAAGAGAATAAATATAAAGCATCATTAGCTTATTGAGGCCCAAAATGCTCACTAAGGCAGCCATCGTCGAGTTTGACGGGCCTAATGTTGAAATAACAGTAGTCAGAGCACGCTTTATGGCTCTGTTAGCAGTATGCACTGGAAATCGCAGTCATGTCATAGCCAGTGCTGCTGCGATACCAGTAGTCAACATGAAACTGACAGCCACTGTTAGCAGCTTGCATGCCAAAGCACATTCATGTGGTTGCATTGTTTATTTTGGTTATCTGGCTCACACAAGTAATGGGAATAAGAGAATAAATATAAAGCATCATTAGCTTATTGAGGCCCAAAATGCTCATTCAGGCAGCCATCGTCGAGTTTGACGGGCCCCATGTTGAAATAACAGTAGTCAGAGCACGCTTTATGGCACTGTTAGCAGTATGCACTGGAAATCGCAGTCATGTCATATCCAGTGCTGCTTCGATACCAGTAGTCAACACGAAACTGACAGCCACTGTTAGGAGCTTGCACGCTGAAGCACATTCATGTGGTTGCATTGTTTATTTCGGTTATCTGGCACACACAAGTAATGAGAATAAATATAAAGCATCATTAGCTTATTGAGGCCCAAAATGCTCATTCAGGCAGCCATCGTCGAGTTTGACGGGCCCCATGTTGAAATAACAGTAGTCAGAGCACGCTTTATGGCACTGTTAGCAGTATGCACTGGAAATCGCAGTCATGTCATAGTCAGTGCTGCTGCGATACCAGTAGTCAACACGAAACTGACAGCCACTGTTAGCAGCTTGCACGCCGAAGCACATTCATGTGGTTGCATTGTTTATTTCGGTTATCTGGCACACACAAGTAATGAGAATAAATAAAAAGCATCATTAGCTTATTGAGGCCCAAAATGCTCATTCAGGCAGCCATCGTCGAGTTTGACGGGCCCCATGTTGAAATAACAGTAGTCAGAGCACGCTTTATGGCACTGTTAGCAGTATGCACTGGAAATCGCAGTCATGTCATAGCCAGTGCTGCTGCGATACCAGTAGTCAACACGAAACTGACAGCCACTGTTAGCAGCTTGCATGCCAAAGCACATTCATGTGGTTGCATTGTTTATTTTGGTTATCTGGCTCACACAAGTAATGAGAATAAGAGAATAAATATAAAGCATCATTAGCTTATTGAGGCCCAAAATGCTCATTCAGGCAGCCATGGTCGAGTTTGACGGGCCCCATGTTGAAATAACAGTAGTCAGAGCACGCTTTATGGCACTGTTAGCAGTATGCACTGGAAATCGCAGTCATGTCATATCCAGTGCTGCTGCGATACCAGTAGTCAACACGAAACTGACAGCCACTGTTAGCAGCTTGCACGCCGAAGCACATTCATGTGGTTGCATTGTTTATTTCGGTTATCTGGCACACACAAGTAATGAGAATAAATATAAAGCATCATTAGCTTATTGAGGCCCCAAATGCTCATTCAGGCAGCCATCGTCGAGTTTGACGGGCCCCTTGTTGAAATAACAGTAGTCAGAGCACGCTTTATGGAACTGTTAGCAGTATGCACTGGAAATCGCAGTCATGTCATAGCCAGTGCTGCTGCGATACCAGTAGTCAACACGAAACTGACAGCCACTGTTAGCAGCTTGCATGCCAAAGCACATTCATGTGGTTGCATTGTTTATTTTGGTTATCTGGCTCACACAAGTAATGAGAATAAGAGAATAAATATAAAGCATCATTAGCTTATTGAGGCCCAAAATGCTCATTCAGGCAGCCATCGTCGAGTTTGACGGGCCCCTTGTTGAAATAACAGTAGTCAGAGCACGCTTTATGGCTCTGTTAGCAGTATGCACTTGAAATCGATGTCATGTCATAGCCAGTGCTGCTGCGATACCAGTAGTCAACACGAAACTGACAGCCACTGTTAGCAGCTTGCATGCCAAAGCACATTCATGTGGTTGCATTGTTTATTTTGGTTATCTGGCTCGCACAAGTAATGGGAATAAGAGAATAAATATAAAGCATCATTAGCTTCTTGAGGCTCAAAATGCTCATTCAGGCATCCATCGTCGAGTTTGACGGGCCCCATGTTGAAATAACAGTAGTCAGAGCACGCTTTATGGCACTGTTAGCAGTATGCACTGGAAATCGCAGTCATGTCATATCCAGTGCTGCTGCGATACCAGTAGTCAACACGAAACTGACAGCCACTGTTAGCAGCTTCCACGCCGAAGCACATTCATGTGGTTGCATTGTTTATTTCGGTTATCTGGCACACACAAGTAATGAGAATAAATATAAAGCATCATTAGCTTATTGAGGCCCAAAATGCTCATTCAGGCAGCCATCGTCGAGTTTGACGGGCCCCATGTTGAAATAACAGTAGTCAGAGCACGCTTTATGGCACTGTTAGCAGTATGCACTGGAAATCGCAGTCATGTCATAGCCAGTGCTGCTGCGATACCAGTAGTCAACACGAAACTGACAGCCACTGTTAGCAGCTTGCACGCCGAAGCACATTCATGTGGTTGCATTGTTTATTTCGGTTATCTGGCACACACTAGTAATGAGAATAAATATAAAGCATCATTAGCTTATTGAGGCCCAAAATGCTCATTCAGGCAGCCATCGTCGAGTTTGACGGGCCCCATGTTGAAATAACAGTAGTCAGAGCACGCTTTATGGCACTGTTAGCAGTATGCACTGGAAATCGCAGTCATGTCATAGCCAGTGCTGCTGCGATACCAGTAGTCAACACGAAACTGACAGCCACTGTTAGCAGCTTGCATGCCAAAGCACATTCATGTGGTTGCATTGTTTATTTTGGTTATCTGGCTCACACAAGTAATGAGAATAAGAGAATAAATATAAAGCATCATTAGCTTATTGAGGCCCAAAATGCTCATTCAGGCAGCCATCGTCGAGTTTGACGGGCCTAATGTTGAAATAACAGTAGCCAGAGCACGCTTTATGGCTCTGTTAGCAGTATGCACTAGAAATCGCAGTCATGTCATAGACAGTGCTGCTGCGATACCAGTAGTCAACACGAAACTGACAGCCACTGTTAGCAGCTTGCACGCCGAAGCACATTCATGTGGTTGCATTGTTTATTTCGGTTATCTGGCACACACAAGTAATGAGAATAAATATAAAGCATCATTAGCTTATTGAGGCCCAAAATGCTCACTCAGGCAGCCATCGTCGAGTTTGACGGGCCCCTTGTTGAAATAACAGTAGTCAGAGCACGCTTTATGGCACTGTTAGCAGTATGCACTGGAAATCGCAGTCATGTCATAGCCAGTGCTGCTGCGATACCAGTAGTCAACACGAAACTGACAGCCACTGTTAGCAGCTTGCATGCCAAAGCACATTCATGTGGTTGCATTGTTTATTTTGGTTATCTGGCTCACACAAGTAATGAGAATAAGAGAATAAATATAAAGCATCATTAGCTTATTGAGGCCCAAAATGCTCATTCAGGCATCCATCGTCGAGTTTGACGGGCCCCATGTTGAAATAACAGTAGTCAGAGCACGCTTTATGGCACTGTTAGCAGTATGCACTGGAAATCGCAGTCATGTCATATCCAGTGCTGCTGCGATACCAGTAGTCAACACGAAACTGACAGCCACTGTTAGCAGCTTGCACGCCGAAGCACATTCATGTGGTTGCATTGTTTATTTCGGTTATCTGGCACACACAAGTAATGAGAATAAATATAAAGCATCATTAGCTTATTGAGGCCCAAAATGCTCATTCAGGCAGCCATCGTCGAGTTTGACGGGCCCCATGTTGAAATAACAGTAGTCAGAGCACGCTTTATGGCACTGTTAGCAGTATGCACTGGAAATCGCAGTCATGTCATAGCCAGTGCTGCTGCGATACCAGTAGTCAACACGAAACTGACAGCCACTGTTAGCAGCTTGCACGCCGAAGCACATTCATGTGGTTGCATTGTTTATTTCGGTTATCTGGCACACACTAGTAATGAGAATAAATATAAAGCATCATTAGCTTATTGAGGCCCAAAATGCTCATTCAGGCAGCCATCGTCGAGTTTGACGGGCCCCATGTTGAAATAACAGTAGTCAGAGCACGCTTTATGGCACTGTTAGCAGTATGCACTGGAAATCGCAGTCATGTCATAGCCAGTGCTGCTGCGATACCAGTAGTCAACACGAAACCGACAGCCACTGTTAGCAGCTTGCATGCCAAAGCACATTCATGTGGTTGCATTGTTTATTTTGGTTATCTGGCTCACACAAGTAATGAGAATAAGAGAATAAATATAAAGCATCATTAGCTTAT
The DNA here is from genome assembly GCF_052857255.1 of Amblyomma americanum. Taxonomy (NCBI): domain Eukaryota; kingdom Metazoa; phylum Arthropoda; class Arachnida; order Ixodida; family Ixodidae; genus Amblyomma; species Amblyomma americanum. The sequence continues at coordinate 251,260 of NW_027526512.1, read as the reverse complement.
TGAGGCCCAAAATGCTCATTCAGGCAGCCATCGTCGAGTTTGACGGGCCTAATGTTGAAATAACAGTAGCCAGAGCACGCTTTATGGCTCTGTTAGCAGTATGCACTAGAAATCGCAGTCATGTCATAGACAGTGCTGCTGCGATACCAGTAGTCAACACGAAACTGACAGCCACTGTTAGCAGCTTGCACGCCGAAGCACATTCATGTGGTTGCATTGTTTATTTCGGTTATCTGGCACACACAAGTAATGAGAATAAATATAAAGCATCATTAGCTTATTGAGGCCCAAAATGCTCATTCAGGCAGCCATCGTCGAGTTTGACGGGCCCCTTGTTGAAATAACAGTAGTCAGAGCACGCTTTATGGCACTGTTAGCAGTATGCACTGGAAATCGCAGTCATGTCATAGCCAGTGCTGCTGCGATACCAGTAGTCAACACGAAACTGACAGCCACTGTTAGCAGCTTGCATGCCAAAACACATTCATGTGGTTGCATTGTTTATTTTGGTTATCTGGCTCACACAAGTAATGAGAATAAGAGAATAAATATAAAGCATCATTAGCTTATTGAGGCCCAAAATGCTCATTCAGGCAGCCATCGTCGACTTTGACGGGCCTAATGTTGAAATAACAGTAGTCAGAGCACGCTTTATGGCTCTGTTAGCAGTATGCACTGGAAATCGCAGTCATGTCATAGCCAGTGCTGCTGCGATACCAGTAGTCAACACGAAACTGACAGCCACTGTTAGCAGCTTGCATGCCAAAGCACATTCATGTGGTTGCATTGTTTATTTTGGTTATCTGGCTCACACAAGTAATGAGAATAAGAGAATAAATATAAAGCATCATTAGCTTATTGAGGCCCAAAATGCTCATTCAGGCAGCCATCGTCGAGTTTGACGGGCCTAATGTTGAAATAACAGTAGTCAGAGCACGCTTTATGGCTCTGTTAGCAGTATGCACTGGAAATCGATGTCATGTCATAGCCAGTGCTGCTGCGATACCAGTAGTCAACACGAAACTGACAGCCACTGTTAGCAGCTTGCATGCCAAAGCACATTCATGTGGTTGCATTGTTTATTTTGGTTATCTGGCTCACACAAGTAATGGGAATAAGAGAATAAATATAAAGCATCATTAGCTCATTGAGGCCCAAAATGCTCATTCAGGCATCCATCGTCGAGTTTGACGGGCCCCATGTTGAAATAACAGTAGTCAGAGCACGCTTTATGGCACTGTTAGCAGTATGCACTGGAAATCGCAGTCATGTCATAGCCAATGCTGCTGCGATACCAGTAGTCAACACGAAACTGACAGCCACTGTTAGCAGCTTCCACGCCGAAGCACATTCATGTGGTTGCATTGTTTATTTCGGTTATCTGGCACACACAAGTAATGAGAATAAATATAAAGCATCATTAGCTTATTGAGGCCCAAAATGCTCATTCAGGCAGCCATCGTCGAGTTTGACGGGCCCCATGTTGAAATAACAGTAGTCAGAGCACGCTTTATGGCACTGTTAGCAGTATGCACTGGAAATCGCAGTCATGTCATAGCCAGTGCTGCTGCGATACCAGTAGTCAACACGAAACTGACAGCCACTGTTAGCAGCTTGCACGCCGAAGCACATTCATGTGGTTGCATTGTTTATTTCGGTTATCTGGCACACACTAGTAATGAGAATAAATATAAAGCATCATTAGCTTATTGAGGCCCAAAATGCTCATTCAGGCAGCTATCGTCGAGTTTGACGGGCCCCATGTTGAAATAACAGTAGTCAGAGCACGCTTTATGGCACTGTTAGCAGTATGCACTGGAAATCGCAGTCATGTCATAGCCAGTGCTGCTGCGATACCAGTAGTCAACACGAAACTGACAGCCACTGTTAGCAGCTTGCATGCCAAAGCACATTCATGTGGTTGCATTGTTTATTTTGGTTATCTGGCTCACACAAGTAATGAGAATAAGAGAATAAATATAAAGCATCATTAGCTTATTGAGGCCCAAAATGCTCATTCAGGCAGCCATCGTCGAGTTTGACGGGCCTAATGTTGAAATAACAGTAGCCAGAGCACGCTTTATGGCTCTGTTAGCAGTATGCACTAGAAATCGCAGTCATGTCATAGACAGTGCTGCTGCGATACCAGTAGTCAACACGAAACTGACAGCCACTGTTAGCAGCTTGCACGCCGAAGCACATTCATGTGGTTGCATTGTTTATTTCGGTTATCTGGCACACACAAGTAATGAGAATAAATATAAAGCATCATTAGCTTATTGAGGCCCAAAATGCTCACTCAGGCAGCCATCGTCGAGTTTGACGGGCCCCTTGTTGAAATAACAGTAGTCAGAGCACGCTTTATGGCACTGTTAGCAGTATGCACTGGAAATCGCAGTCATGTCATAGCCAGTGCTGCTGCGATACCAGTAGTCAACACGAAACTGACAGCCACTGTTAGCAGCTTGCATGCCAAAGCACATTCATGTGGTTGCATTGTTTATTTTGGTTATCTGGCTCACACAAGTAATGAGAATAAGAGAATAAATATAAAGCATCATTAGCTTATTGAGGCCCAAAATGCTCATTCAGGCATCCATCGTCGAGTTTGACGGGCCCCATGTTGAAATAACAGTAGTCAGAGCACGCTTTATGGCACTGTTAGCAGTATGCACTGGAAATCGCAGTCATGTCATATCCAGTGCTGCTGCGATACCAGTAGTCAACACGAAACTGACAGCCACTGTTAGCAGCTTGCACGCCGAAACACATTCATGTGGTTGCATTGTTTATTTCGGTTATCTGGCACACACAAGTAATGAGAATAAATATAAAGCATCATTAGCTTATTGAGGCCCAAAATGCTCATTCAGGCAGCCATCGTCGAGTTTGACGGGCCCCATGTTGAAATAACAGTAGTCAGAGCACGCTTTATGGCACTGTTAGCAGTATGCACTGGAAATCGCAGTCATGTCATAGCCAGTGCTGCTGCGATACCAGTAGTCAACACGAAACTGACAGCCACTGTTAGCAGCTTGCACGCCGAAGCACATTCATGTGGTTGCATTGTTTATTTCGGTTATCTGGCACACACTAGTAATGAGAATAAATATAAAGCATCATTAGCTTATAGAGGCCCAAAATGCTCATTCAGGCAGCCATCGTCGAGTTTGACGGGCCCCATGTTGAAATAACAGTAGTCAGAGCACGCTTTATGGCACTGTTAGCAGTATGCACTGGAAATCGCAGTCATGTCATAGCCAGTGCTGCTGCGATACCAGTAGTCAACACGAAACTGACAGCCACTGTTAGCAGCTTGCATGCCAAAGCACATTCATGTGGTTGCATTGTTTATTTTGGTTATCTGGCTCACACAAGTAATGAGAATAAGAGAATAAATATAAAGCATCATTAGCTTATTGAGGCCCAAAATGCTCATTCAGGCAGCCATCGTCGAGTTTGACGGGCCTAATGTTGAAATAACAGTAGCCAGAGCACGCTTTATGGCTCTGTTAGCAGTATGCACTAGAAATCGCAGTCATGTCATAGACAGTGCTGCTGCGATACCAGTAGTCAACACGAAACTGACAGCCACTGTTAGCAGCTTGCACGCCGAAGCACATTCATGTGGTTGCATTGTTTATTTCGGTTATCTGGCACACACAAGTAATGAGAATAAATATAAAGCATCATTAGCTTATTGAGGCCCAAAATGCTCATTCAGGCAGCCATCGTCGAGTTTGACGGGCCCCTTGTTGAAATAACAGTAGTCAGAGCACGCTTTATGGCACTGTTAGCAGTATGCACTGGAAATCGCAGTCATGTCATAGCCAGTGCTGCTGCGATACCAGTAGTCAACACGAAACTGACAGCCACTGTTAGCAGCTTGCATGCCAAAACACATTCATGTGGTTGCATTGTTTATTTTGGTTATCTGGCTCACACAAGTAATGAGAATAAGAGAATAAATATAAAGCATCATTAGCTTATTGAGGCCCAAAATGCTCATTCAGGCAGCCATCGTCGACTTTGACGGGCCTAATGTTGAAATAACAGTAGTCAGAGCACGCTTTATGGCTCTGTTAGCAGTATGCACTGGAAATCGCAGTCATGTCATAGCCAGTGCTGCTGCGATACCAGTAGTCAACACGAAACTGACAGCCACTGTTAGCAGCTTGCATGCCAAAGCACATTCATGTGGTTGCATTGTTTATTTTGGTTATCTGGCTCACACAAGTAATGAGAATAAGAGAATAAATATAAAGCATCATTAGCTTATTGAGGCCCAAAATGCTCATTCAGGCAGCCATCGTCGAGTTTGACGGGCCTAATGTTGAAATAACAGTAGTCAGAGCACGCTTTATGGCTCTGTTAGCAGTATGCACTGGAAATCGATGTCATGTCATAGCCAGTGCTGCTGCGATACCAGTAGTCAACACGAAACTGACAGCCACTGTTAGCAGCTTGCATGCCAAAGCACATTCATGTGGTTGCATTGTTTATTTTGGTTATCTGGCTCACACAAGTAATGGGAATAAGAGAATAAATATAAAGCATCATTAGCTCATTGAGGCCCAAAATGCTCATTCAGGCATCCATCGTCGAGTTTGACGGGCCCCATGTTGAAATAACAGTAGTCAGAGCACGCTTTATGGCACTGTTAGCAGTATGCACTGGAAATCGCAGTCATGTCATATCCAGTGCTGCTGCGATACCAGTAGTCAACACGAAACTGACAGCCACTGTTAGCAGCTTGCACGCCGAAGCACATTCATGTGGTTGCATTGTTTATTTCGGTTATCTGGCACACACAATTAATGAGAATAAATATAAAGCATCATTAGCTTATTGAGGCCCAAAATGCTCATTCAGGCAGCCATCTTCGAGTTTGACGGGCCCCATGTTGAAATAACAGTAGTCAGAGCACGCTTTATGGCACTGTTAGCAGTATGCACTGGAAATCGCAGTCATGTCATAGCCAGTGCTGCTGCGATACCAGTAGTCAACACGAAACTGACAGCCACTGTTAGCAGCTTGCATGCCAAAGCACATTCATGTGGTTGCATTGTTTATTTTGGTTATCTGGCTCACACAAGTAATGAGAATTAGAGAATAAATATAAAGCATCATTAGCTTATTGAGGCCCAAAATGCTCATTCAGGCAGCCATCGTCGAGTTTGACGGGCCTAATGTTGAAATAACAGTAGTCAGAGCACGCTTTATGGCTCTGTTAGCAGTATGCACTGGAAATCGCAGTCATGTCATAGACAGTGCTGCTGCGATACCAGTAGTCAACACGAAACTGACAGCCACTGTTAGCAGCTTGCATGCCAAAGCACATTCATGTGGTTGCATTGTTTATTTTGGTTATCTGGCTCACACAAGTAATGGGAATAAGAGAATAAATATAAAGCATCATTAGCTTATTGAGGCCCAAAATGCTCATTCAGGCAGCCATCGTCGAGTTTGACGGGCCCCATGTTGAAATAACAGTAGTCAGAGCACGCTTTATGGCACTGTTAGCAGTATGCACTGGAAATCGCAGTCATGTCATATCCAGTGCTGCTGCGATACCAGTAGTCAACACGAAACTGACAGCCACTGTTAGCAGCTTGCATGCCAAAGCACATTCATGTGGTTGCATTGTTTATTTTGGCTATCTGGCTCACACAAGTAATGAGAATAAGAGAATAAATATAAAGCATCATTAGCTTATTGAGGCCCAAAATGCTCACTAAGGCAGCCATCGTCGAGTTTGACGGGCCTAATGTTGAAATAACAGTAGTCAGAGCACGCTTTATGGCTCTGTTAGCAGTATGCACTGGAAATCGCAGTCATGTCATAGCCAGTGCTGCTGCGATACCAGTAGTCAACATGAAACTGACAGCCACTGTTAGCAGCTTGCATGCCAAAGCACATTCATGTGGTTGCATTGTTTATTTTGGTTATCTGGCTCACACAAGTAATGAGAATAAGAGAATAAATATAAAGCATCATTAGCTTATTGAGGCCCAAAATGCTCATTCAGGCAGCCATCGTCGAGTTTGACGGGCCCCATGTTGAAATAACAGTAGTCAGAGCACGCTTTATGGCACTGTTAGCAGTATGCACTGGAAATCGCAGTCATGTCATAGCCAGTGCTGCTGCGATACCAGTAGTCAACACGAAACTGACAGCCACTGTTAGCAGCTTGCATGCCAAAGCACATTCATGTGGTTGCATTGTTTATTTTGGTTATCTGGCTCACACAAGTAATGAGAATAAGAGAATAAATATAAAGCATCATTAGCTTATTGAGGCCCAAAATGCTCATTCAGGCAGCCATCGTCGAGTTTGACGGGCCTAATGTTGAAATAACAGTAGCCAGAGCACGCTTTATGGCTCTGTTAGCAGTATGCACTAGAAATCGCAGTCATGTCATAGACAGTGCTGCTGCGATACCAGTAGTCAACACGAAACTGACAGCCACTGTTAGCAGCTTGCACGCCGAAGCACATTCATGTGGTTGCATTGTTTATTTCGGTTATCTGGCACACACAAGTAATGAGAATAAATATAAAGCATCATTAGCTTATTGAGGCCCAAAATGCTCATTCAGGCAGCCATCGTCGAGTTTGACGGGCCCCTTGTTGAAATAACAGTAGTCAGAGCACGCTTTATGGCACTGTTAGCAGTATGCACTGGAAATCGCAGTCATGTCATAGCCAGTGCTGCTGCGATACCAGTAGTCAACACGAAACTGACAGCCACTGTTAGCAGCTTGAATGCCAAAACACATTCATGTGGTTGCATTGTTTATTTTGGTTATCTGGCTCACACAAGTAATGAGAATAAGAGAATAAATATAAAGCATCATTAGCTTATTGAGGCCCAAAATGCTCATTCAGGCAGCCATCGTCGACTTTGACGGGCCTAATGTTGAAATAACAGTAGTCAGAGCACGCTTTATGGCTCTGTTAGCAGTATGCACTGGAAATCGCAGTCATGTCATAGCCAGTGCTGCTGCGATACCAGTAGTCAACACGAAACTGACAGCCACTGTTAGCAGCTTGCATGCCAAAGCACATTCATGTGGTTGCATTGTTTATTTTGGTTATCTGGCTCACACAAGTAATGAGAATAAGAGAATAAATATAAAGCATCATTAGCTTATTGAGGCCCAAAATGCTCATTCAGGCAGCCATCGTCGAGTTTGACGGGCCTAATGTTGAAATAACAGTAGTCAGAGCACGCTTTATGGCTCTGTTAGCAGTATGCACTGGAAATCGATGTCATGTCATAGCCAGTGCTGCTGCGATACCAGTAGTCAACACGAAACTGACAGCCACTGTTAGCAGCTTGCATGCCAAAGCACATTCATGTGGTTGCATTGTTTATTTTGGTTATCTGGCTCACACAAGTAATGGGAATAAGAGAATAAATATAAAGCATCATTAGCTCATTGAGGCCCAAAATGCTCATTCAGGCATCCATCGTCGAGTTTGACGGGCCCCATGTTGAAATAACAGTAGTCAGAGCACGCTTTATGGCACTGTTAGCAGTATGCACTGGAAATCGCAGTCATGTCATATCCAGTGCTGCTGCGATACCAGTAGTCAACACGAAACTGACAGCCACTGTTAGCAGCTTGCACGCCGAAGCACATTCATGTGGTTGCATTGTTTATTTCGGTTATCTGGCACACACAAGTAATGAGAATAAATATAAAGCATCATTAGCTTATTGAGGCCCAAAATGCTCATTCAGGCAGCCATCTTCGAGTTTGACGGGCCCCATGTTGAAATAACAGTAGTCAGAGCACGCTTTATGGCACTGTTAGCAGTATGCACTGGAAATCGCAGTCATGTCATAGCCAGTGCTGCTGCGATACCAGTAGTCAACACGAAACTGACAGCCACTGTTAGCAGCTTGCACGCCGAAGCACATTCATGTGGTTGCATTGTTTATTTCGGTTATCTGGCACACACAAGTAATGAGAATAAATATAAAGCATCATTAGCTTATTGAGGCCCAAAATGCTCATTCAGGCAGCCATCGTCGAGTTTGACGGGCCCCTTGTTGAAATAACAGTAGTCAGAGCACGCTTTATGGCACTGTTAGCAGTATGCACTGGAAATCGCAGTCATGTCATAGCCAGTGCTGCTGCGATACCAGTAGTCAACACGAAACTGACAGCCACTGTTAGCAGCTTGAATGCCAAAACACATTCATGTGGTTGCATTGTTTATTTTGGTTATCTGGCTCACACAAGTAATGAGAATAAGAGAATAAATATAAAGCATCATTAGCTTATTGAGGCCCAAAATGCTCATTCAGGCAGCCATCGTCGACTTTGACGGGCCTAATGTTGAAATAACAGTAGTCAGAGCACGCTTTATGGCTCTGTTAGCAGTATGCACTGGAAATCGCAGTCATGTCATAGCCAGTGCTGCTGCGATACCAGTAGTCAACACGAAACTGACAGCCACTGTTAGCAGCTTGCATGCCAAAGCACATTCATGTGGTTGCATTGTTTATTTTGGTTATCTGGCTCACACAAGTAATGAGAATAAGAGAATAAATATAAAGCATCATTAGCTTATTGAGGCCCAAAATGCTCATTCAGGCAGCCATCGTCGAGTTTGACGGGCCTAATGTTGAAATAACAGTAGTCAGAGCACGCTTTATGGCTCTGTTAGCAGTATGCACTGGAAATCGATGTCATGTCATAGCCAGTGCTGCTGCGATACCAGTAGTCAACACGAAACTGACAGCCACTGTTAGCAGCTTGCATGCCAAAGCACATTCATGTGGTTGCATTGTTTATTTTGGTTATCTGGCTCACACAAGTAATGGGAATAAGAGAATAAATATAAAGCATCATTAGCTCATTGAGGCCCAAAATGCTCATTCAGGCATCCATCGTCGAGTTTGACGGGCCCCATGTTGAAATAACAGTAGTCAGAGCACGCTTTATGGCACTGTTAGCAGTATGCACTGGAAATCGCAGTCATGTCATATCCAGTGCTGCTGCGATACCAGTAGTCAACACGAAACTGACAGCCACTGTTAGCAGCTTGCACGCCGAAGCACATTCATGTGGTTGCATTGTTTATTTCGGTTATCTGGCACACACAAGTAATGAGAATAAATATAAAGCATCATTAGCTTATTGAGGCCCAAAATGCTCATTCAGGCAGCCATCTTCGAGTTTGACGGGCCCCATGTTGAAATAACAGTAGTCAGAGCACGCTTTATGGCACTGTTAGCAGTATGCACTGGAAATCGCAGTCATGTCATAGCCAGTGCTGCTGCGATACCAGTAGTCAACACGAAACTGACAGCCACTGTTAGCAGCTTGCATGCCAAAGCACATTCATGTGGTTGCATTGTTTATTTTGGTTATCTGGCTCACACAAGTAATGAGAATTAGAGAATAAATATAAAGCATCATTAGCTTATTGAGGCCCAAAATGCTCATTCAGGCAGCCATCGTCGAGTTTGACGGGCCTAATGTTGAAATAACAGTAGTCAGAGCACGCTTTATGGCTCTGTTAGCAGTATGCACTGGAAATCGCAGTCATGTCATAGACAGTGCTGCTGCGATACCAGTAGTCAACACGAAACTGACAGCCACTGTTAGCAGCTTGCATGCCAAAGCACATTCATGTGGTTGCATTGTTTATTTTGGTTATCTGGCTCACACAAGTAATGGGAATAAGAGAATAAATATAAAGCATCATTAGCTTATTGAGGCCCAAAATGCTCATTCAGGCAGCCATCGTCGAGTTTGACGGGCCCCATGTTGAAATAACAGTAGTCAGAGCACGCTTTATGGCACTGTTAGCAGTATGCACTGGAAATCGCAGTCATGTCATATCCAGTGCTGCTGCGATACCAGTAGTCAACACGAAACTGACAGCCACTGTTAGCAGCTTGCATGCCAAAGCACATTCATGTGGTTGCATTGTTTATTTTGGCTATCTGGCTCACACAAGTAATGAGAATAAGAGAATAAATATAAAGCATCATTAGCTTATTGAGGCCCAAAATGCTCACTAAGGCAGCCATCGTCGAGTTTGACGGGCCTAATGTTGAAATAACAGTAGTCAGAGCACGCTTTATGGCTCTGTTAGCAGTATGCACTGGAAATCGCAGTCATGTCATAGCCAGTGCTGCTGCGATACCAGTAGTCAACATGAAACTGACAGCCACTGTTAGCAGCTTGCATGCCAAAGCACATTCATGTGGTTGCATTGTTTATTTTGGTTATCTGGCTCACACAAGTAATGGGAATAAGAGAATAAATATAAAGCATCATTAGCTTATTGAGGCCCAAAATGCTCATTCAGGCAGCCATCGTCGAGTTTGACGGGCCCCATGTTGAAATAACAGTAGTCAGAGCACGCTTTATGGCACTGTTAGCAGTATGCACTGGAAATCGCAGTCATGTCATATCCAGTGCTGCTGCGATACCAGTAGTCAACACGAAACTGACAGCCACTGTTAGCAGCTTGCACGCTGAAGCACATTCATGTGGTTGCATTGTTTATTTCGGTTATCTGGCACACACAAGTAATGAGAATAAATATAAAGCATCATTAGCTTATTGAGGCCCAAAATGCTCATTCAGGCAGCCATCGTCGAGTTTGACGGGCCCCATGTTGAAATAACAGTAGTCAGAGCACGCTTTATGGCACTGTTAGCAGTATGCACTGGAAATCGCAGTCATGTCATAGTCAGTGCTGCTGCGATACCAGTAGTCAACACGAAACTGACAGCCACTGTTAGCAGCTTGCACGCCGAAGCACATTCATGTGGTTGCATTGTTTATTTCGGTTATCTGGCACACACAAGTAATGAGAATAAATAAAAAGCATCATCAGCTTATTGAGGCCCAAAATGCTCATTCAGGCAGCCATCGTCGAGTTTGACGGGCCCCATGTTGAAATAACAGTAGTCAGAGCACGCTTTATGGCACTGTTAGCAGTATGCACTGGAAATCGCAGTCATGTCATAGCCAGTGCTGCTGCGATACCAGTAGTCAACACGAAACTGACAGCCACTGTTAGCAGCTTGCATGCCAAAGCACATTCATGTGGTTGCATTGTTTATTTTGGTTATCTGGCTCACACAAGTAATGAGAATAAGAGAATAAATATAAAGCATCATTAGCTTATTGAGGCCCAAAATGCTCATTCAGGCAGCCATCGTCGAGTTTGGCGGGCCCCATGTTGAAATAACAGTAGTCAGAGCACGCTTTATGGCACTGTTAGCAGTATGCACTGGAAATCGCAGTCATGTCATATCCAGTGCTGCTGCGATACCAGTAGTCAACACAAAACTGATAGCCACTGTTAGCAGCTTGCACGCCAAAGCACATTCATGTGGTTGCATTGTTTATTTTGGTTATCTGGCTCACACAAGTAATGAGAATAAGAGAATAAATATAAAGCATCATTAGCTTATTCAGGCCCAAAATGCTCATCCAGGCAGCCACCGAGTTTGACGGGCCTCATGTTGAAATAACAGTAGTCAGAGCACGCTTTATGGCTCTGTTAGCAGTATGCACTGGAAATTGCAGTCATGTCATAGCCAGTGCTGCTGCGATATCAGTAGTCAACACGAAACTGACAGCCACTGTTAGCAGCTTGCATGCCAAAGCACATTCATGTGGTTGCATTGTTTATTTTGGTTATCTGGCTCACACAAGTAATGAGAATAAGAGAATAAATATAAAGCATCATTAGCTTATTCAGGCCCAAAATGCTCATTCAGGCAGCCATCATCGAGTTTGACGGGCCCCATGTTGAAATAACAGTAGTCAGAGCACGCTTTATGGCTCTGTTAGCAGTATGCACTGGAAATCGCAGTCATGTCATAGCCAGTGCTGCTGCGATACCAGTAGTCAACACGAAACTGACAGCCACTGTTAGCAGCTTGCATGCCAAAGCACATTCATGTGGTTGCATTGTTTATTTTGGCTATCTGGCTCACACAAGTAATGAGAATAAGAGAATAAATATAAAGCATCATTAGCTTATTGAGGCCCAAAATGCTCACTAAGGCAGCCATCGTCGAGTTTGACGGGCCCCATGTTGAAATAACAGTAGTCAGAGCACGCTTTATGGCACTGTTAACAGTATGCACTGGAAATCGCAGTCATGTCATAGCCAGTGCTGCTGCGATACCAGTAGTCAACACGAAACTGACAGCCACTGTTAGCAGCTTGCATGCCAAAGCACATTCATGTGGTTGCATTGTTTATTTTGGTTATCTGGCTCACACAAGTAATGAGAATAAGAGAATAAATATAAAGCATCATTAGCTTATTGAGGCCCAAAATGCTCATTCAGGCAGCCATCGTTGAGTTTGACGGGCCCCATGTTGAAATAACAGTAGTCAGAGCACGCTTTATGGCACTGTTAGCAGTATGCGCTGGAAATCGCAGTCATGTCATAGCCAGTGCTGCTGCGATACCAGTAGTCAACACGAAACTGACAGCCACTGTTAGCAGCTTGCACGCCGAAGCACATTCATGTGGTTGCATTGTTTATTTCGGTTATCTGGCACACACAAGTAATGAGAATAAATATAAAGCATCATTAGCTTATTGAGGCCCAAAATGCTCATTCAGACAGCCATCATCGAGTTTGACGGGCCCCATGTTGAAATAACATTAGTCAGAGCACGCTTTATGGCACTGTTAGCAGTATGCACTGGAAATCGCAGTCATGTCATATCCAGTGCTGCTGCGATACCAGTAGTCAACACAAAACTGATAGCCACTGTTAGCAGCTTGCACGCCAAAGCACATGCATGTGGTTGCATTGTTTATTTTGGTTATCTGGCTCACACAAGTAATGAGAATAAGAGAATAAATATAAAGCATCATTAGCTTATTCAGGCCCAAAATGCTCATCCAGGCAGCCACCGAGTTTGACGGGCCTCATGTTGAAATAACAGTAGTCAGAGCACGCTTTATGGCTCTGTTAGCAGTATGCACTGGAAATTGCAGTCATGTCATAGCCAGTGCTGCTGCGATATCAGTAGTCAACACGAAACTGACAGCCACTGTTAGCAGCTTGCATGCCAAAGCACATTCATGTGGTTGCATTGTTTATTTTGGTTATCTGGCTCACACAAGTAATGAGAATAAGAGAATAAATATAAAGCATCATTAGCTTATTCAGGCCCAAAATGCTCATTCAGGCAGCCATCGTCGAGTTTGACGGGCCCCATGTTGAAATAACAGTAGTCAGAGCACGCTTTATGGCTCTGTTAGCAGTATGCACTGGAAATCGCAGTCATGTCATAGCCAGTGCTGCTGCGATACCAGTAGTCAACACGAAACTGACAGCCACTGTTAGCAGCTTGCATGCCAAAGCACATTCATGTGGTTGCATTGTTTATTTTGGCTATCTGGCTCACACAAGTAATGAGAATAAGAGAATAAATATAAAGCATCATTAGCTTATTGAGGCCCAAAATGCTCACTAAGGCAGCCATCGTCGAGTTTGACGGGCCTAATGTTGAAATAACAGTAGTCAGAGCACGCTTTATGGCTCTGTTAGCAGTATGCACTGGAAATCGCAGTCATGTCATAGCCAGTGCTGCTGCGATACCAGTAGTCAACATGAAACTGACAGCCACTGTTAGCAGCTTGCATGCCGAAGCACATTCATGTGGTTGCATTGTTTATTTTGGTTATCTGGCTCACACAAGTAATGGGAATAAGAGAATAAATATAAAGCATCATTAGCTTATTGAGGCCCAAAATGCTCATTCAGGCAGCCATCGTCGAGTTTGACGGGCCCCATGTTGAAATAACAGTAGTCAGAGCACGCTTTATGGCACTGTTAGCAGTATGCACTGGAAATCGCAGTCATGTCATATCCAGTGCTGCTTCGATACCAGTAGTCAACACGAAACTGACAGCCACTGTTAGCAGCTTGCACGCTGAAGCACATTCATGTGGTTGCATTGTTTATTTCGGTTATCTGGCACACACAAGTAATGAGAATAAATATAAAGCATCATTAGCTTATTGAGGCCCAAAATGCTCATTCAGGCAGCCATCGTCGAGTTTGACGGGCCCCATGTTGAAATAACAGTAGTCAGAGCACGCTTCATGGCACTGTTAGCAGTATGCACTGGAAATCGCAGTCATGTCATAGTCAGTGCTGCTGCGATACCAGTAGTCAACACGAAACTGACAGCCACTGTTAGCAGCTTGCACGCCGAAGCACATTCATGTGGTTGCATTGTTTATTTCGGTTATCTGGCACACACAAGTAATGAGAATAAATAAAAAGCATCATTAGCTTATTGAGGCCCAAAATGCTCATTCAGGCAGCCATCGTCGAGTTTGACGGGCCCCATGTTGAAATAACAGTAGTCAGAGCACGCTTTATGGCACTGTTAGCAGTATGCACTGGAAATCGCAGTCATGTCATAGCCAGTGCTGCTGCGATACCAGTAGTCAACACGAAACTGACAGCCACTGTTAGCAGCTTGCATGCCAAAGCACATTCATGTGGTTGCATTGTTTATTTTGGTTATCTGGCTCACACAAGTAATGAGAATAAGAGAATAAATATAAAGCATCATTAGCTTATTGAGGCCCAAAATGCTCATTCAGGCAGCCATGGTCGAGTTTGACGGGCCCCATGTTGAAATAACAGTAGTCAGAGCACGCTTTATGGCACTGTTAGCAGTATGCACTGGAAATCGCAGTCATGTCATAGCCAGTGCTGCTGCGATACCAGTAGTCAACACGAAACTGACAGCCACTGTTAGCAGCTTGCACGCCGAAGCACATTCATGTGGTTGCATTGTTTATTTCGGTTATCTGGCACACACAAGTAATGAGAATAAATATAAAGCATCATTAGCTTATTGAGGCCCCAAATGCTCATTCAGGCAGCCATCGTCGAGTTTGACGGGCCCCTTGTTGAAATAACAGTAGTCAGAGCACGCTTTATGGCACTGTTAGCAGTATGCACTGGAAATCGCAGTCATGTCATAGCCAGTGCTGCTGCGATACCAGTAGTCAACACGAAACTGACAGCCACTGTTAGCAGCTTGCATGCCAAAGCACATTCATGTGGTTGCATTGTTTATTTTGGTTATCTGGCTCACACAAGTAATGAGAATAAGAGAATAAATATAAAGCATCATTAGCTTATTGAGGCCCAAAATGCTCATTCAGGCAGCCATCGTCGAGTTTGACGGGCCCCTTGTTGAAATAACAGTAGTCAGAGCACGCTTTATGGCTCTGTTAGCAGTATGCACTGGAAATCGCAGTCATGTCATAGCCAGTGCTGCTGCGATACCAGTAGTCAACACGAAACTGACAGCCACTGTTAGCAGCTTGCATGCCAAAGCACATTCATGTGGTTGCATTGTTTATTTTGGTTATCTGGCTCACACAAGTAATGAGAATAAGAGAATAAATATAAAGCATCATTAGCTTATTGAGGCCCAAAATGCTCATTCAGGCAGCCATCGTCGAGTTTGACGGGCCTAATGTTGAAATAACAGTAGTCAGAGCACGCTTTATGGCTCTGTTAGCAGTATGCACTGGAAATCGCAGTCATGTCATAGCCAGTGCTGCTGCGATACCAGTAGTCAACATGAAACTGACAGCCACTGTTAGCAGCTTGCATGCCAAAGCACATTCATGTGGTTGCATTGTTTATTTTGGTTATCTGGCTCACACAAGTAATGGGAATAAGAGAATAAATATAAAGCATCATTAGCTTATTGAGGCCCAAAATGCTCATTCAGGCAGCCATCGTCGAGTTTGACGGGCCCCATGTTGAAATAACAGTAGTCAGAGCACGCTTTATGGCACTGTTAGCAGTATGCACTGGAAATCGCAGTCATGTCATATCCAGTGCTGCTTCGATACCAGTAGTCAACACGAAACTGACAGCCACTGTTAGCAGCTTGCACGCTGAAGCACATTCATGTGGTTGCATTGTTTATTTCGGTTATCTGGCACACACAAGTAATGAGAATAAATATAAAGCATCATTAGCTTATTGAGGCCCAAAATGCTCATTCAGGCAGCCATCGTCGAGTTTGACGGGCCCCATGTTGAAATAACAGTAGTCAGAGCACGCTTTATGGCACTGTTAGCAGTATGCACTGGAAATCGCAGTCATGTCATAGTCAGTGCTGCTGCGATACCAGTAGTCAACACGAAACTGACAGCCACTGTTAGCAGCTTGCACGCCGAAGCACATTCATGTGGTTGCATTGTTTATTTCGGTTATCTGGCACACACAAGTAATGAGAATAAATAAAAAGCATCATTAGCTTATTGAGGCCCAAAATGCTCATTCAGGCAGCCATCGTCGAGTTTGACGGGCCCCATGTTGAAATAACAGTAGTCAGAGCACGCTTTATGGCACTGTTAGCAGTATGCACTGGAAATCGCAGTCATGTCATAGCCAGTGCTGCTGCGATACCAGTAGTCAACACGAAACTGACAGCCACTGTTAGCAGCTTGCATGCCAAAGCACATTCATGTGGTTGCATTGTTTATTTTGGTTATCTGGCTCACACAAGTAATGAGAATAAGAGAATAAATATAAAGCATCATTAGCTTATTGAGGCCCAAAATGCTCATTCAGGCAGCCATGGTCGAGTTTGACGGGCCCCATGTTGAAATAACAGTAGTCAGAGCACGCTTTATGGCACTGTTAGCAGTATGCACTGGAAATCGCAGTCATGTCATAGCCAGTGCTGCTGCGATACCAGTAGTCAACACGAAACTGACAGCCACTGTTAGCAGCTTGCACGCCGAAGCACATTCATGTGGTTGCATTGTTTATTTCGGTTATCTGGCACACACAAGTAATGAGAATAAATATAAAGCATCATTAGCT
The DNA here is from genome assembly GCF_052857255.1 of Amblyomma americanum. Classification (NCBI taxonomy): domain Eukaryota; kingdom Metazoa; phylum Arthropoda; class Arachnida; order Ixodida; family Ixodidae; genus Amblyomma; species Amblyomma americanum. The sequence continues at coordinate 234,386 of NW_027526512.1, read as the reverse complement.
TATTGAGGCCCCAAATGCTCATTCAGGCAGCCATCGTCGAGTTTGACGGGCCCCTTGTTGAAATAACAGTAGTCAGAGCACGCTTTATGGCACTGTTAGCAGTATGCACTGGAAATCGCAGTCATGTGATAGCCAGTGCTGCTGCGATACCAGTAGTCAACACGAAACTGACAGCCACTGTTAGCAGCTTGCATGCCAAAGCACATTCATGTGGTTGCATTGTTTATTTTGGTTATCTGGCTCACACAAGTAATGAGAATAAGAGAATAAATATAAAGCATCATTAGCTTATTGAGGCCCAAAATGCTCATTCAGGCAGCCATCGTCGAGTTTGACGGGCCCCTTGTTGAAATAACAGTAGTCAGAGCACGCTTTATGGCTCTGTTAGCAGTATGCACTGGAAATCGCAGTCATGTCATAGCCAGTGCTGCTGCGATACCAGTAGTCAACACGAAACTGACAGCCACTGTTAGCAGCTTGCATGCCAAAGCACATTCATGTGGTTGCATTGTTTATTTTGGTTATCTGGCTCACACAAGTAATGAGAATAAGAGAATAAATATAAAGCATCATTAGCTTATTGAGGCCCAAAATGCTCATTCAGGCAGCCATCGTCGAGTTTGACGGGCCTAATGTTGAAATAACAGTAGTCAGAGCACGCTTTATGGCTCTGTTAGCAGTATGCACTTGAAATCGATGTCATGTCATAGCCAGTGCTGCTGCGATACCAGTAGTCAACACGAAACTGACAGCCACTGTTAGCAGCTTGCATGCCAAAGCACATTCATGTGGTTGCATTGTTTATTTTGGTTATCTGGCTCGCACAAGTAATGGGAATAAGAGAATAAATATAAAGCATCATTAGCTTATTGAGGCCCAAAATGCTCATTCAGGCATCCATCGTCGAGTTTGACGGGCCCCATGTTGAAATAACAGTAGTCAGAGCACGCTTTATGGCACTGTTAGCAGTATGCACTGGAAATCGCAGTCATGTCATATCCAGTGCTGCTGCGATACCAGTAGTCAACACGAAACTGACAGCCACTGTTAGCAGCTTGCACGCCGAAGCACATTCATGTGGTTGCATTGTTTATTTCGGTTATCTGGCACACACAAGTAATGAGAATAAATATAAAGCATCATTAGCTTATTGAGGCCCAAAATGCTCATTCAGGCAGCCATCGTCGAGTTTGACGGGCCCCATGTTGAAATAACAGTAGTCAGAGCACGCTTTATGGCACTGTTAGCAGTATGCACTGGAAATCGCAGTCATGTCATAGCCAGTGCTGCTGCGATACCAGTAGTCAACACGAAACTGACAGCCACTGTTAGCAGCTTGCACGCCGAAGCACATTCATGTGGTTGCATTGTTTATTTCGGTTATCTGGCACACACAAGTAATGAGAATAAATATAAAGCATCATTAGCTTATTGAGGCCCAAAATGCTCATTCAGGCAGCCATCGTCGAGTTTGACGGGCCCCATGTTGAAATAACAGTAGTCAGAGCACGCTTTATGGCACTGTTAGCAGTATGCACTGGAAATCGCAGTCATGTCATAGCCAGTGCTGCTGCGATACCAGTAGTCAACACGAAACTGACAGCCACTGTTAGCAGCTTGCACGCCGAAGCACATTCATGTGGTTGCATTGTTTATTTCGGTTATCTGGCACACACTAGTAATGAGAATAAATATAAAGCATCATTAGCTTATTGAGGCCCAAAATGCTCATTCAGGCAGCCATCGTCGAGTTTGACGGGCCCCATGTTGAAATAACAGTAGTCAGAGCACGCTTTATGGCACTGTTAGCAGTATGCACTGGAAATCGCAGTCATGTCATAGCCAGTGCTGCTGCGATACCAGTAGTCAACACGAAACTGACAGCCACTGTTAGCAGCTTGCATGCCAAAGCACATTCATGTGGTTGCATTGTTAATTTTGGTTATCTGGCTCACACAAGTAATGAGAATAAGAGAATAAATATAAAGCATCATTAGCTTATTGAGGCCCAAAATGCTCATTCAGGCAGCCATCGTCGAGTTTGACGGGCCTAATGTTGAAATAACAGTAGCCAGAGCACGCTTTATGGCTCTGTTAGCAGTATGCACTAGAAATCGCAGTCATGTCATAGACAGTGCTGCTGCGATACCAGTAGTCAACACGAAACTGACAGCCACTGTTAGCAGCTTGCACGCCGAAGCACATTCATGTGGTTGCATTGTTTATTTCGGTTATCTGGCACACACAAGTAATGAGAATAAATATAAAGCATCATTAGCTTATTGAGGCCCAAAATGCTCATTCAGGCAGCCATCGTCGAGTTTGACGGGCCCCTTGTTGAAATAACAGTAGTCAGAGCACGCTTTATGGCACTGTTAGCAGTATGCACTGGAAATCGCAGTCATGTCATAGCCAGTGCTGCTGCGATACCAGTAGTCAACACGAAACTGACAGCCACTGTTAGCAGCTTGCATGCCAAAGCACATTCATGTGGTTGCATTGTTTATTTTGGTTATCTGGCTCACACAAGTAATGAGAATAAGAGAATAAATATAAAGCATCATTAGCTTATTGAGGCCCAAAATGCTCATTCAGGCAGCCATCGTCGACTTTGACGGGCCTAATGTTGAAATAACAGTAGTCAGAGCACGCTTTATGGCTCTGTTAGCAGTATGCACTGGAAATCGCAGTCATGTCATAGCCAGTGCTGCTGCGATACCAGTAGTCAACACGAAACTGACAGCCACTGTTAGCAGCTTGCATGCCAAAGCACATTCATGTGGTTGCATTGTTTATTTTGGTTATCTGGCTCACACAAGTAATGAGAATAAGAGAATAAATATAAAGCATCATTAGCTTATTGAGGCCCAAAATGCTCATTCAGGCAGCCATCGTCGAGTTTGACGGGCCTAATGTTGAAATAACAGTAGTCAGAGCACGCTTTATGGCTCTGTTAGCAGTATGCACTGGAAATCGATGTCATGTCATAGCCAGTGCTGCTGCGATACCAGTAGTCAACACGAAACTGACAGCCACTGTTAGCAGCTTGCATGCCAAAGCACATTCATGTGGTTGCATTGTTTATTTTGGTTATCTGGCTCACACAAGTAATGGGAATAAGAGAATAAATATAAAGCATCATTAGCTCATTGAGGCCCAAAATGCTCATTCAGGCATCCATCGTCGAGTTTGACGGGCCCCATGTTGAAATAACAGAAGTCAGAGCACGCTTTATGGCACTGTTAGCAGTATGCACTGGAAATCGCAGTCATGTCATATCCAGTGCTGCTGCGATACCAGTAGTCAACACGAAACTGACAGCCACTGTTAGCAGCTTGCACGCCGAAGCACATTCATGTGGTTGCATTGTTTATTTCGGTTATCTGGCACACACAAGTAATGAGAATAAATATAAAGCATCATTAGCTTATTGAGGCCCAAAATGCTCATTCAGGCAGCCATCTTCGAGTTTGACGGGCCCCATGTTGAAATAACAGTAGTCAGAGCACGCTTTATGGCACTGTTAGCAGTATGCACTGGAAATCGCAGTCATGTCATAGCCAGTGCTGCTGCGATACCAGTAGTCAACACGAAACTGACAGCCACTGTTAGCAGCTTGCATGCCAAAGCACATTCATGTGGTTGCATTGTTTATTTTGGTTATCTGGCTCACACAAGTAATGAGAATAAGAGAATAAATATAAAGCATCATTAGCTTATTGAGGCCCAAAATGCTCATTCAGGCAGCCATCGTCGAGTTTGACGGGCCTAATGTTGAAATAACAGTAGTCAGAGCACGCTTTATGGCTCTGTTAGCAGTATGCACTGGAAATCGCAATCATGTCATAGACAGTGCTGCTGCGATACCAGTAGTCAACACGAAACTGACAGCCACTGTTAGCAGCTTGCATGCCAAAGCACATTCATGTGGTTGCATTGTTTATTTTGGTTATCTGGCTCACACAAGTAATGGGAATAAGAGAATAAATATAAAGCACCATTAGCTTATTGAGGCCCAAAATGCTCATTCAGGCAGCCATCGTCGAGTTTGACGGGCCCCATGTTGAAATAACAGTAGTCAGAGCACGCTTTATGGCACTGTTAGCAGTATGCACTGGAAATCGCAGTCATGTCATATCCAGTGCTGCTGCGATACCAGTAGTCAACACGAAACTGACAGCCACTGTTAGCAGCTTGCATGCCAAAGCACATTCATGTGGTTGCATTGTTTATTTTGGCTATCTGGCTCACACAAGTAATGAGAATAAGAGAATAAATATAAAGCATCATTAGCTTATTGAGGCCCAAAATGCTCACTAAGGCAGCAATCGTCGAGTTTGACGGGCCTAATGTTGAAATAACAGTAGTCAGAGCACGCTTTATGGCTCTGTTAGCAGTATGCACTGGAAATCGCAGTCATGTCATAGCCAGTGCTGCTGCGATACCAGTAGTCAACATGAAACTGACAGCCACTGTTAGCAGCTTGCATGCCAAAGCACATTCATGTGGTTGCATTGTTTATTTTGGTTATCTGGCTCACACAAGTAATGAGAATAAATATAAAGCATCATTAGCTTATTGAGGCCCAAAATGCTCATTCAGGCAGCTATCGTCGAGTTTGACGGGCCCCATGTTGAAATAACTGTAGTCAGAGCACGCTTTATGGCACTGTTAGCAGTATGCACTGGAAATCGCAGTCATGTCATAGTCAGTGCTGCTGCGATACCAGTAGTCAACACGAAACTGACAGCCACTGTTAGCAGCTTGCACGCCGAAGCACATTCATGTGGTTGCATTGTTTATTTCGGTTATCTGGCACACACAAGTAATGAGAATAAATAAAAAGCATCATTAGCTTATTGAGGCCCAAAATGCTCATTCAGGCAGAAATCGTCGAGTTTGACGGGCCCCATGTTGAAATAACAGTAGTCAGAGCACGCTTTATGGCACTGTTAGCAGTATGCACTGGAAATCGCAGTCATGTCATAGCCAGTGCTGCTGCGATACCAGTAGTCATCACGAAACTGACAGCCACTGTTAGCAGCTTGCATGCCAAAGCACATTCATGTGGTTGCATTGTTTATTTCGGTTATCTGGCACACACAAGTAATGAGAATAAATATAGAGCATCATTAGCTTATTGAGGCCCAAAATGCTCATTCAGACAGCCATCATCAAGTTTGACGGGCCCCATGTTGAAATAACAGTAGTCAGAGCACGCTTTATGGCTGTGTTAGCAGTATGCACTGGAAATCTCAGTCATGTCATAGCCAGTGCTGCTGCGATACCAGTAGCCAACACGAAACTGACAGCCACTGTTAGCAGCTTGCACGCCGAAGCACATTCATGTGGTTGCATTGTTTATTTCGGTTATCTGGCACACACAAGTAATGAGAATAAATATAAAGCATCATTAGCTTATTGATGCCCAAAATGCTCATTCAGGCAGCCATCGTCGAGTTTGACGGGCCCCATGTTGAAATAACAGTAGTCAGAGCACGCTTTATGGCACTGTTAGCAGTATGCACTGGAAATCGCAGTCATGTCATAGCCAGTGCTGCTGCGATACCAGTAGTCAACACGAAACTGACAGCCACTGTTAGCAGCTTGCACGCCGAAGCACATTCATGTGGTTGCATTGTTTATTTCGGTTATCTGGCACACACTAGTAATGAGAATAAATATAAAGCATCATTAGCTTATTGAGGCCCAAAATGCTCATTCAGGCAGCCATCGTCGAGTTTGACGGGCCCCATGTTGAAATAACAGTAGTCAGAGCACGCTTTATGGCACTGTTAGCAGTATGCACTGGAAATCGCAGTCATGTCATAGCCAGTGCTGCTGCGATACCAGTAGTCAACACGAAACTGACAGCCACTGTTAGCAGCTTGCATGCCAAAGCACATTCATGTGGTTGCATTGTTTATTTTGGTTATCTGGCTCACACAAGTAATGAGAATAAGAGAATAAATATAAAGCATCATTAGCTTATTGAGGCCCAAAATGCTCATTCAGGCAGCCATCGTCGAGTTTGACGGGCCCCATGTTGAAATAACAGTAGCCAGAGCACGCTTTATGGCTCTGTTAGCAGTATGCACTAGAAATCGCAGTCATGTCATAGACAGTGCTGCTGCGATACCAGTAGTCAACACGAAACTGACAGCCACTGTTAGCAGCTTGCACGCCGAAGCACATTCATGTGGTTGCATTGTTAATTTCGGTTATCTGGCACACACAAGTAATGAGAATAAATATAAAGCATCATTAGCTTATTGAGGCCCAAAATGCTCATTCAGGCAGCCATCGTCGAGTTTGACGGGCCCCTTGTTGAAATAACAGTAGTCAGAGCACGCTTTATGGCACTGTTAGCAGTGTGCACTGGAAATCGCAGTCATGTCATAGCCAGTGCTGCTGCGATACCAGTAGTCAACACGAAACTGACAGCCACTGTTAGCAGCTTGCATGCCAAAGCACATTCATGTGGTTGCATTGTTTATTTTGGTTATCTGGCTCACACAAGTAATGAGAATAAGAGAATAAATATAAAGCATCATTAGCTTATTGAGGCCCAAAATGCTCATTCAGGCAGCCATCGTCGACTTTGACGGGCCTAATGTTGAAATAACAGTAGTCAGAGCACGCTTTATGGCTCTGTTAGCAGTATGCACTGGAAATCGCAGTCATGTCATAGCCAGTGCTGCTGCGATACCAGTAGTCAACACGAAAATGACAGCCACTGTTAGCAGCTTGCATGCCAAAGCACATTCATGTGGTTGCATTGTTTATTTTGGTTATCTGGCTCACACAAGTAATGAGAATAAGAGAATAAATATAAAGCATCATTAGCTTATTGAGGCCCAAAATGCTCATTCAGGCAGCCATCGTCGAGTTTGACGGGCCTAATGTTGAAATAACAGTAGTCAGAGCACGCTTTATGGCTCTGTTAGCAGTATGCACTGGAAATCGATGTCATGTCATAGCCAGTGCTGCTGCGATACCAGTAGTCAACACGAAACTGACAGCCACTGTTAGCAGCTTGCATGCCAAAGCACATTCATGTGGTTGCATTGTTTATTTCGGTTATCTGGCACACACAAGTAATGAGAATAAATATAAAGCATCATTAGCTTATTGAGGCCCAAAATGCTCATTCAGGCAGCCATCTTCGAGTTTGACGGGCCCCATGTTGAAATAACAGTAGTCAGAGCACGCTTTATGGCACTGTTAGCAGTGTGCACTGGAAATCGCAGTCATGTCATAGCCAGTGCTGCTGCGATACCAGTAGTCAACACGAAACTGACAGCCACTGTTAGCAGCTTGCATGCCAAAGCACATTCATGTGGTTGCATTGTTTATTTTGGTTATCTGGCTCACACAAGTAATGAGAATAAGAGAATAAATATAAAGCATCATTAGCTTATTGAGGCCCAAAATGCTCATTCAGGCAGCCATCGTCGAGTTTGACGGGCCTAATGTTGAAATAACAGTAGTCAGAGCACGCTTTATGGCTCTGTTAGCAGTATGCACTGGAAATCGCAGTCATGTCATAGACAGTGCTGCTGCGATACCAGTAGTCAACACGAAACTGACAGCCACTGTTAGCAGCTTGCATGCCAAAGCACATTCATGTGGTTGCATTGTTTATTTTGGTTATCTGGCTCACACAAGTAATGGGGATAAGAGAATAAATATAAAGCATCATTAGCTTATTGAGGCCCAAAATGCTCATTCAGGCAGCCATCGTCGAGTTTGACGGGCCCCATGTTGAAATAACAGTAGTCAGAGCACGCTTTATGGCACTGTTAGCAGTATGCACTGGAAATCGCAGTCATGTCATATCCAGTGCTGCTGCGATACCAGTAGTCAACACGAAACTGACAGCCACTGTTAGCAGCTTGCATGCCAAAGCACATTCATGTGGTTGCATTGTTTATTTTGGCTATCTGGCTCACACAAGTAATGAGAATAAGAGAATAAATATAAAGCATCATTAGCTTATTGAGGCCCAAAATGCTCACTAAGGCAGCCATCGTCGAGTTTGACGGGCCTAATGTTGAAATAACAGTAGTCAGAGCACGCTTTATGGCTCTGTTAGCAGTATGCACTGGAAATCGCAGTCATGTCATAGCCAGTGCTGCTGCGATACCAGTAGTCAACATGAAACTGACAGCCACTGTTAGCAGCTTGCATGCCAAAGCACATTCATGTGGTTGCATTGTTTATTTTGGTTATCTGGCTCACACAAGTAATGAGAATAAATATAAAGCATCATTAGCTTATTGAGGCCCAAAATGCTCATTCAGGCAGCTATCGTCGAGTTTGACGGGCCCCATGTTGAAATAACAGTAGTCAGAGCACGCTTTATGGCACTGTTAGCAGTATGCACTGGAAATCGCAGTCATGTCATAGTCAGTGCTGCTGCGATACCAGTAGTCAACACGAAACTGACAGCTACTGTTAGCAGCTTGCACGCCGAAGCACATTCATGTGGTTGCATTGTTTATTTCGGTTATCTGGCACACACAAGTAATGAGAATAAATAAAAAGCATCATTAGCTTATTGAGGCCCAAAATGCTCATTCAGGCAGAAATCGTCGAGTTTGACGGGCCCCATGTTGAAATAACAGTAGTCAGAGCACGCTTTATGGCACTGTTAGCAGTATGCACTGGAAATCGCAGTCATGTCATAGCCAGTGCTGCTGCGATACCAGTAGTCAACACGAAACTGACAGCCACTGTTAGCAGCTTGCATGCCAAAGCACATTCATGTGGTTGCATTGTTTATTTCGGTTATCTGGCACACACAAGTAATGAGAATAAATATAAAGCATCATTAGCTTATTGAGGCCCAAAATGCTCATTCAGACAGCCATCATCAAGTTTGACGGGCCCCATGTTGAAATAACAGTAGTCAGAGCACGCTTTATGGCTGTGTTAGCAGTATGCACTGGAAATCTCAGTCATGTCATAGCCAGTGCTGCTGCGATACCAGTAGCCAACACGAAACTGACAGCCACTGTTAGCAGCTTGCACGCCGAAGCACATTCATGTGGTTGCATTGTTTATTTCGGTTATCTGGCACACACAAGTAATGAGAATAAATATTAAGCATCATTAGCTTATTGAGGCCCAAAATGCTCATTCAGGCAGCCATCGTCGAGTTTGACGGGCCCCATGTTGAAATAACAGTAGTCAGAGCACGCTTTATGGCACTGTTAGCAGTATGCACTGGAAATCGCAGTCATGTCATAGCCAGTGCTGCTGCGATACCAGTAGTCAACACGAAACTGACAGCCACTGTTAGCAGCTTGCACGCCGAAGCACATTCATGTGGTTGCATTGTTTATTTCGGTTATCTGGCACACACTAGTAATGAGAATAAATATAAAGCATCATTAGCTTATTGAGGCCCAAAATGCTCATTCAGGCAGCCATCGTCGAGTTTGACGGGCCCCATGTTGAAATAACAGTAGTCAGAGCACGCTTTATGGCACTGTTAGCAGTATGCACTGGAAATCGCAGTCATGTCATAGCCAGTGCTGCTGCGATACCAGTAGTCAACACGAAACTGACAGCCACTGTTAGCAGCTTGCATGCCAAAGCACATTCATGTGGTTGCATTGTTTATTTTGGTTATCTGGCTCACACAAGTAATGAGAATAAGAGAATAAATATAAAGCATCATTAGCTTATTGAGGCCCAAAATGCTCATTCAGGCAGCCATCGTCGAGTTTGACGGGCCTAATGTTGAAATAACAGTAGCCAGAGCACGCTTTATGGCTCTGTTAGCAGTATGCACTAGAAATCGCAGTCATGTCATAGACAGTGCTGCTGCGATACCAGTAGTCAACACGAAACTGACAGCCACTGTTAGCAGCTTGCACGCCGAAGCACATTCATGTGGTTGCATTGTTTATTTCGGTTATCTGGCACACACAAGTAATGAGAATAAATATAAAGCATCATTAGCTTATTGAGGCCCAAAATGCTCATTCAGGCAGCCATCGTCGAGTTTGACGGGCCCCTTGTTGAAATAACAGTAGTCAGAGCACGCTTTATGGCACTGTTAGCAGTGTGCACTGGAAATCGCAGTCATGTCATAGCCAGTGCTGCTGCGATACCAGTAGTCAACACGAAACTGACAGCCACTGTTAGCAGCTTGCATGCCAAAGCACATTCATGTGGTTGCATTGTTTATTTTGGTTATCTGGCTCACACAAGTAATGAGAATAAGAGAATAAATATAAAGCATCATTAGCTTATTGAGGCCCAAAATGCTCATTCAGGCAGCCATCGTCGACTTTGACGGGCCTAATGTTGAAATAACAGTAGTCAGAGCACGCTTTATGGCTCTGTTAGCAGTATGCACTGGAAATCGCAGTCATGTCATAGCCAGTGCTGCTGCGATACCAGTAGTCAACACGAAACTGACAGCCACTGTTAGCAGCTTGCATGCCAAAGCACATTCATGTGGTTGCATTGTTTATTTTGGTTATCTGGCTCACACAAGTAATGAGAATAAGAGAATAAATATAAAGCATCATTAGCTTATTGAGGCCCAAAATGCTCATTCAGGCAGCCATCGTCGAGTTTGACGGGCCTAATGTTGAAATAACAGTAGTCAGAGCACGCTTTATGGCTCTGTTAGCAGTATGCACTGGAAATCGATGTCATGTCATAGCCAGTGCTGCTGCGATACCAGTAGTCAACACGAAACTGACAGCCACTGTTAGCAGCTTGCATGCCAAAGCACATTCATGTGGTTGCATTGTTTATTTTGGTTATCTGGCTCACACAAGTAATGGGAATAAGAGAATAAATATAAAGCATCATTAGCTCATTGAGGCCCAAAATGCTCATTCAGGCATCCATCGTCGAGTTTGACGGGCCCCATGTTGAAATAACAGTAGTCAGAGCACGCTTTATGGCACTGTTAGCAGTATGCACTGGAAATCGCAGTCATGTCATATCCAGTGCTGCTGCGATACCAGTAGTCAACACGAAACTGACAGCCACTGTTAGCAGCTTGCACGCCGAAGCACATTCATGTGGTTGCATTGTTTATTTCGGTTATCTGGCACACACAAGTAATGAGAATAAATATAAAGCATCATTAGCTTATTGAGGCCCAAAATGCTCATTCAGGCAGCCATCTTCGAGTTTGACGGGCCCCATGTTGAAATAACAGTAGTCAGAGCACGCTTTATGGCACTGTTAGCAGTATGCACTGGAAATCGCAGTCATGTCATATCCAGTGCTGCTGCGATACCAGTAGTCAACACGAAACTGACAGCCACTGTTAGCAGCTTGCACGCCGAAGCACATTCATGTGGTTGCATTGTTTATTTCGGTTATCTGGCACACACAAGTAATGAGAATAAATAAAAAGCATCATTAGCTTATTGAGGCCCAAAATGCTCATTTAGGCAGAAATCGTCGAGTTTGACGGGCCCCATGTTGAAATAACAGTAGTCAGAGCACGCTTTATGGCACTGTTAGCAGTATGCACTGGAAATCGCAGTCATGTCATAGCCAGTGCTGCTGCGATACCAGTAGTCAACACGAAACTGACAGCCACTGTTAGCAGCTTGCATGCCAAAGCACATTCATGTGGTTGCATTGTTTATTTCGGTTATCTGGCACACACAAGTAATGAGAATAAATATAAAGCATCATTAGCTTATTGAGGCCCAAAATGCTCATTCAGACAGCCATCATCAAGTTTGACGGGCCCCATGTTGAAATAACAGTAGTCAGAGCACGCTTTATGGCTGTGTTAGCAGTATGCACTGGAAATCTCAGTCATGTCATAGCCAGTGCTGCTGCGATACCAGTAGCCAACACGAAACTGACAGCCACTGTTAGCAGCTTGCACGCCGAAGCACATTCATGTGGTTGCATTGTTTATTTCGGTTATCTGGCACACACAAGTAATGAGAATAAATATTAAGCATCATTAGCTTATTGAGGCCCAAAATGCTCATTCAGGCAGCCATCGTCGAGTTTGACGGGCCCCATGTTGAAATAACAGTAGTCAGAGCACGCTTTATGGCACTGTTAGCAGTATGCACTGGAAATCGCAGTCATGTCATAGCCAGTGCTGCTGCGATACCAGTAGTCAACACGAAACTGACAGCCACTGTTAGCAGCTTGCACGCCGAAGCACATTCATGTGGTTGCATTGTTTATTTCGGTTATCTGGCACACACTAGTAATGAGAATAAATATAAAGCATCATTAGCTTATTGAGGCCCAAAATGCTCATTCAGGCAGCCATCGTCGAGTTTGACGGGCCCCATGTTGAAATAACAGTAGTCAGAGCACGCTTTATGGCACTGTTAGCAGTATGCACTGGAAATCGCAGTCATGTCATAGCCAGTGCTGCTGCGATACCAGTAGTCAACACGAAACTGACAGCCACTGTTAGCAGCTTGCATGCCAAAGCACATTCATGTGGTTGCATTGTTTATTTTGGTTATCTGGCTCACACAAGTAATGAGAATAAGAGAATAAATATAAAGCATCATTAGCTTATTGAGGCCCAAAATGCTCATTCAGGCAGCCATCGTCGAGTTTGACGGGCCTAATGTTGAAATAACAGTAGCCAGAGCACGCTTTATGGCTCTGTTAGCAGTATGCACTAGAAATCGCAGTCATGTCATAGACAGTGCTGCTGCGATACCAGTAGTCAACACGAAACTGACAGCCACTGTTAGCAGCTTGCACGCCGAAGCACATTCATGTGGTTGCATTGTTTATTTCGGTTATCTGGCACACACAAGTAATGAGAATAAATATAAAGCATCATTAGCTTATTGAGGCCCAAAATGCTCATTCAGGCAGCCATCGTCGAGTTTGACGGGCCCCTTGTTGAAATAACAGTAGTCAGAGCACGCTTTATGGCACTGTTAGCAGTGTGCACTGGAAATCGCAGTCATGTCATAGCCAGTGCTGCTGCGATACCAGTAGTCAACACGAAACTGACAGCCACTGTTAGCAGCTTGCATGCCAAAGCACATTCATGTGGTTGCATTGTTTATTTTGGTTATCTGGCTCACACAAGTAATGAGAATAAGAGAATAAATATAAAGCATCATTAGCTTATTGAGGCCCAAAATGCTCATTCAGGCAGCCATCGTCGACTTTGACGGGCCTAATGTTGAAATAACAGTAGTCAGAGCACGCTTTATGGCTCTGTTAGCAGTATGCACTGGAAATCGCAGTCATGTCATAGCCAGTGCTGCTGCGATACCAGTAGTCAACACGAAACTGACAGCCACTGTTAGCAGCTTGCATGCCAAAGCACATTCATGTGGTTGCATTGTTTATTTTGGTTATCTGGCTCACACAAGTAATGAGAATAAGAGAATAAATATAAAGCATCATTAGCTTATTGAGGCCCAAAATGCTCATTCAGGCAGCCATCGTCGAGTTTGACGGGCCTAATGTTGAAATAACAGTAGTCAGAGCACGCTTTATGGCTCTGTTAGCAGTATGCACTGGAAATCGATGTCATGTCATAGCCAGTGCTGCTGCGATACCAGTAGTCAACACGAAACTGACAGCCACTGTTAGCAGCTTGCATGCCAAAGCACATTCATGTGGTTGCATTGTTTATTTTGGTTATCTGGCTCACACAAGTAATGGGAATAAGAGAATAAATATAAAGCATCATTAGCTCATTGAGGCCCAAAATGCTCATTCAGGCATCCATCGTCGAGTTTGACGGGCCCCATGTTGAAATAACAGTAGTCAGAGCACGCTTTATGGCACTGTTAGCAGTATGCACTGGAAATCGCAGTCATGTCATATCCAGTGCTGCTGCGATACCAGTAGTCAACACGAAACTGACAGCCACTGTTAGCAGCTTGCACGCCGAAGCACATTCATGTGGTTGCATTGTTTATTTCGGTTATCTGGCACACACAAGTAATGAGAATAAATATAAAGCATCATTAGCTTATTGAGGCCCAAAATGCTCATTCAGGCAGCCATCTTCGAGTTTGACGGGCCCCATGTTGAAATAACAGTAGTCAGAGCACGCTTTATGGCACTGTTAGCAGTATGCACTGGAAATCGCAGTCATGTCATAGCCAGTGCTGCTGCGATACCAGTAGTCAACACGAAACTGACAGCCACTGTTAGCAGCTTGCATGCCAAAGCACATTCATGTGGTTGCATTGTTTATTTTGGTTATCTGGCTCACACAAGTAATGAGAATAAGAGAATAAATATAAAGCATCATTAGCTTATTGAGGCCCAAAATGCTCATTCAGGCAGCCATCGTCGAGTTTGACGGGCCTAATGTTGAAATAACAGTAGTCAGAGCACGCTTTATGGCTCTGTTAGCAGTATGCACTGGAAATCGCAGTCATGTCATAGACAGTGCTGCTGCGATACCAGTAGTCAACACGAAACTGACAGCCACTGTTAGCAGCTTGCATGCCAAAGCACATTCATGTGGTTGCATTGTTTATTTTGGTTATCTGGCTCACACAAGTAATGGGGATAAGAGAATAAATATAAAGCATCATTAGCTTATTGAGGCCCAAAATGCTCATTCAGGCAGCCATCGTCGAGTTTGACGGGCCCCATGTTGAAATAACAGTAGTCAGAGCACGCTTTATGGCACTGTTAGCAGTATGCACTGGAAATCGCAGTCATGTCATATCCAGTGCTGCTGCGATACCAGTAGTCAACACGAAACTGACAGCCACTGTTAGCAGCTTGCATGCCAAAGCACATTCATGTGGTTGCATTGTTTATTTTGGCTATCTGGCTCACACAAGTAATGAGAATAAGAGAATAAATATAAAGCATCATTAGCTTATTGAGGCCCAAAATGCTCTCTAAGGCAGCCATCGTCGAGTTTGACGGGCCTAATGTTGAAATAACAGTAGTCAGAGCACGCTTTATGGCTCTGTTAGCAGTATGCACTGGAAATCGCAGTCATGTCATAGCCAGTGCTGCTGCGATACCAGTAGTCAACATGAAACTGACAGCCACTGTTAGCAGCTTGCATGCCAAAGCACATTCATGTGGTTGCATTGTTTATTTTGGTTATCTGGCTCACACAAGTAATGAGAATAAATATAAAGCATCATTAGCTTATTGAGGCCCAAAATGCTCATTCAGGCAGCCATCGTCGAGTTTGACGGGCCCCATGTTGAAATAACAGTAGTCAGAGCACGCTTTATGGCACTGTTAGCAGTATGCACTGGAAATCGCAGTCATGTCATAGTCAGTGCTGCTGCGATACCAGTAGTCAACACGAAACTGACAGCCACTGTTAGCAGCTTGCACGCCGAAGCACATTCATGTGGTTGCATTGTTTATTTCGGTTATCTGGCACACACAAGTAATGAGAATAAATAAAAAGCATCATTAGCTTATTGAGGCCCAAAATGCTCATTCAGGCAGCCATCGTCGAGTTTGACGGGCCCCATGTTGAAATAACAGTAGTCAGAGCACGCTTTATGGCACTGTTAGCAGTATGCACTGGAAATCGCAGTCATGTCATAGCCAGTGCTGCTGCGATACCAGTAGTCAACACGAAACTGACAGCCACTGTTAGCAGCTTGCATGCCAAAGCACATTCATGTGGTTGCATTGTTTATTTTGGTTATCTGGCTCACACAAGTAATGAGAATAAGAGAATAAATATAAAGCATCATTAGCTTATTGAGGCCCAAAATGCTCATTCAGGCAGCCATCGTCGAGTTTGGCGGGCCCCATGTTGAAATAACAGTAGTCAGAGCACGCTTTATGGCTGTGTTAGCAGTATGCACTGGAAATCTCAGTCATGTCATAGCCAGTGCTGCTGCGATACCAGTAGCCAACACGAAACTGACAGCCACTGTTAGCAGCTTGCACGCCGAAGCACATTCATGTGGTTGCATTGTTTATTTCGGTTATCTGGCACACACAAGTAATGAGAATAAATATAAAGCATCATTAGCTTATTGAGGCCCAAAATGCTCATTCAGACAGCCATCATCAAGTTTGACGGGCCCCATGTTGAAATAACATTAGTCAGAGCACGCTTTATGGCACTGTTAGCAGTATGCACTGGAAATCGCAGTCATGTCATATCCAGTGCTGCTGCGATACCAGTAGTCAACACAAAACTGATAGCCACTGTTAGCAGCTTGCACGCCAAAGCACATTCATGTGGTTGCATTGTTTATTTTGGTTATCTGGCTCACACAAGTAATGAGAATAAGAGAATAAATATAAAGCATCATTAGCTTATTCAGGCCCAAAATGCTCATCCAGGCAGCCACCGAGTTTGACGGGCCTCATGTTGAAATAACAGTAGTCAGATCACGCTTTATGGCTCTGTTAGCAGTATGCACTGGAAATTGCAGTCATGTCATAGCCAGTGCTGCTGCGATATCAGTAGTCAACACGAAACTGACAGCCACTGTTAGCAGCTTGCATGCCAAAGCACATTCATGTGGTTGCATTGTTTATTTTGGTTATCTGGCTCACACAAGTAATGAGAATAAGAGAATAAATATAAAGCATCATTAGCTTATTCAGGCCCAAAATGCTCATTCAGGCAGCCATCATCGAGTTTGACGGGCCCCATGTTGAAATAACAGTAGTCAGAGCACGCTTTATGGCTCTGTTAGCAGTATGCACTGGAAATCGCAGTCATGTCATAGCCAGTGCTGCTGCGATACCAGTAGTCAACACGAAACTGACAGCCACTGTTAGCAGCTTGCATGCCAAAGCACATTCATGTGGTTGCATTGTTTATTTTGGCTATCTGGCTCACACAAGTAATGAGAATAAGAGAATAAATATAAAGCATCATTAGCTTATTGAGGCCCAAAATGCTCACTAAGGCAGCCATCGTCGAGTTTGACGGGCCCCATGTTGAAATAACAGTAGTCAGAGCACGCTTTATGGCACTGTTAGCAGTATGCACTGGAAATCGCAGTCATGTCATATCCAGTGCTGCTGCGATACCAGTAGTCAACACGAAACTGACAGCCACTGTTAGCAGCTTGCATGCCAAAGCACATTCATGTGGTTGCATTGTTTATTTTGGTTATCTGGCTCACACAAGTAATGAGAATAAGAGAATAAATATAAAGCATCATAAGCTTATTGAGGCCCAAAATGCTCATTCAGGCAGCCATCGTTGAGTTTGACGGGCCCCATGTTGAAATAACAGTAGTCAGAGCACGCTTTATGGCACTGTTAGCAGTATGCACTGGAAATCGCAGTCATGTCATAGCCAGTGCTGCTGCGATACCAGTAGTCAACACGAAACTGACAGCCACTGTTAGCAGCTTGCACGCCGAAGCACATTCATGTGGTTGCATTGTTTATTTCGGTTATCTGGCACACACAAGTAATGAGAATAAATATAAAGCATCATTAGCTTATTGAGGCCCAAAATGCTCATTCAGACAGCCATCATCGAGTTTGACGGGCCCCATGTTGAAATAACATTAGTCAGAGCACGCTTTATGGCACTGTTAGCAGTATGCACTGGAAATCGCAGTCATGTCATATCCAGTGCTGCTGCGATACCAGTAGTCAACACAAAACTGATAGCCACTGTTAGCAGCTTGCACGCCAAAGCACATTCATGTGGTTGCATTGTTTATTTTGGTTATCTGGCTCACACAAGTAATGAGAATAAGAGAATAAATATAAAGCATCATTAGCTTATTCAGGCCCAAAATGCTCATCCAGGCAGCCACCGAGTTTGACGGGCCTCATG
The DNA here is from genome assembly GCF_052857255.1 of Amblyomma americanum. NCBI lineage: Eukaryota > Metazoa > Arthropoda > Arachnida > Ixodida > Ixodidae > Amblyomma > Amblyomma americanum. The sequence goes on along the minus strand of NW_027526512.1, from coordinate 216,649 downwards.
TTGAAATAACAGTAGTCAGAGCACGCTTTATGGCTCTGTTAGCAGTATGCACTGGAAATTGCAGTCATGTCATAGCCAGTGCTGCTGCGATATCAGTAGTCAACACGAAACTGACAGCCACTGTTAGCAGCTTGCATGCCAAAGCACATTCATGTGGTTGCATTGTTTATTTTGGTTATCTGGCTCACACAAGTAATGAGAATAAGAGAATAAATATAAAGCATCATTAGCTTATTCAGGCCCAAAATGCTCATTCAGGCAGCCATCGTCGAGTTTGACGGGCCCCATGTTGAAATAACAGTAGTCAGAGCACGCTTTATGGCTCTGTTAGCAGTATGCACTGGAAATCGCAGTCATGTCATAGCCAGTGCTGCTGCGATACCAGTAGTCAACACGAAACTGACAGCCACTGTTAGCAGCTTGCATGCCACAGCACATTCATGTGGTTGCATTGTTTATTTTGGCTATCTGGCTCACACAAGTAATGAGAATAAGAGAATAAATATAAAGCATCATTAGCTTATTGAGGCCCAAAATGCTCACTAAGGCAGCCATCGTCGAGTTTGACGGGCCTAATGTTGAAATAACAGTACTCAGAGCACGCTTTATGGCTCTGTTAGCAGTATGCACTGGAAATCGCAGTCATGTCATAGCCAGTGCTGCTGCGATACCAGTAGTCAACATGAAACTGACAGCCACTGTTAGCAGCTTGCATGCCAAAGCACATTCATGTGGTTGCATTGTTTATTTTGGTTATCTGGCTCACACAAGTAATGGGAATAAGAGAATAAATATAAAGCATCATTAGCTTATTGAGGCCCAAAATGCTCATTCAGGCAGCCATCGTCGAGTTTGACGGGCCCCATGTTGAAATAACAGTAGTCAGAGCACGCTTTATGGCACTGTTAGCAGTATGCACTGGAAATCGCAGTCATGTCATATCCAGTGCTGCTGCGATACCAGTAGTCAACACGAAACTGACAGCCACTGTTAGCAGCTTGCACGCTGAAGCACATTCATGTGGTTGCATTGTTTATTTCGGTTATCTGGCACACACAAGTAATGAGAATAAATATAAAGCATCATTAGCTTATTGAGGCCCAAAATGCTCATTCAGGCAGCCATCATCGAGTTTGACGGGCCCCATGTTGAAATAACAGTAGTCAGAGCACGCTTTATGGCACTGTTAGCAGTATGCACTGGAAATCGCAGTCATGTCATAGTCAGTGCTGCTGCGATACCAGTAGTCAACACGAAACTGACAGCCACTGTTAGCAGCTTGCACGCCGAAGCACATTCATGTGGTTGCATTGTTTATTTCGGTTATCTGGCACACACAAGTAATGAGAATAAATAAAAAGCATCATTAGCTTATTGAGGCCCAAAATGCTCATTCAGGCAGCCATCGTCGAGTTTGACGGGCCCCATGTTGAAATAACAGTAGTCAGAGCACGCTTTATGGCACTGTTAGCAGTATGCACTGGAAATCGCAGTCATGTCATAGCCAGTGCTGCTGCGATACCAGTAGCCAACACGAAACTGACAGCCACTGTTAGCAGCTTGCACGCCGAAGCACATTCATGTGGTTGCATTGTTTATTTCGGTTATCTGGCACACACAAGTAATGAGAATAAATATAAAGCATCATTAGCTTATTGAGGCCCAAAATGCTCATTCAGACAGCCATCATCGAGTTTGACGGGCCCCATGTTGAAATAATATTAGTCAGAGCACGCTTTATGGCACTGTTAGCAGTATGCACTGGAAATCGCAGTCATGTCATATCCAGTGCTGCTGCGATACCAGTAGTCAACACAAAACTGATAGCCACTGTTAGCAGCTTGCACGCCAAAGCACATTCATGTGGTTGCATTGTTTATTTTGGTTATCTGGCTCACACAAGTAATGAGAATAGGAGAATAAATATAAAGCATCATTAGCTTATTCAGGCCCAAAATGCTCATCCAGGCAGCCACCGAGTTTGACGGGCCTCATGTTGAAATAACAGTAGTCAGAGCACGCTTTATGGCTCTGTTAGCAGTATGCACTGGAAATTGCAGTCATGTCATAGCCAGTGCTGCTGCGATATCAGTAGTCAACACGAAACTGACAGCCACTGTTAGCAGCTTGCATGCCAAAGCACATTCATGTGGTTGCATTGTTTATTTTGGTTATCTGGCTCACACAAGTAATGAGAATAAGAGAATAAATATAAAGCATCATTAGCTTATTCAGGCCCAAAATGCTCATTCAGGCAGCCATCGTCGAGTTTGACGGGCCCCATGTTGAAATAACAGTAGTCAGAGCACGCTTTATGGCTCTGTTAGCAGTATGCACTGGAAATCGCAGTCATGTCATAGCCAGTGCTGCTGCGATACCAGTAGTCAACACGAAACTGACAGCCACTGTTAGCAGCTTGCATGCCAAAGCACATTCATGTGGTTGCATTGTTTATTTTGGCTATCTGGCTCACACAAGTAATGAGAATAAGAGAATAAATATAAAGCATCATTAGCTTATTGAGGCCCAAAATGCTCACTAAGGCAGCCATCGTCGAGTTTGACGGGCCCCATGTTGAAATAACAGTAGTCAGAGCACGCTTTATGGCACTGTTAGCAGTATGCACTGGAAATCGCAGTCATGTCATAGCCAGTGCTGCTGCGATACCAGTAGTCAACACGAAACTGACAGCCACTGTTAGCAGCTTGCATGCCAAAGCACATTCATGTGGTTGCATTGTTTATTTTGGTTATCTGGCTCACACAAGTAATGAGAATAAGAGAATAAATATAAAGCATCATAAGCTTATTGAGGCCCAAAATGCTCATTCAGGCAGCCATCGTTGAGTTTGACGGGCCCCATGTTGAAATAACAGTAGTCAGAGCACGCTTTATGGCACTGTTAGCAGTATGCACTGGAAATCGCAGTCATGTCATAGCCAGTGCTGCTGCGATACCAGTAGTCAACACGAAACTGACAGCCACTGTTAGCAGCTTGCACGCCGAAACACATTCTTGTAGTTGCATTGTTTATTTCGGTTATCTGGCACACACAAGTAATGAGAATAAATATAAAGCATCATTACCTTATTGAGGCCCAAAATGCTCATTCAGACAGCCATCGTCGAGTTTGACGGGCCCCTTATTGAAATAACAGTAGTCAGAGCACGCTTTATGGCACTGTTAGCAGTATGCACTGGAAATCGCAGTCATGTCATAGCCAGTGCTGCTGCGATACCAGTAGTCAACACGAAACTGACAGCCACTCTTAGCAGCTTGCACGCCGAAGCACATTCTTGTAGTTGCATTGTTTATTTCGGTTATCTGGCACATACAAGTAATGAGAATAAATATAAAGCATCATTACCTTATTGAGGCCCAAAATGCTCATTCAGGCAGCCATCATCGAGTTTGACGGGCCCCTTGTTGAAATAACAGCAGTATGCCCTGGAAATCGCAGTCATGTCATATCCAGTGCTGCTGCGATACCAGTAGTCAACACGAAACTGACAGCCACTGTTAGCAGCTTGCATGCCAAAGCACATTCATGTGGTTGTATTGTTTATTTTGGTTATCTGGCTCACACAAGTAATGAGAATAAGAGAATAAATATAAAGCATCATTAGCTTATAGAGGCCCAAAATGCTCATTCAGGCAGCCATCGTCGACTTTGACGGGCCTAATGTTGAAATAACAGTAGTCAGAGCACGCTTTATGGCTCTGTTAGCAGTATGCACTGGAAATCGCAGTCATGTCATAGCCAGTGCTGCTGCGATACCAGTAGTCAACACGAAACTGACAGCCACTGTTAGCAGCTTGCACGCCAAAGCACATTCATGTGGTTGCATTGTTTATTTTGTTTATCTGGCTCACACAAGTAATGAGAATAAGAGAATAAATATAAAGCATCATTAGCTTACTCAGGCCCAAAATGCTCATTCAGGCAGCCATCGTCGAGTTTGACGGGCCCCATGTTGAAATAAAAGTAGTCAGAGCACGCTTTATGGCTCTGTTAGCAGTATGCACTGGAAATCGCAGTCATGTCATAGCCAGTGCTGCTGCGATACCAGTAGTCAACACGAAACTGACAGCCACTGTTAGCAGCTTGCATGCCAAAGCACATTCATGTGGTTGCATTGTTTATTTCGGTTATCTGGCACACACAAGTAATGAGAATAAATATAAAGCATCATTAGCTTATTGAGGCCCAAAATGCTCATTCAGGCAGCCATCGTCGAGTTTGACGGGCCCCATGTTGAAATAACAGTAGTCAGAGCACGCTTTATGGCACTGTTAGCAGTATGCACTGGAAATCGCAGTCATGTCATAGCCAGTGCTGCTGCGATACCAGTAGTCAACACGAAACTGACAGCCACTGTTAGCAGCTTGCACGCCGAAGCACATTCATGTGGTTGCATTGTTTATTTCGGTTATCTGGCACACACTAGTAATGAGAATAAATATAAAGCATCATTAGCTTATTGAGGCCCAAAATGCTCATTCAGGCAGCCATCGTCGAGTTTGACGGGCCCCATGTTGAAATAACAGTAGTCAGAGCACGCTTTATGGCACTGTTAGCAGTATGCACTGGAAATCGCAGTCATGTCATAGCCAGTGCTGCTGCGATACCAGTAGTCAACACGAAACTGACAGCCACTGTTAGCAGCTTGCACGCCGAAGCACATTCATGTGGTTGCATTGTTTATTTCGGTTATCTGGCACACACTAGTAATGAGAATAAATATAAAGCATCATTAGCTTATTGAGGCCCAAAATGCTCATTCAGGCAGCCATCGTCGAGTTTGACGGGCCCCATGTTGAAATAACAGTAGTCAGAGCACGCTTTATGGCACTGTTAGCAGTATGCACTGGAAATCGCAGTCATGTCATAGCCAGTGCTGCTGCGATACCAGTAGTCAACACGAAACTGACAGCCACTGTTAGCAGCTTGCATGCCAAAGCACATTCATGTGGTTGCATTGTTTATTTTGGTTATCTGGCTCACACAAGTAATGAGAATAAGAGAATAAATATAAAGCATCATTAGCTTATTGAGGCCCAAAATGCTCATTCAGGCAGCCATCGTCGAGTTTGACGGGCCTAATGTTGAAATAACAGTAGCCAGAGCACGCTTTATGGCTCTGTTAGCAGTATGCACTAGAAATCGCAGTCATGTCATAGACAGTGCTGCTGCGATACCAGTAGTCAACACGAAACTGACAGCCACTGTTAGCAGCTTGCACGCCGAAGCACATTCATGTGGTTGCATTGTTTATTTCGGTTATCTGGCACACACAAGTAATGAGAATAAATATAAAGCATCATTAGCTTATTGAGGCCCAAAATGCTCATTCAGGCAGCCATCGTCGAGTTTGACGGGCCCCTTGTTGAAATAACAGTAGTCAGAGCACGCTTTATGGCACTGTTAGCAGTATGCACTGGAAATCGCAGTCATGTCATAGCCAGTGCTGCTGCGATACCAGTAGTCAACACGAAACTGACAGCCACTGTTAGCAGCTTGCATGCCAAAGCACATTCATGTGGTTGCATTGTTTATTTTGGTTATCTGGCTCACACAAGTAATGAGAATAAGAGAATAAATATAAAGCATCATTAGCTTATTGAGGCCCAAAATGCTCATTCAGGCAGCCATCGTCGACTTTGACGGGCCTAATGTTGAAATAACAGTAGTCAGAGCACGCTTTATGGCTCTGTTAGCAGTATGCACTGGAAATCGCAGTCATGTCATAGCCAGTGCTGCTGCGATACCAGTAGTCAACACGAAACTGACAGCCACTGTTAGCAGCTTGCATGCCAAAGCACATTCATGTGGTTGCATTGTTTATTTTGGTTATCTGGCTCACACAAGTAATGAGAATAAGAGAATAAATATAAAGCATCATTAGCTTTTTGAGGCCCAAAATGCTCATTCAGGCAGCCATCGTCGAGTTTGACGGGCCTAATGTTGAAATAACAGTAGTCAGAGCACGCTTTATGGCTCTGTTAGCAGTATGCACTGGAAATCGATGTCATGTCATAGCCAGTGCTGCTGCGATACCAGTAGTCAACACGAAACTGACAGCCACTGTTAGCAGCTTGCATGCCAAAGCACATTCATGTGGTTGCATTGTTTATTTTGGTTATCTGGCTCACACAAGTAATGGGAATAAGAGAATAAATATAAAGCATCATTAGCTCATTGAGGCCCAAAATGCTCATTCAGGCATCCATCGTCGAGTTTGACGGGCCCCATGTTGAAATAACAGTAGTCAGAGCACGCTTTATGGCACTGTTAGCAGTATGCACTGGAAATCGCAGTCATGTCATATCCAGTGCTGCTGCGATACCAGTAGTCAACACGAAACTGACAGCCACTGTTAGCAGCTTGCACGCCGAAGCACATTCATGTGGTTGCATTGTTTATTTCGGTTATCTGGCACACACAAGTAATGAGAATAAATATAAAGCATCATTAGCTTATTGAGGCCCAAAATGCTCATTCAGGCAGCCATCTTCGAGTTTGACGGGCCCCATGTTGAAATAACAGTAGTCAGAGCACGCTTTATGGCACTGTTAGCAGTATTCACTGGAAATCGCAGTCATGTCATAGCCAGTGCTGCTGCGATACCAGTAGTCAACACGAAACTGACAGCCACTGTTAGCAGCTTGCATGCCAAAGCACATTCATGTGGTTGCATTGTTTATTTTGGTTATCTGGCTCACACAAGTAATGAGAATAAGAGAATAAATATAAAGCATCATTAGCTTATTGAGGCCCAAAATGCTCATTCAGGCAGCCATCGTCGAGTTTGACGGGCCTAATGTTGAAATAACAGTAGTCAGAGCACGCTTTATGGCTCTGTTAGCAGTATGCACTGGAAATCGCAGTCATGTCATAGACAGTGCTGCTGCGATACCAGTAGTCAACACGAAACTGACAGCCACTGTTAGCAGCTTGCATGCCAAAGCACATTCATGTGGTTGCATTGTTTATTTTGGTTATCTGGCTCACACAAGTAATGGGAATAAGAGAATAAATATAAAGCATCATTAGCTTATTGAGGCCCAAAATGCTCATTCAGGCAGCCATCGTCGAGTTTGACAGGCCCCATGTTGAAATAACAGTAGTCAGAGCACGCTTTATGGCACTGTTAGCAGTATGCACTGGAAATCGCAGTCATGTCATATCCAGTGCTGCTGCGATACCAGTAGTCAACACGAAACTGACAGCCACTGTTAGCAGCTTGCATGCCAAAGCACATTCATGTGGTTGCATTGTTTATTTTGGCTATCTGGCTCACACAAGTAATGAGAATAAGAGAATAAATATAAAGCATCATTAGCTTATTGAGGCCCAAAATGCTCACTAAGGCAGCCATCGTCGAGTTTGACGGGCCTAATGTTGAAATAACAGTAGTCAGAGCACGCTTTATGGCTCTGTTAGCAGTATGCACTGGAAATCGCAGTCATGTCATAGCCAGTGCTGCTGCGATACCAGTAGTCAACATGAAACTGACAGCCACTGTTAGCAGCTTGCATGCCAAAGCACATTCATGTGGTTGCATTGTTTATTTTGGTTATCTGGCTCACACAAGTAATGAGAATAAATATAAAGCATCATTAGCTTATTGAGGCGCAAAATGCTCATTCAGGCAGCCATCGTCGAGTTTGACGGGCCCCATGTTGAAATAACAGTAGTCAGAGCACGCTTTATGGCACTGTTAGCAGTATGCACTGGAAATCGCAGTCATGTCATAGTCAGTGCTGCTGCGATACCAGTAGTCAACACGAAACTGACAGCCACTGTTAGCAGCTTGCACGCCGAAGCACATTCATGTGGTTGCATTGTTTATTTCGGTTATCTGGCACACACAAGTAATGAGAATAAATAAAAAGCATCATTAGCTTATTGAGGCCCAAAATGCTCATTCAGGCAGCCATCGTCGAGTTTGACGGGCCCCATGTTGAAATAACAGTAGTCAGAGCACGCTTTATGGCACTGTTAGCAGTATGCACTGGAAATCGCAGTCATGTCATAGCCAGTGCTGCTGCGATACCAGTAGTCAACACGAAACTGACACCCACTGTTAGCAGCTTGCATGCCAAAGCACATTCATGTGGTTGCATTGTTTATTTTGGTTATCTGGCTCACACAAGTAATGAGAATAAGAGAATAAATATAAAGCATCATTAGCTTATTGAGGCCCAAAATGCTCATTCAGGCAGCCATCGTCGAGTTTGGCGGGCCCCATGTTGAAATAACAGTAGTCAGAGCACGCTTTATGGCTGTGTTAGCAGTATGCACTGGAAATCTCAGTCATGTCATAGCCAGTGCTGCTGCGATACTAGTAGCCAACACGAAACTGACAGCCACTGTTAGCAGCTTGCACGCCGAAGCACATTCATGTGGTTGCATTGTTTATTTCGGTTATCTGGCACACACAAGTAATGAGAATAAATATAAAGCATCATTAGCTTATTGAGGCCCAAAATGCTCATTCAGACAGCCATCATCAAGTTTGACGGGCCCCATGTTGAAATAACATTAGTCAGAGCACGCTTTATGGCACTGTTAGCAGTATGCACTGGAAATCGCAGTCATGTCATATCCAGTGCTGCTGCGATACCAGTAGTCAACACAAAACTGATAGCCACTGTTAGCAGCTTGCACGCCAAAGCACATTCATGTGGTTGCATTGTTTATTTTGGTTATCTGGCTCACACAAGTAATGAGAATAAGAGAATAAATATAAAGCATCATTAGCTTATTCAGGCCCAAAATGCTCATCCAGGCAGCCACCGAGTTTGACGGGCCTCATGTTGAAATAACAGTAGTCAGAGCACGCTTTATGGCTCTGTTAGCAGTATGCACTGGAAATTGCAGTCATGTCATAGCCAGTGCTGCTGCGATATCAGTAGTCAACACGAAACTGACAGCCACTGTTAGCAGCTTGCATGCCAAAGCACATTCATGTGGTTGCATTGTTTATTTTGGTTATCTGGCTCACACAAGTAATGAGAATAAGAGAATAAATATAAAGCATCATTAGCTCATTCAGGCCCAAAATGCTCATTCAGGCAGCCATCATCGAGTTTGACGGGCCCCATGTTGAAATAACAGTAGTCAGAGCACGCTTTATGGCTCTGTTAGCAGTATGCACTGGAAATCGCAGTCATGTCATAGCCAGTGCTGCTGCGATACCAGTAGTCAACACGAAACTGACAGCCACTGTTAGCAGCTTGCATGCCAAAGCACATTCATGTGGTTGCATTGTTTATTTTGGCTATCTGGCTCACACAAGTAATGAGAATAAGAGAATAAATATAAAGCATCATTAGCTTATTGAGGCCCAAAATGCTCACTAAGGCAGCCATCGTCGAGTTTGACGGGCCCCATGTTGAAATAACAGTAGTCAGAGCACGCTTTATGGCACTGTTAGCAGTATGCACTGGAAATCGCAGTCATGTCATAGCCAGTGCTGCTGCGATACCAGTAGTCAACACGAAACTGACAGCCACTGTTAGCAGCTTGCATGCCAAAGCACATTCATGTGGTTGCATTGTTTATTTTGGTTATCTGGCTCACACAAGTAATGAGAATAAGAGAATAAATATAAAGCATCATAAGCTTATTGAGGCCCAAAATGCTCATTCAGGCAGCCATCGTTGAGTTTGACGGGCCCCATGTTGAAATAACAGTAGTCAGAGCACGCTTTATGGCACTGTTAGCAGTATGCACTGGAAATCGCAGTCATGTCATAGCCAGTGCTGCTGCGATACCAGTAGTCAACACGAAACTGACAGCCACTGTTAGCAGCTTGCACGCCGAAGCACATTCATGTGGTTGCATTGTTTATTTCGGTTATCTGGCACACACAAGTAATGAGAATAAATATAAAGCATCATTAGCTTATTGAGGCCCAAAATGCTCATTCAGACAGCCATCATCGAGTTTGACGGGCCCCATGTTGAAATAACATTAGTCAGAGCACGCTTTATGGCACTGTTAGCAGTATGCACTGGAAATCGCAGTCACGTCATATCCAGTGCTGCTGCGATACCAGTAGTCAACACAAAACTGATAGCCACTGTTAGCAGCTTGCACGCCAAAGCACATTCATGTGGTTGCATTGTTTATTTTGGTTATCTGGCTCACACAAGTAATGAGAATAAGAGAATAAATATAAAGCATCATTAGCTTATTCAGGCCCAAAATGCTCATCCAGGCAGCCACCGAGTTTGACGGGCCTCATGTTGAAATAACAGTAGTCGGAGCACGCTTTATGGCTCTGTTAGCAGTATGCACTGGAAATTGCAGTCATGTCATAGCCAGTGCTGCTGCGATATCAGTAGTCAACACGAAACTGACAGCCACTGTTAGCAGCTTGCATGCCAAAGCACATTCATGTGGTTGCATTGTTTATTTTGGTTATCTGGCTCACACAAGTAATGAGAATAAGAGAATAAATATAAAGCATCATTAGCTTATTCAGGCCCAAAATGCTCATTCAGGCAGCCATCGTCGAGTTTGACGGGCCCCATGTTGAAATAACAGTAGTCAGAGCACGCTTTATGGCTCTGTTAGCAGTATGCACTGGAAATCGCAGTCATGTCATAGCCAGTGCTGCTGCGATACCAGTAGTCAACACGAAACTGACAGCCACTGTTAGCAGCTTGCATGCCAAAGCACATTCATGTGGTTGCATTGTTTATTTTGGCTATCTGGCTCACACAAGTAATGAGAATAAGAGAATAAATATAAAGCATCATTAGCTTATTGAGGCCCAAAATGCTCACTAAGGCAGCCATCGTCGAGTTTGACGGGCCTAATGTTGAAAGAACAGTAGTCAGAGCACGCTTTATGGCTCTGTTAGCAGTATGCACTGGAAATCGCAGTCATGTCATAGCCAGTGCTGCTGCGATACCAGTAGTCAACATGAAACTGACAGCCACTGTTAGCAGCTTGCATGCCAAAGCACATTCATGTGGTTGCATTGTTTATTTCGGTTATCTGGCACACACAAGTAATGAGAATAAATATAAAGCATCATTAGCTCATTGAGGCCCAAAATGCTCATTCAGGCAGCCATCGTCGAGTTTGACGGGCCCCATGTTGAAATAACAGTAGTCAGAGCACGCTTTATGGCACTGTTAGCAGTATGCACTGGAAATCGCAGTCATGTCATAGTCAGTGCTGCTGCGATACCAGTAGTCAACACGAAACTGACAGCCACTGTTAGCAGCTTGCACGCCGAAGCACATTCATGTGGTTGCATTGTTTATTTCGGTTATCTGGCACACACAAGTAATGAGAATAAATAAAAAGCATCATTAGCTTATTGAGGCCCAAAATGCTCATTCAGGCAGCCATCGTCGAGTTTGACGGGCCCCTTGTTGAAATAACAGCAGTATGCCCTGGAAATCGCAGTCATGTCATATCCAGTGCTGCTGCGATACCAGTAGTCAACACGAAACTGACAGCCACTGTTAGCAGCTTGCATGCCAAAGCACATTCATGTGGTTGTATTGTTTATTTTGGTTATCTGGCTCACACAAGTAATGAGAATAAGAGAATAAATATAAATCATCATTAGCTTATAGAGGCCCAAAATGCTCATTCAGGCAGCCATCGTCGACTTTGACGGGCCTAATGTTGAAATAACAGTAGTCAGAGCACGCTTTATGGCTCTGTTAGCAGTATGCACTGGAAATCGCAGTCATGTCATAGCCAGTGCTGCTGCGATACCAGTAGTCAACACGAAACTGACAGCCACTGTTAGCAGCTTGCACGCCAAAGCACATTCATGTGGTTGCATTGTTTATTTTGTTTATCTGGCTCACACAAGTAATGAGAATAAGAGAATAAATATAAAGCATCATTAGCTTACTCAGGCCCAAAATGCTCATTCAGGCAGCCATCGTCGAGTTTGACGGGCCCCATGTTGAAATAAAAGTAGTCAGAGCACGCTTTATGGCTCTGTTAGCAGTATGCACTGGAAATCGCAGTCATGTCATAGCCAGTGCTGCTGCGATACCAGTAGTCAACACGAAACTGACAGCCACTGTTAGCAGCTTGCATGCCAAAGCACATTCATGTGGTTGCATTGTTTATTTTGGATATCTGGCTCACACAAGTAATGAGAATAAGAGAATAAATATAAAGCATCATTAGATTATTGAGGCCCAAAATGCTCATTCAGGCAGCGATCGTCGAGTTTGACGGGCCCCATGTTGAAATAACAGTAGTCAGAGCACGCTTTATGGCACTGTTAGCAGTATGCCCTGGAAATCGCAGTCATGTCATAGACAATACTGCTGCGATACCAGTAGTCAACACGAAACTGACAGCCACTGTTAGCAGCTTGCACGCCGAAGCACATTCATGTGGTTGCATTGTTTATTTCGGTTATCTGGCACACACAAGTAATGAGAATAAATATAAAGCATCATTAGCTTATTGAGGCCCAAAATGCTCATTCAGACAGCCATCATCGAGTTTGACGGGCCCCTTGTTGAAATAACAGCAGTATGCCCTGGAAATCGCAGTCATGTCATATCCAGTGCTGCTGCGATACCAGTAGTCAACACGAAACTGACAGCCACTGTTAGCAGCTTGCATGCCAAAGCACATTCATGTGGTTGTATTGTTTATTTTGGTTATCTGGCTCACACAAGTAATGAGAATAAGAGAATAAATATAAAGCATCATTAGCTTATTCAGGCCCAAAATGCTCATTCAGGCAGCCATCGTCGAGTTTGACGGGCCCCATGTTGAAATAAAAGTAGTCAGAGCACGCTTTATGGCTCTGTTAGGAGTATGCACTGGAAATCGCAGTCATGTCATAGCCAGTGCTGCTGCGATACCAGTAGTCAACACGAAACTGACAGCCACTGTTAGCAGCTTGCATGCCAAAGCACATTCATGTGGTTGCATTGTTTATTTTGGTTATCTGGCTCACGCAAGTAATGAAAATAAGAGAATAAATATAAAGCATCATTAGCTTATTGAGGCCCAAAATGCTCATTCAGGCAGCAATTGTCGAGTTTGACGGGCCCCTTGTTGAAATAACAGCAGTATGCACTGGAAATCGCAGTCATGTCATAGCCAATGCTGCTGCGATACCAGTAGTCAACACGAAACTGACAGCCACTGTTAGCAGCTTGCACGCCGAAGCACATTCATGTGGTTGCATTCTTTATTTCGGTTATCTGGCACACACAAGTAATGAGAATAAATAAAAAGCATCATTAGCTTATTGAGGCCTAAAATGCTCATTCAGGCAGCCATCGTCGAGTTTGACGGGCCCCTTGTTGAAATAACAGTAGTCAGAGCACGCTTTATGGCACGGTTAGCAGTATGCACTGGAAATCGCAGTCATGTCATAGCCAGTGCTGCTGCGATACCAGTAGTCAACACGAAACTGACAGCCACTGTTAGCAGCTTGCATGCCAAAGCACATTCATGTGGTTGCATTGATTATTTTGGTTATCTGGCTCACACAAGTAATGAGAATAAATATAAAGCATCATTAGCTTATTGAGGCCCAAAATGCTCATTCAGACAGCCATCGTCGAGTTTGACGGGCCCCTTATTGAAATAACAGTAGTCAGAGCACGCTTTATGGCACTGTTAGCAGTATGCCCTGGAAATCGCAGTCATGTCATATCCAGTGCTGCTGCGATACCAGTAGTCAACACAAAACAGATAGCCACTGTTAGCAGCTTGCACGCCAAAGCACATTCATGTGGTTGCATTTTTTATTTTGTTTATCTGGCTCACACAAGTAAAGAGAATAAGAGAATAAATATAAAGCATCATTAGCTTATTCAGGCCCAAAATGCTCATTCAGGCAGCCATCGTCGAGTTTGACGGGCCCCATGTTGAAATAACAGTAGTCAGAGCACGCTTTATGGCTCTGTTAGCAGTATGCACTGGAAATCGCAGTCATGTCATAGCCAGTGCTGCTGGGATACCAGTAGTGAACACGAAACTGACAGCCACTGTTAGCAGCTTGCATGCCAAAGCACATTCATGTGGTTGCATTGTTTATTTTGGTTATCTGGCTCACACAAGTAATGAGAATAAGAGAATAAATATAAAGCATCATTAGCTTATTGAGGACCAAAATGCTCATTCAGGCAGCCATCGTCGAGTTTGACGGGCCCCATGTTGAAATAACAGTAGTCAGAGCATGCTTTATGGCAATGTTAGCAGTATGCACTGGAAATCGCAGTCATGTCATAGCCAGTGCTGCTGCGATACCAGTAGTCAACACGAAACTGACAGCCACTGTTAGCAGCTTGCACGCCGAAGCACATTCATGTGGTTGCATTGTTTATTTCTGTTATCTGGCACACACAAGTAATGAGAATAAATATAAAGCATCATTAGCTTATTGAGGCCCAAAATGCTCATTCAGACAGCCATCATCGAGTTTGACGGGCCCCTTGTTGAAATAACAGCAGTATGCCCTGGAAATCGCAGTCATGTCATATCCAGTGCTGCTGCGATACCAGTAGTCAACACGAAACTGACAGCCACTGTTAGCAGCTTGCATGCCAAAGCACATTCATGTGGTTGTATTGTTTATTTTGGTTATCTGGCTCACACAAGTAATGAGAATAAGAGAATAAATATAAAGCATCATTAGCTTATTGAGGCCCAAAATGCTCATTCAGGCAGCCATCGTCGACTTTGACGGGCCTAATGTTGAAATAACAGTAGTCAGAGCACGCTTTATGGCTCTGTTAGCAGTATGCACTGGAAATCGCAGTCATGTCATAGCCAGTGCTGCTGCGATACCAGTAGTCAACAGGAAACTGACAGCCACTGTTAGCAGCTTGCACGCCAAAGCACATTCATGTGGTTGCATTGTTTATGTTGGTTATCTGGCTCACACAAGTAATGAGAATAAGAGAATAAATATAAAGCATCATTAGCTTATTGAGGCCCAAAATGCTCATTCAGGCAGCCATCGTCGAGTTTGACGGGCCCCATGTTGAAATAACAGTAGTCAGAGCACGCTTTATGGCACTGTTAGCAGTATGCACTGGAAATCGCAGTCATGTCATAGCCAATGCTGCTGCGATACCAGTAGTCAACACGAAACTGACAGCCACTGTTAGCAGCTTGCACGCCGAAGCACATTCATGTGGTTGCATTGTTTATTTCGGTTATCTGGCACACACAAGTAATGAGAATAAATATAACGCATCATTAGCTTATTGAGGCCCAAAATGCTCATTCAGGCAGCCATCGTCGAGTTTGACGGGCCCCTTGTTGAAATAACAGTAGTCAGAGCACGCTTTATGGCACAGTTAGCAGTATGCACTGGAAATCGCAGTCATGTCATAGCCAGTGCTGCTGCGATACCAGTAGTCAACACGAAACTGACAGCCACTGTTAGCAGCTTGCATGCCAAAGCACATTCATGTGGTTGCATTGTTTATTTTGGTTATCTGGCTCACACAAGTAATGAGAATAAGAGAATAAATATAAAGCATCATTAGCTTATTGAGGCCCAAAATGCTCATTCAGGCAGCCATCGTCGATTTTGACGGGCCTAATGTTGAAATAACAGTAGTCAGAGCACGCTTTATGGCTCTGTTAGCAGTATGCACTGGAAATCGCAGTCATGTCATAGCCAGTGCTGCTGCGATACCAGTAGTCAACACGAAACGGACAGCCACTGTTAGCAGCTTGCATGCCAAAGCACATTCATGTGGTTGCATTGTTTATTTTGGTTATCTGGCTCACACAAGTAATGAGAATAAGAGAATAAATATAAAGCATCATTAGCTTATTGAGGCCCAAAATGCTCATTCAGGCAGCCATCGTCGGGTTTGACGGGCCCCATGTTGAAATAACAGTAGTCAGAGCACGCTTTATGGCACTGTTAGCAGTATGCACTGAAAATCGCAGTCATGTCATAGCCAGTGCTGCTGCGATACCAGTAGTCAACACGAAACTGACAGCCACTGTTAGCAGCTTGCATGCCAAAGCACATTCATGTGGTTGCATTGTTTATGTTGGTTATCTGGCTCACACAAGTAATGAGAATAAGAGAATAAATATAAAGCATCATTAGCTTATTGAGACCCAAAATGCTAATTCAAGCAGCCATCGTCGAGTTTGACGGGCCCCATGTTGAAATAACAGTAGTCAGGGCGTCATGTCATAGCCAGTGCTGCTGCGATACCAGTAGTCAACACGAAACTGACAGCCACTGTTAGCAGCTTGCATGCCAAAGCACATTCATGTGGTTGCATTGTTTATTTTGGTTATCTGGCTCGCACAAGTAATGGGAATAAGAGAATAAATATAAAGCATCATTAGCTTATTGAGGCCCAAAATGCTCATTCAGGCAGCCATCGTCGAGTTTGACGGGCCCCATGTTGAAATAACAGTAGTCAGAGCACGCTTTATGGCACTGTTAGCAGTATGCACTGGAAATCGCAGTCATGTCATAGCCAGTGCTGCTGCGATACCAGTAGTCAACACGAAACTGACAGCCACTGTTAGCAGCTTGCACGCCGAAGCACATTCTTGTGGTTGCATTGTTTATTTCGGTTATCTGGCACACACAAGTAATGAGAATAAATATAAAGCATCATTAGCTTATTGAGGCCCAAAATGCTCATTCAGGCAGCCATCGTCGACTTTGACGGGCCTAATGTTGAAATAACAGTAGTCAGAGCACGCTTTATGGCTCTGTTAGCAGTATGCACTGGAAATCGCAGTCATGTCATAGCCAGTGCTGCTGCGATACCAGTAGTCAACACGAAACTGACAGCCACTGTTAGCAGCTTGCAGGCCAAAGCACATTAATGTGGTTGCATTGTTTATTTTGTTTATCTGGCTCACACAAGTAATGAGAATAAGAGATAAATATAAAGCATCATTAGCTTATTCAGGCCCAAAATGCTCATTCAGGCAGCCATCGTCGAGTTTGACGGGCCCCATGTTGAAATAAAAGTAGTCAGAGCACGCTTTATGGCTCTGTTAGCAGTATGCACTGGAAATCGCAGTCATGTCATAGCCAGTGCTGCTGCGATACCAGTAGTCAACACGAAACTGAAAGCCACTGTTAGCAGCTTGCATGCCGAAGCACATTCATGTGGTTGCATTGTTTATTTTGGTTATCTGGCTCACACAAGTAATGAAAATAAGAGAATAAATATAAAGCATCATTAGCTTATTGAGGCCCAAAATGCTCATTCAGGCAGCCATCGTCGAGTTTGACGGGCCCCATGTTGAAATAACAGTAGTCAGAGCACGCTTTATGGCACTGTTAGCAGTATGCACTGGAAATCGCAGTCATGTCATAGCCAATGCTGCTGCGATACCAGTAGTCAACACGAAACTGACAGCCACTGTTAGCAGCTTGCACGCCGAAGCACATTCATGTGGTTGCATTGTTTATTTCGGTTATCTGGCACACACAAGTAATGAGAATATATATAAAGCATCATTAGCTTATTGAGGCCCAAAATGCTCATTCAGGCAGCCATCGTCGAGTTTGACGGGCCCCTTGTTGAAATAACAGTAGTCAGAGCACGCTTTATGGCACGGTTAGCAGTATGCACTGAAAATCGCAGTCATGTCATAGCCAGTGCTGCTGCGATACCAGTAGTCAACACGAAACTGACAGCCACTGTTAGCAGCTTGCATGCCAAAGCACATTCATGTGGTTGCATTGTTTATTTTGGTTATCTGGCTCACACAAGTAATGAGAATAAATATCAAGCATCATTAGCTTATTGAGGCCCAAAATGCTCATTCAGACAGCCATCGTCGAGTTTGACGGGCCCCTTATTGAAATAACAGTAGTCAGAGCACGCTTTATGGCACTGTTAGCAGTATGCCCTGGAAATCGCAGTCATGTCATATCCAGTGCTGCTGCGATACCAGTAGTCAACACAAAACTGATAGCCACTGTTAGCAGCTTGCACGCCAAAGCACATTCATGTGGTTGCATTGTTTATTTTGTTTATCTGGCTCACACAAGTAATGAGAATAAGAGAATAAATATAAAGCATCATTAGCTTATTCAGGCCCGAAATGCTCATTCAGGCACATCGTCGAGTTTGACGGGCCCCATGTTGAAATAACAGTAGTCAGAGCACGCTTTATGGCTCTGTTAGCAGTATGCACTGGAAATCGCAGTCATGTCATAGCCAGTGCTGCTGGGATACCAGTAGTCAACACGAAACTGACAGCCACTGTTAGCAGCTTGCATGCCAAAGCACATTCATGTGGTTGCATTGTTTATTTTGGTTATCTGGCTCACACAAGTAATGAGAATAAGAGAATAAATATAAAGCATCATTAGCTTATTGAGGCCCAAAATGCTCATTCAGGCAGCCATCGTCGAGTTTGACGGGCCCCATGTTGAAATAAGAGTAGTCAGAGCACGCTTTATGGCAATGTTAGCAGTATGCACTGGAAATCGCAGTCATGTCATAGCCAGTGCTGCTGCGATACCAGTAGTCAACACGAAACTGACAGCCACTGTTAGCAGCTTGCACGCCGAAGCACATTCATGTGGTTGCATTGTTTATTTCGGTTATCTGGCTCACACAAGTAATGAGAATAAGAGAATAAATATAAAGCATCATTAGCTTATTGAGGCCCAAAATGCTCATTCAGGCAGCCATCGTCGAGTTTGACGGGCCCCATGTTGAAATAACAGTAGTCAGAGCACGCTTTATGGCACTGTTAGCAGTACGCACTGAAAATCGCAGTCATGTTATAGCCAGTGCTGCTGCGATACCAGTAGTCAACACGAAACTGACAGCCACTGTTAGCAGCTTGCATGCCAAAGCACATTCATGTGGTTGCATTGTTTATGTTGGTTATCTGGCTCACACAAGTAATGAGAATAGGATAATAAATATAAAGCATCATTAGCTTATTGAGACCCAAAATGCTCATTCAAGCAGCCATCGTCGAGTTTGACGGGCCCCATGTTGAAATAACAGTAGTCAGAGCACGCTTTATGGCTCTGTTAGCAGTATGCACTGAAATCGCAGTCATGTCATAGCCAGTGCTGCTGCGATACCAGTAGTCAACAGGAAACTGACAGCCACTGTTAGCAGCTTGCACGCCGAAGCACATTCTTGTGGTTGCATTGTTTATTTCGGTTATCTGGCACACACAAGTAATGAGAATAAATATAAAGCATCATTAGCTTATTGAGGCCAAAATGCTCATTCAGGCAGCCATCGTCGAGTTTGACGGGCCCCATGTTGAAATAACAGTAGTCAGAGCACTCTTTATGGCAATGTTAGCAGTATGCACTGGAAATCGCAGTCATGTCATAGCCAGTGCTGCTGCGATACCAGTAGTCAACACGAAACTGACAGCCACTGTTAGCAGCTTGCACGCCGAAGCACATTCATGTGGTTGCATTGTTTATTTCGGTTATCTGGCACACACAAGTAATGAGAATAAATATAAAGCATCATTAGCTTATTGAGGCCCAAAATGCTCATTCAGGCAGCCATCGTCGAGTTTGACGGGCCCCTTGTTGAAATAACAGTAGTCAGAGCACGCTTTATGGCACGGTTAGCAGTATGCACTGGAAATCGCAGTCATGTCATAGCCAGTGCTGCTGCGATACCAGTAGTCAACACGAAACTGACAGCCACTGTTAGCAGCTTGCATGCCAAAGCACATTCATGTGGTTGCATTGATTATTTTGGTTATCTGGCTCACACAAGTAATGAGAATAAATATAAAGCATCATTAGCTTATTGAGGCCCAAAATGCTCATTCAGACAGCCATCGTCGAGTTTGACGGGCCCCTTATTGAAATAACAGTAGTCAGAGCACGCTTTATGGCACTGTTAGCAGTATGCCCTGGAAATCGCAGTCATGTCATATCCAGTGCTGCTGCGATACCAGTAGTCAACACAAAACTGATAGCCACTGTTAGCAGCTTGCATGCCAAAGCACATTCATGTGGTTGCATTGATTATTTCGGTTATCTGGCACACACAAGTAATGAGAATAAATATAAAGCATCATTAGCTTATTGAGGCCCAAAATGCTCATTCAGGCAGCCATCGTCGAGTTTGACGGGCCCCATGTTGGAATAACAGTAGTCAGAGCACGCTTTATGGCACTGTTAGCAGTCATGTCATAGCCAGTGCTGCTGCGATACCAGTATTCAACACGAAACTGACAGCCACTGTTAGCAGCTTGCACGCCGAAGCACATTCATGTGGTTGCATTCTTTATTTCGGTTATCTGGCACACACAAGTAATGAGAATAAATAAAAAGCATCATTAGCTTATTGAGGCCTAAAATGCTCATTCAGGCAGCCATCGTCGAGTTTGACGGGCCCCTTGTTGAAATAACAGTAGTCAGAGCACGCTTTATGGCACGGTTAGCAGTATGCACTGGAAATCGCAGTCATGTCATAGCCAGTGCTGCTGCGATACCAGTAGTCAACACGAAACTGACAGCCACTGTTAGCAGCTTGCATGCCAAAGCACATTCATGTGGTTGCATTGATTATTTTGGTTATCTGGCTCACACAAGTAATGAGAATAAATATAAAGCATCATTAGCTTATTGAGGCCCAAAATGCTCATTCAGACAGCCATCGTCGAGTTTGACGGGCCCCTTATTGAAATAACAGTAGTCAGAGCACGCTTTATGGCACTGTTAGCAGTATGCCCTGGAAATCGCAGTCATGTCATATCCAGTGCTGCTGCGATACCAGTAGTCAACACAAAACTGATAGCCACTGTTAGCAGCTTGCACGCCAAAGCACATTCATGTGGTTGCATTTTTTATTTTGTTTATCTGGCTCACACAAGTAAAGAGAATAAGAGAATAAATATAAAGCATCATTAGCTTATTCAGGCCCAAAATGCTCATTCAGGCAGCCATCGTCGAGTTTGACGGGCCCCATGTTGAAATAACAGTACTCAGAGCACGCTTTATGGCTCTGTTAGCAGTATGCACTGGAAATCGCAGTCATGTCATAGCCAGTGCTGCTGGGATACCAGTAGTCAACACGAAACTGACAGCCACTGTTAGCAGCTTGCATGCCAAAGCACATTCATGTGGTTGCATTGTTTATTTTGGTTATCTGGCTCACACAAGTAATGAGAATAAGAGAATAAATATAAAGCATCATTAGCTTATTGAGGACCAAAATGCTCATTCAGGCAGCCATCGTCGAGTTTGACGGGCCCCATGTTGAAATAACAGTAGTCAGAGCACGCTTTATGGCAATGTTAGCAGTATGCACTGGAAATCGCAGTCATGTCATAGCCAGTGCTGCTGCGATACCAGTAGTCAACACGAAACTGACAGCCACTGTTAGCAGCTTGCACGCCGAAGCACATTCATGTGGTTGCATTGTTTATTTCTGTTATCTGGCACACACAAGTAATGAGAATAAATATAAAGCATCATTAGCTTATTGAGGCCCAAAATGCTCATTCAGACAGCCATCATCGAGTTTGACGGGCCCCTTGTTGAAATAACAGCAGTATGCCCTGGAAATCGCAGTCATGTCATATCCAGTGCTGCTGCGATACCAGTAGTCAACACGAAACTGACAGCCACTGTTAGCAGCTTGCATGCCAAAGCACATTCATGTGGTTGTATTGTTTATTTTGGTTATCTGGCTCACACAAGTAATGAGAATAAGAGAATAAATATAAAGCATCATTAGCTTATTGAGGCCCAAAATGCTCATTCAGGCAGCCATCGTCGACTTTGACGGGCCTAATGTTGAAATAACAGTAGTCAGAGCACGCTTTATGGCTCTGTTAGCAGTATGCACTGGAAATCGCAGTCATGTCATAGCCAGTGCTGCTGCGATACCAGTAGTCAACAGGAAACTGACAGCCACTGTTAGCAGCTTGCACGCCAAAGCACATTCATGTGGTTGCATTGTTTATGTTGGTTATCTGGCTCACACAAGTAATGAGAATAAGAGAATAAATATAAAGCATCATTAGCTTATTGAGGCCCAAAATGCTCATTCAGGCAGCCATCGTCGAGTTTGACGGGCCCCATGTTGAAATAACAGTAGTCAGAGCACGCTTTATGGCACTGTTAGCAGTATGCACTGGAAATCGCAGTCATGTCATAGCCAATGCTGCTGCGATACCAGTAGTCAACACGAAACTGACAGCCACTGTTAGCAGCTTGCACGCCGAAGCACATTCATGTGGTTGCATTGTTTATTTCGGTTATCTGGCACACACAAGTAATGAGAATAAATATAACGCATCATTAGCTTATTGAGGCCCAAAATGCTCATTCAGGCAGCCATCGTCGAGTTTGACGGGCCCCTTGTTGAAATAACAGTAGTCAGAGCACGCTTTATGGCACGGTTAGCAGTATGCACTGGAAATCGCAGTCATGTCATAGCCAGTGCTGCTGCGATACCAGTAGTCAACACGAAACTGACAGCCACTGTTAGCAGCTTGCATGCCAAAGCACATTCATGTGGTTGCATTGTTTATTTTGGTTATCTGGCTCACACAAGTAATGAGAATAAGAGAATAAATATAAAGCATCATTAGCTTATTGAGGCCCAAAATGCTCATTCAGGCAGCCATCGTCGATTTTGACGGGCCTAATGTTGAAATAACAGTAGTCAGAGCACGCTTTATGGCTCTGTTAGCAGTATGCACTGGAAATCGCAGTCATGTCATAGCCAGTGCTGCTGCGATACCAGTAGTCAACACGAAACGGACAGCCACTGTTAGCAGCTTGCATGCCAAAGCACATTCATGTGGTTGCATTGTTTATTTTGGTTATCTGGCTCACACAAGTAATGAGAATAAGAGAATAAATATAAAGCATCATTAGCTTATTGAGGCCCAAAATGCTCATTCAGGCAGCCATCGTCGGGTTTGACGGGCCCCATGTTGAAATAACAGTAGTCAGAGCACGCTTTATGGCACTGTTAGCAGTATGCACTGAAAATCGCAGTCATGTCATAGCCAGTGCTGCTGCGATACCAGTAGTCAACACGAAACTGACAGCCACTGTTAGCAGCTTGCATGCCAAAGCACATTCATGTGGTTGCATTGTTTATGTTGGTTATCTGGCTCACACAAGTAATGAGAATAAGAGAATAAATATAAAGCATCATTAGCTTATTGAGACCCAAAATGCTAATTCAAGCAGCCATCGTCGAGTTTGACGGGCCCCATGTTGAAATAACAGTAGTCAGGGCGTCATGTCATAGCCAGTGCTGCTGCGATACCAGTAGTCAACACGAAACTGACAGCCACTGTTAGCAGCTTGCATGCCAAAGCACATTCATGTGGTTGCATTGTTTATTTTGGTTATCTGGCACGCACAAGTAATGGGAATAAGAGAATAAATATAAAGCATCATTAGCTTATTGAGGCCCAAAATGCTCATTCAGGCAGCCATCGTCGAGTTTGACGGGCCCCATGTTGAAATAACAGTAGTCAGAGCACGCTTTACGGCACTGTTAGCAGTATGCACTGGAAATCGCAGTCATGTCATAGCCAGTGCTGCTGCGATACCAGTAGTCAACACGAAACTGACAGCCACTGTTAGCAGCTTGCACGCCGAAGCACATTCTTGTGGTTGCATTGTTTCTTTCGGTTATCTGGCACACACAAGTAATGAGAATAAATATAAAGCATCATTAGCTTATTGAGGCCCAAAATGCTCATTCAGGCAGCCATCGTCGACTTTGACGGGCCTAATGTTGAAATAACAGTAGTCAGAGCACGCTTTATGGCTCTGTTAGCAGTATGCACTGGAAATCGCAGTCATGTCATAGCCAGTGCTGCTGCGATACCAGTAGTCAACACGAAACTGACAGCCACTGTTAGCAGCTTGCAGGCCAAAGCACATTCATGTGGTTGCATTGTTTATTTTGTTTATCTGGCTCACACAAGTAATGAGAATAAGAGATAAATATAAAGCATCATTAGCTTATTCAGGCCCAAAATGCTCATTCAGGCAGCCATCGTCGAGTTTGACGGGCCCCATGTTGAAATAAAAGTAGTCAGAGCACGCTTTATGGCTCTGTTAGCAGTATGCACTGGAAATCGCAGTCATGTCATAGCCAGTGCTGCTGCGATACCAGTAGTCAACACGAAACTGACAGCCACTGTTAGCAGCTTGCATGCCGAAACACATTCATGTGGTTGCATTGTTTATTTTGTTTATCTGGCTCACACAAGTAATGAAAATAAGAGAATAAATATAAAGCATCATTAGCTTATTGAGGCCCAAAATGCTCATTCAGGCAGCCATCGTCGAGTTTGACGGGCCCCATGTTGAAATAACAGTAGTCAGAGCACGCTTTATGGCACTGTTAGCAGTATGCACTGGAAATCGCAGTCATGTCATAGCCAATGCTGCTGCGATACCAGTAGTCAACACGAAACTGACAGCCACTGTTAGCAGCTTGCACGCCGAAGCACATTCATGTGGTTGCATTGTTTATTTCGGTTATCTGGCACACACAAGTAATGAGAATATATATAAAGCATCATTAGCTTATTGAGGCCCAAAATGCTCATTCAGGCAGCCATCGTCGAGTTTGACGGTCCCCTTATTGAAATAACAGTAGTCAGAGCACGCTTTATGGCACTGTTAGCAGTATGCCCTGGAAATCGCAGTCATGTCATATCCAGTGCTGCTGCGATACCAGTAGTCAACACAAAACTGATAGCCACTGTTAGCAGCTTGCACGCCAAAGCACATTCATGTGGTTGCATTGTTTATTTTGTTTATCTGGCTCACACAAGTAATGAGAATAAGAGAATAAATATAAAGCATCATTAGCTTATTCAGGCACGAAATGCTCATTCAGGCAGCCATCGTCGAGTTTGACGGGCCCCATGTTGAAATAACAGTAGTCAGAGCACGCTTTATGGCACGGTTAGCAGTATGCACTGAAAATCGCAGTCATGTCATAGCCAGTGCTGCTGCGATACCAGTAGTCAACACGTAACTGACAGCCACTGTTAGCAGCTTGCATGCCAAAGCACATTCATGTGGTTGCATTGTTTATTTTGGTTATCTGGCTCACACAAGTAATGAGAATAAATATCAAGCATCATTAGCTTATTGAGGCCCAAATGCTCATTCAGGCAGCCATCGTCGAGTTTGACGGGCCCCATGTTGAAATAACAGTAGTCAGAGCACGCTTTATGGCAATGTTAGCAGTATGCACTGGAAATCGCAGTCATGTCATAGCCAGTGCTGCTGCGATACCAGTAGTCAACACGAAACTGACAGCCACTGTTAGCAGCTTGCACGCCGAAGCACATTCATGTGGTTGCATTGTTTATTTCGGTTATCTGGCACACACAAGTAATGAGAATAAATATAAAGCATCATTAGCTTATTGAGGCCCAAAATGCTCATTCAGACAGCCATCATCGAGTTTGACGGGCCCCTTGTTGAAATAACAGCAGTATGCCCTGGAAATCGCAGTCATGTCATATCCAGTGCTGCTGCGATACCAGTAGTCAACACGAAACTGACAGCCACTGTTAGCAGCTTGCATGCCAAAGCACATTCATGTGGTTGTATTGTTTATTTTGGTTATCTGGCTCACACAAGTAATGAGAATAAGAGAATAAATATAAAGCATCATTAGCTTATTGAGGCCCAAAATGCTCATTCAGGCAGCCATCGTCGACTTTGACGGGCCTAATGTTGAAATAACAGTAGTCAGAGCACGCTTTATGGCTCTGTTAGCAGTATGCACTGGAAATCGCAGTCATGTCATAGCCAGTGCTGCTGCGATACCAGTAGTCAACAGGAAACTGACAGCCACTGTTAGCAGCTTGCACGCCAAAGCACATTCATGTGGTTGCATTGTTTATTTTGTTTATCTGGCTCACACAAGTAATGAGAATAAGAGAATAAATATAAAGCATCATTAGCTTATTCAGGCCCAAAATGCTCATTCAGGCAGCCATCGTCGAGTTTGACGGGCCCCATGTTGAAATAAAAGTAGTCAGAGCACGCTTTATGGCTCTGTTAGCAGTATGCACTGGAAATCGCAGTCATGTCATAGCCAGTGCTGCTGCGATACCAGTAGTCAACACGAAACTGACAGCCACTGTTAGCAGCTTGCATGCCAAAGCACATTCATGTGATTGCATTGTTTATTTTGGTTATCTGGCTCACACAAGTAATGAGAATAAGAGAATAAATATAAAGCATCATTAGCTTATTGAGGCCCAAAATGCTCATTCAGGCAGCCATCGTCGAGTTTGACGGGCCCCATGTTGAAATAACAGTAGTCAGAGCACGCTTTATGGCACTGTTAGCAGTATGCACTGGAAATCGCAGTCATGTCATAGCCAATGCTGCTGCGATACCAGTAGTCAACACGAAACTGACAGCCACTGTTAGCAGCTTGCACGCCGAAGCACATTCATGTGGTTGCATTGTTTATTTCGGTTATCTGGCTCACACAAGTAATGAGAATAAGAGAATAAATATAAAGCATCATTAGCTTATTGAGGCCCAAAATGCTCATTCAGGCAGCCATCGTCGAGTTTGACGGGCCCCATGTTGAAATAACAGTAGTCAGAGCACGCTTTATGGCACTGTTAGCAGTACGCACTGAAAATCGCAGTCATGTTATAGCCAGTGCTGCTGCGATACCAGTAGTCAACACGAAACTGACAGCCACTGTTAGCAGCTTGCATGCCAAAGCACATTCATGTGGTTGCATTGTTTATGTTGGTTATCTGGCTCACACAAGTAATGAGAATAGGAGAATAAATATAAAGCATCATTAGCTTATTGAGGCCCAAAATGCTCATTCAGGCAGCCATCGTCGAGTTTGACGGGCCCCATGTTGAAATAACAGTAGTCAGAGCACTCTTTATGGCAATGTTAGCAGTATGCACTGGAAATCGCAGTCATGTCATAGCCAGTGCTGCTGCGATACCAGTAGTCAACACGAAACTGACAGCCACTGTTAGCAGCTTGCACGCCGAAGCACATTCATGTGGTTGCATTGTTTATTTCGGTTATCTGGCACACACAAGTAATGAGAATAAATATAAAGCATCATTAGCTTATTGAGGCCCAAAATGCTCATTCAGGCAGCCATCGTCGAGTTTGACGGGCCCCATGTTGGAATAACAGTAGTCAGAGCACGCTTTATGGCACTGTTAGCAGTCATGTCATAGCCAGTGCTGCTGCGATACCAGTAGTCAACACGAAACTGACAGCCACTGTTAGCAGCTTGCACGCCGAAGCACATTCATGTGGTTGCATTGTTTATTTCGGTTATCTGGCACACACAAGTAATGAGAATAAATATAAAGCATCATTAGCTTATTGAGGCCCAAAATGCTCATTCAGGCAGCCATCGTCGAGTTTGACGGGCCCCTTGTTGAAATAACAGTAGTCAGAGCACGCTTTATGGCACGGTTAGCAGTATGCACTGGAAATCGCAGTCATGTCATAGCCAGTGATGCTGCGATACCAGTAGTCAACACGAAACTGACAGCCACTGTTAGCAGCTTGCATGCCAAAGCACATTCATGTGGTTGCATTGTTTATTTTGGTTATATGGCTCACACAAGTAATGAGAATAAATATAAAGCATCATTAGCTTATTGAGGCCCAAAATGCTCATTCAGACAGCCATCGTCGAGTTTGACGGGCCCCTTATTGAAATAACAGTAGTCAGAGCACGCTTTATGGCACTGTTAGCAGTATGCCCTGGAAATCGCAGTCATGTTATATCCAGTGCTGCTGCGATACCAGTAGTCAACACAAAACTGATAGCCACTGTTAGCAGCTTGCACGCCAAAGCACATTCATGTGGTTGCATTGTTTATTTTGTTTATCTGGCTCACACAAGTAATGAGAATAAGAGAATAAATATAAAGCATCATTAGCTTATTCAGGCCCAAAATGCTCATTCAGGCAGCCATCGTCGAGTTTGACGGGCCCCATGTTGAAATAACAGTAGTCAGAGCACGCTTTATGGCTCTGTTAGCAGTATGCACTGGAAATCGCAGTCATGTCATAGCCAGTGCTGCTGGGATACCAGTAGTCTACACGAAACTGACAGCCACTGTTAGCAGCTTGCATGCCAAAGCACATTCATGTGGTTGCATTGTTTATTTTGGTTATCTGGCTCACACAAGTAATGAGAATAAGAGAATAAATATAAAGCATCATTAGCTATTGAGGCACAAAATGCTCATTCAGGCAGCCATCGTCGAGTTTGACGGGCCCCATGTTGAAATAACAGTAGTCAGAGCACGCTTTATGGCACTGTTAGCAGTATGCACTGGAAATCGCAGTCATGTCATAGCCAGTGCTGCTGCGATACCAGTAGTCAACACGAAACTGACAGCCACTGTTACCAGCTTGCACGCCGAAGCACATTCATGTGGTTGCATTGTTTATTTCGGTTATCTGGCACACACAAGTAACGAGAATAAATATAAAGCATCATTAGCTTATTGAAGCCCAAAATGCTCATTCAGACAGCCATCATCGAGTTTGACGGGCCCCTTGTTGAAATAACAGCAGTATGCCCTGGAAATCGCAGTCATGTCATATCCAGTGCTGCTGCGATACCAGTAGTCAACACGAAACTGACAGCCACTGTTAGCAGCCTGCATGCCAAAGCACATTCATGTGGTTGTATTGTTTATTTTGGTTATCTGGCTCACACAAGTAATGAGAATAAGAGAATAAATATAAAGCATCATTAGCTTATTGATTCCCAAAATGCTCATTCAGGCAGCCATCGTCGACTTTGACGGGCCTAATGTTGTAATAACAGAAGTCAGAGCACGCTTTATGGCTCTGTTAGCAGTATGCACTGGAAATCGCAGTCATGTCATAGCCAGTGCTGCTGCGATACCAGTAGTCAACACGAAACTGACAGCCACTGTTAGCAGCTTGCATGCCAAAGCACATTCATGTGGTTGCATTGTTTATTTTGGTTATCTGGCTCACACAAGTAATGAGAATAAGAGAATAAATATAAAGCATCATTAGCTTATTGAGGCCCAAAATGCTCATTTAGGCAGCCATCGTCGAGTTTGACGGGCCCCATGTTGAAATAACAGTAGTCAGAGCACGCTTTATGGCACTGTTAGCAGTATGCACTGGAAATCGCAGTCATGTCATAGCCAGTGCTGCTGCGATACCAGTAGTCAACACGAAACTGACAGCCACTGTTAGCAGCTTGCATGCCAAAGCACATTCATGTGTTTGCATTGTTTATGTTGGTTATCTGGCTCACACAAGTAATGAGAATAAGAGAATAAATATAAAGCATCATTAGCTTATTGAGACCCAAAATGCTCATTCAAGCAGCCATCGTCGAGTTTGACGGGCCCCATGTTGAAATAACAGTAGTCAGAGCACGCTTTATGGCTCTGTTAGCAGTATGCACTGGAAATCGCAGTCATGTCATAGCCAGTGCTGCTGCGATACCAGTAGTCAACACGAACCTGACAGCCACTGTTAGCAGCTTGCATGCCAAAGCACATTCATGTGGTTGCATTGTTTATTTTGGTTATCTGGCTCACACAAGTAATGAGAATAAGAGAATAAATATAAAGCATCATTAGCTTATTGAGGCCCAAAATGCTCATTCAGGCAGCCATCGTCGAGTTTGACGGGCCTAATGTTGAAATAACAGTAGTCAGAGCACGCTTTATGGCTCTGTTAGCAGTATGCACTGGAAATCGCAGTCATGTCATAGCCAGTGCTGCTGCGATACCAGTAGTCAACACGAAACTGACAGCCACTGTTAGCAGCTTGCATGCCAAAGCACATTCATGTGGTTGCATTGTTTATGTTGGTTATCTGGCTCACACAAGTAATGAGAATAAGAGAATAAATATAAAGCATCATTAGCTTATTGAGACCCAAAATGCTCATTCAAGCAGCCATCGTCGAGTTTGACGGGCCCCATGTTGAAATAACAGTAGTCAGAGCACGCTTTATGGCTCTGTTAGCAGTATGCACTCGAAATCGCAGTCATGTCATAGCCAGTGCTGCTGCGATACCAGTAGTCAACACGAAACTGACAGCCACTGTTAGCAGCTTGCATGCCAAAGCACATTCATGTGGTTGCATTGTTTATTTTGGTTATCTGGCTCACACAAGTAATGAGAATAAGAGAATAAATATAAAGCATCATTAGCTTATTGAGGCCCAAAATGCTCATTCAGGCAGCCATCGTCGAGTTTGACGGGCCTAATGTTGAAATAACAGTAGTCAGAGCACGCTATATGGCTCTGTTAGCAGTATGCACTGGAAATCGCAGTCATGTCATAGCCAGTGCTGCTGCGGTACCAGTAGTCAACACGAAACTGACAGCCACTGTTAGCAGCTTGCAAGCCAAAGCACATTCATGTGGTTGCATTGTTTATGTTGGTTATCTGGCTCACACAAGTAATGAGAATAAGAGAATAAATATAAAGCATCATTAGCTTATTGAGACCCAAAATGCTCATTCAAGCAGCCATCGTCGAGTTTGACGGGGCCCATGTTGAAATAATAGTAGTCAGAGCACGCTTTATGGCTCTGTTAGCAGTATGCACTGGAAATCGCAGTCATGTCATAGCCAGTGCTGCTGCGATACCAGTAGTCAACACGAAACTGACAGCCACTGTTAGCAGCTTGCATGCCAAAGCACATTCATGTGGTTGCATTGTTTATTTTGGTTATCTGGCTCACACAAGTAATGAGAATAAGAGAATAAATATAAAGCATCATTAGCTTATTGAGGCCCAAAATGCTCATTCAGGCAGCCATCGTCGAGTTTGACGGGCCCCTTGTTGAAATAACAGTAGTCAGAGCACGCTTTATGGCACGGTTAGCAGTATGCACTGGAAATCGCAGTCATGTCATAGCCAGTGCTGCTGCGATACCAGTAGTCAACACGAAACTGACAGCCACTGTTAGCAGCTTGCATGCCAAAGCACATTCATGTGGTTGCATTGTTTATTTTGGTTATCTGGCTCGCACAAGTAATGGGAATAAGAGAATAAATATAAAGCATCATTAGCTTATTGAGGAAAAAATGCTCATTCAGGCAGCCATCGTCGAGTTTGACGGGCCCCATGTTGAAATAACAGTAGTCAGAGCACGCTTTATGGCACTGTTAGCAGTATGCACTGGAAATCGCAGTCATGTCATAGCCAGTGCTGCTGCGATACCAGTAGTCAACACGAAACTGACAGCCACTGTTAGCAGCTTGCACGCCGAAGCACATTCATGTGGTTGCATTGTTTATTTCGGTTATCTGGCACACACAAGTAATGAGAATATATATAAAGCATCATTAGCTTATTGAGGCCCAAAATGCTCATTCAGGCAGCCATCGTCGAGTTTGACGGTCCCCTTATTGAAATAACAGTAGTCAGAGCACGCTTTATGGCACTGTTAGCAGTATGCCCTGGAAATCGCAGTCATGTCATATCCAGTGCTGCTGCGATACCAGTAGTCAACACAAAACTGATAGCCACTGTTAGCAGCTTGCACGCCAAAGCACATTCATGTGGTTGCATTGTTTATTTTGTTTATCTGGCTCACACAAGTAATGAGAATAAGAGAATAAATATAAAGCATCATTAGCTTATTCAGGCACGAAATGCTCATTCAGGCAGCCATCGTCGAGTTTGACGGGCCCCATGTTGAAATAACAGTAGTCAGAGCACGCTTTATGGCACGGTTAGCAGTATGCACTGAAAATCGCAGTCATGTCATAGCCAGTGCTGCTGCGATACCAGTAGTCAACACGTAACTGACAGCCACTGTTAGCAGCTTGCATGCCAAAGCACATTCATGTGGTTGCATTGTTTATTTTGGTTATCTGGCTCACACAAGTAATGAGAATAAATATCAAGCATCATTAGCTTATTGAGGCCCAAAATGCTCATTCAGGCAGCCATCGTCGAGTTTGACGGGCCCCATGTTGAAATAACAGTAGTCAGAGCACGCTTTATGGCAATGTTAGCAGTATGCACTGGAAATCGCAGTCATGTCATAGCCAGTGCTGCTGCGATACCAGTAGTCAACACGAAACTGACAGCCACTGTTAGCAGCTTGCACGCCGAAGCACATTCATGTGGTTGCATTGTTTATTTCGGTTATCTGGCACACACAAGTAATGAGAATAAATATAAAGCATCATTAGCTTATTGAGGCCCAAAATGCTCATTCAGACAGCCATCATCGAGTTTGACGGGCCCCTTGTTGAAATAACAGCAGTATGCCCTGGAAATCGCAGTCATGTCATATCCAGTGCTGCTGCGATACCAGTAGTCAACACGAAACTGACAGCCACTGTTAGCAGCTTGCATGCCAAAGCACATTCATGTGGTTGTATTGTTTATTTTGGTTATCTGGCTCACACAAGTAATGAGAATAAGAGAATAAATATAAAGCATCATTAGCTTATTGAGGCCCAAAATGCTCATTCAGGCAGCCATCGTCGACTTTGACGGGCCTAATGTTGAAATAACAGTAGTCAGAGCACGCTTTATGGCTCTGTTAGCAGTATGCACTGGAAATCGCAGTCATGTCATAGCCAGTGCTGCTGCGATACCAGTAGTCAACAGGAAACTGACAGCCACTGTTAGCAGCTTGCACGCCAAAGCACATTCATGTGGTTGCATTGTTTATTTTGTTTATCTGGCTCACACAAGTAATGAGAATAAGAGAATAAATATAAAGCATCATTAGCTTATTCAGGCCCAAAATGCTCATTCAGGCAGCCATCGTCGAGTTTGACGGGCCCCATGTTGAAATAAAAGTAGTCAGAGCACGCTTTATGGCTCTGTTAGCAGTATGCACTGGAAATCGCAGTCATGTCATAGCCAGTGCTGCTGCGATACCAGTAGTCAACACGAAACTGACAGCCACTGTTAGCAGCTTGCATGCCAAAGCACATTCATGTGATTGCATTGTTTATTTTGGTTATCTGGCTCACACAAGTAATGAGAATAAGAGAATAAATATAAAGCATCATTAGCTTATTGAGGCCCAAAATGCTCATTCAGGCAGCCATCGTCGAGTTTGACGGGCCCCATGTTGAAATAACAGTAGTCAGAGCACGCTTTATGGCACTGTTAGCAGTATGCACTGGAAATCGCAGTCATGTCATAGCCAATGCTGCTGCGATACCAGTAGTCAACACGAAACTGACAGCCACTGTTAGCAGCTTGCACGCCGAAGCACATTCATGTGGTTGCATTGTTTATTTCGGTTATCTGGCTCACACAAGTAATGAGAATAAGAGAATAAATATAAAGCATCATTAGCTTATTGAGGCCCAAAATGCTCATTCAGGCAGCCATCGTCGAGTTTGACGGGCCCCATGTTGAAATAACAGTAGTCAGAGCACGCTTTATGGCACTGTTAGCAGTACGCACTGAAAATCGCAGTCATGTTATAGCCAGTGCTGCTGCGATACCAGTAGTCAACACGAAACTGACAGCCACTGTTAGCAGCTTGCATGCCAAAGCACATTCATGTGGTTGCATTGTTTATGTTGGTTATCTGGCTCACACAAGTAATGAGAATAGGAGAATAAATATAAAGCATCATTAGCTTATTGAGGCCCAAAATGCTCATTCAGGCAGCCATCGTCGAGTTTGACGGGCCCCATGTTGAAATAACAGTAGTCAGAGCACTCTTTATGGCAATGTTAGCAGTATGCACTGGAAATCGCAGTCATGTCATAGCCAGTGCTGCTGCGATACCAGTAGTCAACACGAAACTGACAGCCACTGTTAGCAGCTTGCACGCCGAAGCACATTCATGTGGTTGCATTGTTTATTTCGGTTATCTGGCACACACAAGTAATGAGAATAAATATAAAGCATCATTAGCTTATTGAGGCCCAAAATG
Organism: Amblyomma americanum; assembly: GCF_052857255.1. Taxonomy (NCBI): domain Eukaryota; kingdom Metazoa; phylum Arthropoda; class Arachnida; order Ixodida; family Ixodidae; genus Amblyomma; species Amblyomma americanum. Next base: position 182,769 of record NW_027526512.1, on the reverse strand, counting down.
CTCATTCAGGCAGCCATCGTCGAGTTTGACGGGCCCCATGTTGGAATAACAGTAGTCAGAGCACGCTTTATGGCACTGTTAGCAGTCATGTCATAGCCAGTGCTGCTGCGATACCAGTAGTCAACACGAAACTGACAGCCACTGTTAGCAGCTTGCACGCCGAAGCACATTCATGTGGTTGCATTGTTTATTTCGGTTATCTGGCACACACAAGTAATGAGAATAAATATAAAGCATCATTAGCTTATTGAGGCCCAAAATGCTCATTCAGGCAGCCATCGTCGAGTTTGACGGGCCCCTTGTTGAAATAACAGTAGTCAGAGCACGCTTTATGGCACGGTTAGCAGTATGCACTGGAAATCGCAGTCATGTCATAGCCAGTGATGCTGCGATACCAGTAGTCAACACGAAACTGACAGCCACTGTTAGCAGCTTGCATGCCAAAGCACATTCATGTGGTTGCATTGTTTATTTTGGTTATATGGCTCACACAAGTAATGAGAATAAATATAAAGCATCATTAGCTTATTGAGGCCCAAAATGCTCATTCAGACAGCCATCGTCGAGTTTGACGGGCCCCTTATTGAAATAACAGCAGTCAGAGCACGCTTTATGGCACTGTTAGCAGTATGCCCTGGAAATCGCAGTCATGTCATATCCAGTGCTGCTGCGATACCAGTAGTCAACACAAAACTGATAGCCACTGTTAGCAGCTTGCACGCCAAAGCACATTCATGTGGTTGCATTGTTTATTTTGTTTATCTGGCTCACACAAGTAATGAGAATAAGAGAATAAATATAAAGCATCATTAGCTTATTCAGGCCCAAAATGCTCATTCAGGCAGCCATCGTCGAGTTTGACGGGCCCCATGTTGAAATAACAGTAGTCAGAGCACGCTTTATGGCTCTGTTAGCAGTATGCACTGGAAATCGCAGTCATGTCATAGCCAGTGCTGCTGGGATACCAGTAGTCTACACGAAACTGACAGCCACTGTTAGCAGCTTGCATGCCAAAGCACATTCATGTGGTTGCATTGTTTATTTTGGTTATCTGGCTCACACAAGTAATGAGAATAAGAGAATAAATATAAAGCATCATTAGCTATTGAGGCACAAAATGCTCATTCAGGCAGCCATCGTCGAGTTTGACGGGCCCCATGTTGAAATAACAGTAGTCAGAGCACGCTTTATGGCACTGTTAGCAGTATGCACTGGAAATCGCAGTCATGTCATAGCCAGTGCTGCTGCGATACCAGTAGTCAACACGAAACTGACAGCCACTGTTACCAGCTTGCACGCCGAAGCACATTCATGTGGTTGCATTGTTTATTTCGGTTATCTGGCACACACAAGTAACGAGAATAAATATAAAGCATCATTAGCTTATTGAAGCCCAAAATGCTCATTCAGACAGCCATCATCGAGTTTGACGGGCCCCTTGTTGAAATAACAGCAGTATGCCCTGGAAATCGCAGTCATGTCATATCCAGTGCTGCTGCGATACCAGTAGTCAACACGAAACTGACAGCCACTGTTAGCAGCCTGCATGCCAAAGCACATTCATGTGGTTGTATTGTTTATTTTGGTTATCTGGCTCACACAAGTAATGAGAATAAGAGAATAAATATAAAGCATCATTAGCTTATTGATTCCCAAAATGCTCATTCAGGCAGCCATCGTCGACTTTGACGGGCCTAATGTTGAAATAACAGAAGTCAGAGCACGCTTTATGGCTCTGTTAGCAGTATGCACTGGAAATCGCAGTCATGTCATAGCCAGTGCTGCTGCGATACCAGTAGTCAACACGAAACTGACAGCCACTGTTAGCAGCTTGCATGCCAAAGCACAATCATGTGGTTGCATTGTTTATTTTGGTTATCTGGCTCACACAAGTAATGAGAATAAGAGAATAAATATAAAGCATCATTAGCTTATTGAGGCCCAAAATGCTCATTTAGGCAGCCATCGTCGAGTTTGACGGGCCCCATGTTGAAATAACAGTAGTCAGAGCACGCTTTATGGCACTGTTAGCAGTATGCACTGGAAATCGCAGTCATGTCATAGCCAGTGCTGCTGCGATACCAGTAGTCAACACGAAACTGACAGCCACTGTTAGCAGCTTGCATGCCAAAGCACATTCATGTGTTTGCATTGTTTATGTTGGTTATCTGGCTCACACAAGTAATGAGAATAAGAGAATAAATATAAAGCATCATTAGCTTATTGAGACCCAAAATGCTCATTCAAGCAGCCATCGTCGAGTTTGACGGGCCCCATGTTGAAATAACAGTAGTCAGAGCACGCTTTATGGCTCTGTTAGCAGTATGCACTGGAAATCGCAGTCATGTCATAGCCAGTGCTGCTGCGATACCAGTAGTCAACACGAACCTGACAGCCACTGTTAGCAGCTTGCATGCCAAAGCACATTCATGTGGTTGCATTGTTTATTTTGGTTATCTGGCTCACACAAGTAATGAGAATAAGAGAATAAATATAAAGCATCATTAGCTTATTGAGGCCCAAAATGCTCATTCAGGCAGCCATCGTCGAGTTTGACGGGCCTAATGTTGAAATAACAGTAGTCAGAGCACGCTTTATGGCTCTGTTAGCAGTATGCACTGGAAATCGCAGTCATGTCATAGCCAGTGCTGCTGCGATACCAGTAGTCAACACGAAACTGACAGCCACTGTTAGCAGCTTGCATGCCAAAGCACATTCATGTGGTTGCATTGTTTATGTTGGTTATCTGGCTCACACAAGTAATGAGAATAAGAGAATAAATATAAAGCATCATTAGCTTATTGAGACCCAAAATGCTCATTCAAGCAGCCATCGTCGAGTTTGACGGGCCCCATGTTGAAATAACAGTAGTCAGAGCACGCTTTATGGCTCTGTTAGCAGTATGCACTCGAAATCGCAGTCATGTCATAGCCAGTGCTGCTGCGATACCAGTAGTCAACACGAAACTGACAGCCACTGTTAGCAGCTTGCATGCCAAAGCACATTCATGTGGTTGCATTGTTTATTTTGGTTATCTGGCTCACACAAGTAATGAGAATAAGAGAATAAATATAAAGCATCATTAGCTTATTGAGGCCCAAAATGCTCATTCAGGCAGCCATCGTCGAGTTTGACGGGCCTAATGTTGAAATAACAGTAGTCAGAGCACGCTATATGGCTCTGTTAGCAGTATGCACTGGAAATCGCAGTCATGTCATAGCCAGTGCTGCTGCGGTACCAGTAGTCAACACGAAACTGACAGCCACTGTTAGCAGCTTGCAAGCCAAAGCACATTCATGTGGTTGCATTGTTTATGTTGGTTATCTGGCTCACACAAGTAATGAGAATAAGAGAATAAATATAAAGCATCATTAGCTTATTGAGACCCAAAATGCTCATTCAAGCAGCCATCGTCGAGTTTGACGGGGCCCATGTTGAAATAACAGTAGTCAGAGCACGCTTTATGGCTCTGTTAGCAGTATGCACTGGAAATCGCAGTCATGTCATAGCCAGTGCTGCTGCGATACCAGTAGTCAACACGAAACTGACAGCCACTGTTAGCAGCTTGCATGCCAAAGCACATTCATGTGGTTGCATTGTTTATTTTGGTTATCTGGCTCACACAAGTAATGAGAATAAGAGAATAAATATAAAGCATCATTAGCTTATTGAGGCCCAAAATGCTCATTCAGGCAGCCATCGTCGAGTTTGACGGGCCCCTTGTTGAAATAACAGTAGTCAGAGCACGCTTTATGGCACGGTTAGCAGTATGCACTGGAAATCGCAGTCATGTCATAGCCAGTGCTGCTGCGATACCAGTAGTCAACACGAAACTGACAGCCACTGTTAGCAGCTTGCATGCCAAAGCACATTCATGTGGTTGCATTGTTTATTTTGGTTATCTGGCTCGCACAAGTAATGGGAATAAGAGAATAAATATAAAGCATCATTAGCTTATTGAGGAAAAAATGCTCATTCAGGCAGCCATCGTCGAGTTTGACGGGCCCCATGTTGAAATAACAGTAGTCAGAGCACGCTTTATGGCACTGTTAGCAGTATGCACTGGAAATCGCAGTCATGTCATAGCCAGTGCTGCTGCGATACCAGTAGTCAACACGAAACTGACAGCCACTGTTAGCAGCTTGCACGCCGAAGCACATTCATGTGGTTGCATTGTTTATTTCGGTTATCTGGCACACACAAGTAATGAGAATAAATATAAAGCATCATTAGCTTATTGAGGCCCAAAATGCTCATTCAGGCAGCCATCGTCGAGTTTGACGGGCCCCATGTTGAAATAACAGTAGTCAGAGCATGCTTTATGGCACTGTTAGCAGTATGCACTGGAAATCGCAGTCATGTCATAGCCAGTGCTGCTGCGATACCAGTAGTCAACACGAAACTGACAGCCACTGTTAGCAGCTTGCACGCCGAAGCACATTCATGTGGTTGCATTGCTTATTTCGGTTATCTGGCACACACAAGTAATGAGAATAAATATAAAGCATCATTAGCTTATTGAGGCCCAAAATGCTCATTCAGGCAGCCATCGTCGAGTTTGACGGGCCTAATGTTGAAATAACAGTAGTCAGAGCACGCTTTATGGCTCTGTTAGCACTATGCACTGGAAATCGCAGTCATATCATAGCCAGTGCTGCTGCGATACCAGTAGTCAACACGAAACTGACAGCCACTGTTAGCAGCTTGCATGCCAAAGCACATTCATGTGGTTGCATTGTTTATTTTGGTTATCTGGCTCGCACAAGTAATGGGAATAAGAGAATAAATATAAAGCATCATTAGCTTATTGAGGCAAAAAATGCTCATTCAGGCAGCCATCGTCGAGTTTGACGGGCCCCATGTTGAAATAACAGTAGTCAGAGGACGCTTTATGGCACTGTTAGCAGTATGCACTGGAAATCGCAGTCATGTCATAGCCAGTGCTGCTGCGATACCAGTAGTCAACACGAAACTGACAGCCACTGTTAGCAGCTTGCACGCCGAAGCACATTCATGTGGTTGCATTGTTTATGTTGGTTATCTGGCTCACACAAGTAATGAGAATAAGAGAATAAATATAAAGCATCATTACCTTATTGAGACCCAAAATGCTCATTCAAGCAGCCATCGTCGAGTTTGACGGGGCCCATGTTGAAATAACAGTAGTCAGAGCACGCTTTATGGCTCTGTTAGCAGTATGCACTGGAAATCGCAGTCATGTCATAGCCAGTGCTGCTGCGATACCAGTAGTCAACACGAAACTGACAGCCACTGTTAGCAGCTTGCATGCCAAAGCACATTCATGTGGTTGCATTGTTTATTTTGGTTATCTGGCTCACACAAGTAATGAGAATAAGAGAATAAATATAAAGCATCATTAGCTTATTGAGGCCCAAAATGCTCATTCAGGCAGCCATCGTCGAGTTTGACGGGCCCCTTGTTGAAATAACAGTAGTCAGAGCACGCTTTATGGCACGGTTAGCAGTATGCACTGGAAATCGCAGTCATGTCATAGCCAGTGCTGCTGCGATACCAGTAGTCAACACGAAACTGACAGCCACTGTTAGCAGCTTGCATGCCAAAGCACATTCATGTGGTTGCATTGTTTATTTTGGTTATCTGGCTCGCACATGTAATGGGAATAAGAGAATAAATATAAAGCATCATTAGCTTATTGAGGAAAAAATGCTCATTCAGGCAGCCATCGTCGAGTTTGACGGGCCCCATGTTGAAATAACAGTAGTCAGAGCACGCTTTATGGCACTGTTAGCAGTATGCACTGGAAATCGCAGTCATGTCATAGCCAGTGCTGCTGCGATACCAGTAGTCAACACGAAACTGACAGCCACTGTTAGCAGCTTGCACGCCGAAGCACATTCATGTGGTTGCATTGTTTATTTCGGTTATCTGGCACACACAAGTAATGAGAATAAATATAAAGCATCATTAGCTTATTGAGGCCCAAAATGCTCATTCAGGCAGCCATCGTCGAGTTTGACGGGCCCCATGTTGAAATAACAGTAGTCAGAGCATGCTTTATGGCACTGTTAGCAGTATGCACTGGAAATCGCAGTCATGTCATAGCCAGTGCTGCTGCGATACCAGTAGTCAACACGAAACTGACAGCCACTGTTAGCAGCTTGCACGCCGAAGCACATTCATGTGGTTGCATTGCTTATTTCGGTTATCTGGCACACACAAGTAATGAGAATAAATATAAAGCATCATTAGCTTATTGAGGCCCAAAATGCTCATTCAGGCAGCCATCGTCGAGTTTGACGGGCCTAATGTTGAAATAACAGTAGTCAGAGCACGCTTTATGGCTCTGTTAGCACTATGCACTGGAAATCGCAGTCATATCATAGCCAGTGCTGCTGCGATACCAGTAGTCAACACGAAACTGACAGCCACTGTTAGCAGCTTGCATGCCAAAGCACATTCATGTGGTTGCATTGTTTATTTTGGTTATCTGGCTCGCACAAGTAATGGGAATAAGAGAATAAATATAAAGCATCATTAGCTTATTGAGGCAAAAAATGCTCATTCAGGCAGCCATCGTCGAGTTTGACGGGCCCCATGTTGAAATAACAGTAGTCAGAGCACGCTTTATGGCACTGTTAGCAGTATGCACTGGAAATCGCAGTCATGTCATAGCCAGTGCTGCTGCGATACCAGTAGTCAACACGAAACTGACAGCCACTGTTAGCAGCTTGCACGCCGAAGCACATTCATGTGGTTGCATTGTTTATTTCGGTTATCTGGCACACACAAGTAATGAGAATAAATATAAAGCATCATTAGCTTATTGAGGCCCAAAATGCTCATTCAGACAGCCATCATCGAGTTTGACGGGCCCCTTGTTGAAATAACAGTAATCAGAGCACGCTTTATGGCACTGTTAGCAGTATGCACTGGAATTCGCAGTCATGTCATATCCAGTGCTGCTGCGATACCAGTAGTCAACACAAAACTGATAGCCATTGTTAGCAGCTTGCACGCCAAAGCACATTCATGTGGTTGCATTGTTTATTTTGTTTATCTGGCTCACACAAGTAATGAGAATAAGAGAATAAATATAAAGCATCATTAGCTTATTCAGGCCCAAAATGCTCATTCAGGCAGCCATCATCGAGTTTGACGGGCCCCATGTTGAAATAACAGTAGTCAGAGCACTCTTTATGGCATTGTTAGCAGTATGCACTGGAAATCGCAGTCACGTCATAGCCAATGCTGCTGCGATACCAGTAGTCAACACGAAACTGACAGCCACTGTTAGCAGCTTGCACGCCGAAGCACATTCATGTGGTTGCATTGTTTATTTCGGTTATCTGGCACACACAAGTAATGAGAATAAATATAAAGCATCATTAGCTTATTGAGGCCCAAAATGCTCATTCAGGCAGCCATCGTCGAGTTTGACGGGCCCCTTGTTGAAATAACAGTAGTCAGAGCACGCTTTATGCCACGGTTAGCAGTATGCACTGGAAATCGCAGTCATGTCATAGCCAGTGCTGCTGCGATACCAGTAGTCAACACGAAACTGACAGCCACTGTTAGCAGCTTGCATGCCAAAGCACATTCATGTGGTTGCATTGTTTATTTTGGTTATCTGGCTCACACAAGTAATGAGAATAAGAGAATAAATATAAAGCATCATTAGCTTATTGAGGCCCAAAATGCTCATTCAGGCAGCCATCGTCGACTTTGACGGGCCTAATGTTGAAGTAACATTAGTCAGAGCACGCTTTATGGCTCTGTTAGCAGTATGCACTGGAAATCGCAGTCATGTCATAGCCAGTGCTGCTGCGATACCAGTAGTCAACACGAAACTGACAGCCACTGTTAGCAGCTTGCATGCCAAAGCACATTCATGTGGTTGCATTGTTTATTTTGGTTATCTGGCTCACACAAGTAATGAAAATAAGAGAATAAATATAAAGCATCATTAGCTTATTGAGGCCCAAAATGCTCATTCAGGCAGCCATCGTCGAGTTTGACGGGCCCCATGTTGAAATAACAGTAGTCAGAGCACGCTTTATGGCACTGTTAGCAGTATGCACTGAAAATCGCAGTCATGTCATAGCCAGTGCTGCTGCGATACCAGTAGTCAACACGAAACTGACAGCCACTGTTAGCAGCTTGCATGCCAAAGCACATTCATGTGGTTGCATTGTTTATGTTGGTTATCTGGCTCACACAAGTAATGAGATTAAGAGAATAAATATAAAGCATCATTAGCTTATTGAGACCCAAAATGCTCATTCAAGCAGCCATCGTCGAGTTTGACGGGCCCCATCTTGAAATAACAGTAGTCAGAGCACGCTTTATGGCTCTGTTAGCAGTATGCACTGGAAATCGCAGTCATGTCATAGCCAGTGCTGCTGCGATACCAGTAGTCAACACGAAACTGACAGCCACTGTTAGCAGCTTGCATGCCAAAGCACATTCATGTGGTTGCATTGTTTACTTTGGTTATCTGGCTCACACAAGTAATGAGAATAAGAGAATAAATATAAAGCATCATTAGCTTATTGAGGCCCAAAATGCTCATTCAGGCAGCCATCGTCGAGTTTGACGGGCCCCATGTTGAAATAACAGTAGTCAGAGCACGCTTTATGGCACTGTTAGCAGTATGCACTGGAAATCGCAGTCATGTCATAGCCAGTGCTGCTGCGATACCAGTAGTCAACACGAAACTGACAGCCACTGTTAGCAGCTTGCACGCCGAAGCACATTCATGTGGTTGCATTGTTTATTTCGGTTATCTGGCACACACAAGTAATGAGAATAAATATAAAGCATCATTAGCTTATTGAGGCCCAAAATGCTCATTCAGACAGCCATCATCGAGTTTGACGGGCCCTTTGTTGAAATAACAGTAGTCAGAGCACGCTTTATGGCACTGTTAGCAGTATGCACTGGAAATCGCAGTCATGTCATATCCAGTGCTGCTGCGATACCAGTAGTCAACACAAAACTGATAGCCATTGTTAGCAGCTTGCACGCCAAAGCACATTCATGTGGTTGCATTGTTTATTTTGTTTATCTGGCTCACACAAGTAATGAGAATAAGAGAATAAATATAAAGCATCATTAGCTTATTCAGGCCCAAAATGCTCATTCAGGCAGCCATCATCGAGTTTGACGGGCCCCATGTTGAAATAACAGTAGTCAGAGCACGCTTTATGGCACTGTTAGCAGTATGCACTGGAAATCGCAGTCATGTTCAAGAAGAACAGCGCGAAAAGACAAGGACCACAGGAAGATACACAAAGACAAGCGCTGTCTTTGTGTATCTTCCTGTGGACCTTGTCTTTTCGCGCTGTTCTTAATGAACATGGCATACCAAATCGCCCAAGCATCAGTCCTAATCGCAGTCATGTCATAGCCAATGCTGCTGCGATACCAGTAGTCAACACGAAACTGACAGCCACTGTTAGCAGCTTGCACGCCGAAGCACATTCATGTGGTTGCATTGTTTATTTCGGTTATCTGGCACACACAAGTAATGAGAATAAATATAAAGCATCATTAGCTTATTGAGGCCCAAAATGCTCATTCAGGCAGCCATCGTCGAGTTTGACGGGACCCTTGTTGAAATAACAGTAGTCAGAGCACGCTTTATGCCACGGTTAGCAGTATGCACTGGAAATCGCAGTCATGTCATAGCCAGTGCTGCTGCGATACCAGTAGTCAACACGAAACTGACAGCCACTGTTAGCAGCTTGCATGCCAAAGCACATTCATGTGGTTGCATTGTTTATTTTGGTTATCTGGCTCACACAAGTAATGAGAATAAGAGAATAAATATAAAGCATCATTAGCTTATTGAGGCCCATAATGCTCATTCAGGCAGCCATCGTCGACTTTGACGGGCCTAATGTTGAAATAACAGTATTCAGAGCACGCTTTATGGCTCTGTTAGCAGTATGCACTGGAAATCGCAGTCATGTCATAGCCAGTGCTGCTGCGATACCAGTAGTCAAACGAAACTGACAGCCACTGTTAGCAGCTTGCACGCCAAAGCACATTCATGTGGTTGCATTGTTTATTTTGGTTATCTGGCTCACACAAGTAATGAGAATAAGAGAATAAATATAAAGCATCATTAGCTTATTGAGGCCCAAAATGCTCATTCAGGCAGCCATCGTCGAGTTTGACGGGCCCCATGTTGAAATAACAGTAGTCAGAGCACGCTTTATGGCACTGTTAGCAGTATGCACTGAAAATCGCAGTCATGTCATAGCCAGTGCTGCTGCGATACCAGTAGTCAACACGAAACTGACAGCCACTGTTAGCAGCTTGCATGCCAAAGCACATTCATGTGGTTGCATTGTTTATGTTGGTTATCTGGCTCACACAAGTAATGTGATTAAGAGAATAAATATAAAGCATCATTAGCTTATTGAGGCCCAAAATGCTCATTCAGGCAGCCATCGTCGAGTTTGACGGGCCCCATGTTGAAATAACAGTAGTCAGAGCACGCTTTATGGCTCTGTTAGCAGTATGCACTGGAAATCGCAGTCATGTCATAGCCAGTGCTGCTGCGATACCAGTAGTCAACACGAAACTGACAGCCACTGTTAGCAGCTTGCATGCCAAAGCACATTCATGTGGTTGCATTGTTTATGTTGGTTATCTGGCTCACACAAGTAATGAGAATAAGAGAATAAATATAAAGCATCATTAGCTTATTGAGACCCAAAATGCTCATTCAAGCAGCCATCGTCGAGTTTGACGGGCCCCATGTTGAAATAACAGTAGTCAGAGCACGCTTTATGGCTCTGTTAGCAGTATGCACTGGAAATCGCAGTCATGTCATAGCCAGTGCTGCTGCGATACCAGTAGTCAACACGAAACTGACAGCCACTGTTAGCAGCTTGCATGCCAAAGCACATTCATGTGGTTGCATTGTTTATGTTGGTTATCTGGCTCACACAAGTAATGAGAATAAGAGAATAAATATAAAGCATCATTCATTAGCTTATTGAGACCCAAAATGCTCATTCAAGCAGCCATCGTCGAGTTTGACGGGCCCCATGTTGAAATAACAGTAGTCAGAGCACGCTTTATGGCTCTGTTAGCAGTATGCACTGGAAATCGCAGTCATGTCATAGCCAGTGCTGCTGCGATACCAGTAGTCAACACGAAACTGACAGCCACTGTTAGCAGCTTGCATGCCAAAGCACATTCATGTGGTTGCATTGTTTATTTTGGTTATCTGGCTCACACAAGTAATGAGAATAAGAGAATAAATATAAAGCATCATTAGCTTATTGAGGCCCAAAATGCTCATTCAGGCAGCCATCGTCGAGTTTGACGGGCCTAATGTTGAAATAACAGTAGTCAGAGCATGCTTTATGGCTCTGTTAGCAGTATGCACTGGAAATCGCAGTCAGGTCATAGCCAGTGCTGCTGCGATACCAGTAGTCAACACGAAACTGACAGCCACTGTTAGCAGCTTGCATGCCAAAGCACATTCATGTGGTTGCATTGTTTATGTTGGTTATCTGGCTCACACAAGTAATGAGAATAAGAGAATAAATATAAAGCATCATTAGCTTATTGAGACCCAAAATGCTCATTCAAGCAGCCATCGTCGAGTTTGACGGGCCCCATGTTGAAATAACAGTAGTCAGAGCACGCTTTATGGCTCTGTTAGCAATATGCACTGGAAATCGCAGTCATGTCATAGCCAGTGCTGCTGCGATACCAGTAGTCAACACGAAACTGACAGCCACTGTTAGCAGCTTGCATGCCAACGCACATTCATGTGGTTGCATTGTTTATTTTGGTTATCTGGCTCACACAAGTAATGAGAATAAGAGAATAAATATAAAGCATCATTAGCTTATTGAGGCCCAAAATGCTCATTCAGGCAGCCATCGTCGAGTTTGACGGGCCTAATGTTGAAATAACAGTAGTCAGAGCACGCTTTATGGCTCTGTTAGCAGTATGCACTGGAAATCGCAGTCATGTCATAGCCAGTGCTGCTGCGATACCAGTAGTCAACACGAAACTGACAGCCACTGTTAGCAGCTTGCATGCCAAAGCACATTCATGTGGTTGCATTGTTTATTTTGGTTATCTGGCTCGCACAAGTAATGGGAATAAGAGAATAAATATAAAGCATCATTACCTTATTGAGGAAAAAATGCTCATTCAGGCAGCCATCGTCGAGTTTGACGGGCCCCATGTTGAAATAACAGTAGTCAGAGCACGCTTTATGGCACTGTTAGCAGTATGCACTGGAAATCGCAGTCATGTCATAGCCAGTGCTGCTGCGATACCAGTAGTCAACACGAAACTGACAGCCACTGTTAGCAGCTTGCACGCCGAAGCACATTCATGTGGTTGCATTGTTTATTTCGGTTATCTGGCACACACAAGTAATGAGAATAAATATAAAGCATCATTACCTTATTGAGGCCCAAAATGCTCATTCAGGCAGCCATCGTCGAGTTTGACGGGCCCCATGTTGAAATAACAGTAGTCAGAGCACGCTTTATGGCACTGTTAGCAGTATGCACTGGAAATCGCAGTCATGTCATAGCCAGTGCTGCTGCGATACCAGTAGTCAACACGAAACTGACAGCCACTGTTAGCAGCTTGCACGCCGAAGCACATTCATGTGGTTGCATTGTTTATTTCGGTTATCTGGCACACACAAGTAATGAGAATAAATATAAAGCATCATTAGCTTATTGAGGCCCAAAATGCTAATTCAGGCAGCCATCGTCGAGTTTGACGGGCCTAATGTTGAAATAACAGTAGTCAGAGCACGCTTTATGGCTCTGTTAGCACTATGCACTGGAAATCGCAGTCATGTCATAGCCAGTGCTGCTGCGATACCAGTAGTCAACACGAAACTGACAGCCCCTGTTAGCAGCTTGCATGGCAAAGCACATTCATGTGGTTGCATTGTTTATTTTGGTTATCTGGCTCGCACAAGCAATGGGAATAAGAGAATAAATATAAAGCATCATTAGCTTATTGAGGCAAAAAATGCTCATTCAGGCAGCCATCGTCGAGTTTGACGATCCCCCTGTTGAAATAACAGTAGTCAGAGCACGCTTTATGGCACTGTTAGCAGTATGCACTGGAAATCGCAGTCATGTCATAGCCAGTGCTGCTGCGATACCAGTAGTCAACACGAAACTGACAGCCACTGTTAGCAGCTTGCACGCCGAAGCACATTCATGTGGTTGCATTGTTTATTTCGGTTATCTGGCACACACAAGTAATGAGAATAAATATAAAGCATCATTAGCTTATTGAGGCCCAAAATGCTAATTCTGGCAGCCATCGTCGAGTTTGACGGGCCTAATGTTGAAATAACAGTAGTCAGAGCACGCTTTATGGCTCTGTTAGCACTATGCACTGGAAATCGCAGTCATGTCATAGCCAGTGCTGCTGCGATACCAGTAGTCAACACGAAACTGACAGCCACTGTTAGCAGCTTGCACGCCGAAGCACATTCATGTGGTTGCATTGTTTATTTCGGTTATCTGGCACACACAAGTAATGAGAATAAATATAAAGCATCATTAGCTTATTGAGGCCCAAAATGCTCATTCAGACAGCCATCATCGAGTTTGACGGGCCCCTTGTTGAAATAACAGTAGTCAGAGCACGCTTTATGGCACTGTTAGCAGTATGCACTGGAAATCGCAGTCATGTCATATCCAGTGCTGCTGCGATACCAGTAGTCAAAACAAAACTGATAGCCATTGTTAGCAGCTTGCACGCCAAAGCACATTCATGTGGTTGCATTGTTTATTTTGTTTATCTGGCTCACACAAGTAATGAGAATAAGAGAATAAATATAAAGCATCATTAGCTTATTCAGGCCCAAAATGCTCATTCAGGCAGCCATCATCGAGTTTGACGGGCCCCATGTTGAAATAACAGTAGTCAGAGCACGCTTTATGGCACTGTTAGCAGTATGCACTGGAAATCGCAGTCACGTCATAGCCAATGCTGCTGCGATACCAGTAGTCAACACGAAACTGACAGCCACTGTTAGCAGCTTGCACGCCGAAGCACATTCATGTGGTTGCATTGTTTATATCGGTTATCTGGCACACACAAGTAATGAGAATAAATATAAAGCATCATTAGCTCATTGAGGCCCAAAATGCTCATTCAGGCAGCCATCGTCGAGTTTGACGGGCCCCTTGTTGAAATAACAGTAGTCAGAGCACGCTTTATGCCACGGTTAGCAGTATGCACTGGAAATCGCAGTCATGTCATAGCCAGTGCTGCTGCGATACCAGTAGTCAACACGAAACTGACAGCCACTGTTAGCAGCTTGCATGCCAAAGCACATTCATGTGGTTGCATTGTTTATTTTGGTTATCTGGCTCACACAAGTAATGAGAATAAGAGAATAAATATAAAGCATCATTAGCTTATTGGGGCCCAAAATGCTCATTCAGGCAGCCATCGTCGACTTTGACGGGCCTAATGTTGAAGTAACAGTAGTCAGAGCACGCTTTATGGCTCTGTTAGCAGTATGCACTGGAAATCGCAGTCATGTCATAGCCAGTGCTGCTGCGATACCAGTAGTCAACACGAAACTGACAGCCACTGTTAGCAGCTTGCATGCCAAAGCACATTCATGTGGTTGCATTGTTTATTTTGGTTATCTGGCTCACACAAGTAATGAGAATAAGAGAATAAATATAAAGCATCATTAGCTTATTGAGGCCCAAAATGCTCATTCAGGCAGCCATCGTCGAGTTTGACGGGCCCCATGTTGAAATAACAGTAGTCAGAGCACGCTTTATGGCACTGTTAGCAGTATGCACTGAAAATCGCAGTCATGTCATAGCCAGTGCTGCTGCGATACCAGTAGTCAACACGAAACTGACAGCCACTGTTAGCAGCTTGCATGCCAAAGCACATTCATGTGGTTCCATTGTTTATGTTGGTTATCTGGCTCACACAAGTAATGAGATTAAGAGAATAAATATAAAGCATCATTAGCTTATTGAGACCCAAAATGCTCATTCAAGCAGCCATCGTCGAGTTTGACGGGCCCCATCTTGAAATAACAGTAGTCAGAGCACGCTTTATGGCTCTGTTAGCAGTATGCACTGGAAATCGCAGTCATGTCATAGCCAGTGCTGCTGCGATACCAGTAGTCAACACGAAACTGACAGCCACTGTTAGCAGCTTGCATGCCAAAGCACATTCATGTGGTTGCATTGTTTATTTTGGTTATCTGGCTCACACAAGTAATGAGAATAAGAGAATAAATATAAAGCATCATTAGCTTATTGAGGCCCAAAATGCTCATTCAGGCAGCCATCGTCGAGTTTGACGGGCCCCATGTTGAAATAACAGTAGTCAGAGCACGCTTTATGGCACTGTTAGCAGTATGCACTGGAAATCGCAGTCATGTCATAGCCAGTGCTGCTGCGATACCAGTAGTCAACACGAAACTGGCAGCCAGTGTTAGCAGCTTGCACGCCGAAGCACATTCATGTGGTTGCATTGTTTATTTCGGTTATCTGGCACACACAAGTAATGAGAATAAATATAAAGCATCATTAGCTTATTGAGGCCCAAAATGCTCATTCAGACAGCCATCATCGAGTTTGACGGGCCCCTTGTTGAAATAACAGTAGTCAGAGCACGCTTTATGGCACTGTTAGCAGTATGCACTGGAAATCGCAGTCATGTCATATCCAGTGCTGCTGCGATACCAGTAGTCAACACAAAACTGATAGCCATTGTTAGCAGCTTGCACGCCAAAGCACATTCATGTGGTTGCATTGTTTATTTTGTTTATCTGGCTCACACAAGTAATGAGAATAAGAGAATAAATATAAAGCATCATTAGCTTATTCAGGCCCAAAATGCTCATTCAGGCAGCCATCATCGAGTTTGACGGGCCCCATGTTGAAATAACAGTAGTCAGAGCACGCTTTATGGCACTGTTAGCAGTATGCACTGGAAATCGCAGTCATGTTCAAGAAGAACAGCGCGAAAAGACAAGGACCACAGGAAGATACACAAAGACAAGCGCTGTCTTTGTGTATCTTCCTGTGGTCCTTGTCTTTTCGCGCTGTTCTTCTTGAACATGGCATACCAACTCGCCCAAGCATCAGTCCTAATCGCAGTCATGTCATAGCCAATGCTGCTGCGATACCAGTAGTCAACACGAAACTGACAGCCACTGTTAGCAGCTTGCACGCCGAAGCACATTCATGTGGTTGCATTGTTTATTTCGGTTATCTGGCACACACAAGTAATGAGAATAAATATAAAGCATCATTAGCTTATTGAGGCCCAAAATGCTCATTCAGGCAGCCATCGTCGAGTTTGACGGGCCCCTTGTTGAAATAACAGTAGTCAGAGCACGCTTTATGCCACGGTTAGCAGTATGCACTGGAAATCGCAGTCATGTCATAGCCAGTGCTGCTGCGATACCAGTAGTCAACACGAAACTGACAGCCACTGTTAGCAGCTAGCATGCCAAAGCACATTCATGTGGTTGCATTGTTTATTTTGGTTATCTGGCTCACACAAGTAATGAGAATAAGAGAATAAATATAAAGCATCATTAGCTTATTGAGGCCCAAAATGCTCATTCAGGCAGCCATCGTCGACTTTGACGGGCCTAATGTTGAAGTAACAGTAGTCAGAGCACGCTTTATGGCTCTGTTAGCAGTATGCACTGGAAATCGCAGTCATGTCATAGCCAGTGCTGCTGCGATACCAGTAGTCAACACGAAACTGACAGCCACTGTTAGCAGCTTGCACGCCGAAGCACATTCATGTGGTTGCATTGTTTATTTCGGTTATCTGGCACACACAATAATGAGAATAAATATAAAGCATCATTAGCTTATTGAGGCCCAAAATGCTCATTCAGACAGCCATCATCGAGTTTGACGGGCCCCTTGTTGAAATAACAGTAGTCAGAGCACGCTTTATGGCACTGTTAGCAGTATGCACTGGAAATCGCAGTCATGTCATATCCAGTGCTGCTGCGATACCAGTAGTCAACACAAAACTGATAGCCATTGTTAGCAGCTTGCACGCCAAAGCACATTCATGTGGTTGCATTGTTTATTTTGTTTATCTGGCTCACACAAGTAATGAGAATAAGAGAATAAATATAAAGCATCATTAGCTTATTCAGGCCCAAAATGCTCATTCAGGCAGCCATCATCGAGTTTGACGGGCCCCATGTTGAAATAACAGTAGTCAGAGCACGCTTTATGGCACTGTTAGCAGTATGCACTGGAAATCGCAGTCATGTTCAAGAAGAACAGCGCGAAAAGACAAGGACCACAGGAAGATACACAAAGACAAGCGCTGTCTTTGTGTATCTTCCTGTGGTCCTTGTCTTTTCGCGCTGTTCTTCTTGAACATGGCATACCAACTCGCCCAAGCATCAGTCCTAATCGCAGTCATGTCATAGCCAATGCTGCTGCGATACCAGTAGTCAACACGAAACTGACAGCCACTGTTAGCAGCTTGCACGCCGAAGCACATTCATGTGGTTGCATTGTTTATTTCGGTTATCTGGCACACACAAGTAATGAGAATAAATATAAAGCATCATTAGCTTATTGAGGCCCAAAATGCTCATTCAGGCAGCCATCGTCGAGTTTGACGGGCCCCTTGTTGAAATAACAGTAGTCAGAGCACGCTTTATGCCACGGTTAGCAGTATGCACTGGAAATCGCAGTCATGTCATAGCCAGTGCTGCTGCGATACCAGTAGTCAACACGAAACTGACAGCCACTGTTAGCAGCTTGCATGCCAAAGCACATTCATGTGGTTGCATTGTTTATTTTGGTTATCTGGCTCACACAAGTAATGAGAATAAGAGAATAAATATAAAGCATCATTAGCTTATTGAGGCCCATAATGCTCATTCAGGCAGCCATCGTCGACTTTGACGGGCCTAATGTTGAAATAACAGTATTCAGAGCACGCTTTATGGCTCTGTTAGCAGTATGCACTGGAAATCGCAGTCATGTCATAGCCAGTGCTGCTGCGATACCAGTAGTCAAACGAAACTGACAGCCACTGTTAGCAGCTTGCACGCCAAAGCACATTCATGTGGTTGCATTGTTTATTTTGGTTATCTGGCTCACACAAGTAATGAGAATAAGAGAATAAATATAAAGCATCATTAGCTTATTGAGGCCCAAAATGCTCATTCAGACAGCCATCATCGAGTTTGACGGGCCCCATGTTGAAATAACAGTAGTCAGAGCACGCTTTATGGCACTGTTAGCAGTATGCACTGGAAATCGCAGTCACGTCATAGCCAATGCTGCTGCGATACCAGTAGTCAACACGAAACTGACATCCACTGTTAGCAGCTTGCACGCCGAAGCACATTCATGTGGTTGCATTGTTTATTTCGGTTATCTGGCACACACAAGTAATGAGAATAAATATAAAGCATCATTAGCTTATTGAGGCCCAAAATGCTCATTCAGGCAGCCATCGTCGAGTTTGACGGGCCCCTTGTTGAAATAACAGTAGTCAGAGCACGCTTTATGCCACGGTTAGCAGTATGCACTGGAAATCGCAGTCATGTCATAGCCAGTGCTGCTGCGATACCAGTAGTCAACACGAAACTGACAGCCACTGTTAGCAGCTTGCATGCCAAAGCACATTCATGTGGTTGCATTGTTTATTTTGGTTATCTGGCTCACACAAGTAATGAGAATAAGAGAATAAATATAAAGCATCATTAGCTTATTGAGGCCCAAAATGCTCATTCAGGCAGCCATCGTCGACTTTGACGGGCCTAATGTTGAAGTAACAGTAGTCAGAGCACGCTTTATGGCTCTGTTAGCAGTATGCACTGGAAATCGCAGTCATGTCATAGCCAGTGCTGCTGCGATACCAGTAGTCAACACGAAACTGACAGCCACTGTTAGCAGCTTGCATGCCAAAGCACATTCATGTGGTTGCATTGTTTATTTCGGTTATCTGGCACACACAAGTAATGAGAATAAATATAAAGCATCATTAGCTTATTGAGGCCCAAAATGCTCATTCAGGCAGCCATCGTCGAGTTTGACGGGCCCCTTGTTGAAATAACAGTAGTCAGAGCACGCTTTATGCCACGGTTAGCAGTATGCACTGGAAATCGCAGTCATGTCATAGCCAGTGCTGCTGCGATACCAGTAGTCAACACGAAACTGACAGCCACTGTTAGCAGCTTGCACGCCAAAGCACATTCATGTGGTTGCATTGTTTATTTTGGTTATCTGGCTCACACAAGTAATGAGAATAAGAGAATAAATATAAAGCATCATTAGCTTATTGAGGCCCAAAATGCTCATTCAGGCAGCCATCGTCGAGTTTGACGGGCCCCATGTTGAAATAACAGTAGTCAGAGCACGCTTTATGGCACTGTTAGCAGTATGCACTGAAAATCGCAGTCATGTCATAGCCAGTGCTGCTGCGATACCAGTAGTCAACACGAAACTGACAGCCACTGTTAGCAGCTTGCATGCCAAAGCACATTCATGTGGTTGCATTGTTTATGTTGGTTATCTGGCTCACACAAGTAATGAGATTAAGAGAATAAATATAAAGCATCATTAGCTTATTGAGGCCCAAAATGCTCATTCAGGCAGCCATCGTCGAGTTTGACGGGCCCCATGTTGAAATAACAGTAGTCAGAGCACGCTTTATGGCTCTGTTAGCAGTATGCACTGGAAATCGCAGTCATGTCATAGCCAGTGCTGCTGCGATACCAGTAGTCAACA
This sequence comes from Amblyomma americanum, assembly GCF_052857255.1. NCBI lineage: Eukaryota > Metazoa > Arthropoda > Arachnida > Ixodida > Ixodidae > Amblyomma > Amblyomma americanum. The sequence goes on along the minus strand of NW_027526512.1, from coordinate 163,018 downwards.
CGAAACTGACAGCCACTGTTAGCAGCTTGCATGCCAAAGCACATTCATGTGGTTGCATTGTTTATGTTGGTTATCTGGCTCACACAAGTAATGAGAATAAGAGAATAAATATAAAGCATCATTAGCTTATTGAGACCCAAAATGCTCATTCAAGCAGCCATCGTCGAGTTTGACGGGCCCCATGTTGAAATAACAGTAGTCAGAGCATGCTTTATGGCTCTGTTAGCAGTATGCACTGGAAATCGCAGTCATGTCATAGCCAGTGCTGCTGCGATACCAGTAGTCAACACGAAACTGACAGCCACTGTTAGCAGCTTGCATGCCAAAGCACATTCATGTGGTTGCATTGCTTATGTTGGTTATCTGGCTCACACAAGTAATGAGAATAAGAGAATAAATATAAAGCATCATTAGCTTATTGAGGCCCAAAATGCTCATTCAGGCAGCCATCGTCGACTTTGACGGGCCTAATGTTGAAATAACAGTAGTCAGAGCACGCTTTATGGCTCTGTTAGCAGTATGCACTGGAAATCGCAGTCATGTCATAGCCAGTGCTGCTGCGATACCAGTAGTCAACACGAAACTGACAGCCACTGTTAGCAGCTTGCATGCCAAAGCACATTCATGTGGTTGCATTGTTTATGTTGGTTATCTGGCTCACACAAGTAATGAGAATAAGAGAATAAATATAAAGCATCATTAGCTTATTGAGACCCAAAATGCTCATTCAAGCAGCCATCGTCGAGTTTGACGGGCCCCATGTTGAAATAACAGTAGTCAGAGCACGCTTTATGGCTCTGTTAGCAGTATGCACTGGAAATCGCAGTCATGTCATAGCCAGTGCTGCTGCGATACCAGTAGTCAACACGAAACTGACAGCCACTGTTAGCAGCTTGCATGCCAAAGCACATTCATGTGGTTGCATTGTTTATTTTGGTTATCTGGCTCACACAAGTAATGAGAATAAGAGAATAAATATAAAGCATCATTAGCTTATTGAGGCCCAAAATGCTCATTCAGGCAGCCATCGTCGAGTTTGACGGGCCTAATGTTGAAATAACAGTAGTCAGAGCACGCTTTATGGCTCTGTTAGCAGTATGCACTGGAAATCGCAGTCATGTCATAGCCAGTGCTGCTGCGGTACCAGTAGTCAACACGAAACTGACAGCCACTGTTAGCAGCTTGCATGCCAAAGCACATTCATGTGGTTGCATTGTTTATGTTGGTTATCTGGCTCACACAAGTAATGAGAATAAGAGAATAAATATAAAGCATCATTAGCTTATTGAGACCCAAAATGCTCATTCAAGCAGCCATCGTCGAGTTTGACGGGCCCCATCTTGAAATAACAGTAGTCAGAGCACGCTTTATGGCTCTGTTAGCAATATGCACTGGAAATCGCAGTCATGTCATAGCCAGTGCTGCTGCGATACCAGTAGTCAACACGAAACTGACAGCCACTGTTAGCAGCTTGCATGCCAAAGCACATTCATGTGGTTGCATTGTTTATTTTGGTTATCTGGCTCACACAAGTAATGAGAATAAGAGAATAAATATAAAGCATCATTAGCTTATTGAGGCCCAAAATGCTCATTCAGGCAGCCATCGTCGAGTTTGACGGGCCTAATGTTGAAATAACAGTAGTCAGAGCACGCTTTATGGCTCTGTTAGCAGTATGCACTGGAAATCGCAGTCATGTCATAGCCAGTGCTGCTGCGATACCAGTAGTCAACACGAAACTGACAGCCACTGTTAGCAGCTTGCATGCCAAAGCACATTCATGTGGTTGCATTGTTTATTTTAGTTATCTGGCTCGCACAAGTAATGGGAATAAGAGAATAAATATAAAGCATCATTAGCTTATTGAGGCCCAAAATGCTCATTCAGGCAGCCATCGTCGAGTTTGACGGGCCCCATGTTGAAATAACAGTAGTCAGAGCAGGCTTTATGGCACTGTTAGCAGTATGCACTGGAAATCGCAGTCATGTCATAGCCAGTGCTGCTGCGATACCAGTAGTCAACACGAAACTGACAGCCACTGTTAGCAGCTTGCACGCCGAAGCACATTCATGTGGTTGCATTGTTTATTTCGGTTATCTGGCACACACAAGTAATGAGAATAAATATAAAGCATCATTAGCTTATTGAGGCCCAAAATGCTAATTCAGGCAGCCATCGTCGAGTTTGACGGGCCTAATGTTGAAATAACAGTAGTCAGAGCACGCTTTATGGCTCTGTTAGCACTATGCACTGGAAATCGCAGTCATGTCATAGCCAGTGCTGCTGCGATACCAGTAGTCAACACGAAACTGACAGCCACTGTTAGCAGCTTGCATGCCAAAGCACATTCATGTGGTTGCATTGTTTATTTTGGTTATCTGACTCGCACAAGTAATGGGAATAAGAGAATAAATATAAAGCATCATTAGCTTATTGAGGCAAAAAATGCTCATTCAGGCAGCCATCGTCGAGTTTGACGGGCCCCATGTTGAAATAACAGTAGTCAGAGCACGCTTTATGGCACTGTTAGCAGTATGCACTGGAAATCGCAGTCATGTCATAGCCAGTGCTGCTGCGATACCAGTAGTCAACACGAAACTGACAGCCACTGTTAGCAGCTTGCACGCCGAAGCACATTCATGTGGTTGCATTGTTTATTTCGGTTATCTGGCACACACAAGTAATGAGAATAAATATAAAGCATCATTAGCTTATTGAGGCCCAAAATGCTCATTCAGACAGCCATCATCGAGTTTGACGGGCCCCATGTTGAAATAACAGTAGTCAGAGCACGCTTTATGGCTCTGTTAGCAATATGCACTGGAAATCGCAGTCATGTCATAGCCAGTGCTGCTGCGATACCAGTAGTCAACACGAAACTGACAGCCACTGTTAGCAGCTTGCATGCCAAAGCACATTCATGTGGTTGCATTGTTTATTTTGGTTATCTGGCTCACACAAGTAATGAGAATAAGAGAATAAATATAAAGCATCATTAGCTTATTGAGGCCCAAAATGCTCATTCAGGCAGCCATCGTCGAGTTTGACGGGCCTAATGTTGAAATAACAGTAGTCAGAGCACGCTTTATGGCTCTGTTAGCAGTATGCACTGGAAATCGCAGTCATGTCATAGCCAGTGCTGCTGCGATACCAGTAGTCAACACGAAACTGACAGCCACTGTTAGCAGCTTGCATGCCAAAGCACATTCATGTGGTTGCATTGTTTATTTTGGTTATCTGGCTCGCACAAGTAATGGGAATAAGAGAATAAATATAAAGCATCATTACCTTATTGAGGAAAAAATGCTCATTCAGGCAGCCATCGTCGAGTTTGACGGGCCCCATGTTGAAATAACAGTAGTCAGAGCACGCTTTATGGCACTGTTAGCAGTATGCACTGGAAATCGCAGTCATGTCATAGCCAGTGCTGCTGCGATACCAGTAGTCAACACGAAACTGACAGCCACTGTTAGCAGCTTGCACGCCGAAGCACATTCATGTGGTTGCATTGTTTATTTCGGTTATCTGGCACACACAAGTAATGAGAATAAATATAAAGCATCATTAGCTTATTGAGGCCCAAAATGCTCATTCAGGCAGCCATCGTCGAGTTTGACGGGCCCCATGTTGAAATAACAGTAGTCAGAGCACGTTTTATGGCACTGTTAGCAGTATGCACTGGAAATCGCAGTCATGTCATAGCCAGTGCTGCTGCGATACCAGTAGTCAACACGAAACTGACAGCCACTGTTAGCAGCTTGCACGCCGAAGCACATTCATGTGGTTGCATTGTTTATTTCGGTTATCTGGCACACACAAGTAATGAGAATAAATATAAAGCATCATTAGCTTATTGAGGCCCAAAATGCTAATTCAGGCAGCCATCGTCGAGTTTGACGGGCCTAATGTTGAAATAACAGTAGTCAGAGCACGCTTTATGGCTCTGTTAGCACTATGCACTGGAAATCGCAGTCATGTCATAACCAGTGCTGCTGCGATACCAGTAGTCAACACGAAACTGACAGCCACTGTTAGCAGCTTGCATGCCAAAGCACATTCATGTGGTTGCATTGTTTATTTTGGTTATCTGGCTCGCACAAGTAATGGGAATAAGAGAATAAATATAAAGCATCATTAGCTTATTGAGGCAAAAAATGCTCAATCAGGCAGCCATCGTCGAGTTTCACGGGCCCCATGTTGAAATAACAGTAGTCAGAGCACGCTTTATGGCACTGTTAGCAGTATGCACTGGAAATCGCAGTCATGTCATAGCCAGTGCTGCTGCGATACCAGTAGTCAACACGAAACTGACAGCCACTGTTAGCAGCTTGCACGCCGAAGCACATTCATGTGGTTGCATTGTTTATTTCGGTTATCTGGCACACACAAGTAATGAGAATAAATATAAAGCATCATTAGCTTATTGAGGCCCAAAATGCTCATTCAGACAGCCATCATCGAGTTTGACGGGCCCCTTGTTGAAATAACAGTAGTCAGAGCACGCTTTATGGCACTGTTAGCAGTATGCACTGGAAATCGCAGTCATGTCATATCCAGTGCTGCTGCGATACCAGTAGTCAACACAAAACTGATAGCCATTGTTAGCAGCTTGCACGCCAAAGCACATTCATTTGGTTGCATTGTTTATTTTGTTTATCTGGCTCACACAAGTAATGAGAATAAGAGAATAAATATAAAGCATCATTAGCTTATTCAGGCCCAAATGCTCATTCAGGCAGCCATCATCGAGTTTGACGGGCCCCATGTTGAAATAACAGTAGTCAGAGCACGCTTTATGGCACTGTTAGCAGTATGCACTGGAAATCGCAGTCATGTCATAGCCACTGCTGCTGCGATACCAGTAGTCAACACGAAACTGACAGCCACTGTTAGCAGCTTGCACGCCGAAGCACATTCATGTGGTTGCATTGTTTATTTCGGTTATCTGGCACACACAAGTAATGAGAATAAATATAAAGCATCATTAGCTTATTGAGGCCCAAAATGCTCATTCAGGCAGCCATCGTCGAGTTTGACGGGCCCCTTGTTGAAATAACAGTAGTCAGAGCACGCTTTATGCCACGGTTAGCAGTATGCACTGGAAATCGCAGTCATGTCATAGCCAGTGCTGCTGCGATACCAGTAGTCAACACGAAACTGACAGCCACTGTTAGCAGCTTGCATGCCAAAGCACATTCATGTGGTTGCATTGTTTATTTTGGTTATCTGGCTCACACAAGTAATGAGAATAAGAGAATAAATATAAAGCATCATTAGCTTATTGAGGCCCAAAATGCTCATTCAGGCAGCCATCGTCGACTTTGACGGGCCTAATGTTGAAGTAACAGTAGTCAGAGCACGCTTTATGGCTCTGTTAGCAGTATGCACTGGAAATCGCAGTCATGTCATAGCCAGTGCTGCTGCGATACCAGTAGTCAACACGAAACTGACAGCCACTGTTAGCAGCTTGCATGCCAAAGCACATTCATGTGGTTGCATTGTTTATTTTGGTTATCTGGCTCACACAAGTAATGAGAATAAGAGAATAAATATAAAGCATCATTAGCTTATTGAGGCCCAAAATGCTCATTCAGGCAGCCATCGTCGAGTTTGACGGGCCCCATGTTGAAATAACAGTAGTCAGAGCACGCTTTATGGCACTGTTAGCAGTATGCACTGAAAATCGCAGTCATGTCATAGCCAGTGCTGCTGCGATACCAGTAGTCAACACGAAACTGACATCCACTGTTAGCAGCTTGCATGCCAAAGCACATTCATGTGGTTGCATTGTTTATGTTGGTTATCTGGCTCACACAAGTAATGAGAATAAGAGAATAAATATAGAGCATCATTAGCTTATTGAGACCCAAAATGCTCATTCAAGCAGCCATCGTCGAGTTTGACGGGCCCCATCTTGAAATAACAGTAGTCAGAGCACGCTTTATGGCTCTGTTAGCAGTATGCACTGGAAATCGCAGTCATGTCATAGCCAGTGCTGCTGCGATACCAGTAGTCAACACGAAACTGACAGCCACTGTTAGCAGCTTGCACGCCGAAGCACATTCATGTGGTTGCATTGTTTATTTCGGTTATCTGGCACACACAAGTAATGAGAATAAATATAAAGCATCATTAGCTTATTGAGGCCCAAAATGCTCATTCAGACAGCCATCATCGAGTTTGACGGGCCCCTTGTTGAAATAACAGTAGTCAGAGCACGCTTTATGGCACTGTTAGCAGTATGCACTGGAAATCGCAGTCATGTCATATCCAGTGCTGCTGCGATACCAGTAGTCAACACAAAACTGATAGCCATTGTTAGCAGCTTGCAAGCCAAAGCACATTCATGTGGTTGCATTGTTTATTTTGTTTATCTGGCTCACACAAGTAATGAGAATAAGAGAATAAATATAAAGCATCATTAACTTATTCAGGCCCAAAATGCTCATTCAGGCAGCCATCATCGAGTTTGACGGGCCCCATGTTGAAATAACAGTAGTCAGAGCACGCTTTATGGCACTGTTAGCAGTATGCACTGGAAATCGCAGTCATGTCATAGCCAATGCTGCTGCGATACCAGTAGTCAACACGAAACTGACAGCCACTGTTAGCAGCTTGCACGCCGAAGCACATTCATGTGGCTGCATTGTTTATTTCGGTTATCTGGCACACACAAGTAATGAGAATAAATATAAAGCATCATTAGCTTATTGAGGCCCAAAATGCTCATTCAGGCAGCCATCGTCGAGTTTGACGGGCCCCTTGTTGAAATAACAGTAGTCAGAGCACGCTTTATGCCACGGTTAGCAGTATGCACTGGAAATCGCAGTCATGTCATAGCCAGTGCTGCTGCGATACCAATAGTCAACACGAAACTGACAGCCACTGTTAGCAGCTTGCATGCCAAAGCACATTCATGCGGTTGCATTGTTTATTTTGTTTATCTGGCTCACACAAGTAATGAGAATAAGAGAATAAATATAAAGCATCATTAGCTTATTGAGGCCCATAATGCTCATTCAGGCAGCCATCGTCGACTTTGACGGGCCTAATGTTGAAATAACAGTATTCAGAGCACGCTTTATGGCTCTGTTAGCAGTATGCACTGGAAATCGCAGTCATGTCATAGCCAGTGCTGCTGCGATACCAGTACTCAAACGAAACTGACAGCCACTGTTAGCAGCTTGCACGCCAAAGCACATTCATGTGGTTGCATTGTTTATTTTGGTTATCTGGCTCACACAAGTAATGAGAATAAGAGAATAAATATAAAGCATCATTAGCTTATTGAGGCCCAAAATGCTCATTCAGGCAGCCATCGTCGAGTTTGACGGGCCCCATGTTGAAATAACAGTAGTCAGAGCACGCTTTATGGCACTGTTAGCAGTATGCACTGAAAATCGCAGTCATGTCATAGCCAGTGCTGCTGCGATACCAGTAGTCAACACGAAACTGACAGCCACTGTTAGCAGCTTGCATGCCAAAGCACATTCATGTGGTTGCATTGTTTATGTTGGTTATCTGGCTCACACAAGTAATGAGATTAAGAGAATAAATATAAAGCATCATTAGCTTATTGAGGCCCAAAATGCTCATTCAGGCAGCCATCGTCGAGTTTGACGGGCCCCATGTTGAAATAACAGTAGTCAGAGCACGCTTTATGGCTCTGTTAGCAGTATGCACTGGAAATCGCAGTCATGTCATAGCCAGTGCTGCTGCGATACCAGTAGTCAACACGAAACTGACAGCCACTGTTAGCAGCTTGCATGCCAAAGCACATTCATGTGGTTGCATTGTTTATGTTGGTTATCTGGCTCACACAAGTAATGAGAATAAGAGAATAAATATAAAGCATCATTAGCTTATTGAGACCCAAAATGCTCATTCAAGCAGCCATCGTCGAGTTTGACGGGCCCCATGTTGAAATAACAGTAGTCAGAGCACGCTTTATGGCTCTGTTAGCAGTATGCACTGGAAATCGCAGTCATGTCATAGCCAGTGCTGCTGCGATACCAGTAGTCAACACGAAACTGACAGCCACTGTTAGCAGCTTGCATGCCAAAGCACATTCATGTGGTTGCATTGTTTATGTTGGTTATCTGGCTCACACAAGTAATGAGAATAAGAGAATAAATATAAAGCATCATTAGCTTATTGAGGCCCAAAATGCTCATTCAGGCAGCCATCGTCGACTTTGACGGGCCTAATGTTGAAATAACAGTAGTCAGAGCACGCTTTATGGCTCTGTTAGCAGTATGCACTGGAAATCGCAGTCATGTCATAGCCAGTGCTGCTGCGATACCAGTAGTCAACACGAAACTGACAGCCACTGTTAGCAGCTTGCATGCCAAAGCACATTCATGTGGTTGCATTGTTTATGTTGGTTATCTGGCTCACACAAGTAATGAGAATAAGAGAATAAATATAAAGCATCATTAGCTTATTGAGACCCAAAATGCTCATTCAAGCAGCCATCGTCGAGTTTGACGGGCCCCATGTTGAAATAACAGTAGTCAGAGCACGCTTTATGCCTCTGTTAGCAATATGCACTGGAAATCGCAGTCATGTCATAGCCAGTGCTGCTGCGATACCAGTAGTCAACACGAAACTGACAGCCACTGTTAGCAGCTTGCATGCCAAAGCACATTCATGTGGTTGCATTGTTTATTTTGGTTATCTGGCTCACACAAGTAATGAGAATAAGAAAATAAATATAAAGCATCATTAGCTTATTGAGGCCCAAAATGCTCATTCAGGCAGCCATCGTCGAGTTTGACGGGCCTAATGTTGAAATAACAGTAGTCAGAGCACGCTTTATGGCTCTGTTAGCAGTATGCACTGGAAATCGCAGTCATGTCATAGCCAGTGCTGCTGCGATACCAGTAGTCAACACGAAACTGACAGCCACTGTTAGCAGCTTGCATGCCAAAGCACATTCATGTGGTTGCATTGTTTATTTTGGTTATCTGGCTCGCACAAGTAATGGGAATAAGAGAATAAATATAAAGCATCATTACCTTATTGAGGAAAAAATGCTCATTCAGGCAGCCATCGTCGAGTTTGACGGGCCCCATGTTGAAATAACAGTAGTCAGAGCACGCTTTATGGCACTGTTAGCAGTATGCACTGGAAATCGCAGTCATGTCATAGCCAGTGCTGCTGCGATACCAGTAGTCAACACGAAACTGACAGCCACTGTTAGCAGCTTGCACGCCGAAGCACATTCATGTGGTTGCATTGTTTATTTCGGTTATCTGGCACACACAAGTAATGAGAATAAATATTGCCACCTGGTGTTCTCAGGTGGCGCTGAAGTGTCTTCGAAGACGTTGAAGTGTCTCTCGCTGGCTGGCTGGCTGCTTGCTGTATTCTGCTGGTTAGCGACCTGTCTCCCTGTTTTCCGTTACATATTTTGGTGGAGGTGCTGGGTAAAGATCCCTGTATATGTCTCATACTCCTCCGGATACCCTGGGCTCCAGTCCTTCGCTAGTGGACACCCCCATGCACCGTGCTAGCCGGAGAAATCAAGGCCTACCTCCCGAACACGGGCTTTTGGAGTCTGCCAGAGCACCCACCCATCGACCTGTCATGCCAGCTGCTGCCTACTACACCTTGCAGAATCCGCGACTGCCCAAACCATTCCACGGCAGTCAGCTCGAAGACGTAGAGGACTGGCTTCTCGAGTTTGAACGCGTGGCCTCATTCAACCAGTGGGACGACGCCGCTAAACTTCGAAACGTCTTCTTTAGTCTCGAGGATGGTGCACGTACCTGGTACGAAAACCGAGAAGACGCCCTAACATCATGGCACGAGTTCCGCCGACGCCTGCTGGAGACCTACACCAGCACGGATCGTCGAGAACGGGCTGAACGGGCTTTGCAGTCTCGCATTCAGATGCCGAATGAGACTGTAAGCATGTACGTGGAGGATATGACTCGGCTCTTCCGGCGAGCTGACCCGGCCATGCCCGAAGATAAAAAGGTGCGCCATCTCATGCGCGGCGTTAAAGAGCAACTTTTCGCTGGCCTCGTGCGCAGTCCACCTGGGACTGTTGCTGAGTTTCTCTCGGAGGCGGTCACGATGGAGAAGATGCTCTTGCGGCGGTCTACCACCTACGACCGGCCGGTACTCGCCGCTTCACTTACAGAGCCGCTTCCTGCCTTCGGGGCTAACCCTGGTCTTCTCCGCGACCTGATCCGCTCCGTTGTGCGCGAAGAGCTCCAGGCGCTTTTTGGTGCTCCCCTGCCGACGGCCGGCTCTCTCGCTAGCCTGGTCCGCGAAGAGGTTCAAGCCTTGAGACCTTCGTTCCCGTCCGTTGACCCGCCGCCTTTACCAACGGAGTGCCGTCGTCCAACGTACGCTGAAGCCTTGCAACGTCCTGCGCCCTCTTTGGCGCAGTTTCCTCCGTCCAATCAAGGCTCGCTGTTTTCCGCACACCCCGACACGTACTACATCGACAATCGACGATCACCCCAGCGGAAGACGGACCTGTGGCGTGCTCCGGATCGGCGGCGTCTCTGCTTTCACTGCGGGGAACCCGGTCATTTGTATCGCCAGTGCCCGTATCGACAGCTTGGGCTGCAGCGGTTCCCTATCGACATGCCCCGTCCACCAAGAGGTCAACGACCCCGGGAGATCGAGGACTACGTAGCCCAGCAGCGCATGGCGACAATTCCCCAGCGGCAGTCTCGGTCTCCATCACCACGCCGACCTTCGCCACAGCCCCAAAGCTCCTCCTGGATGGCGCAGAGACGGTCGCCAAGTCCCCGCCGGGAAAACTAAAGAGAGCGACCTCAGGGGGCGAGGCCGCTGGCAATCGATACGAACAAGACTCCCCGACAACGCGAACAGCGACCGACCGCGATTTAAAGGCAACGACTGCAGTACCTGAACTCGGAGATCGATTCTCGTTGGATATACCCGTGCTTCTCGATGGCTATAAGGTTAGTGCTTTGGTGGACACTGGCGCTGATTTCTCGATTTTAAGGCGGAAAGCTAGCGGCGCTTCTTAAAAAAGTAATGACACCATGGTCCGGCACGCAGATTCGCACGGCTGGCGGACATGTCGTAACTCCGCTTGGCCTATGCACAGCAAGAGTCCAAATTCGCAGCTCCACATTTGTTGTCAGCTGCCTAGTTCTACCGAACTGCTCCCGTGACTGTATCCTTGGCGTTGATTTTCTCCGAGAGTATGGAGCTATTATTGACCTCCGAAAGCGCACTGTCACATTTTCTACCGAGAAAGCTGATGTTTACTCCGAGGACTGTCCACGCCGCGCCGCCCTTAGAATATCCGCCGAGAGCGTTTGGATTCCGCCACGCGCCAGCGTTTTTGTGAGTGTTCACTGCGACGGACTACGTGAAGGGACAGCGGTCGCAGAGGGCAACCTGTCCCTTTTGCTCACCCACGGCATCTGCTCAGCGCGAGGTCTCATCCATCTCCGCGACGGCTGCTCTGAGCTCCTGGTGACTAACTTCTCTAACGAGCCCCGGCACCTTTTTCGTGCTACTGCCATCGCATTCGCCGACCCCTTAGCGGAGGTTTCTGAATGTTTCGCGTTCGAAGCTGTTAGACCTGTGCGCCCATCCCTTGACATCAGCCCGGACCTTTCGGTGACTCAACAGCGAGAACTACGTGCCCTCCTACTTGAATACTCCTCCTGTTTCGCTTCTTCGTCGAAAGTCCGGCAAACGGCTCTTCTCAAGCACCGCATCATTACGCCCGACGATGCCCGCCCCATCCATCAGCAGCCGTACCGTATCTCACCGAAGGAGCGTGAGGCGATCCAAACGCAGGTGAAGGAGATGCTTTCAGATGGAATCATTCAACCTTCCAGCAGCCCCTGGTCTTCACCTGTCGTGCTGGTGAAGAAAAAGGATGGGACACTCCGCTTCTGCGTGGATTATCGGAAACTGAACAACATCACCAAAAAGACGTCTACCCGCTGCCTCGTATCGACGACTCGCTCGACAGACTTCGTCGCGCCCAGTACTTCTCCTCCATTGATTTAAAGAGTGGGTACTGGCAGATAGAGGTCGACGAGCGGGACCGCGAAAAAACGGCGTTCGTGACACCCGACGGACTGTACGAATTTAAAGTGCTACCTTTTGGGCTATGTTCAGCGCCGGCAACTTTCCAGCGGATGATGGATACCGTTCTCGCTGGACTAAAATGGCAAACTTGTTTGGTTTATCTCGATGATGTCGTCGTATTTTCCGAAAACCTTTGCCGAACACCTTGAACGCCTGAGGACAGTATTAGATGCCCTCCGATCGGCCGACTTAACGCTAAAGCCCGAGAAGTGCCACTTTGGGTACAAAGAGTTGAAGTTTCTCGGTCACCTCGTGAGTGCCGATGGCGTTAAGCCCGACCCCGAGAAAACTGCTGCCGTCGCCAACTTTCCTGTTCCTGCAACAAAGAAAAGTGTGCAACGTTTTTTGGGTCTGTGCGCATATTACCGCCGCTTCATCGCCGACTTTTCAAAGATTGCCGCACCCCTGTACCACCTCACGCGCAATGATACACAGTTCGTGTGGGCTGCCGAGCAGCAGGAGGCTTTTGCCGAGCTGCGCAGACGACTGCTAACATCCCCTGTTCTTGCGCACTTTGATGAAGAGGCTGAAAACCGAAGTCCACACCGACGCGAGCAACGTCGCCTCGGCGCCGTACTCGTCCAACACCAAGGTGGCGTGGAAAGGGTCATCGCGTATGCAAGCCGCACGCTTTCTCGCGCTGAAACAAACTATTCGACCACAGAAAAAGAATGCCTTGCGGTTATGTGGGCAACCATGAAATTTCGTCCGTACCTCTACGGCCGCCCGTTCAAAGTAGTTACCGACCACCATTCGTTGTGCTGGCTTGCAAATCTTCGCGACCCATCGGGGCGCCTAGCCCGATGGAGCCTCCGCCTCCAAGAATTCGATTACACCATTGTGCACAAATCTGGCCAGACGCACGAAGACGCTGACGCACTCTCTCGCGCGCCCGTCGGGTTAGCGGATGATAGCATAGAGGACGAGAGTGGTTTTATTGGAGTTGTCAGCGCCTTAGACCTAATGACCCGCCAGCGAGCTGACCCAGACCTGCGACCTATCATTGATTATCTGGAGGGCCGAGCTTCTGTCGTACCCCGACAATTTTCTAGAAACCTGCCGGCCTTCTGTCTCCGGAACGGCATTTTGTTTAAGAAAAACTCCAGCACTGTTGACCGAGCGCACCTCCTCGTCGTTCCGGCAGATCTCCGCGCCGATATCCTTCTTGCTTGTCACGATGAGCCGACCTCCGGCCACTTGGCCTTTGCCCGCACACTTGCACGCGTGCGCCAGGCGTATTATTGGCCCAAACTTTCTCACGCCGTCCAGCGTTACGTCAGAAGCTGCCGCGATTGCCAACGTCGTAAGGCGCCTCCTCTCAAGCCAGCGGGCTTGCTCCAACCTATTGAACCCCCTCGGACGCCTTTTGATCAAGTCGGCATCGATCTTCTGGGCCCATTCCCTGTGTCATCGGCCGGTCATAAATGGATCATAGTCGCGACCGACTATTTAAACAAGGTATGCGGAAACTAAAGCGGTGCAGCGCGGTACGTCATCTGAGATCGCCCAGTTTTTTATGCAACAAATCGTGCTGCGTCATGGCGCACCGTCCCACGTAATCACTGATCGAGGTACGGCGTTTACGGCACAGCTCATGCGCGACGTGTTCGAGCTCAGTCACACGAACCATCGCAAAACTACTGCCTATCGCCCACAGACGAACGGGCTCACAGAGAGACTCAACAGAACGATCGCCGACATGATCGCAATGTACATAGACTCGCAGCACAAAACCTGGGACGAGATTCTCCCGTACGTCACATACGCTTACAACACGGCCACCCAGGAGACGACCCGATTTACACCATTTCGTCTGGTCTACGGACGTGACGTTCAGACGATGCTGGATGCAATGCTTCCATGCAGCACTGATGACCACCCACTCACGCCAGACGCCGAGCAGTTCGCTCAGCGCGCCGAGGAAGCACGTCAACTTGCCCGTCTTCACATTCAGCGGCAGCAGGGCACGGATGCACGCCGCTACAACCTCCGTCATCGGCACGTCGAATACCATCCGGGAGACCAAGTTTGGGTGTGGACCCCGGTACGCCGCCCAGGCTTGTCTGAAAAACTGATGTGCCGTTACTTTGGACCGTACCGAGTTTTGCGCCGCGTCACCGAAGTGACCTACGAAGTTCTTCCTGACGGGACTGTGCAGCCTCAGCGTCGTCCACCCCGCTCTGAGGTTGTGCACGTTGTCCGCATGAAACCCTACTTCACGCGGTAATGGATAGTACGCTCAGTGTTCTGCTAGTTTTCGCGTGGGACACCTTCGCCCACCTCCCTTGTACATTTTTGTGTGCTTGTGCTGTTTTTTTTTCTCTTTCCACTGCCCATACTGCAACTCCGCTTTTGTTTTTCTTTTTTTTTATGAAGGGGGAGTAATGCCACCTGGTGTTCTCAGGTGGCGCTGAAGTGTCTTCGAAGACGTTGAAGTGTCTCTCGCTGGCTGGCTGGCTGCTTGCTGTATTCTGCTGGTTAGCGACCTTATCATTACCTTATTGAAGCATCATTACCTTATTGAGGAAAAAATGCTCATTCAGGCAGCCATCGTCGAGTTTGACGGGCCCCATGTTGAAATAACAGTAGTCAGAGCACGCTTTATGGCACTGTTAGCAGTATGCACTGGAAATCGCAGTCATGTCATAGCCAGTGCTGCTGCGATACCAGTAGTCAACACGAAACTGACAGCCACTGTTAGCAGCTTGCACGCCGAAGCACATTCATGTGGTTGCATTGTTTATTTCGGTTATCTGGCACACACAAGTAATGAGAATAAATATAAAGCATCATTAGCTTATTGAGGCCCAAAATGCTCATTCAGGCAGCCATCGTCGAGTTTGACGGGCCCCATGTTGAAATAACAGTAGTCAGAGCACGCTTTATGGCACTGTTAGCAGTATGCACTGGAAATCGCAGTCATGTCATAGCCAGTGCTGCTGCGATACCAGTAGTCAACACGAAACTGACAGCCACTGTTAGCAGCTTGCACGCCGAAGCACATTCATGTGGTTGCATTGTTTATTTCGGTTATCTGGCACACACAAGTAATGAGAATAAATATAAAGCATCATTAGCTTATTGAGGCCCAAAATGCTAATTCAGGCAGCCATCGTCGAGTTTGACGGGCCTAATGTTGAAATAACAGTAGTCAGAGCACGCTTTATGGCTCTGTTAGCAGTATGCACTGGAAATCGCAGTCATGTCATAGCCAGTGCTGCTGCGATACCAGTAGTCAACACGAAACTGACAGCCACTGTTAGCAGCTTGCATGCCAAAGCACATTCATGTGGTTGCATTGTTTATTTTGGTTATCTGGCTCGCACAAGTAATGGGAATAAGAGAATAAATATAAAGCATCATTAGCTTATTGAGGCAAAAAATGCTCATTCAGGTAGCCATCGTCGAGTTTGACGGGCCCCATGTTGAAATAACAGTAGTCAGAGCACGCTTTATGGCACTGTTAGCAGTATGCACTGGAAATCGCAGTCATGTCATAGCCAGTGCTGCTGCGATACCAGTTGTCAACACGAAACTGACAGCCACTGTTAGCAGCTTGCACGCCGAAGCACATTCATGTGGTTTGCATTGTTTATTTCGGTATCTGGCACACACAAGTAATGAGAATAAATATAAAGCATCATTAGCTTATTGAGGCCCAAAATGCTCATTCAGACAGCCATCATCGAGTTTGACGGGCCCCTTGTTGAAATAACAGTAGTCAGAGCACGCTTTATGGCTCTGTTAGCAGTATGCACTGGAAATCGCAGTCATGTCATAGCCATTGCTGCTGCGATACCAGTAGTCAACACGAAACTGACAGCCACTGTTAGCAGCTTGCATGCCAAAGCACATTCATGTGGTTGCATTGTTTATGTTGGTTATCTGGCTCACACAAGTAATGAGAATAAGAGAATAAATATAAAGCATCATTAGCTTATTGAGACCCAAAATGCTCATTCAAGCAGCCATCGTCGAGTTTGACGGGCCCCATGTTGAAATAACAGTAGTCAGAGCACGCTTTATGGCTCTGTTAGCAGTATGCACTGGAATCGCAGTCATGTCATAGCCAGTGCTGCTGCGATACCAGTAGTCAACACGAAACTGACAGCCACTGTTAGCAGCTTGCATGCCAAAGCACATTCATGTGGTTGCATTGTTTATGTTGGTTATCTGGCTCACACAAGTAATGAGAATAAGAGAATAAATATAAAGCATCATTAGCTTATTGAGACCCAAAATGCTCATTCAAGCAGCCATCGTCGAGTTTGACGGGCCCCATGTTGAAATAACAGTAGTCAGAGCACGCTTTATGGCTCTGTTGCAGTATGCACTGGAAATCGCAGTCATGTCATAGCCAGTGCTGCTGCGATACCAGTAGTCAACACGAAACTGACAGCCACTGTTAGCAGCTTGCATGCCAAAGCACATTCATGTGGTTGCATTGTTTATGTTGGTTATCTGGCTCACACAAGTAATGAGAATAAGAGAATAAATATAAAGCATCATTAGCTTATTGAGGCCCAAAATGCTCATTCAGGCAGCCATCGTCGACTTTGACGGGCCTAATGTTGAAATAACAGTAGTCAGAGCACGCTTTATGGCTCTGTTAGCAGTATGCACTGGAAATCGCAGTCATGTCATAGCCAGTGCTGCTGCGATACCAGTAGTCAACACGAAACTGACAGCCACTGTTAGCAGCTTCCATGCCAAAGCACATTCATGTGGTTGCATTGTTTATGTTGGTTATCTGGCTCACACAAGTAATGAGAATAAGAGAATAAATATAAAGCATCATTAGCTTATTGAGACCCAAAATGCTCATTCAAGCAGCCATCGTCGAGTTTGACGGGCCCCATGTTGAAATAACAGTAGTCAGAGCACGCTTTATGCCTCTGTTAGCAATATGCACTGGAAATCGCAGTCATGTCATAGCCAGTGCTGCTGCGATACCAGTAGTCAACACGAAACTGACAGCCACTGTTAGCAGCTTGCATGCCAAAGCACATTCATGTGGTTGCATTGTTTATTTTGGTTATCTGGCTCACACAAGTAATGAGAATAAGAGAATAAATATAAAGCATCATTAGCTTATTGAGGCCCAAATGCTCATTCAGGCAGCCATCGTCGAGTTTGACGGGCCTAATGTTGAAATAACAGTAGTCAGAGCACGCTTTATGGCTCTGTTAGCAGTATGCACTGGAAATCGCAGTCATGTCATAGCCAGTGCTGCTGGGATACCAGTAGTCAACACGAAACTGACAGCCACTGTTAGCAGCTTGCATGCCAAAGCACATTCATGTGGTTGCATTGTTTATTTTGGTTATCTGGCTCGCACAAGTAATGGGAATAAGAGAATAAATATAAAGCATCATTAGCTTATTGAGGCAAAAAATGCTCATTCAGGTAGCCATCGTCGAGTTTGACGGGCCCCATGTTGAAATAACAGTAGTCAGAGCACGCTTTATGGCACTGTTAGCAGTATGCACTGGAAATCGCAGTCATGTCATAGCCAGTGCTGCTGCGATACCAGTTGTCAACACGAAACTGACAGCCACTGTTAGCAGCTTGCACGCCGAAGCACATTCATGTGGTTTGCATTGTTTATTTCGGTTATCTGGCACACACAAGTAATGAGAATAAATATAAAGCATCATTAGCTTATTGAGGCCCAAAATGCTCATTCAGACAGCCATCATCGAGTTTGACGGGCCCCTTGTTGAAATAACAGTAGTCAGAGCACGCTTTATGGCTCTGTTAGCAGTATGCACTGGAAATCGCAGTCATGTCATAGCCATTGCTGCTGCGATACCAGTAGTCAACACGAAACTGACAGCCACTGTTAGCAGCTTGCATGCCAAAGCACATTCATGTGGTTGAATTGTTTATGTTGGTTATCTGGCTCACACAAGTAATGAGAATAAGAGAATAAATATAAAGCATCATTAGCTTATTGAGACCCAAAATGCTCATTCAAGCAGCCATCGTCGAGTTTGACGGGCCCCATGTTGAAATAACAGTAGTCAGAGCACGCTTTATGGCTCTGTTAGCAGTATGCACTGGAAATCGCAGTCATGTCATAGCCAGTGCTGCTGCGATACCAGTAGTCAACACGAAACTGACAGCCACTGTTAGCAGCTTGCATGCCAAAGCACATTCATGTGGTTGCATTGTTTATGTTGGTTATCTGGCTCACACAAGTAATGAGAATAAGAGAATAAATATAAAGCATCATTAGCTTATTGAGACCCAAAATGCTCATTCAAGCAGCATCGTCGAGTTTGACGGGCCCCATGTTGAAATAACAGTAGTCAGAGCACGCTTTATGGCTCTGTTAGCAGTATGCACTGGAAATCGCAGTCATGTCATAGCCAGTGCTGCTGCGATACCAGTAGTCAACACGAAACTGACAGCCACTGTTAGCAGCTTGCATGCCAAAGCACATTCATGTGGTTGCATTGTTTATGTTGGTTATCTGGCTCACACAAGTAATGAGAATAAGAGAATAAATATAAAGCATCATTAGCTTATTGAGGCCCAAAATGCTCATTCAGGCAGCCATCGTCGACTTTGACGGGCCTAATGTTGAAATAACAGTAGTCAGAGCACGCTTTATGGCTCTGTTAGCAGTATGCACTGGAAATCGCAGTCATGTCATAGCCAGTGCTGCTGCGATACCAGTAGTCAACACGAAACTGACAGCCACTGTTAGCAGCTTCCATGCCAAAGCACATTCATGTGGTTGCATTGTTTATGTTGGTTATCTGGCTCACACAAGTAATGAGAATAAGAGAATAAATATAAAGCATCATTAGCTTATTGAGACCCAAAATGCTCATTCAAGCAGCCATCGTCGAGTTTGACGGGCCCCATGTTGAAATAACAGTAGTCAGAGCACGCTTTATGCCTCTGTTAGCAATATGCACTGGAAATCGCAGTCATGTCATAGCCAGTGCTGCTGCGATACCAGTAGTCAACACGAAACTGACAGCCACTGTTAGCAGCTTGCATGCCAAAGCACATTCATGTGGTTGCATTGTTTATTTTGGTTATCTGGCTCACACAAGTAATGAGAATAAGAGAATAAATATAAAGCATCATTAGCTTATTGAGGCCCAAAATGCTCATTCAGGCAGCCATCGTCGAGTTTGACGGGCCTAATGTTGAAATAACAGTAGTCAGAGCACGCTTTATGGCTCTGTTAGCAGTATGCACTGGAAATCGCAGTCATGTCATAGCCAGTGCTGCTGCGATACCAGTAGTCAACACGAAACTGACAGCCACTGTTAGCAGCCTTGCATGCCAAAGCACATTCATGTGGTTGCATTGTTTATTTTGGTTATCTGGCTCGCACAAGTAATGGGAATAAGAGAATAAATATAAAGCATCATACCTTATTGAGGAAAAAATGCTCATTCAGGCAGCCATCGTCGAGTTTGACGGGCCCCATGTTGAAATAACAGTAGTCAGAGCACGCTTTATGGCACTGTTAGCAGTATGCACTGGAAATCGCAGTCATGTCATAGCCAGTGCTGCTGCGATACCAGTAGTCAACACGAAACTGACAGCCACTGTTAGCAGCTTGCACGCCGAAGCACATTCATGTGGTTGCATTGTTTATTTCGGTTATCTGGCACACACAAGTAATGAGAATAAATATAAAGCATCATTAGCTTATTGAGGCCCAAAATGCTCATTCAGGCAGCCATCGTCGAGTTTGACGGGCCCCATGTTGAAATAACAGTAGTCAGAGCACGCTTTATGGCACTGTTAGCAGTATGCACTGGAAATCGCAGTCATGTCATAGCCAGTGCTGCTGCGATACCAGTTGTCAACACGAAACTGACAGCCACTGTTAGCAGCTTGCACGCCGAAGCACATTCATGTGGTTTGCATTGTTTATTTCGGTTATCTGGCACACACAAGTAATGAGAATAAATATAAAGCATCATTAGCTTATTGAGGCCCAAAATGCTCATTCAGACAGCCATCATCGAGTTTGACGGGCCCCTTGTGGAAATAACAGTAGTCAGAGCACGCTTTATGGCTCTGTTAGCAGTATGCACTGGAAATCGCAGTCATGTCATAGCCATTGCTGCTGCGATACCAGTAGTCAACACGAAACTGACAGCCACTGTTAGCAGCTTGCATGCCAAAGCACATTCATGTGGTTGCATTGTTTATGTTGGTTATCTGGCTCACACAAGTAATGAGAATAAGAGAATAAATATAAAGCATCATTAGCTTATTGAGACCCAAAATGCTCATTCAAGCAGCCATCGTCGAGTTTGACGGGCCCCATGTTGGAATAACAGTAGTCAGAGCACGCTTTATGGCTCTGTTAGCAGTATGCACTGAAAATCGCAGTCATGTCATAGCCAGTGCTGCTGCGATACCAGTAGTCAACACGAAACTGACAGCCACTGTAAGCAGCTTGCATGCCAAAGCACATTCATGTGGTTGCATTGTTTATTTTGGTTATCTGGCTCACACAAGTAATGAGAATAAGAGAATAAATATAAAGCATCATTAGCTTATTGAGGCCCAAAATGCTCATTCAGGCAGCCATCGTCGAGTTTGACGGGCCTAATGTTGAAATAACAGTAGTCAGAGCACGCTTTATGGCTCTGTTAGCAGTATGCACTGGAAATCGCAGTCATGTCATAGCCAGTGCTGCTGCGATACCAGTAGTCAACACGAAACTGACAGCCACTGTTAGCAGCTTGCATGCCAAAGCACATTCATGTGGTTGCATTGTTTATTTTGGTTATCTGGCTCGCACAAGTAATGGGAATAAGAGAATAAATATAAAGCATCATTAGCTTATTGAGGAACAAATGCTCATTCAGGCAGCCATCGTCGAGTTTGACGGGCCCCATGTTGAAATAACAGTAGTCAGAGCACGCTTTATGGCACTGTTAGCAGTATGCACTGGAAATCGCAGTCATGTCATAGCCAGTGCTGCTGCGATACCAGTAGTCAACACGAAACTGACAGCCACTGTTAGCAGCTTGCACGCCGAAGCACATTCATGTGGTTGCATTGTTTATTTCGGTTATCTGGCACACACAAGTAATGAGAATAAATATAAAGCATCATTAGCTTATTGAGGCCCAAAATGCTCATTCAGGCAGCCATCGTCGAGTTTGACGGGCCCCATGTTGAAATAACAGTAGTCAGAGCACGCTTTATGGCACTGTTAGCAGTATGCACTGGAAATCGCAGTCATGTCATAGCCAGTGCTGCTGCGATACCAGTAGTCAACACGAAACTGACAGCCACTGTTAGCAGCTCTCACGCCGAAGCACATTCATGTGGTTGCATTGTTTATTTCGGTTATCTGGCACACACAAGTAATGAGAATAAATATAAAGCATCATAAGCTTATTGAGGCCCAAAATGCTCATTCAGGCAGCCATCGTCGAGTTTGACGGGCCCCATGTTGAAATAACAGTAGTCAGAGCACGCTTTATGGCACTGTTAGCAGTATGCACTGGAAATCGCAGTCATGTCATAGCCAGTGCTGCTGCGATACCAGTAGTCAACACGAAACTGACAGCCACTGTTAGCAGCTTGCACGCCGAAGCACATTCATGTGGTTGCATTGTTTATTTCGGTTATCTGGCACACACAAGTAATGAGAATAAGAGAATAAATATAAAGCATCATTAGCTTATTGAGGCCCAAAATGCTCATTCAGGCAGCCATCGTCGACTTTGACGGGCCTAATGTTGAAATAACAGTAGTCAGAGCACGCTTTAAGGCTCTGTTAGCAGTATGCACTGGAAATCGCAGTCATGTCATAGCCAGTGCTGCTGCGATACCAGTAGTCAACACGAAACTGCCAGCCACTGTTAGCAGCTTGCACGCCGAAGCACATTCATGTGGTTGCATTGTTTATTTCGGTTATCTGGCACACACAAGTAATGAGAATAAATATAAAGCATCATTAGCTTATTGAGGCCCAAAATGCTCATTCAGGCAGCCATCGTCGAGTTTGACGGGCCCCTTGTTGAAATAACAGTAGTCAGAGCACGCTTTATGCCACGGTTAGCAGTATGCACTGGAAATCGCAGTCATGTCATAGCCAGTGCTGCTGCGATACCAGTAGTCAACACGAAACTGACAGCCACTGTTAGCAGCTTGCATGCCAAAGCACATTCATGTGGTTGCATTGTTTATTTTGGTTATCTGGCACACACAAGTAATGAGAATAAATATAAAGCATCATTAGCTTATTGAGGCCCAAAATGCTCATTCAGGCAGCCATCGTCGAGTTTGACGGGCCCCTTGTTGAAATAACAGTAGTCAGAGCACGCTTTATGCCACGGTTAGCAGTATGCACTGGAAATCGCAGTCATGTCATAGCCAGTGCTGCTGCGATACCAGTAGTCAACACGAAACTGACAGCCACTGTTAGCAGCTTGCATGCCAAAGCACATTCATGTGGTTGCATTGTTTATTTTGGTTATCTGGCTCACACAAGTAATGAGAATAAGAGAATAAATATAAAGCATCATTAGCTTATTGAGGCCCAAAATGCTCATTCAGGCAGCCATCGTCGACTTTGACGGGCCTAATGTTGAAATAACAGTAGTCAGAGCACGCTTTATGGCTCTGTTAGCAGTATGCACTGGAAATCGCAGTCATGTCATAGCCAGTGCTGCTGCGATACCAGTAGTCAACACGAAACTGACAGCCACTGTTAGCAGCTTGCATGCCAAAGCACATTCATGTGGTTGCATTGTTTATTTTGGTTATCTGGCTCACACAAGTAATGAGAATAAGAGAATAAATATTAGGCATCATTAGCCTATTGAGACCCAAAATGCTCATTCAAGCAGCCATCGTCGAGTTTGACGGGCCCCATGTTGAAATAACAGTAGTCAGAGCACGCTTTATGGCTCTGTTAGCAGTATGCACTGGAAATCGCAGTCATGTCATAGCCAGTGCTGCTGCGATACCAGTAGTCAACACGAAACTGACAGCCACTGTTAGCAGCTTGCATGCCAAAGCACATTCATGTGGTTGCATTGTTTATTTTGGTTATCTGGCTCGCACAAGTAATGGGAATAAGAGAATA
Source organism: Amblyomma americanum (assembly GCF_052857255.1). NCBI lineage: Eukaryota > Metazoa > Arthropoda > Arachnida > Ixodida > Ixodidae > Amblyomma > Amblyomma americanum. The sequence goes on along the minus strand of NW_027526512.1, from coordinate 139,842 downwards.
AATATAAAGCATCATTAGCTTATTGAGGCAAAAAATGCTCATTCAGGCAGCCATCGTCGAGTTTGACGGGCCCCATGTTGAAATAACAGTAGTCAGAGCACGCTTTATGCCACGGTTAGCAGTATGCACTGGAAATCGCAGTCATGTCATAGCCAGTGCTGCTGCGATACCAGAAGTCAACACGAAACTGACAGCCACTGTTAGCAGCTTGCATGTCAAAGCACATTCATGTGGTTGCATTGTTTATTTTGGTTATCTGGCTCACACAAGTAATGAGAATAAGAGAATAAATATAAAGCATCATTAGCTTATTGAGGCCCAAAATGCTCATTCAGGCAGCCATCATCGACATTGACGGGCCTAATGTTGAAATAACAGTAGTCAGAGCACGCTTTATGGCTCTGTTAGCAGTATGCACTGGAAATCGCAGTCATGTCATAGCCAGTGCTGCTGCGATACCAGTAGTCAACACGAAACTGACAGCCACTGTTAGCAGCTTGCATGCCAAAGCACATTCATGTGGTTGCATTGTTTATTTTGGTTATCTGGCTCACACAAGTAATGAGAATAAGAGAATAAATATAAAGCATCATTAGCTTATTGAGGCCCAAAATGCTCATTCAGGCAGCCATCGTCGAGTTTGACGGGCCCCATATTGAAATAACAGTAGTCAGAGCACGCTTTATGGCACTGTTAGCAGTATGCACTGAAAATCGCAGTCATGTCATAGCCAGTGCAGCTGCGATACCAGTAGTCAACACGAAACTGACAGCCACTGTTAGCAGCTTGCATGCCAATGCACATTCATGTGGTTGCATTGTTTATGTTGGTTATCTGGCTCGCACAAGTAAAGAGAATAAGAGAATAAATATAAAGCATCATTAGCTTATTGAGACCCAAAATGCTCATTCAAGCAGCCATCGTCGAGTTTGACGGGCCCCATGTTGAAATAACAGTAGTCAGAGCACGCTTTATGGCTCTGTTAGCAGTATGCACTGGAAATCGCAGTCATGTCATAGCCAGTGCTGCTGCGATACCAGTAGTCAACACGAAACTGACAGCCACTGTTAGCAGCTTGCATGCCAAAGCACATTCATGTGGTTGCATTGTTTATTTTGGTTATCTGGCTCACACAAGTAATGAGAATAAGATAATAAATATAAAGCATCATTAGCTTATTGAGGCCCAAAATGCTCATTCAGGCAGCCATCGTCGAGTTTGACGGGCCTAATGTTGAAATAACAGTAGTCAGAGCACGCTTTATGGCTCTGCTAGCAGTATGCACTGGAAATTGCAGTCATGTCATAGCCAGTGCTGCTGCGATACCAGTAGTCAACACGAAACTGACAGCCACTGTTAGCAGCTTGCATGCCAAAGCACATTCATGCGGTTGCATTGTTTATTTTGGTTATCTGGCTCGCACAAGTAATGGGAATAAGAGAATAAATATAAAGCATCATTAGCTTATTGAGGCAAAAATGCTCATTCAGGCAGCCATCGTCGAGTTTGACGGGCCCCATGTTGAAATAACAGTAGTCAGAGCACGCTTTATGGCACTGTTAGCAGTATGCACTGGAAATCGCAGTCATGTCATAGCCAGTGCTGCTGCGATACCAGTAGTCAACACGAAACTGACAGCCACTGTTAGCAGCTTGCACGCCGAAGCACATTCATGTGGTTGCATTGTTTATTTCGGTTATCTGGCACACACAAGTAATGAGAATAAATATAAAGCATCATTAGCTTATTGAGGCCCAAAATGCTCATTCAGGCAGCCATCGTCGAGTTTGACGGGCCCCATGTTGAAATAACAGTAGTCAGAGCACGCTTTATGGCACTGTTAGCAGTATGCACTGGAAATCGCAGTCATGTCATAGCCAGTGCTGCTGCGATACCAGCAGTCAACACGAAACTGACAGCCACTGTTAGCAGCTTGAACGCCGAAGCACATTCATGTGGTTGCATTGTTTATTTCGGTTATCTGGCACACACAAGTAATGAGAGTAAATATAAAGCATCATTAGCTTATTGAGGCCCAAAATGCTCATTCAGGCAGCCATCGTCGAGTTTGACGGGCCCCATGTTGAAATAACAGTAGTCAGAGCACGCTTTATGGCACTGTTAGCAGTATGCACTGGATATCGCAGTCATGTCATAGCCAGTGCTGCTGCGATACCAGTAGTCAACACGAAACTGACAGCCACTGTTAGCAGCTTGCACGCCAAAGCACATTCATGTGGTTGCATTGTTTATTTTGTTTATCTGGCTCACACAAGTAATGAGAATAAGAGAATAAATATAAAGCATCATTAGCTTATTCAGGCCCAAAATGCTCCTTCAGGCAGCCATCATCGAGTTTGACGGGCCCCATGTTGAAATAACAGTAGTCAGAGCACGCTTTATGGCACAGTTAGCAGTATGCACTGGAAATCGCAGTCATGTCATAGCCAATGCTGCTGCGATACCAGTAGTCAACACGAAACTGACAGCCACTGTTAGCAGCTTGCACGCCGAAGCACATTCATGTGGTTGCATTGTTTATTTCGGTTATCTGGTACACACAAGTTGTGAGAATAAATATAAAGCATCATTAGCTTATTGAGGCCCAAAATGCTCATTCAAGCAGCCATCGTCAAGTTTGACGGGCCCCTTGTTGAAATAACAGTAGTCAGAGCACGCTTTATGCCACGGTTAGCAGTATGCACTGGAAATCGCAGTCATGTCATAGCCAGTGCTGCTGCGATACCAGTATCAACACGAAACTGACAGCCACTGTTAGCAGCTTCATGCCAAAGCACATTCATGTGGTTGCATTGTTTATGTTGGTTATCTGGCTCACACAAGTAAAGAGAATAAGAGAATAAATATAAAGCATCATTAGCTTACTGAGACCCAAAATGCTCATTCAAGCAGCCATCGTCGAGTTTGACGGGCCCCATGTTGAAATAACAGTAGTCAGAGCACGCTTTATGGCACTGTTAGCAGTATGCACTGGAAATCGCAGTCATGTCATATCAATGCTGCTGCGATACCAGTAGTCAACACGAAACTGACAGCCACTGTTAGCAGCTTGCACGCCGAAGCACATTCATGTGGTTGCATTGTTTATTTCGGTTATCTGGCACACACAAGTAATGAGAATAAATATAAAGCATCATTAGCTTATTGAGGCCCAAAATGCTCATTCGGGCAGCCATCGTCGAGTTTGACGGGCCCCATGTTGAAATAACAGTAGTCAGAGCACGCTTTATGGCTCTGTTAGCAGTATGCACTGGATATCGCAGTCATGTCATAGCCAGTGCTGCTGCGATACCAGTAGTCAACACGAAACTGACAGCCACTGTTAGCAGCTTGCACGCCGAAGCACATTCATGTGGTTGCATTGTTTATTTCGGTTATCTGGCACACACAAGTAATGAGAATAAATATAAAGCATCATTAGCTTATTGAGGCCCAAATTGCTCATTCAGACAGCCATCATCGAGTTTGACGGGCCCCTTGTTGAAATAACAGTGGTCAGAGCACGCTTTATGGCACTGTTAGCAGTATGCACTGGAAATCGCAGTCATGTCATATCCAGTGCTGCTGCGATACCAGTAGTCAACACAAAACTGATAGCCATTGTTAGCAGCTTGCACGCCAAAGCACATTCATGTGGTTGCATTGTTTATTTTGTTTATCTGGCTCACACAAGTAATGAGAATAAGAGAATAAATATAAAGCATCATTAGCTTATTCAGGCCCAAAATGCTCATTCAGGCAGCCATCATCGAGTTTGACGGGCCCCATGTTGAAATAACAGTAGTCAGAGCACGCTTTATGGCACTGTTAGCAGTATGGACTGGAAATCGCAGTCATGTCATAGCCAATGCTGCTGCGATACCAGTAGTCAACACGAAACTGACAGCCACTGTTAGCAGCTTGCACGCCGAAGCACATTCATGTGGTTGCATTGTTTATTTCGGTTATCTGGCACACACAAGTAATGAGAATAAATATAAAGCATCATTAGCTTAATGAGGCCCAAAATGCTCATTCAGGCAGCCATCGTCGAGTTTGACGGGCCCCTTGTTGAAATAACAGTAGTCAGAGCACGCTTTATGCCACGGTTAGCAGTATGCACTGGAAATCGCAGTCATGTCATAGCCAGTGCTGCTGCGATACCAGTAGTCAACACGAAACTGACAGCCACTGTTAGCAGCTTGCATGCCAAAGCACATTCATGTGGTTGCATTGTTTATTTTGGTTATCTGGCTCACACAAGTAATGAGAATAAGAGAATTAATTTAAAGCATCATTAGCTTATTGAGGCCCAAAATGCTCATTCAGGCAGCCATCGTCGAGTTTGACGGGCCTAATGTTGAAATAACAGTAGTCAGAGCACGCTTTATGGCTCTGTTAGCAGTATGCACTGGAAATCGCAGTCATGTCATAGCCAGTGCTGCTGCGATACCAGTAGTCAACACGAAACAGACAGCCACTGTTAGCAGCTTGCATGCCAAAGCACATTCATGTGGTTGCATTGTTTATGTTGGTTATCTGGCTCACACAAGTAATGAGAATAAGAGAAGAAATATAAAGCATCATTAGCTTATTGAGACCCAAAATGCTCATTCAAGCAGCCATCGTCGAGTTTGACGGGCCCCATGTTGAAATAACAGTAGTCAGAGCACGCTTTATGGCTCTGTTAGCAATATGCACTGGAAATCGCAGTCATGTCATAGCCAGTGCTGCTGCGATACCAGTAGTCAACACGAAACTGACAGCCACTGTTAGCAGCTTGCATGCCAAAGCACATTCATGTGGTTGCATTGTTTATTTTGGTTATCTGGCTCACACAAGTAATGAGAATAAGAGAATAAATATAAAGCATCATTAGCTTATTGAGGCCCAAAATGCTCATTCAGGCAGCCATCGTCGAGTTTGACGGGCCTAATGTTGAAATAACAGTAGTCAGAGCACGCTTTATGGCTCTGTTAGCAGTATGCACTGGAAATCGCAGTCATGTCATAGCCAGTGCTGCTGCGATACCAGTAGTCAACACGAAACTGACAGCCACTGTTAGCAGCTTGCATGCCAAAGCACATTCATGTGGTTGCATTGTTTATTTTGGTTATCTGGCTCGCACAAGTAATGGGAATAAGAGAATAAATATAAAGCATCATTACCTTATTGAGGAAAAAATGCTCATTCAGGCAGCCATCGTCGAGTTTGACGGGCCCCATGTTGAAATAACAGTAGTCAGAGCACGCTTTATGGCACTGTTAGCAGTATGCACTGGAAATCGCAGTCATGTCATAGCCAGTGCTGCTGCGATACCAGTAGTCAACACGAAACTGACAGCCACTGTTAGCAGCTTGCACGCCGAAGCACATTCATGTGGTTGCATTGTTTATTTCGGTTATCTGGCACACACAAGTAATGAGAATAAATATAAAGCATCATTAGCTTATTGAGGCCCAAAATGCTCATTCAGGCAGCCATCGTCGAGTTTGACGGGCCCCATGTTGAAATAACAGTAGTCAGAGCACGCTTTATGGCACTGTTAGCAGTATGCACTGGAAATCGCAGTCATGTCATAGCCAGTGCTGCTGCGATACCAGTAGTCAACACGAAACTGACAGCCACTGTTAGCAGCTTGCACGCCGAAGCACATTCATGTGGTTGCATTGTTTATTTCGGTTATCTGGCACACACAAGTAGTGAGAATAAATATAAAGCATCATTAGCTTATTGAGGCCCAAAATGCTAATTCAGGCAGCCATCGTCGAGTTTGACGGGCCTAATGTTGAAATAACAGTAGTCAGAGCACGCTTTATGGCTCTGTTAGCAGTATGCACTGGAAATCGCAGTCATGTCATAGCCAGTGCTGCTGCGATACCAGTAGTCAACACGAAACTGACAGCCACTGTTAGCAGCTTGCATGCCAAAGCACATTCATGTGGTTGCATTGTTTATTTTGGTTATCTGGCTCGCACAAGTAATGGGAATAAGAGAATAAATATAAAGCATCATTAGCTTATTGAGGCAAAAAATGCTCATTCAGGCAGCCATCGTCGAGTTTGACGGGCCCCATGTTGAAATAACAGTAGTCAGAGCACGCTTTATGGCACTGTTAGCAGTATGCACTGGAAATCGCAGTCATGTCATAGCCAATGCTGCTGCGATACCAGTAGTCAACACGAAACTGACAGCCACTGTTAGCAGCTTGCACGCCGAAGCACATTCATGTGGTTGCATTGTTTATTTCGGTTATCTGGCACACACAAGTTGTGAGAATAAATATAAAGCATCATTAGCTCATTGAGGCCCAAAATGCTCATTCAGGCAGCCATCGTCAAGTTTGACGGGCCCCTTGTTGAAATAACAGTAGTCAGAGCACGCTTTATGCCACGGTTAGCAGTATGCACTGGAAATCGCAGTCATGTCATAGCCAGTGCTGCTGCGATACCAGTATCAACACGAAACTGACAGCCACTGTTAGCAGCTTCATGCCAAAGCACATTCATGTGGTTGCATTGTTTATGTTGGTTATCGGGCTCACACAAGTAAAGAGAATAAGAGAATAAATATAAAGCATCATTAGCTTATTGAGACCCAAAATGCTCATTCAAGCAGCCATCGTCGAGTTTGACGGGCCCCATGTTGAAATAACAGTAGTCAGAGCACGCTTTATGGCACTGTTAGCAGTATGCACTGGAAATCGCAGTCATGTCATAGCCAATGCTGCTGCGATACCAGTAGTCAACACGAAACTGACAGCCACTGTTAGCAGCTTGCACGCCGAAGCACATTCATGTGGTTGCATTGTTTATTTCGGTTATCTGGCACACACAAGTAATGAGAATAAATATAAAGCATCATTAGCTTATTGAGGCCCAAAATGCTCATTCAGGCAGCCATCGTCGAGTTTGACGGGCCCCATGTTGAAATAACAGTAGTCAGAGCACGCTTTATGGCACTGTTAGCAGTATGCACTGGATATCGCAGTCATGTCATAGCCAGTGCTGCTGCGATACCAGTAGTCAACACGAAACTGACAGCCACTGTTAGCAGCTTGCACGCCGAAGCACATTCATGTGGTTGCATTGTTTATTTCGGTTATCTGGCACACACAAGTAATGAGAATAAATATAAAGCATCATTAGCTTATTGAGGCCCAAAATGCTCATTCAGACAGCCATCATCGAGTTTGACGGGCCCCTTGTTGAAATAACAGTAGTCAGAGCACGCTTTATGGCACTGTTAGCAGTATGCACTGGAAATCGCAGTCATGTCATATCCAGTGCTGCTGCGATACCAGTAGTCAACACAAAACTGATAGCCATTGTTAGCAGCTTGCACGCCAAAGCACATTCATGTGGTTGCATTGTTTATTTTGTTTATCTGGCTCACACAAGTAATGAGAATAAGAGAATAAATATAAAGCATCATTTGCTTATTCAGGCCCAAAATGCTCATTCAGGCAGCCATCATCGAGTTTGACGGGCCCCATGTTGAAATAACAGTAGTCAGAGCACGCTTTATGGCACTGTTAGCAGTATGCACTGGAAATCGCAGTCATGTCATAGCCAATGCTGCTGCGATACCAGTAGTCAACACGAAACTGACAGCCACTGTTAGCAGCTTGCACGCCGAAGCACATTCATGTGGTTGCATTGTTTATTTCGGTTATCTGGCACACACAAGTAATGAGAATAAATATAAAGCATCATTAGCTTATTGAGGCCCAAAATGCTCATTCAGGCAGCCATCGTCGAGTTTGACGGGCCCCTTGTTGAAATAACAGTAGTCAGAGCACGCTTTATGCCACGGTTAGCAGTATGCGCTGGAAATCGCAGTCATGTCATAGCCAGTGCTGCTGCGATACCAGTAGTCAACACGAAACTGACAGCCACTGTTAGCAGCTTGCATGCCAAAGCTCATTCATGTGGTTGCATTGTTTATTTTGGTTATCTGGCTCACACAAGTAATGAGAATAAGAGAATAAATATAAAGCATCATTAGCTTATTGAGGCCCAAAATGCTCATTCAGGCAGCCATCGTCGACTTTGACGGGCCTAATGTTGAAATAACAGTAGTCAGAGCACGCTTTATGGCTCTGTTAGCAGTGTGCACTGGAAATCGCAGTCATGTCATAGCCAGTGCTGCTGCGATACCAGTAGTCAACACGAAACTGACAGCCACTGTTAGCAGCTTGCATGCCAAAGCACATTCATGTGGTTGCATTGTTTATTTTGGTTATCTGGCTCACACAAGTAATGAGAATAAGAGAATAAATATAAAGCATCATTAGCTTATTGAGGCAAAAAATGCTCATTCAGGCAGCCATCGTCGAGTTTGACGGGCCCCATGTTGAAATAACAGTAGTCAGAGCACGCTTTATGGCACTGTTAGCAGTATGCACTGAAAATCGCAGTCATGTCATAGCCAGTGCTGCTGCGATACCAGTAGTCAACACGAAACTGACAGCCACTGTTAGCAGCTTGCATGCCAAAGCACATTCATGTGGTTGCATTGTTTATGTTGGTTATCTGGCTCACACAAGTAAAGAGAATAAGAGAATAAATATAAAGCATCATTAACTTATTGAGACCCAAAATGCTCATTCAAGCAGCCATCGTCGAGTTTGACGGGCCCCATGTTGAAATAACAGTAGTCAGAGCACGCTTTATGGCTCTGTTAGCAGTATGCACTGGAAATCGCAGTCATGTCATAGCCAGTGCTGCTGCGATACCAGTAGTCAACACGAAACTGACAGCCACTGTTAGCAGCTTGCATGCCAAAGCACATTCATGTGGTTGCATTGTTTATTTTGGTTATCTGGCTCGCACAAGTAATGGGAATAAGAGAATAAATATAAAGCATCATTAGCTTATTGAGGCAAAAAATGCTCATTCAGGCAGCCATCGTCGAGTTTGACGGGCCCCATGTTGAAATAAAAGTAGTCAGAGCACGCTTTATGGCACTGTTAGCAGTATGCACTGGAAATCGCAGTCATGTCATAGCCAGTGCTGCTGCGATACCAGTAGTCAACACGAAACTGACAGCCACTGTTAGCAGCTTGCACGCCGAAGCACATTCATGTGGTTGCATTGTTTATTTCGGTTATCTGGCACACACAAGTAATGAGAATAAATATAAAGCATCATTAGCCTATTGAGGCCCAAAATGCTCATTCAGGCTGCCATCGTCGAGTTTGACGGGCCCCATGTTGAAATAACAGTAGTCAGAGCACGCTTTATGGCACTGTTAGCAGTATGCACTGGAAATCGCAGACATGTCATAGCCAGTGCTGCTGCGATACCAGTAGTCAACACGAAACTGACAGCCACTGTTAGCAGCTTGCATGCCAAAGCACATTCATGTGGTTGCATTGTTTATTTTGGTTATCTGGTACACACAAGTAAAGAGAATAAGAGAATAAATATAAAGCATGATTAACTTATTGAGACCCAAAATGCTCATTCAAGCAGCCATCGTCGAGTTTGACGGGCCCCATGTTGAAATAACAGTAGTCAGAGCACGCTTTATGGCTCTGTTAGCAGTATGCACTGGAAATCGCAGTCATGTCATAGCCAGTGCTGCTGCGATACCAGTAGTCAACACGAAACTGACAGCCACTGTTAGCAGCTTGCATGCCAAAGCACATTCATGTGGTTGCATTGTTTATTTTGGTTATCTGGCTCGCACAAGTAATGGGAATAAGAGAATAAATATAAAGCATCATTAGCTTATTGAGGCAAAAAATGCTCATTCAGGCAGCCATCGTCGAGTTTGACGGGCCCCATGTTGAAATAAAAGTAGTCAGAGCACGCTTTATGGCACTGTTAGCAGTATGCACTGGAAATCGCAGTCATGTCATAGCCAGTGCTGCTGCGATACCAGTAGTCAACACGAAACTGACAGCCACTGTTAGCAGCTTGCACGCCGAAGCACATTCATGTGGTTGCATTGTTTATTTCGGTTATCTGGCACACACAAGTAATGAGAATAAATATAAAGCATCATTAGCTTATTGAGGCCCAAAATGCTCATTCAGGCAGCCATCGTCGAGTTTGACGGGCCCCATGTTGAAATAACAGTAGTCAGAGCACGCTTTATGGCACTGTTAGCAGTATGCACTGGAAATCGCAGTCATGTCATAGCCAGTGCTGCTGCGATACCAGTAGTCAACACGAAACTGACAGCCACTGTTAGCAGCTTGCACGCCGAAGCACATTCATGTGGTTGCATTGTTTATTTCGGTTATCTGGCACACACAAGTAATGAGAATAAATATAAAGCATCATTAGCTTATTGAGGCCCAAAATGCTCATTCAGGCAGCCATCGTCGAGTTTGACGGGCCCCATGTTGAAATAACAGTAGTCAGAGCACGCTTTATGGCACTGTTAGCAGTATGCACTGGAAATCGCAGTCATGTCATAGCCAGTGCTGCTGCGATACCAGTGGTCAACACGAAACTGACAGCCACTGTTAGCAGCTTGCACGCCAAAGCACATTCATGTGGTTGCATTGTTTATTTCGGTTATCTGGCACACACAAGTAATGAGAATAAATATAAAGCATCATTAGCTTATTGAGGCCCAAAATGCTCGTTCAGACAGCCATCATCGAGTTTGACGGGCCCCTTGTTGAAATAACAGTAGTCAGAGCACGCTTTATGGCACTGTTAGCACTATGCACTGGAAATCGCAGTCATGTCATATCCAGTGCTGCTGCGATACCAGTAGTCAACACAAAACTGATAGCCATTGTTAGCAGCTTGCACGCCAAAGCACATTCATGTGGTTGCATTGTTTATTTTGTTTATCTGGCTCACACAAGTAATGAGAATAAGAGAATAAATATAAAGCATCATTAGCTTATTCAGGCCCAAAATGCTCATTCAGGCAGCCATCATCGAGTTTGACGGGCCCCATGTTCAAATAACAGTAGTCAGAGCACGCTTTATGGCACTGTTAGCAGTATGCACTGGAAATCGCAGTCATGTCATAGCCAATGCTGCTGCGATACCAGTAGTCAACACGAAACTGACAGCCACTGTTAGCAGCTTGCACGCCGAAGCACATTCATGTGGTTGCATTGTTTATTTCGGTTATCTGGCACACACAAGTAATGAGAATAAATATAAAGCATCATTAGCTTATTGAGGCCCAAAATGCTCATTCAGGCAGCCATCGTCGAGTTTGACGGGCCCCTTGTTGAAATAACAGTAGTCAGAGCACGCTTTATGCCACGGTTAGCAGTATGCACTGGAAATCGCAGTCATGTCATAGCCAGTGCTGCTGCGATACCAGTAGTCAACACGAAACTGACAGCCACTGTTAGCAGCTTGCATGCCAAAGCACATTCATGTGGTTGCATTGTTTATTTTGGTTATCTGGCACACACAAGTAATGAGAATAAATATAAAGCATCATTAGCCTATTGAGGCCCAAAATGCTCATTCAGGCAGCCATCGTCGAGTTTGACGGGCCCCTTGTTGAAATAACAGTAGTCAGAGCACGCTTTATGCCACGGTTAGCAGTATGCACTGGAAATCGCAGTCATGTCATAGCCAGTGCTGCTGCGATACCAGTAGTCAACACGAAACTGACAGCCACTGTTAGCAGCTTGCATGCCAAAGCACATTCATGTGGTTGCATTGTTTATTTTGGTTATCTGGCTCACACAAGTAATGAGAATAGGAGCATAAATATAAAGCATCATTAGCATATTGAGGCGCAAAATGCTCATTCAGGCAGCCATCGTCGACTTTGACGGGCCTAATGTTGAAATAACAGTAGTCAGAGCACGCTTTATGGCTCTGTTAGCAGTATGCACTGGAAATCGCAGTCATGTCATAGCCAGTGCTGCTGCGATACCAGTAGTCAACACGAAACTGACAGCCACTGTTAGCAGCTTGCATGCCAAAGCACATTCATGTGGTTGCATTGTTTATTTTGGTTATCTGGCTCACACAAGTAATGAGAATAAGAGAATAAATATAAAGCATCATTAGCTTATTGAGGCCCAAAATGCTCATTCAGGCAGCCATCGTCGAGTTTGACGGGCCCCATGTTGAAATAACAGTAGTCAGAGCACGCTTTATGGCACTGTTAGCAGTATGCACTGAAAATCGCAGTCATGTCATAGCCAGTGCTGCTGCAATACCAGTAGTCAACACGAAACTGACAGCCACTGTTAGCAGCTTGCATGCCAAAGCACATTCATGTGGTTGCATTGTTTATGTTGGTTATCTGGCTCACACAAGTAAAGAGAATAAGAGAATAAATATAAAGCATCATTAGCTTATTGAGACCCAAAATGCTCATTCAAGCAGCCATCGTCGAGTTTGACGGGCCCCATGTTGAAATAACAGTAGTCAGAGCACGCTTTATGGCTCTGTTAGCAGTATGCACTGGAAATCGCAGTCATGTCATAGCCAGTGCTGCTGCGATACCAGTAGTCAACACGAAACTGACAGCCACTGTTAGCAGCTTGCATGCCAAAGCACATTCATGTGGTTGCATTGTTTATTTTGGTTATCTGGCTCGCACAAGTAATGGGAATAAGAGAATAAATATAAAGCATCATTAGCTTATTGAGGCAAAAAATGCTCATTCAGGCAGCCATCGTCGAGTTTGACGGGCCCCATGTTGAAATAACAGTAGTCAGAGCACGCTTTATGGCACTGTTAGCAGTATGCACTGGAAATCGCAGTCATGTCATAGCCAGTGCTGCTGCGATACCAGTAGTCAACACGAAACTGACAGCCACTGTTAGCAGCTTGCGCGCCGAAGCACATTCATGTGGTTGCATTGTTTATTTCGGTTATCTGGCACACACAAGTAATGAGAATAAATATAAAGCATCATTAGCTCATTGAGGCCCAAAATGCGCATTCAGGCAGCCATTGTCGAGTTTGACGGGCCCCATGTTGAAATACCAGTAGTCAGAGCACGCTTTATGGCACTGTTAGCAGTATGCACTGGAAATCGCAGTCATGTCATAGCCAGTGCTGCTGCGATACCAGTAGTCAACACGAAACTGACAGCCACTGTTAGCAGCTTGCACACCGAAGCCATTCATGTGGTTGCATTGTTTATTTCGGTTATCTGGCACACACAAGTAATGAGAATAAATATAAAGCATCATTAGCTCATTGAGGCCCAAAATGCTCACTCAGGCAGCCATCGTCGAGTTTGACGGGCCCCATGTTGAAATAACAGTAGTCAGAGCACGCTTTATGGCTCTGTTAGCAGTATGCACTGGAAATCGCAGTCATGTCATAGCCAGTGCTGCTGCGATACCAGTAGTCAACACGAAACTGACAGCCACTGTTAGCAGCTTGCACGCCGAAGCACATTCATGTGGTTGCATTGTTTATTTCGGTTATCTGGCACACAAAAGTAATGAGAATAAATATAAAGCATCATTAGCTTATTGAGGCCCAAAATGCTCATTCAGACAGCCATCATCGAGTTTGACGGGCCCCTTGTTGAAATAACAGTAGTCAGAGCACGCTTTATGGCACTGTTAGCAGTATGCACTGGAAATCGCAGTCATGTCATATCCAGTGCTGCTGCGATACCAGTAGTCAACACAAAACTGATAGCCATTGTTAGCAGCTTGCACGCCAAAGCACATTCATGTGGTTGCATTGTTTATTTTGTTTATCTGCCTCACACAAGTAATGAGAATAAGAGAATAAATATAAAGCATCATTAGCTTATTCAGGCCCAAAATGCTCATTCAGGCAGCCATCATCGAGTTTGACGGGCCCCTTGTTGAAATAACAGTAGTCAGAGCACGCTTTATGGCACTGTTAGCAGTATGCACTGGAAATCGCAGTCATGTCATAGCCAATGCTGCTGCGATACCAGTAGTCAACACGAAACTGACAGCCACTGTTAGCAGCTTGCACGCCGAAGCACATTCATGTGGTTGCATTGTTTATTTCGGTTATCTGGCACACACAAGTAATGAGAATAAATATAAAGCATCATTAGCTTATTGAGGCCCAAAATGCTCATTCAGGCAGCCATCGTCGAGTTTGACGGGCCCCTTGTTGAAATAACAGTAGTCAGAGCACGCTTTATGCCACGGTTAGCAGTATGCACTGGAAATCGCAGTCATGTCATATCCAGTGCTGCTGCGATACCAGTAGTCAACACGAAACTGACAGCCACTGTTAGCAGCTTGCATGCCAAAGCACATTCATGTGGTTGCATTGTTTATTTTGGTTATCTGGTTCACACAAGTAATGAGAATAAGAGAATAAATATAAAGCATCATTAGCTTATTGAGGCCCAAAATGCTCATTCAGGCAGCCATCGTCGAGTTTGACGGGCCCAATGTTGAAATAAAAGTAGTCAGAGCATGCTTTATGCCACTGTTAGCAGTATGCACTGAAAATCGCAGTCATGTCATAGCCAGTGCTGCTGCGATACCAGTAGTCAACACGAAACTGACAGCCACTGTTAGCAGCTTGCATGCCAAAGCACATTCATGTGGTTGCATTGTTTATGTTGGTTATCTGGCTCACACAAGTAATGAGAATAAGAGAATAAATATAAAGCATCATTAGCTTATTGAGACCTAAAATGCTCATTCAAGCAGCCATCGTCGAGTCTGACGGGCCCCATGTTGAAATAACAGTAGTCAGAGCACGCTTTATGGCTCTGTTAGCAGTATGCACTGGAAATAGCAGTCATGTCATAGCCAGTGCTGCTGCGATACCAGTAGTCAACACGAAACTGACAGCCACTGTTAGCAGCTTGCATGCCAAAGCACATTCATGTGGTTGCATTGTTTATTTTGGTTATCTGGCTCACACAAGTAATGAGAATAAGAGAATAAATATAAAGCATCATTAGCTTATTGAGGCCCAAAATGCTCATTCAGGCAGCCATCGTCGAGTTTGACGGGCCTAATGTTGAAATAACAGTAGTCAGAGCACGCTTTATGGCTCTGTTAGCAGTATGCACTGGAAATCGCAGTCATGTCATAGCCAGTGCTGCTGCGATACCAGTAGTCAACACGAAACTGACAGCCACTGTTAGCAGCTTGCACGCCGAAGCACATTCATGTGGTTGCATTGTTTATTTCGGTTATCTGGCACACACAAGTAATGAGAATAAATATAAAGCATCATTAGCTTATTGAGGCCCAAAATGCTCATTCAGGCAGCCATCGTCGAGTTTGACGGGCCCCATGTTGAAATAACAGTAGTCAGAGCACGCTTTATGGCACTGTTAGCAGTATGCACTGGAAATCGCAGTCATGTCATAGCCAGTGCTGCTGCGATACCAGTAGTCAACACGAAACTGACAGCCACTGTTAGCAGCTTGCACGCCGAAGCACATTCATGTGGTTGCATTGTTTATTTCGGTTATATGGCACACACAAGTAATGAGAATAAATATAAAGCATCATTAGCTTATTGAGGCCCAAAATGCTCATTCAGACAGCCATCATCGAGTTTGACGGGCCCCTTGTTGAAATAACAGTAGTCAGAGCACGCTTTATGGCACTGTTAGCAGTATGCACTGGAAATCGCAGTCATGTCATATCCAGTGCTGCTGCGATACCAGTAGTCAACACAAAACTGATAGCCATTGTTAGCAGCTTGCACGCCAAAGCACATTCATGTGGTTGCATTGTTTATTTTGTTTATCTGGCTCACACAAGTAATGAGAATAAGAGAATAAATATAAAGCATCATTAGCTTATTCAGGCCCAAAATGCTCATTCAGGCAGCCATCATCGAGTTTGACGGGCCCCATGTTGAAATAACAGTAGTCAGAGCACGCTTTATGGCACTGTTAGCAGTATGCACTGGAAATCGCAGTCATGTCATAGCCAATGCTGCTGCGATACCAGTAGTCAACACGAAACTGACAGCCACTGTTACCACCTTGCACGCCGAAGCACATTCATGTGGTTGCATTGTTTATTTCGGTTATCTGGCACACACAAGTAATGAGAATAAATATAAAGCATCATTAGCTTATTGAGGCCCAAAATGCTCATTCAGGCAGCCATCGTCGAGTTTGACGGGCCCCTTGTTGAAATAACAGTAGTCAGAGCACGCTTTATGCCACGGTTAGCAGTATGCACTGGAAATCGCAGTCATGTCATAGCCAGTGCTGCTGCGATACCAGTAGTCAACACGAAACTGACAGCCACTGTTAGCAGCTTGCATGCCAAAGCACATTCATGTGGTTGCATTGTTTATTTTGGTTATCTGGTTCACACAAGTAATGAGAATAAGAGAATAAATATAAAGCATCATTAGCTTATTGAGGCCCAAAATGCTCATTCAGGCAGCCATCGTCGAGTTTGACGGGCCCCATGTTGAAATAAAAGTAGTCAGAGCATGCTTTATGCCACTGTTAGCAGTATGCACTGAAAATCGCAGTCATGTCATAGCCAGTGCTGCTGCGATACCAGTAGTCAACACGAAACTGACAGCCACTGTTAGCAGCTTGCATGCCAAAGCACATTCATGTGGTTGCATTGTTTATGTTGGTTATCTGGCTCACACAAGTAATGAGAATAAGAGAATAAATATAAAGCATCATTAGCTTATTGAGACCTAAAATGCTCATTCAAGCAGCCATCGTCGAGTTTGACGGGCCCCATGTTGAAATAACAGTAGTCAGAGCACGCTTTATGGCTCTGTTAGCAGTATGCACTGGAAATAGCAGTCATGTCATAGCCAGTGCTGCTGCGATACCAGTAGTCAACACGAAACTGACAGCCACTGTTAGCAGCTTGCATGCCAAAGCACATTCATGTGGTTGCATTGTTTATTTTGGTTATCTGGCTCACACAAGTAATGAGAATAAGAGAATAAATATAAAGCATCATTAGCTTATTGAGGCCCAAAATGCTCATTCAGGCAGCCATCGTCGAGTTTGACGGGCCTAATGTTGAAATAACAGTAGTCAGAGCACGCTTTATGGCTCTGTTAGCAGTATGCACTGGAAATCGCAGTCATCTCATAGCCAGTGCTGCTGGGATACCAGTAGTCAACACGAAACTGACAGCCACTGTTAGCAGCTTGCATGCCAAAGCACATTCATGTGGTTGCATTGTTTATTTTGGTTATCTGGCTCGCACAAGTAATGGGAATAAGAGAATAAATATAAAGCATCATTAGCTTATTGAGGCAAAAAATGCTCATTCAGGCAGCCATCGTCGAGTTTGACGGGCCCCATGTTGAAATAACAGTAGTCAGAGCACGCTTTATGGCACTGTTAGCAGTATGCACTGGAAATCGCAGTCATGTCATAGCCAGTGCTGCTGCGATACCAGTAGTCAACACGAAACTGACAGCCACTGTTAGCAGCTTGCACGCCGAAGCACATTCATGTGGTTGCATTGTTTATTTCGGTTATCTGGCACACACAAGTAATGAGAATAAGAGAATAAATATAAAGCATCATTAGCTTATTGAGGCCCAAAATGCTCATTCAGGCAGCCATCGTCGAGTTTGACGGGCCCCATGTTGAAATAAAAGTAGTCAGAGCATGCTTTATGCCACTGTTAGCAGTATGCACTGAAAATCACAGTCATGTCATAGCCAGTGCTGCTGCGATACCAGTAGTCAACACGAAACTGACAGCCACTGTTAGCAGCTTGCATGCCAAAGCACATTCATGTGGTTGCATTGTTTATGTTGGTTATCTGGCTCACACAAGTAATGAGAATAAGAGAATAAATATAAAGCATCATTAGCTTATTGAGACCTAAAATGCTCATTCAAGCAGCCATCGTCGAGTTTGACGGGCCCCATGTTGAAATAACAGTAGTCAGAGCACGCTTTATGGCTCTGTTAGCAGTATGCACTGGAAATAGCAGTCATGTCATAGCCAGTGCTGCTGCGATACCAGTAGTCAACACGAAACTGACAGCCACTGTTAGCAGCTTGCATGCCAAAGCACATTCATGTGGTTGCATTGTTTATTTTGGTTATCTGGCTCACACAAGTAATGAGAATAAGAGAATAAATATAAAGCATCATTAGCTTATTGAGGCCCAAAATGCTCATTCAGGCAGCCATCGTCGAGTTTGACGGGCCTAATGTTGAAATAACAGTAGTCAGAGCACGCTTTATGGCTCTGTTAGCAGTATGCACTGGAAATCGCAGTCATGTCATAGCCAGTGCTGCTGCGATACCAGTAGTCAACACGAAACTGACAGCCACTGTTAGCAGCTTGCATGCCAAAGCACATTCATGTGGTTGCATTGTTTATTTTGGTTATCTGGCTCGCACAAGTAATGGGAATAAGAGAATAAATATAAAGCATCATTAGCTTATTGAGGCAAAAAATGCTCATTCAGGCAGCCATCGTCGAGTTTGACGGGCCCCATGTTGAAATAACAGTAGTCAGAGCACGCTTTATGGCACTGTTAGCAGTATGCACTGGAAATCGCAGTCATGTCATAGCCAGTGCTGCTGCGATACCAGTAGTCAACACGAAACTGACAGCCACTGTTAGCAGCTTGCACGCCGAAGCACATTCATGTGGTTGCATTGTTTATTTCGGTTATCTGGCACACACAAGTAATGAGAATAAATATAAAGCATCATTAGCTTATTGAGGCCCAAAATGCTCATTCAGGCAGCCATCGTCGAGTTTGACGGGCCCCATGTTGAAATAACAGTAGTCAGAGCACGCTTTATGGCACTGTTAGCAGTATGCACTGGAAATCACAGTCATGTCATAGCCAGTGCTGCTGCGATACCAGTAGTCAACACGAAACTGACAGCCACTGTTAGCAGCTTGCACGCCGAAGCACATTCATGTGGTTGCATTGTTTATTTCGGTTATCTGGCACACACAAGTAATGAGAATAAATATAAAGCATCATTAGCTTATTGAGGCCCAAAATGCTCATTCAGGCAGCCATCGTCGAGTTTGACGGGCCCCATGTTGAAATAACAGTAGTCAGAGCACGCTTTATGGCACTGTTAGCAGTATGCACAGGAAATCGCAGTCATGTCATAGCTAGTGCTGCTGCGATACCAGTAGTCAACACGAAACTGACAGCCACTGTTAGCAGCTTGCACGCCGAAGCACATTCATGTGGTTGCATTGTTTATTTCGGTTATCTGGCACACACAAGTAATGAGAATAAATATAAAGCATCATTAGCTTATTGAGGCCCAAAATGCTCATTCAGACAGCCATCATCGAGTTTGACGGGCCCCTTGTTGAAATAACAGTAGTCAGAGCACGCTTTATGGCACTGTTAGCAGTATGCACTGGAAATCGCAGTCATGTCATATCCAGTGCTGCTGCGATACCAGTAGTCAACACAAAACTGATAGCCATTGTTAGCAGCTTGCACGCCAAAGCACATTCATGTGGTTGCATTGTTTATTTTGTTTATCTGGCTCACACAAGTAATGAGAATAAGAGAATAAATATAAAGCATCATTAGCTTATTCAGGCCCAAAATGCTCATTCAGGCAGCCATCATCGAGTTTGACGGGCCCCATGTTGAAATAACAGTAGTCAGAGCACGCTTTATGGCACTGTTAGCAGTATGCACTGGAAATCGCAGTCATGTCATAGCCAATGCTGCTGCGATACCAGTAGTCAACACGAAACTGACAGCCACTGTTACCACCTTGCACGCCGAAGCACATTCATGTGGTTGCATTGTTTATTTCGGTTATCTGGCACACACAAGTAATGAGAATAAATATAAAGCATCATTAGCTTATTGAGGCCCAAAATGCTCATTCAGGCAGCCATCGTCGAGTTTGACGGGCCCCTTGTTGAAATAACAGTAGTCAGAGCACGCTTTATGCCACGGTTAGCAGTATGCACTGGAAATCGCAGTCATGTCATAGCCAGTGCTGCTGCGATACCAGTAGTCAACACGAAACTGACATCCACTGTTAGCAGCTTGCATGCCAAAGCACATTCATGTGGTTGCATTGTTTATTTTGGTTATCTGGCTCACACAAGTAATGAGAATAAGAGAATAAATATAAAGCATCATTAGCTTATTGAGGCCCAAAATGCTCATTCAGGCAGCCATCGTCGACTTTGACGGGCCTAATGTTGAAATAACAGTAGTCAGAGCACGCTTTATGGCTCTGTTAGCAGTATGCACTGGAAATCGCAGTCATGTCATAGCCAGTGCTGCTGCGATACCAGTAGTCAACACGAAACTGACAGCCACTGTTAGCAGCTTGCATGCCAAAGCACATTCATGTGGTTGCATTGTTTATTTTGGTTATCTGGCTCACACAAGTAATGAGAATAAGAGAATAAATATAAAGCATCATTAGCTTATTGAGGCCCAAAATGCTCATTCAGGCAGCCATCGTCGAGTTTGACGGGCCCCATGTTGAAATAACAGTAGTCAGAGCACGCTTTATGGCACTGTTAGCAGTATGCACTGAAAATCGCAGTCATGTCATAGCCATTGCTGCTGCGATACCAGTAGTCAACACGAAACTGACAGCCACTGTTAGCAGCTTGCATGCCAAAGCACATTCATGTGGTTGCATTGTTTATGTTGGTTATCTGGCTCACACAAGTAATGAGAATAAGAGAATAAATATAAAGCATCATTAGCTTATTGAGACCCAAAATGCTCATTCAAGCAGCCATCGTCGAGTTTGACGGGCCCCATGTTGAAATAACAGTAGTCAGAGCACGCTTTATGGCTCTGTTAGCAGTATGCACTGGAAATCGCAGTCATGTCATAGCCAGCGCTGCTGCGATACCAGTAGTCAACACGAAACTGACAGCCACTGTTAGCAGCTTGCATGCCAAAGCACATTCATGTGGTTGCATTGTTTATTTTGGTTATCTGGCTCACACAAGTAATGAGAATAAGAGAATAAATATAAAGCATCATTAGCTTATTGAGGCCCAAAATGCTCATTCAGGCAGCCATCGTCGAGTTTGACGGGCCTAATGTTGAAATAACAGTAGTCAGAGCACGCTATATGGCTCTGTTAGCAGTATGCACTGGAAATCGCAGTCATGTCATAGCCAGTGCTGCTGCGATACCAGTAGTCAACACGAAACTGACAGCCACTGTTAGCAGCTTGCATGCCAAAGCACATTCATGTGGTTGCATTGTTTATTTTGGTTATCTGGCTCGCACAAGTAATGGGAATAAGAGAATAAATATAAAGCATCATTAGCTTATTGAGGCAAAAAATGCTCATTCAGGCAGCCATCGTCGAGTTTGACGGGCCCCATGTTGAAATAACAGTAGTCAGAGCACGCTTTATGGCACTGTTAGCAGTATGCACTGGAAATCGCAGTCATGTCATAGCCAGTGCTGCTGCGATACCAGTAGTCAACACGAAACTGACAGCCACTGTTAGCAGCTTGCACGCCGAAGCACATTCATGTGGTTGCATTGTTTATTTCGGTTATCTGGCACACACAACTAATGAGAATAAATATAAAGCATCATTAGCTTATTGAGGCCCAAAATGCTCATTCAGGCAGCCGTCGTCGAGTTTGACGGGCCCCATGTTGAAATAACAGTAATCAGAGCACGCTTTATGGCACTGTTAGCAGTATGCACTGGAAATCGCAGTCATGTCATAGCCAGTGCTGCTGTGATACCAGTAGTCAACACGAAACTGACAGCCACTGTTAGCAGCTTGCACGCCGAAGCACATTCATGTGGTTGCATTGTTTATTTCGGTTATCTGGCACACACAAGTAATGAGAATAAATATAAAGCATCATTAGCTTATTGAGGCCCAAAATGCTCATTCAGGCAGCCATCGTCGAGTTTGACGGGCCCCATGTTGAAATAACAGTAGTCAGAGCACGCTTTATGGCACTGTTAGCAGTATGCACTGGAAATCGCAGTCATGTCATAGCCAGTGCTGCTGCGATACCAGTAGTCAACACGAAACTGACAGCCACTGTTAGCAGCTTGCACGCCGAAGCACATTCATGTGGTTGCATTGTTTATTTTGTTTATCTGGCTCACACAAGTAATGAGAATAAGAGAATAAATATAAAGCATCATTAGCTTATTCAGGCCCAAAATGCTCATTCAGGCAGCCATCATCGAGTTTGACGGGCCCCATGTTGAAATAACAGTAGTCAGAGCACGCTTTATGGCACTGTTAGCAGTATGCACTGGAAATCGCAGTCATGTCATAGCCAATGCTGCTGCGATACCAGTAGTCAACACGAAACTGACAGCCACTGTTACCACCTTGCACGCCGAAGCACATTCATGTGGTTGCATTGTTTATTTCGGTTATCTGGCACACACAAGTAATGAGAATAAATATAAAGCATCATTAGCTTATTGAGGCCCAAAATGCTCATTCAGGCAGCCATCGTCGAGTTTGACGGGCCCCTTGTTGAAATAACAGTAGTCAGAGCACGCTTTATGCCACGGTTAGCAGTATGCACTGGAAATCGCAGTCATGTCATAGCCAGTGCTGCTGCGATACCAGTAGTCAACACGAAACTGACAGCCACTGTTAGCAGCTTGCATGCCAAAGCACATTCATGTGGTTGCATTGTTTATTTTGGTTATCTGGTTCACACAAGTAATGAGAATAAGAGAATAAATATAAAGCATCATTAGCTTATTGAGGCCCAAAATGCTCATTCAGGCAGCCATCGTCGAGTTTGACGGGCCCCATGTTGAAATAAAAGTAGTCAGAGCATGCTTTATGCCACTGTTAGCAGTATGCACTGAAAATCGCAGTCATGTCATAGCCAGTGCTGCTGCGATACCAGTAGTCAACACGAAACTGACAGCCACTGTTAGCAGCTTGCATGCCAAAGCACATTCATGTGGTTGCATTGTTTATGTTGGTTATCTGGCTCACACAAGTAATGAGAATAAGAGAATAAATATAAAGCATCATTAGCTTATTGAGACCTAAAATGCTCATTCAAGCAGCCATCGTCGAGTTTGACGGGCCCCATGTTGAAATAACAGTAGTCAGAGCACGCTTTATGGCTCTGTTAGCAGTATGCACTGGAAATAGCAGTCATGTCATAGCCAGTGCTGCTGCGATACCAGTAGTCAACACGAAACTGACAGCCACTGTTAGCAGCTTGCATGCCAAAGCACATTCATGTGGTTGCATTGTTTATTTTGGTTATCTGGCTCACACAAGTAATGAGAATAAGAGAATAAATATAAAGCATCATTAGCTTATTGAGGCCCAAAATGCTCATTCAGGCAGCCATCGTCGAGTTTGACGGGCCTAATGTTGAAATAACAGTAGTCAGAGCACGCTTTATGGCTCTGTTAGCAGTATGCACTGGAAATCGCAGTCATCTCATAGCCAGTGCTGCTGGGATACCAGTAGTCAACACGAAACTGACAGCCACTGTTAGCAGCTTGCATGCCAAAGCACATTCATGTGGTTGCATTGTTTATTTTGGTTATCTGGCTCGCACAAGTAATGGGAATAAGAGAATAAATATAAAGCATCATTAGCTTATTGAGGCAAAAAATGCTCATTCAGGCAGCCATCGTCGAGTTTGACGGGCCCCATGTTGAAATAACAGTAGTCAGAGCACGCTTTATGGCACTGTTAGCAGTATGCACTGGAAATCGCAGTCATGTCATAGCCAGTGCTGCTGCGATACCAGTAGTCAACACGAAACTGACAGCCACTGTTAGCAGCTTGCACGCCGAAGCACATTCATGTGGTTGCATTGTTTATTTCGGTTATCTGGCACACACAAGTAATGAGAATAAGAGAATAAATATAAAGCATCATTAGCTTATTGAGGCCCAAAATGCTCATTCAGGCAGCCATCGTCGAGTTTGACGGGCCCCATGTTGAAATAAAAGTAGTCAGAGCATGCTTTATGCCACTGTTAGCAGTATGCACTGAAAATCACAGTCATGTCATAGCCAGTGCTGCTGCGATACCAGTAGTCAACACGAAACTGACAGCCACTGTTAGCAGCTTGCATGCCAAAGCACATTCATGTGGTTGCATTGTTTATGTTGGTTATCTGGCTCACACAAGTAATGAGAATAAGAGAATAAATATAAAGCATCATTAGCTTATTGAGACCTAAAATGCTCATTCAAGCAGCCATCGTCGAGTTTGACGGGCCCCATGTTGAAATAACAGTAGTCAGAGCACGCTTTATGGCTCTGTTAGCAGTATGCACTGGAAATAGCAGTCATGTCATAGCCAGTGCTGCTGCGATACCAGTAGTCAACACGAAACTGACAGCCACTGTTAGCAGCTTGCATGCCAAAGCACATTCATGTGGTTGCATTGTTTATTTTGGTTATCTGGCTCACACAAGTAATGAGAATAAGAGAATAAATATAAAGCATCATTAGCTTATTGAGGCCCAAAATGCTCATTCAGGCAGCCATCGTCGAGTTTGACGGGCCTAATGTTGAAATAACAGTAGTCAGAGCACGCTTTATGGCTCTGTTAGCAGTATGCACTGGAAATCGCAGTCATGTCATAGCCAGTGCTGCTGCGATACCAGTAGTCAACACGAAACTGACAGCCACTGTTAGCAGCTTGCATGCCAAAGCACATTCATGTGGTTGCATTGTTTATTTTGGTTATCTGGCTCGCACAAGTAATGGGAATAAGAGAATAAATATAAAGCATCATTAGCTTATTGAGGCAAAAAATGCTCATTCAGGCAGCCATCGTCGAGTTTGACGGGCCCCATGTTGAAATAACAGTAGTCAGAGCACGCTTTATGGCACTGTTAGCAGTATGCACTGGAAATCGCAGTCATGTCATAGCCAGTGCTGCTGCGATACCAGTAGTCAACACGAAACTGACAGCCACTGTTAGCAGCTTGCACGCCGAAGCACATTCATGTGGTTGCATTGTTTATTTCGGTTATCTGGCACACACAAGTAATGAGAATAAATATAAAGCATCATTAGCTTATTGAGGCCCAAAATGCTCATTCAGGCAGCCATCGTCGAGTTTGACGGGCCCCATGTTGAAATAACAGTAGTCAGAGCACGCTTTATGGCACTGTTAGCAGTATGCACTGGAAATCACAGTCATGTCATAGCCAGTGCTGCTGCGATACCAGTAGTCAACACGAAACTGACAGCCACTGTTAGCAGCTTGCACGCCGAAGCACATTCATGTGGTTGCATTGTTTATTTCGGTTATCTGGCACACACAAGTAATGAGAATAAATATAAAGCATCATTAGCTTATTGAGGCCCAAAATGCTCATTCAGGCAGCCATCGTCGAGTTTGACGGGCCCCATGTTGAAATAACAGTAGTCAGAGCACGCTTTATGGCACTGTTAGCAGTATGCACAGGAAATCGCAGTCATGTCATAGCCAGTGCTGCTGCGATACCAGTAGTCAACACGAAACTGACAGCCACTGTTAGCAGCTTGCACGCCGAAGCACATTCATGTGGTTGCATTGTTTATTTCGGTTATCTGGCACACACAAGTAATGAGAATAAATATAAAGCATCATTAGCTTATTGAGGCCCAAAATGCTCATTCAGACAGCCATCATCGAGTTTGACGGGCCCCTTGTTGAAATAACAGTAGTCAGAGCACGCTTTATGGCACTGTTAGCAGTATGCACTGGAAATCGCAGTCATGTCATATCCAGTGCTGCTGCGATACCAGTAGTCAACACAAAACTGATAGCCATTGTTAGCAGCTTGCACGCCAAAGCACATTCATGTGGTTGCATTGTTTATTTTGTTTATCTGGCTCACACAAGTAATGAGAATAAGAGAATAAATATAAAGCATCATTAGCTTATTCAGGCCCAAAATGCTCATTCAGGCAGCCATCATCGAGTTTGACGGGCCCCATGTTGAAATAACAGTAGTCAGAGCACGCTTTATGGCACTGTTAGCAGTATGCACTGGAAATCGCAGTCATGTCATAGCCAATGCTGCTGCGATACCAGTAGTCAACACGAAACTGACAGCCACTGTTACCACCTTGCACGCCGAAGCACATTCATGTGGTTGCATTGTTTATTTCGGTTATCTGGCACACACAAGTAATGAGAATAAATATAAAGCATCATTAGCTTATTGAGGCCCAAAATGCTCATTCAGGCAGCCATCGTCGAGTTTGACGGGCCCCTTGTTGAAATAACAGTAGTCAGAGCACGCTTTATGCCACGGTTAGCAGTATGCACTGGAAATCGCAGTCATGTCATAGCCAGTGCTGCTGCGATACCAGTAGTCAACACGAAACTGACATCCACTGTTAGCAGCTTGCATGCCAAAGCACATTCATGTGGTTGCATTGTTTATTTTGGTTATCTGGCTCACACAAGTAATGAGAATAAGAGAATAAATATAAAGCATCATTAGCTTATTGAGGCCCAAAATGCTCATTCAGGCAGCCATCGTCGACTTTGACGGGCCTAATGTTGAAATAACAGTAGTCAGAGCACGCTTTATGGCTCTGTTAGCAGTATGCACTGGAAATCGCAGTCATGTCATAGCCAGTGCTGCTGCGATACCAGTAGTCAACACGAAACTGACAGCCACTGTTAGCAGCTTGCATGCCAAAGCACATTCATGTGGTTGCATTGTTTATTTTGGTTATCTGGCTCACACAAGTAATGAGAATAAGAGAATAAATATAAAGCATCATTAGCTTATTGAGGCCCAAAATGCTCATTCAGGCAGCCATCGTCGAGTTTGACGGGCCCCATGTTGAAATAACAGTAGTCAGAGCACGCTTTATGGCACTGTTAGCAGTATGCACTGAAAATCGCAGTCATGTCATAGCCATTGCTGCTGCGATACCAGTAGTCAACACGAAACTGACAGCCACTGTTAGCAGCTTGCATGCCAAAGCACATTCATGTGGTTGCATTGTTTATGTTGGTTATCTGGCTCACACAAGTAATGAGAATAAGAGAATAAATATAAAGCATCATTAGCTTATTGAGACCCAAAATGCTCATTCAAGCAGCCATCGTCGAGTTTGACGGGCCCCATGTTGAAATAACAGTAGTCAGAGCACGCTTTATGGCTCTGTTAGCAGTATGCACTGGAAATCGCAGTCATGTCATAGCCAGCGCTGCTGCGATACCAGTAGTCAACACGAAACTGACAGCCACTGTTAGCAGCTTGCATGCCAAAGCACATTCATGTGGTTGCATTGTTTATTTTGGTTATCTGGCTCACACAAGTAATGAGAATAAGAGAATAAATATAAAGCATCATTAGCTTATTGAGGCCCAAAATGCTCATTCAGGCAGCCATCGTCGAGTTTGACGGGCCTAATGTTGAAATAACAGTAGTCAGAGCACGCTATATGGCTCTGTTAGCAGTATGCACTGGAAATCGCAGTCATGTCATAGCCAGTGCTGCTGCGATACCAGTAGTCAACACGAAACTGACAGCCACTGTTAGCAGCTTGCATGCCAAAGCACATTCATGTGGTTGCATTGTTTATTTTGGTTATCTGGCTCGCACAAGTAATGGGAATAAGAGAATAAATATAAAGCATCATTAGCTTATTGAGGCAAAAAATGCTCATTCAGGCAGCCATCGTCGAGTTTGACGGGCCCCATGTTGAAATAACAGTAGTCAGAGCACGCTTTATGGCACTGTTAGCAGTATGCACTGGAAATCGCAGTCATGTCATAGCCAGTGCTGCTGCGATACCAGTAGTCAACACGAAACTGACAGCCACTGTTAGCAGCTTGCACGCCGAAGCACATTCATGTGGTTGCATTGTTTATTTCGGTTATCTGGCACACACAACTAATGAGAATAAATATAAAGCATCATTAGCTTATTGAGGCCCAAAATGCTCATTCAGGCAGCCGTCGTCGAGTTTGACGGGCCCCATGTTGAAATAACAGTAATCAGAGCACGCTTTATGGCACTGTTAGCAGTATGCACTGGAAATCGCAGTCATGTCATAGCCAGTGCTGCTGTGATACCAGTAGTCAACACGAAACTGACAGCCACTGTTAGCAGCTTGCACGCCGAAGCACATTCATGTGGTTGCATTGTTTATTTCGGTTATCTGGCACACACAAGTAATGAGAATAAATATAAAGCATCATTAGCTTATTGAGGCCCAAAATGCTCATTCAGGCAGCCATCGTCGAGTTTGACGGGCCCCATGTTGAAATAACAGTAGTCAGAGCACGCTTTATGGCACTGTTAGCAGTATGCACTGGAAATCGCAGTCATGTCATAGCCAGTGCTGCTGCGATACCAGTAGTCAACACGAAACTGACAGCCACTGTTAGCAGCTTGCACGCCGAAGCACATTCATGTGGTTGCATTGTTTATTTCGGTTATCTGGCACACACAAGTAATGAGAATAAATATAAAGCATCATTAGCTTATTGAGGCCCAAAATGCTCATTCAGGCAGCCATCGTCGAGTTTGACGGGCCTAATGTTGAAATAACAGTAGTCAGAGCACGCTTTATGGCTCTGTTAGCAGTATGCACTGGAAATCGCAGTCATGTCATAGCCAGTGCTGCTGCGATACCAGTAGTCAACACGAAACTGACAGCCACTGTTAGCAGCTTGCACGCCGAAGCACATTCATGTGGTTGCATTGTTTATTTCGGTTATCTGGCACACACAAGTAATGAGAATAAATATAAAGCATCATTAGCTTATTGAGGCCCAAAATGCTCATTCAGGCAGCCATCGTCGAGTTTGACGGGCCCCATGTTGAAATAACAGTAGTCAGAGCACGCTTTATGGCACTGTTAGCAGTATGCACTGGAAATCGCAGTCATGTCATAGCCAGTGCTGCTGCGATACCAGTAGTCAACACGAAACTGACAGCCACTGTTAGCAGCTTGCACGCCGAAGCACATTCATATGGTTGCATTGTTTATTTCGGTTATCTGGCACACACAAGTAATGAGAATAAATATAAAGCATCATTAGCTTATTGAGGCCCAAAATGCTCATTCAGACAGCCATCATCGAGTTTGACGGGCCCCTTGTTGAAATAACAGTAGTCAGAGCACGCTTTATGGCACTGTTAGCAGTATGCATTGGAAATCGCAGTCATGTCATATCCAGTGCTGCTGCGATACCAGTAGTCAACACAAAACTGATAGCCATTGTTAGCAGCTTGCACGCCAAAGCACATTCATGTGGTTGCATTGTTTATTTTGTTTATCTGGCTCACACAAGTAATGAGAATAAGAGAATAAATATAAAGCATCATTAGCTTATTCAGGCCCAAAATGCTCATTCAGGCAGCCATCATCGAGTTTGACGGGCCCCATGTTGAAATAACAGTAGTCAGAGCACGCTTTATGGCACTGTTAGCAGTATGCACTGGAAATCGCAGTCATGTCATAGCCAATGCTGCTGCGATACCAGTAGTCAACACGAAACTGACAGCCACTGTTAGCACCTTGCACGCCGAAGCACATTCATGTGGTTGCATTGTTTATTTCGGTTATCTGGCACACACAAGTAATGAGAATAAATATAAAGCATCATTAGCTTATTGAGGCCCAAAATGCTCATTCAGGCAGCCATCGTCGAGTTTGACGGGCCCCTTGTTGAAATAACAGTAGTCAGAGCACGCTTTATGCCACGGTTAGCAGTATGCACTGGAAATCGCAGTCATGTCATATCCAGTGCTGCTGCGATACCAGTAGTCAACACGAAACTGACAGCCACTGTTAGCAGCTTGCATGGTAAAGCACATTCATGTGGTTGCATTGTTTATTTTGGTTATCTGGCTCACACAAGTAATGAGAATAAGAGAATAAATATAAAGCATCATTAGCTTATTGAGGCCCAAAATGCTCATTCAGGCAGCCATCGTCGACTTTGACGGGCCTAATGTTGAAATAACAGTAGTCAGAGCACGCTTTATGGCTCTGTTAGCAGTATGCACTGGAAATCGCAGTCATGTCATAGCCAGTGCTGCTGCGATACCAGTAGTCAACACGAAACTGACAGCCACTGTTAGCAGCTTGCATGCCAAAGCACATTCATGTGGTTGCATTGTTTATTTTGGTTATCTGGCTGACACAAGTAATGAGAATAAGAGAATAAATATAAAGCATCATTAGCTTATTGAGGCCCAAAATGCTCATTCAGGCAGCCATCGTCGAGTTTGACGGGCCCCATGTTGAAATAACAGTAGTCAGAGCACGCTTTATGGCACTGTTAGCAGTATGCACTGGAAATCACAGTCATGTCATAGCCAGTGCTGCTGCGATACCATTAGTCAACACGAAACTGACAGCCACTGTTAGCAGCTTGCATGCCAAAGCACATTCATGTGGTTGCATTGTTTATTTTGGTTATCTGGCTCACACAAGTAATGAGAATAAGAGAATAAATATAAAGCGTCATTAGCTTATTGAGGCCCAAAATGCTCATTCAGGCAGCCATCGTCGAGTTTGACGGGCCTAATGTTGAAATAACAGTAGTCAGAGCACGCTTTATGGCTCTGTTAGCAGTATGCACTGGAAATCGCAGTCATGTCATAGCCAGTGCTGCTGCGATACCAGTAGTCAACACGAAACTGACAGCCACTGTTAGCAGCTTGCATGCCAAAGCACATTCATGTGGTTGCATTGTTTATTTCGGTTATCTGGCACACACAAGTAATGAGAATAAATATAAAGCATCATTAGCTTATTGAGGCCCAAAATGCTCATTCAGGCAGCCATCGTCGAGTTTCATGGGCCCCTTGTTGAAATAACAGTAGTCAGAGCACGCTTTATGGCACGGTTAGCAGTATGCACTGGAAATCGCAGTCATGTCATAGCCAGTGCTGCTGCGATACCAGTAGTCAACACGAAACTGACAGCCACTGTTAGCAGCTTGCATGCCAAAGCACATTCATGTGGTTGCATTGTTTATTTTGGTTATCTGGCTCACACAAGTAATGAGAATAAATATAAAGCATCATTAGCTTATTGAGGCCCAAAATGCTCATTCAGACAGCCATCGTCGAGTTTGACGGGCCCCTTATTGAAATAACAGTAGTCAGAGCACGCTTTATGGCACTGTTAGCAGTATGCCCTGGAAATCGCAGTCATGTCATATCCAGTGCTGCTGCGATACCAGTAGTCAACACAAAACTGATAGCCACTGTTAGCAGCTTGCACGCCAAAGCACATTCATGTGGTTGCATTGTTTATTTTGTTTATCTGGCTCACACAAGTAATGAGAATAAGAGAATAAATATAAAACATCATTAGCTTATTCAGGCCCAAAATGCTCATTCAGGCAGCCATCGTCGAGTTTGACGGGCCTCATGTTGAAATAACAGTAGTCAGAGCACGCTTTATGGCTCTGTTAGCAGTATGCACTGGAAATCGCAGTCATGTCATAACCAGTGCTGCTGGGATGCCAGTAGTCAACACGAAACTGACAGCCACTGTTAGCAGCTTGCACGCCGAAGCACATTCTTGTGGTTGCATTGTTTATTCGGTTATCTGGCACACACAAGTAATGAGAATAAATATAAAGCATCATTACCTTATTGAGGCCCAAAATGCTCATTCAGGCAGCAATCGTCGAGTTTGACGGGCCCCATGTTGAAATAACAGTAGTCAGAGCACGCTTTATGGCACTGTTAGCAGTATGCACTGGAAATCGCAGTCATGTCATAGCCAGTGCTGCTGCGATACCAGTAGTCAACACGAAACCGACAGCCACTGTTAGCAGCTTGCACGCCGAAGCACATTCATGTGGTTCCATTGTTTATTTCGGTTATCTGGCACACACAAGTAATGAGAATAAATATAAAGCATCATTAGCTTATTGAGGCCCAAAATGCTCATTCAGGCAGCCATCGTCGAGTTTGACGGGCACCATGTTGAAATAACAGTAGTCAGAGCACGCTTTATGGCACTGTTAGCAGTATGCACTGGAAATCGCAGTCATGTCATAGCCAGTGCTGCTGCGATACCACTAGTCAACACGAAACTGACAGCCACTGTTAGCAGCTTGCACGCCGAAGCACATTCTTGTGGTTGCATTGTTTATTTCGGTTATCTGGCACACACAAGTAATGAGAATAAATATAAAGCATCATTAGCTTATTGAGGCCCAAAATGCTCATTCAGGCAGCCATCGTCGAGTTTGACGGGCCCCATGTTGAAATAACAGTAGTCAGAGCACGCTTTATGGCACTGTTAGCAGTATGCACTGGAAATTGCAGTCATGACATAGCCAGTGCTGCTGCGATACCAGTAGTCAACACGAAACTGACAGCCACTGTTAGCAGCTTGCACGCCGAAGCACATTCATGTGGTTGCATTGTTTATTTCGGTTATCTGGCACACACAAGTAATGAGAATAAATATAAAGCATCATTAGCTTATTGAGGCCCAAAATGCTCATTCAGGCACCCACCGTCGAGTTTGACGGGCCCCATGTTGAAATAACAGTAGTCAGAGCACGCTTTATGGCACTGTTACCAGTATGCACTGGAAATCGCAGTCATGTCATTGCCAGTGCTGCTGCGATACCAGTAGTCAACACGAAACTGACAGCCACTGTTAGCAGCTTGCACGCCGAAGCACATTCATGTGGTTGCATTGTTTATTTCGGTTATCTGGCACACACAAGTAATGAGAATAAATATAAAGCATCATTAGCTTATTGAGGCCCAAAAGGCTCATTCAGGCAGCCATCGTCGAGTTTGACCGGCCCCTTGTTGAAATAACAGTAGTTAGAGCACGCTTTATGGCACGGTTAGCAGTATGCACTGGAAATCGCAGTCATGTCATAGCCAGTGCTGCTGCGATACCAGTAGTCAACACGAAACTGACAGCCACTGTTAGCAGCTTGCATGCCAAAGCACATTCATGTGGTTGCATTGTTTATTTTGGTTATCTGGCTCACACAAGTAATGAGAATAAATATAAAGCATCATTAGCTTATTGAGGCCCAAAATGCTCATTCAGACAGCCATCGTCGAGTTTGACGGGCCCCTTATTGAAATAACAGTAGTC
Organism: Amblyomma americanum; assembly: GCF_052857255.1. Classification (NCBI taxonomy): domain Eukaryota; kingdom Metazoa; phylum Arthropoda; class Arachnida; order Ixodida; family Ixodidae; genus Amblyomma; species Amblyomma americanum. The sequence goes on along the minus strand of NW_027526512.1, from coordinate 106,922 downwards.
AGAGCACGCTTTATGGCACTGTTAGCAGTATGCCCTGGAAATCGCAGTCATGTCATATCCAGTGCTGCTGCGATACCAGTAGTCAACACAAAACTGATAGCCACTGTTAGCAGCTTGCACGCCAAAGCACATTCATGTGGTTGCATTGTTTATTTTGTTTACCTGGCTCACACAAGTAATGAGAATAAGATAATAAATATAAAGCATCATTAGCTTATTCAGGCCCAAAATGCTCATTCAGGCAGCCATCGTCGAGTTTGACGGGCCTCATGTTGAAATAACAGTAGTCAGAGCACGCTTTATGGCTCTGTTAGCAGTATGCACTGGAAATCGCAGTCATGTTATAGCCAGTGCTGCTGGGATACCAGTAGTCAACACGAAACTGACAGCCACTGTTAGCAGCTTGCATGCCAAAGCACATTCATGTGGTTGCATTGTTTATTTTGGTTATCTGGCTCACACAAGTAATGAGAATACGAGAATAAATATAAAGCATCATTAGCTTATTGAGGCCCAAAATGCTCATTCAGGCAGCCATCGTCGAGTTTGACGGGCACCATGTTGAAATAACAGTAGTCAGAGCACGCTTTATGGCACTGTTAGCAGTATGCACTGGAAATCGCAGTCATGTCATAGCCAGTGCTGCTGCGATACCAGTAGTCAACACGAAACTGACAGCCACTGTTAGCAGCTTGCACGCCGAAGCACATTCATGTGGTTGCATTGTTTATTTCGGTTATCTGGCACACACAAGTAATGAGAATAAATATAAAGCATCATTAGCTTATTGAGGCCCAAAATGCTCATTCAGGCAGCCATCGTCGAGTTTGACGGGCCCCTTGTTGAAATAACAGTAGTCAGAGCACGCTTTATGCCACGGTTAGCAGTATGCACTGGAAATCGCAGTCATGTCATAGCCAGTGCTGCTGCGATACCAGTAGTCAACACGAAACTGACAGCCACTGTTAGCAGCTTGCATGCCAAAGCACATTCATGTGGTTGCATTGTTTATTTTGGTTATCTGGCTCACACAAGTAATGAGAATAAGAGAATAAATATAAAGCATCATTAGCTTATTGAGGCCCAAAATGCTCATTCAGGCAGCCATCGTCGACTTTGACGGGCCTAATGTTGAAATAACAGTAGTCAGAGCACGCTTTATGGCTCTGTTAGCAGTATGCACTGGAAATCGCAGTCATGTCATAGCCAGTGCTGCTGCGATACCAGTAGTCAACACGAAACTGACAGCCACTGTTAGCAGCTTGCATGCCAAAGCACATTCATGTGGTTGCATTGTTTATTTTGGTTATCTGGCTGACACAAGTAATGAGAATAAGAGAATAAATATAAAGCATCATTAGCTTATTGAGGCCCAAAATGCTCATTCAGGCAGCCATCGTCGAGTTTGACGGGCCCCATGTTGAAATAACAGTAGTCAGAGCACGCTTTATGGCACTGTTAGCAGTATGCACTGAAAATCGCAGTCATGTCATAGCCATTGCTGCTGCGATACCAGTAGTCAACACGAAACTGACAGCCACTGTTAGCAGCTTGCATGCCAAAGCACATTCATGTGGTTGCATTGTTTATGTTGGTTATCTGGCTCACACAAGTAATGAGAATAAGAGAATAAATATAAAGCATCATTAGCTTATTGAGACCCAAAATGCTCATTCAAGCAGCCATCGTCGAGTTTGACGGGCCCCATGTTGAAATAACAGTAGTCAGAGCACGCTTTATGGCTCTGTTAGCAGTATGCACTGGAAATCGCAGTCATGTCATAGCCAGTGCTGCTGCGATACCAGTAGTCAACACGAAACTGACAGCCACTGTTAGCAGCTTGCATGCCAAAGCACATTCATGTGGTTGCATTGTTTATTTTGGTTATCTGGCTCACACAAGTAATGAGAATAAGAGAATAAATATAAAGCATCATTAGCTTATTCAGGCCCAAAATGCTCATTCAGGCAGCCATCATCGAGTTTGACGGGCCCCATGTTGAAATAACAGTAGTCAGAGCACGCTTTATGGCACTGTTAGCAGTATGCACTGGAAATCGCAGTCATGTCATAGCCAATGCTGCTGCGATACCAGTAGTCAACACGAAACTGACAGCCACTGTTAGCACCTTGCACGCCGAAGCACATTCATGTGGTTGCATTGTTTATTTCGGTTATCTGGCACACACAAGTAATGAGAATAAATATAAAGCATCATTAGCTTATTGAGGCCCAAAATGCTCATTCAGGCAGCCATCGTCGAGTTTGAAGGGCCCCTTGTTGAAATAACAGTAGTCAGAGCACGCTTTATGCCACGGTTAGCAGTATGCACTGGAAATCGCAGTCATGTCATATCCAGTGCTGCTGCGATACCAGTAGTCAACACGAAACTGACAGCCACTGTTAGCAGCTTGCATGGTAAAGCACATTCATGTGGTTGCATTGTTTATTTTGGTTATCTGGCTCACACAAGTAATGAGAATAAGAGAATAAATATAAAGCATCATTAGCTTATTGAGGCCCAAAATGCTCATTCAGGCAGCCATCGTCGACTTTGACGGGCCTAATGTTGAAATAACAGTAGTCAGAGCACGCTTTATGGCTCTGTTAGCAGTATGCACTGGAAATCGCAGTCATGTCATAGCCAGTGCTGCTGCGATACCAGTAGTCAACACGAAACTGACAGCCACTGTTAGCAGCTTGCATGCCAAAGCACATTCATGTGGTTGCATTGTTTATTTTGGTTATCTGGCTGACACAAGTAATGAGAATAAGAGAATAAATATAAAGCATCATTAGCTTATTGAGGCCCAAAATGCTCATTCAGGCAGCCATCGTCGAGTTTGACGGGCCCCATGTTGAAATAACAGTAGTCAGAGCACGCTTTATGGCACTGTTAGCAGTATGCACTGGAAATCACAGTCATGTCATAGCCAGTGCTGCTGCGATACCATTAGTCAACACGAAACTGACAGCCACTGTTAGCAGCTTGCATGCCAAAGCACATTCATGTGGTTGCATTGTTTATTTTGGTTATCTGGCTCACACAAGTAATGAGAATAAGAGAATAAATATAAAGCGTCATTAGCTTATTGAGGCCCAAAATGCTCATTCAGGCAGCCATCGTCGAGTTTGACGGGCCTAATGTTGAAATAACAGTAGTCAGAGCACGCTTTATGGCTCTGTTAGCAGTATGCACTGGAAATCGCAGTCATGTCATAGCCAGTGCTGCTGCGATACCAGTAGTCAACACGAAACTGACAGCCACTGTTAGCAGCTTGCATGCCAAAGCACATTCATGTGGTTGCATTGTTTATTTCGGTTATCTGGCACACACAAGTAATGAGAATAAATATAAAGCATCATTAGCTTATTGAGGCCCAAAATGCTCATTCAGGCAGCCATCGTCGAGTTTCATGGGCCCCTTGTTGAAATAACAGTAGTCAGAGCACGCTTTATGGCACGGTTAGCAGTATGCACTGGAAATCGCAGTCATGTCATAGCCAGTGCTGCTGCGATACCAGTAGTCAACACGAAACTGACAGCCACTGTTAGCAGCTTGCATGCCAAAGCACATTCATGTGGTTGCATTGTTTATTTTGGTTATCTGGCTCACACAAGTAATGAGAATAAATATAAAGCATCATTAGCTTATTGAGGCCCAAAATGCTCATTCAGACAGCCATCGTCGAGTTTGACGGGCCCCTTATTGAAATAACAGTAGTCAGAGCACGCTTTATGGCACTGTTAGCAGTATGCCCTGGAAATCGCAGTCATGTCATATCCAGTGCTGCTGCGATACCAGTAGTCAACACAAAACTGATAGCCACTGTTAGCAGCTTGCACGCCAAAGCACATTCATGTGGTTGCATTGTTTATTTTGTTTATCTGGCTCACACAAGTAATGAGAATAAGAGAATAAATATAAAACATCATTAGCTTATTCAGGCCCAAAATGCTCATTCAGGCAGCCATCGTCGAGTTTGACGGGCCTTATGTTGAAATAACAGTAGTCAGAGCACGCTTTATGGCTCTGTTAGCAGTATGCACTGGAAATCGCAGTCATGTCATAACCAGTGCTGCTGGGATGCCAGTAGTCAACACGAAACTGACAGCCACTGTTAGCAGCTTGCACGCCGAAGCACATTCTTGTGGTTGCATTGTTTATTCGGTTATCTGGCACACACAAGTAATGAGAATAAATATAAAGCATCATTACCTTATTGAGGCCCAAAATGCTCATTCAGGCAGCAATCGTCGAGTTTGACGGGCCCCATGTTGAAATAACAGTAGTCAGAGCACGCTTTATGGCACTGTTAGCAGTATGCACTGGAAATCGCAGTCATGTCATAGCCAGTGCTGCTGCGATACCAGTAGTCAACACGAAACTGACAGCCACTGTTAGCAGCTTGCACGCCGAAGCACATTCATGTGGTTCCATTGTTTATTTCGGTTATCTGGCACACACAAGTAATGAGAATAAATATAAAGCATCATTAGCTTATTGAGGCCCAAAATGCTCATTCAGGCAGCCATCGTCGAGTTTGACGGGCACCATGTTGAAATAACAGTAGTCAGAGCACGCTTTATGGCACTGTTAGCAGTATGCACTGGAAATCGCAGTCATGTCATAGCCAGTGCTGCTGCGATACCACTAGTCAACACGAAACTGACAGCCACTGTTAGCAGCTTGCACGCCGAAGCACATTCTTGTGGTTGCATTGTTTATTTCGGTTATCTGGCACACACAAGTAATGAGAATAAATATAAAGCATCATTAGCTTATTGAGGCCCAAAATGCTCATTCAGGCAGCCATCGTCGAGTTTGACGGGCCCCATGTTGAAATAACAGTAGTCAGAGCACGCTTTATGGCACTGTTAGCAGTATGCACTGGAAATTGCAGTCATGACATAGCCAGTGCTGCTGCGATACCAGTAGTCAACACGAAACTGACAGCCACTGTTAGCAGCTTGCACGCCGAAGCACATTCATGTGGTTGCATTGTTTATTTCGGTTATCTGGCACACACAAGTAATGAGAATAAATATAAAGCATCATTAGCTTATTGAGGCCCAAAATGCTCATTCAGGCACCCACCGTCGAGTTTGACGGGCCCCATGTTGAAATAACAGTAGTCAGAGCACGCTTTATGGCACTGTTACCAGTATGCACTGGAAATCGCAGTCATGTCATTGCCAGTGCTGCTGCGATACCAGTAGTCAACACGAAACTGACAGCCACTGTTAGCAGCTTGCACGCCGAAGCACATTCATGTGGTTGCATTGTTTATTTCGGTTATCTGGCACACACAAGTAATGAGAATAAATATAAAGCATCATTAGCTTATTGAGGCCCAAAAGGCTCATTCAGGCAGCCATCGTCGAGTTTGACCGGCCCCTTGTTGAAATAACAGTAGTTAGAGCACGCTTTATGGCACGGTTAGCAGTATGCACTGGAAATCGCAGTCATGTCATAGCCAGTGCTGCTGCGATACCAGTAGTCAACACGAAACTGACAGCCACTTTTAGCAGCTTGCATGCCAAAGCACATTCATGTGGTTGCATTGTTTATTTTGGTTATCTGGCTCACACAAGTAATGAGAATAAATATAAAGCATCATTAGCTTATTGAGGCCCAAAATGCTCATTCAGACAGCCATCGTCGAGTTTGACGGGCCCCTTATTGAAATAACAGTAGTCAGAGCACGCTTTATGGCACTGTTAGCAGTATGCCCTGGAAATCGCAGTCATGTCATATCCAGTGCTGCTGCGATACCAGTAGTCAACACAAAACTGATAGCCACTGTTAGCAGCTTGCACGCCAAAGCACATTCATGTGGTTGCATTGTTTATTTTGTTTACCTGGCTCACACAAGTAATGAGAATAAGATAATAAATATAAAGCATCATTAGCTTATTCAGGCCCAAAATGCTCATTCAGGCAGCCATCGTCGAGTTTGACGGGCCTCATGTTGAAATAACAGTAGTCAGAGCACGCTTTATGGCTCTGTTAGCAGTATGCACTGGAAATCGCAGTCATGTTATAGCCAGTGCTGCTGGGATACCAGTAGTCAACACGAAACTGACAGCCACTGTTAGCAGCTTGCATGCCAAAGCACATTCATGTGGTTGCATTGTTTATTTTGGTTATCTGGCTCACACAAGTAATGAGAATACGAGAATAAATATAAAGCATCATTAGCTTATTGAGGCCCAAAATGCTCATTCAGGCAGCCATCGTCGAGTTTGACGGGCACCATGTTGAAATAACAGTAGTCAGAGCACGCTTTATGGCACTGTTAGCAGTATGCACTGGAAATCGCAGTCATGTCATAGCCAGTGCTGCTGCGATACCAGTAGTCAACACGAAACTGACAGCCACTGTTAGCAGCTTGCACGCCGAAGCACATTCATGTGGTTGCATTGTTTATTTCGGTTATCTGGCACACACAAGTAATGAGAATAAATATAAAGCATCATTAGCTTATTGAGGCCCAAAATGCTCATTCAGGCAGCCATCGTCGAGTTTGACGGGCCCCTTGTTGAAATAACAGTAGTCAGAGCACGCTTTATGCCACGGTTAGCAGTATGCACTGGAAATCGCAGTCATGTCATAGCCAGTGCTGCTGCGATACCAGTAGTCAACACGAAACTGACAGCCACTGTTAGCAGCTTGCATGCCAAAGCACATTCATGTGGTTGCATTGTTTATTTTGGTTATCTGGCTCACACAAGTAATGAGAATAAGAGAATAAATATAAAGCATCATTAGCTTATTGAGGCCCAAAATGCTCATTCAGGCAGCCATCGTCGACTTTGACGGGCCTAATGTTGAAATAACAGTAGTCAGAGCACGCTTTATGGCTCTGTTAGCAGTATGCACTGGAAATCGCAGTCATGTCATAGCCAGTGCTGCTGCGATACCAGTAGTCAACACGAAACTGACAGCCACTGTTAGCAGCTTGCATGCCAAAGCACATTCATGTGGTTGCATTGTTTATTTTGGTTATCTGGCTGACACAAGTAATGAGAATAAGAGAATAAATATAAAGCATCATTAGCTTATTGAGGCCCAAAATGCTCATTCAGGCAGCCATCGTCGAGTTTGACGGGCCCCATGTTGAAATAACAGTAGTCAGAGCACGCTTTATGGCACTGTTAGCAGTATGCACTGAAAATCGCTGTCATGTCATAGCCATTGCTGCTGCGATACCAGTAGTCAACACGAAACTGACAGCCACTGTTAGCAGCTTGCATGCCAAAGCACATTCATGTGGTTGCATTGTTTATGTTGGTTATCTGGCTCACACAAGTAATGAGAATAAGAGAATAAATATAAAGCATCATTAGCTTATTGAGACCCAAAATGCTCATTCAAGCAGCCATCGTCGAGTTTGACGGGCCCCATGTTGAAATAACAGTAGTCAGAGCACGCTTTATGGCTCTGTTAGCAGTATGCACTGGAAATCGCAGTCATGTCATAGCCAGTGCTGCTGCGATACCAGTAGTCAACACGAAACTGACAGCCACTGTTAGCAGCTTGCATGCCAAAGCACATTCATGTGGTTGCATTGTTTATTTTGGTTATCTGGCTCACACAAGTAATGAGAATAAGAGAATAAATATAAAGCATCATTAGCTTATTGAGGCCCAAAATGCTCATTCAGGCAGCCATCGTCGAGTTTGACGGGCCCCTTATTGAAATAACAGTAGTCAGAGCACGCTTTATGGCACTGTTAGCAGTATGCACTGGAAATCGCAGTCATGTCATAGCCAGTGCTGCTGCGATACCAGTAGTCAACACGAAACTGACAGCCACTGTTAGCAGCTTGCATGCCAAAGCACATTCATGTGGTTGCATTGTTTATTTTGGTTATCTGGCTCGCACAAGTAATGGGAATAAGAGAATAAATATAAAGCATCATTAGCTTATTGAGGCAAAAAATGCTCATTCAGGCAGCCATCGTCGAGTTTGACGGGCCCCATGTTGAAATAACAGTAGTCAGAGCACGCTTTATGGCACTGTTAGCAGTATGCACTGGAAATCGCAGTCATGTCATAGCCAGTGCTGCTGCGATACCAGTAGTCAACACGAAACTGACAGCCACTGTTAGCAGCTTGCACGCCGAAGCACATTCATGTGGTTGCATTGTTTATTTTGGTTATCTGGCACACACAAGTAATGAGAATAAATATAAAGCATCATTAGCTTATTGAGGACCAAAATGCTCATTCAGGCAGCCATCGTCGAGTTTGACGGGCCCCATGTTGAAATAACAGTAGTCAGAGCAAGCTTTATGGCACTGTTAGCAGTATGCACTGGAAATCGCAGTCATGTCATAGCCAGTGCTGCTGCGATACCAGTAGTCAACACGAAACTGACAGCCACTGTTAGCAGCTTGCACGCCGAAGCACATTCATGTGGTTGCATTGTTTATTTCGGTTATCTGGCACACACAAGTAATGAGAATAAATATAAAGCATCATTAGCTTATTGAGGCCCAAAATGCTCATTCAGGCAGCCATCGTCGAGTTTGACGGGCCCCATGTTGAAATAACAGTAGTCAGAGCACGCTTTATGGCACTGTTAGCAGTATGCACTGGAAATCGCAGTCATCTCATAGCCAGTGCTGCTGCGATACCAGTAGTCAACACGAAACTGACAGCCACTGTTAGCAGCTTGCACGCCGAAGCACATTTATGTGGTTGCATTGTTTATTTCGGTTATCTGGCACACACAAGTAATGAGAATAAATATAAAGCATCATTAGCTTATTGAGGCCCAAAATGCTCATTCAGACAGCCATCATCGAGTTTGACGGGCCCCTTGTTGAAATAACAGTAGTCAGAGCACGCTTTATGGCACTGTTAGCAGTATGCACTGGAAATCGCAGTCATGTCATATCCAGTGCTGCTGCGATACCAGTAGTCAACACAAAACTGATAGCCATTGTTAGCAGCTTGCACGCCAAAGCACATTCATGTGGTTGCATTGTTTATTTTGTTTATCTGGCTCACACAAGTAATGAGAATAAGAGAATAAATATAAAGCATCATTAGCTTATTCAGGCCCAAAATGCTCATTCAGGCAGCCATCATCGAGTTTGACGGGCCCCATGTTGAAATAACAGTAGTCAGAGCACGCTTTATGGCACTGTTAGCAGTATGCACTGGAAATCGCAGTCATGTCATAGCCAATGCTGCTGCGATACCAGTAGTCAACACGAAACTGACAGCCACTGTTAGCAGCTTCCACGCCGAAGCACATTCATGTGGTTGCATTGTTTATTTCGGTTATCTGGCACACACAAGTAATGAGAATAAATATAAAGCATCATTAGCTTATTGAGGCCCAAAATGCTCATTCAGGCAGCCATCGTCGAGTTTGACGGGCCCCTTGTTGAAATAACAGTAGTCAGAGCACGCTTTATGCCACAGTTAGCAGTATGCACTGGAAATCGCAGTCATGTCATAGCCAGTGCTGCTGCGATACCAGTAGTCAACACGAAACTGACAGCCACTGTTAGCAGCTTGCATGCCAAAGCACATTCATGTGGTTGCATTGTTTATTTTGGTTGTCTGGCTCACACAAGTAATGAGAATAAGAGAATAAATATAAAGCATCATTAGCTTATTGAGGCCCAAAATGCTCATTCAGGCAGCCATCGTCGAGTTTGACGGGCCCCATGTTGAAATAACAGTAGTCAGAGCACGCTTTATGGCACTGTCAGCAGTATGCACTGAAAATCGCAGTCATGTCATAGCCAGTGCTGCTGCGATACCAGTAGTCAACACGAAACTGACAGCCACTGTTAGCAGCTTGCATGCCAAAGCACATTCATGTGGTTGCATTGTTTATGTTGGTTATCTGGCTCACACAAGTAATGAGAATAAGAGAATAAATATAAAGCATCATTAGCTTATTGAGACCCAAAATGCTCATTCAAGCAGCCATCGTCGAGTTTGACGGGCCCCATGTTGAAATAACAGTAGTCAGAGCACGCTTTATGGCTCTGTTAGCAGTATGCACTGGAAATCACAGTCATGTCATAGCCAGTGCTGCTGCGATACCATTAGTCAACACGAAACTGACAGCCACTGTTAGCAGCTTGCATGCCAAAGCACATTCATGTGGTTGCATTGTTTATTTTGGTTATCTGGCTCACACAAGTAATGAGAATAAGAGAATAAATATAAAGCGTCATTAGCTTATTGAGGCCCAAAATGCTCATTCAGGCAGCCATCGTCGAGTTTGACGGGCCTAATGTTGAAATAACAGTAGTCAGAGCACGCTTTATGGCTCTGTTAGCAGTATGCACTGGAAATCGCAGTCATGTCATAGCCAGTGCTGCTGCGATACCAGTAGTCAACACGAAACTGACAGCCACTGTTAGCAGCTTGCATGCCAAAGCACATTCATGTGGTTGCATTGTTTATTTCGGTTATCTGGCACACACAAGTAATGAGAATAAATATAAAGCATCATTAGCTTATTGAGGCCCAAAATGCTCATTCAGGCAGCCATCGTCGAGTTTCATGGGCCCCTTGTTGAAATAACAGTAGTCAGAGCACGCTTTATGGCACGGTTAGCAGTATGCACTGGAAATCGCAGTCATGTCATAGCCAGTGCTGCTGCGATACCAGTAGTCAACACGAAACTGACAGCCACTGTTAGCAGCTTGCATGCCAAAGCACATTCATGTGGTTGCATTGTTTATTTTGGTTATCTGGCTCACACAAGTAATGAGAATAAATATAAAGCATCATTACCTTATTGAGGCCCAAAATGCTCATTCAGACAGCCATCGTCGAGTTTGACGGGCCCCTTATTGAAATAACAGTAGTCAGAGCACGCTTTATGGCACTGTTAGCAGTATGCCCTGGAAATCGCATTCATGTCATATCCAGTGCTGCTGCGATACCAGTAGTCAACACAAAACTGATAGCCACTGTTAGCAGCTTGCACGCCAAAGCACATTCATGTGGTTGCATTGTTTATTTTGTTTATCTGGCTCACACAAGTAATGAGAATAAGAGAATAAATATAAAACATCATTAGCTTATTCAGGCCCAAAATGCTCATTCAAGCAGCCATCGTCGAGTTTGACGGGCCTCATGTTGAAATAACAGTAGTCAGAGCACGCTTTATGGCTCTGTTAGCAGTATGCACTGGAAATCGCAATCATGTCATAACCAGTGCTGCTGGGATGCCAGTAGTCAACACGAAACTGACAGCCACTGTTAGCAGCTTGCATGCCAAAGCACATTCATGTGGTTGCATTGTTTATTTTGGTTATCTGGCTCACACAAGTAATGAGAATAAGAGAATAAATATAAAGCATCATTAGCTTATTGAGGCCCAAAATGCTCATTCAGGCAGCCATCGTCGAGTTTGACGGGCACCATGTGGAAATAACAGTAGTCAGAGCACGCTTTATGGCACTGTTAGCAGTATGCACTGGAAATCGCAGTCATGTCATAGCCAGTGCTGCTGCGATACCAGTAGTCAACACGAAACTGACAGCCACTGTTAGCAGCTTGCACGCCGAAGCACATTCTTGTGGTTGCATTGTTTATTTCGGTTATCTGGCACACACAAGTAATGAGAATAAATATAAAGCATCATTAGCTTATTGAGGCCCAAAATGCTCATTCAGGCAGCCATCGTCGAGTTTGACGGGCCCCATGTTGAAATAACAGTAGTCAGAGCACGCTTTATGGCACTGTTAGCAGTATGCACTGGAAATCGCAGTCATGTCATAACCAGTGCTGCTGGGATGCCAGTAGTCAACACGAAACTGACAGCCACTGTTAGCAGCTTGCATGCCAAAGCACATTCATGTGGTTGCATTGTTTATTTTGGTTATCTGGCTCACGCAAGTAATGAGAATAAGAGAATAAATATAAAGCATCATTAGCTTATTGAGGCCCAAAATGCTCATTCAGGCAGCCATCGTCGAGTTTGACGGGCACCATGTTGAAATAACAGTAGTCAGAGCACGCTTTATGGCACTGTTAGCAGTATGCACTGGAAATCGCAGTCATGTCATAGCCAGTGCTGCTGCGATACCAGTAGTCAACACGAAACTGACAGCCACTGTTAGCAGCTTGCACGCCGAAGCACATTCTTGTGGTTGCATTGTTTATTTCGGTTATCTGGCACACACAAGTAATGAGAATAAATATAAAGCATCATTAGCTTATTGAGGCCCAAAATGCTCATTCAGGCAGCCATCGTCGAGTTTGACGGGCCCCATGTTGAAATAACAGTAGTCAGAGCACGCTTTATGGCACTGTTAGCAGTATGCACTGGAAATCGCAGTCATGTCATAGCCAGTGCTGCTGCGATACCAGTAGTCAACACGAAACTGACAGCCACTGTTAGCAGCTTGCACGCCGAAGCACATTCATGTGGTTCCATTGTTTATTTCGGTTATCTTGCACACACAAGTAATGAGAATAAATATAAAGCATCATTAGCTTATTGAGGCCCAAAATGCTCATTCAGGCAGCCATCGTCGAGTTTGACGGGCACCATGTTGAAATAACAGTAGTCAGAGCACGCTTTATGGCACTGTTAGCAGTATGCACTGGAAATCGCAGTCATGTCATAGCCAGTGCTGCTGCGATACCAGTAGTCAACACGAAACTGACAGCCACTGTTAGCAGCTTGCACGCCGAAGCACATTCTTGTGGTTGCATTGTTTATTTCGGTTATCTGGCACACACAAGTAATGAGAATAAATATAAAGCATAATTAGCTTATTGAGGCCCAAAATGCTCATTCAGGCAGCCATCGTCGAGTTTGACGGGCCCCATGTTGAAATAACAGTAGTCAGAGCACGCTTTATGGCACTGTTAGCAGTATGCACTGGAAATCGCAGTCATGACATAGCCAGTGCTGCTGCGATACCAGTAGTCAACACGAAACTGACAGCCACTGTTAGCAGCTTGCACGCCGAAGCACATTCATGTGGTTGCATTGTTTATTTCGGTTATCTGGCACACACAAGTAATGAGAATAAATATAAAGCATCATTAGCTTATTGAGGCCCAAAATGCTCATTCAGGCAGCCACCGTCGAGTTTGACGGGCCCCATGTTGAAATAACAGTAGTCAGAGCACGCTTTATGGCACTGTTACCAGTATGCACTGGAAATCGCAGTCATGTCATTGCCAGTGCTGCTGCGATACCAGTAGTCAACACGAAACTGACAGCCACTGTTAGCAGCTTGCACGCCGAAGCACATTCATGTGGTTGCATTGTTTATTTCGGTTATCTGGCACACACAAGTAATGAGAATAAATATAAAGCATCATTAGCTTATTGAGGCCCAAAAGGCTCATTCAGGCAGCCATCGTCGAGTTTGACCGGCCCCTTGTTGAAATAACAGTAGTTAGAGCACGCTTTATGGCACGGTTAGCAGTATGCACTGGAAATCGCAGTCATGTCATAGCCAGTGCTGCTGCGATACCAGTAGTCAACACGAAACTGACAGCCACTGTTAGCAGCTTGCATGCCAAAGCACATTCATGTGGTTGCATTGTTTATTTTGGTTATCTGGCTCACACAAGTAATGAGAATAAATATAAAGCATCATTAGCTTATTGAGGCCCAAAATGCTCATTCAGACAGCCATCGTCGAGTTTGACGGGCCCCTTATTGAAATAACAGTAGTCAGAGCACGCTTTATGGCACTGTTAGCAGTATGCCCTGGAAATCGCAGTCATGTCATATCCAGTGCTGCTGCGATACCAGTAGTCAACACAAAACTGATAGCCACTGTTAGCAGCTTGCACGCCAAAGCACATTCATGTGGTTGCATTGTTTATTTTGTTTATCTGGCTCACACAAGTAATGAGAATAAGAGAATAAATATAAAGCATCATTAGCTTATTCAGGCCCAAAATGCTCATTCAGGCAGCCATCGTCGAGTTTGACGGGCCTCACGTTGAAATAACAGTAGTCAGAGCACGCTTTATGGCTCTGTTAGCAGTATGCACTGGAAATCGCAGTCATGTTATAGCCAGTGCTGCTGGGATACCAGTAGTCAACACGAAACTGACAGCCACTGTTAGCAGCTTGCATGCCAAAGCACATTCATGTGGTTGCATTGTTTATTTCGGTTATCTGGCACACACAAGTAATGAGAATAAATATAAAGCATCATTAGCTTATTGAGGCCCAAAATGCTCATTCAGGCAGCCATCGTCGAGTTTCATGGGCCCCTTGTTGAAATAACAGTAGTCAGAGCACGCTTTATGGCACGGTTAGCAGTATGCACTGGAAATCGCAGTCATGTCATAGCCAGTGCTGCTGCGATACCAGTAGTCAACACGAAACTGACAGCCACTGTTAGCAGCTTGCATGCCAAAGCACATTCATGTGGTTGCATTGTTTATTTTGGTTATCTGGCTCACACAAGTAATGAGAATAAATATAAAGCATCATTAGCTTATTGAGGCCCAAAATGCTCATTCAGACAGCCATCGTCGAGTTTGACGGGCCCCTTATTGAAATAACAGTAGTCAGAGCACGCTTTATGGCACTGTTAGCAGTATGCCCTGGAAATCGCAGTCATGTCATATCCAGTGCTGCTGCGATACCAGTAGTCAACACAAAACTGATAGCCACTGTTAGCAGCTTGCACGCCAAAGCACATTCATGTGGTTGCATTGTTTATTTTGTTTATCTGGCTCACACAAGTAATGAGAAAAAGAGAATAAATATAAAACATCATTAGCTTATTCAGGCCAAAAATGCTCATTCAGGCAGCCATCGTCGAGTTTGACGGGCCTCATGTTGAAATAACAGTAGTCAGAGCACGCTTTATGGCTCTGTTAGCAGTATGCACTGGAAATCGCAGTCATGTCATAACCAGTGCTGCTGGGATGCCAGTAGTCAACACGAAACTGACAGCCACTGTTAGCAGCTTGCATGCCAAAGCACATTCATGTGGTTGCATTGTTTATTTTGGTTATCTGGCTCACACAAGTAATGAGAATAAGAGAATAAATATAAAGCATCATTAGCTTATTGAGGCCCAAAATGCTCATTCAGGCAGCCATCGTCGAGTTTGACGGGCACCATGTTGAAATAACAGTAGTCAGAGCACGCTTTATGGCACTGTTAGCAGTATGCACTGGAAATCGCAGTCATGTCATAGCCAGTGCTGCTGCGATACCAGTAGTCAACACGAAACTGACAGCCACTGTTAGCAGCTTGCACGCCGAAGCACATTCTTGTGGTTGCATTGTTTATTTCGGTTATCTGGCACACACAAGTAATGAGAATAAATATAAAGCATCATTAGCTTATTGAGGCCCAAAATGCTCATTCAGGCAGCCATCGTCGAGTTTGACGGGCCCCATGTTGAAATAACAGTAGTCAGAGCACGCTTTATGGCACTGTTAGCAGTATGCACTGGAAATCGCAGTCATGTAATAGCCAGTGCTGCTGCGATACCAGTAGTCAACACGAAACTGACAGCCACTGTTAGCAGCTTGCACGCCGAAGCACATTCATGTGGTTCCATTGTTTATTTCGGTTATCTGGCACACACAAGTAATGAGAATAAATATAAAGCATCATTAGCTTATTGAGGCCCAAAATGCTCATTCAGGCAGCCATCGTCGAGTTTGACGGGCACCATGTTGAAATAACAGTAGTCAGAGCACGCTTTATGGCACTGTTAGCAGTATGCACTGGAAATCGCAGTCATGTCATAGCCAGTGCTGCTGCGATACCAGTAGTCAACACGAAACTGACAGCCACTATTAGCAGCTTGCACGCCGAAGCACATTCTTGTGGTTGCATTGTTTATTTCGGTTATCTGGCACACACAAGTAATGAGAATAAATATAAAGCATCATTAGCTTATTGAGGCCCAAAATGCTCATTCAGGCAGCCATCGTCGAGTTTGACGGGCCCCATGTTGAAATAACAGTAGTCAGAGCACGCTTTATGGCACTGTTAGCAGTATGCACTGGAAATCGCAGTCATGACATAGCCAGTGCTGCTGCGATACCAGTAGTCAACACGAAACTGACAGCCACTGTTAGCAGCTTGCACGCCGAAGCACATTCATGTGGTTGCATTGTTTATTTCGGTTATCTGGCACACACAAGTAATGAGAATAAATATAAAGCATCATTAGCTTATTGAGGCCCAAAATGCTCATTCAGGCAGCCACCGTCGAGTTTGACGGGCCCCATGTTGAAATAACAGTAGTCAGAGCACGCTTTATGGCACTGTTACCAGTATGCACTGGAAATCGCAGTCATGTCATTGCCAGTGCTGCTGCGATACCAGTAGTCAACACGAAACTGACAGCCACTGTTAGCAGCTTGCACGCCGAAGCACATTCATGTGGTTGCATTGTTTATTTCGGTTATCTGGCACACACAAGTAATGAGAATAAATATAAAGCATCATTAGCTTATTGAGGCCCAAAAGGCTCATTCAGGCAGCCATCGTCGAGTTTGACCGGCCCCTTGTTGAAATAACAGTAGTTAGAGCACGCTTTATGGCACGGTTAGCAGTATGCACTGGAAATCGCAGTCATGTCATAGCCAGTGCTGCTGCGATACCAGTAGTCAACACGAAACTGACAGCCACTGTTAGCAGCTTGCATGCCAAAGCACATTCATGTGGTTGCATTGTTTATTTTGGTTATCTGGCTCACACAAGTAATGAGAATAAATATAAAGCATCATTAGCTTATTGAGGCCCAAAATGCTCATTCAGACAGCCATCGTCGAGTTTGACGGGCCCCTTATTGAAATAACAGTAGTCAGAGCACGCTTTATGGCACTGTTAGCAGTATGCCCTGGAAATCGCAGTCATGTCATATCCAGTGCTGCTGCGATACCAGTAGTCAACACAAAACTGATAGCCACTGTTAGCAGCTTGCACGCCAAAGCACATTCATGTGGTTGCATTGTTTATTTTGTTTATCTGGCTCACACAAGTAATGAGAATAAGAGAATAAATATAAAGCATCATTAGCTTATTCAGGCCCAAAATGCTCATTCAGGCAGCCATCGTCGAGTTTGACGGGCCTCATGTTGAAATAACAGTAGTCCGAGCACGCTTTATGGCTCTGTTAGCAGTATGCACTGGAAATCGCAGTCATGTTATAGCCAGTGCTGCTGGGATACCAGTAGTCAACACGAAACTGACAGCCACTGTTAGCAGCTTGCATGCCAAAGCACATTCATGTGGTTGCATTGTTTATTTTGGTTATCTGGCTCACACAAGTAATGAGAATAAGAGAATAAATATAAAGCATCATTAGCTTATTGAGGCCCAAAATGCTCATTCAGGCAGCCATCGTCGAGTTTGACGGGCACCATGTTGAAATAACAGTAGTCAGAGCACGCTTTATGGCACTGTTAGCAGTATGCACTGGAAATCGCAGTCATGTCATAGCCAGTGCTGCTGCGATACCAGTAGTCAACACGAAACTGACAGCCACTGTTAGCAGCTTGCACGCCGAAGCACATTCATGTGGTTGCATTGTTTATTTCGGTTATCTGGCACACACAAGTAATGAGAATAAATATAAAGCATCATTAGCTTATTGAGGCCCAAAATGCTCATTCAGACAGCCATCATCGAGTTTGACGGGCCCCTTGTTGAAATAACAGCAGTATGCCCTGGAAATCGCAGTCATGTCATATCCAGTGCTGCTGTGATACCAGTAGTCAACACGAAACTGACAGCCACTGTTAGCAGCTTGCATGCCAAAGCACATTCATGTGGTTGTATTGTTTATTTTGGTTATCTGGCTCACACAAGTAATGAGAATAAGAGAATAAATATAAAGCATCATTAGCTTATTGAGGCCCAAAATGCTCATTCAGGCAGCCATCGTCGACTTTGACGGGCCTAATGTTGAAATAACAGTAGTCAGAGCACGCTTTATGGCTCTGTTAGCAGTATGCACTGGAAATCGCAGTCATGTCATAGCCAGTGCTGCTGCGATACCAGTAGTCAACACGAAACTGACAGCCACTGTTAGCAGCTTGCACGCCAAAGCACATTCATGTGGTTGCATTGTTTATTTTGTTTATCTGGCTCACACAAGTAATGAGAATAAGAGAATAAATATAAAGCATCATTAGCTTATTCAGGCCCAAAATGCTCATTCAGGCAGCCATCGTCGAGTTTGACGGGCCCCATGTTGAAATAAAAGTAGTCAGAGCACGCTTTATGGCTCTGTTAGCAGTATGCACTGGAAATCGCAGTCATGTCATAGCCAGTGCTGCTGCGATACCAGTAGTCAACACGAAACTGACAGCCACTGTTAGCAGCTTGCATGCCAAAGCACATTCATGTGGTTGCATTGTTTATTTTGGTTATCTGGCTCACACAAGTAATGAGAATAAGAGAATAAATATAAAGCATCATTAGCTTATTGAGGCCCAAAATGCTCATTCAGGCAGCCATCGTCGAGTTTGACGGGCCCCATGTTGAAATAACAGTAGTCAGAGCACGCTTTATGGCACTGTTAGCAGTATGCACTGGAAATCGCAGTCATGTCATAGCCAATGCTGCTGCGATACCAGTAGTCAACACGAAACTGACAGCCACTGTTAGCAGCTTGCACGCCGAAGCACATTCATGTGGTTGCATTGTTTATTTCGGTTATCTGGCACACACAAGTAATGAGAATAAATATAAAGCATCATTAGCTTATTGAGGCCCAAAATGCTCATTCAGGCAGCCATCGTCGAGTTTGATGGGCCCCTTGTTGAAATAACAGTAGTCAGAGCACGCTTTATGGCACGGTTAGCAGTATGCACTGGAAATCGCAGTCATGTCATAGCCAGTGCTGCTGCGATACCAGTAGTCAACACGAAACTGACAGCCACTGTTAGCAGCTTGCATGCCAAAGCACATTCATGTGGTTGCATTGTTTATTTTGGTTATCTGGCTCACACAAGTAATGAGAATAAGAGAATAAATATAAAGCATCATTAGCTTATTGAGGCCCAAAATGCTCATTCAGGCAGCCATCGTCGACTTTGACGGGCCTAATGTTGAAATAACAGTAGTCAGAGCACGCTTTATGGCTCTGTTAGCAGTATGCACTGGAAATCGCAGTCATGTCATAGCCAGTGCTGCTGCGATACCAGTAGTCAACACGAAACTGACAGCCACTGTTAGCAGCTTGCATGCCAAAGCACATTCATGTGGTTGCATTGTTTATTTTGTTTATCTGGCTCACACAAGTAATGAGAATAAGAGAATAAATATAAAGCATCATTAGCTTATTCAGGCCCAAAATGCTCATTCAGGCAGCCATCGTCGAGTTTGACGGGCCCCATGTTGAAATAACAGTAGTCAGAGCACGCTTTATGGCTCTGTTAGCAGTATGCACTGGAAATCGCAGTCATGTCATAGCCAGTGCTGCTGGGATACCAGTAGTCAACACGAAACTGACAGCCACTGTTAGCAGCTTGCATGCCAAAGCACATTCATGTGGTTGCATTGTTTATTTTGGTTATCTGGCTCACACAAGTAATGAGAATAAGAGAATAAATATAAAGCATCATTAGCTTATTGAGGCCCAAAATGCTCATTCAGGCAGCCATCGTCGAGTTTGACGGGCACCATGTTGAAATAAGAGTAGTCAGAGCACGCTTTATGGCACTGTTAGCAGTATGCACTGGAAATCGCAGTCATGTTATAGCCAGTGCTGCTGCGATACCAGTAGTCAACACGAAACTGAGAGCCACTGTTAGCAGCTTGCACGCCGAAGCACATTCATGTGGTTGCATAGTTTATTTCGGTTATCTGGCACACACAAGTAATGAGAATAAATATAAAGCATCATTAGCTTATTGAGGCCCAAAATGCTCATTCAGACAGCCATCATCGAGTTTGACGGGCCCCTTGTTGAAATACCAGCAGTATGCCCTGGAAATCGCAGTCATGTCATATCCAGTGCTGCTGCGATACCAGTAGTCAACACGAAACTGACAGCCACTGTTAGCAGCTTGCATGCCAAAGCACATTCATGTGGTTGCATTGTTTATTTTGGTTATCTTTCTCACACAAGTAATGAGAATAAGAGAATAAATATAAAGCATCATTAGCTTATTGAGACCCAAAATGCTCATTCAGGCAGCCATCGTCGAGTTTGACGGGCCTAATGTTGAAATAACAGTAGTCAGAGCACGCTTTATGGCTCTGTTAGCAGTATGCACTGGAAATCGCAGTCATGTTATAGCCAGTGCTGCTGGGATACCAGTAGTCAACACGAAACTGACAGCCACTGTTAGCAGCTTGCATGCCAAAGCACATTCATGTGGTTGCATTGTTTATTTTGGTTATCTGGCTCACACAAGTAATGAGAATAAATATAAAGCATCATTAGCTTATTGAGGCCCAAAATGCTCATTCAGACAGCCATCATCGAGTTTGACGGGCCCCTTGTTGAAATAACAGCAGTATGCCCTGGAAATCGCAGTCATGTCATATCCAGTGCTGCTGTGATACCAGTAGTCAACACGAAACTGACAGCCACTGTTAGCAGCTTGCATGCCAAAGCACATTCATGTGGTTGTATTGTTTATTTTGGTTATCTGGCTCACACAAGTAATGAGAATAAGAGAATAAATATAAAGCATCATTAGCTTATTGAGGCCCAAAATGCTCATTCAGGCAGCCATCGTCGACTTTGACGGGCCTAATGTTGAAATAACAGTAGTCAGAGCACGCTTTATGGCTCTGTTAGCAGTATGCACTGGAAATCGCAGTCATGTCATAGCCAGTGCTGCTGCGATACCAGTAGTCAACACGAAACTGACAGCCACTGTTAGCAGCTTGCATGCCAAAGCACATTCATGTGGTTGCATTGTTTATTTTGGTTATCTGGCTCACACAAGTAATGAGAATAAATATAAAGCATCATTAGCTTATTGAGGCCCAAAATGCTCATTCAGACAGCCATCGTCGAGTTTGACGGGCCCCTTATTGAAATAACAGTAGTCAGAGCACGCTTTATGGCACTGTTAGCAGTATGCCCTGGAAATCGCAGTCATGTCATATCCAGTGCTGCTGCGATACCAGTAGTCAACACAAAACTGATAGCCACTGTTAGCAGCTTGCACGCCAAAGCACATTCATGTGGTTGCATTGTTTATTTTGTTTATCTGGCTCACACAAGTAATGAGAATAAGAGAATAAATATAAAGCATCATTAGCTTATTCAGGCCCAAAATGCTCATTCAGGCAGCCATCGTCGAGTTTGACGGGCCTCATGTTGAAATAACAGTAGTCAGAGCACGCTTTATGGCTCTGTTAGCAGTATGCACTGGAAATCGCAGTCATGTTATAGCCAGTGCTGCTGGGATACCAGTAGTCAACACGAAACTGACAGCCACTGTTAGCAGCTTGCATGCCAAAGCACATTCATGTGGTTGCATTGTTTATTTTGGTTATCTGGCTCACACAAGTAATGAGAATAAGAGAATAAATATAAAGCATCATTAGCTTATTGAGGCCCAAAATGCTCATTCAGGCAGCCATCGTCGAGTTTGACGGGCACCATGTTGAAATAACAGTAGTCAGAGCACGCTTTATGGCACTGTTAGCAGTATGCACTGGAAATCGCAGTCATGTCATAGCCAGTGCTGCTGCGATACCAGTAGTCAACACGAAACTGACAGCCACTGTTAGCAGCTTGCACGCCGAAGCACATTCATGTGGTTGCATTGTTTATTTCGGTTATCTGGCACACACAAGTAATGAGAATAAATATAAAGCATCATTAGCTTATTGAGGCCCAAAATGCTCATTCAGACAGCCATCATCGAGTTTGACGGGCCCCTTGTTGAAATAACAGCAGTATGCCCTGGAAATCGCAGTCATGTCATATCCAGTGCTGCTGTGATACCAGTAGTCAACACGAAACTGACAGCCACTGTTAGCAGCTTGCATGCCAAAGCACATTCATGTGGTTGTATTGTTTATTTTGGTTATCTGGCTCACACAAGTAATGAGAATAAGAGAATAAATATAAAGCATCATTAGCTTATTGAGGCCCAAAATGCTCATTCAGGCAGCCATCGTCGACTTTGACGGGCCTAATGTTGAAATAACAGTAGTCAGAGCACGCTTTATGGCTCTGTTAGCAGTATGCACTGGAAATCGCAGTCATGTCATAGCCAGTGCTGCTGCGATACCAGTAGTCAACACGAAACTGACAGCCACTGTTAGCAGCTTGCACGCCAAAGCACATTCATGTGGTTGCATTGTTTATTTTGTTTATCTGGCTCACACAAGTAATGAGAATAAGAGAATAAATATAAAGCATCATTAGCTTATTCAGGCCCAAAATGCTCATTCAGGCAGCCATCGTCGAGTTTGACGGGCCCCATGTTGAAATAAAAGTAGTCAGAGCACGCTTTATGGCTCTGTTAGCAGTATGCACTGGAAATCGCAGTCATGTCATAGCCAGTGCTGCTGCGATACCAGTAGTCAACACGAAACTGACAGCCACTGTTAGCAGCTTGCATGCCAAAGCACATTCATGTGGTTGCATTGTTTATTTTGGTTATCTGGCTCACACAAGTAATGAGAATAAGAGAATAAATATAAAGCATCATTAGCTTATTGAGGCCCAAAATGCTCATTCAGGCAGCCATCGTCGAGTTTGACGGGCCCCATGTTGAAATAACAGTAGTCAGAGCACGCTTTATGGCACTGTTAGCAGTATGCACTGGAAATCGCAGTCATGTCATAGCCAATGCTGCTGCGATACCAGTAGTCAACACGAAACTGACAGCCACTGTTAGCAGCTTGCACGCCGAAGCACATTCATGTGGTTGCATTGTTTATTTCGGTTATCTGGCACACACAAGTAATGAGAATAAATATAAAGCATCATTAGCTTATTGAGGCCCAAAATGCTCATTCAGGCAGCCATCGTCGAGTTTGATGGGCCCCTTGTTGAAATAACAGTAGTCAGAGCACGCTTTATGGCACGGTTAGCAGTATGCACTGGAAATCGCAGTCATGTCATAGCCAGTGCTGCTGCGATACCAGTAGTCAACACGAAACTGACAGCCACTGTTAGCAGCTTGCATGCCAAAGCACATTCATGTGGTTGCATTGTTTATTTTGGTTATCTGGCTCACACAAGTAATGAGAATAAGAGAATAAATATAAAGCATCATTAGCTTATTGAGGCCCAAAATGCTCATTCAGGCAGCCATCGTCGACTTTGACGGGCCTAATGTTGAAATAACAGTAGTCAGAGCACGCTTTATGGCTCTGTTAGCAGTATGCACTGGAAATCGCAGTCATGTCATAGCCAGTGCTGCTGCGATACCAGTAGTCAACACGAAACTGACAGCCACTGTTAGCAGCTTGCATGCCAAAGCACATTCATGTGGTTGCATTGTTTATTTTGGTTATCTGGCTCACACAAGTAATGAGAATAAGAGAATAAATATAAAGCATCATTAGCTTATTGAGGCCCAAAATGCTCATTCAGGCAGCCATCGTCGAGTTTGACGGGCACCATGTTGAAATAAGAGTAGTCAGAGCACGCTTTATGGCACTGTTAGCAGTATGCACTGGAAATCGCAGTCATGTTATAGCCAGTGCTGCTGCGATACCAGTAGTCAACACGAAACTGAGAGCCACTGTTAGCAGCTTGCACGCCGAAGCACATTCATGTGGTTGCATAGTTTATTTCGGTTATCTGGCACACACAAGTAATGAGAATAAATATAAAGCATCATTAGCTTATTGAGGCCCAAAATGCTCATTCAGACAGCCATCATCGAGTTTGACGGGCCCCTTGTTGAAATACCAGCAGTATGCCCTGGAAATCGCAGTCATGTCATATCCAGTGCTGCTGCGATACCAGTAGTCAACACGAAACTGACAGCCACTGTTAGCAGCTTGCATGCTAAAGCACATTCATGTGGTTGCATTGTTTATTTTGGTTATCTGGCTCACACAAGTAATGAGAATAAGAGAATAAATATAAAGCATCATTAGCTTATTGAGGCCCAAAATGCTCATTCAGGCAGCCATCGTCGACTTTGACGGGCCTAATGTTGAAATAACAGTAGTCAGAGCACGCTTTATGGCTCTGTTAGCAGTATGCACTGGAAATCGCAGTCATGTCATGGCCAGTGCTGCTGCGATACCAGTAGTCAACACGAATCTGACAGCCACTGTTAGCAGCTTGCATGCCAAAGCACATTCATGTGGTTGCATTGTTTATTTTGTTTATCTGGCTCACACAAGTAATGAGAATAAGAGAATAAATATAAAGCATCATTAGCTTATTCAGGCCAAAAATGCTCATTCAGGCAGCCATCGTCGAGTTTGACGGGCCCCATGTTGAAATAACAGTAGTCAGAGCACGCTTTATGGCTCTGTTAGCAGTATGCACTGGAAATCGCAGTCATGTCATAGCCAGTGCTGCTGGGATACCAGTAGTCAACACGAAACTGACAGCCACTGTTAGCAGCTTGCATGCCAAAGCACATTCATGTGGTTGCATTGTTTATTTTGGTTATCTTTCTCACACAAGTAATGAGAATAAGAGAATAAATATAAAGCATCATTAGCTTATTGAGACCCAAAATGCTCATTCAGGCAGCCATCGTCGAGTTTGACGGGCCTAATGTTGAAATAACAGTAGTCAGAGCACGCTTTATGGCTCTGTTAGCAGTATGCACTGGAAATCGCAGTCATGTCATAGCCAGTGCTGCTGCGATACCAGTAGTCAACACGAAACTGACAGCCACTGTTAGCAGCTTGCACGCCAAAGCACATTCATGTGGTTGCATTGTTTATTTTGTTTATCTGGCTCACACAAGTAATGAGAATAAGAGAATAAATATAAAGCATCATTAGCTTATTCAGGCCCAAAATGCTCATTCAGGCAGCCATCGTCGAGTTTGACGGGCCCCATGTTGAAATAAAAGTAGTCAGAGCACGCTTTATGGCTCTGTTAGCAGTATGCACTGGAAATCGCAGTCATGTCATAGCCAGTGCTGCTGCGATACCAGTAGTCAACACGAAACTGACAGCCACTGTTAGCAGCTTGCATGCCAAAGCACATTCATGTGGTTGCATTGTTTATTTTGGTTATCTGGCTCACACAAGTAATGAGAATAAGAGAATAAATATAAAGCATCATTAGCTTATTGAGGCCCAAAATGCTCATTCAGGCAGCCATCGTCGAGTTTGACGGGCCCCATGTTGAAATAACAGTAGTCAGAGCACGCTTTATGGCACTGTTAGCAGTATGCACTGGAAATCGCAGTCATGTCATAGCCAATGCTGCTGCGATACCAGTAGTCAACACGAAACTGACAGCCACTGTTAGCAGCTTGCACGCCGAAGCACATTCATGTGGTTGCATTGTTTATTTCGGTTATCTGGCACACACAAGTAATGAGAATAAATATAAAGCATCATTAGCTTATTGAGGCCCAAAATGCTCATTCAGGCAGCCATCGTCGAGTTTGATGGGCCCCTTGTTGAAATAACAGTAGTCAGAGCACGCTTTATGGCACGGTTAGCAGTATGCACTGGAAATCGCAGTCATGTCATAGCCAGTGCTGCTGCGATACCAGTAGTCAACACGAAACTGACAGCCACTGTTAGCAGCTTGCATGCCAAAGCACATTCATGTGGTTGCATTGTTTATTTTGGTTATCTGGCTCACACAAGTAATGAGAATAAGAGAATAAATATAAAGCATCATTAGCTTATTGAGGCCCAAAATGCTCATTCAGGCAGCCATCGTCGACTTTGACGGGCCTAATGTTGAAATAACAGTAGTCAGAGCACGCTTTATGGCTCTGTTAGCAGTATGCACTGGAAATCGCAGTCATGTCATAGCCAGTGCTGCTGCGATACCAGTAGTCAACACGAAACTGACAGCCACTGTTAGCAGCTTGCATGCCAAAGCACATTCATGTGGTTGCATTGTTTATTTTGTTTATCTGGCTCACACAAGTAATGAGAATAAGAGAATAAATATAAAGCATCATTAGCTTATTCAGGCCCAAAATGCTCATTCAGGCAGCCATCGTCGAGTTTGACGGGCCCCATGTTGAAATAACAGTAGTCAGAGCACGCTTTATGGCTCTGTTAGCAGTATGCACTGGAAATCGCAGTCATGTCATAGCCAGTGCTGCTAAGATACCAGTAGTCAACACGAAACTGACAGCCACTGTTAGCAGCTTGCATGCCAAAGCACATTCATGTGGTTGCATTGTTTATTTTGGTTATCTGGCTCACACAAGTAATGAGAATAAGAGAATAAATATAAAGCATCATTAGCTTATTGAGGCCCAAAATGCTCATTCAGGCAGCCATCGTCGACTTTGACGGGCCTAATGTTGAAATAACAGTAGTCAGAGCACGCTTTATGGCTCTGTTAGCAGTATGCACTGGAAATCGCAGTCATGTCATAGCCAGTGCTGCTGCGATACCAGTAGTCAACACGAAACTGACAGCCACTGTTAGCAGCTTGCATGCCAAAGCACATTCATGTGGTTGCATTGTTTATTTTGTTTATCTGGCTCACACAAGTAATGAGAATAAGAGAATAAATATAAAGCATCATTAGCTTATTCAGGCCCAAAATGCTCATTCAGGCAGCCATCGTCGAGTTTGACGGGCCCCATGTTGAAATAACAGTAGTCAGAGCACGCTTTATGGCTCTGTTAGCAGTATGCACTGGAAATCGCAGTCATGTCATAGCCAGTGCTGCTGGGATACCAGTAGTCAACACGAAACTGACAGCCACTGTTAGCAGCTTGCATGCCAAAGCACATTCATGTGGTTGCATTGTTTATTTTGGTTATCTGGCTCACACAAGTAATGAGAATAAGAGAATAAATATAAAGCATCATTAGCTTATTGAGGCCCAAAATGCTCATTCAGGCAGCCATCGTCGAGTTTGACGGGCACCATGTTGAAATAAGAGTAGTCAGAGCACGCTTTATGGCACTGTTAGCAGTATGCACTGGAAATCGCAGTCATGTTATAGCCAGTGCTGCTGCGATACCAGTAGTCAACACGAAACTGAGAGCCACTGTTAGCAGCTTGCACGCCGAAGCACATTCATGTGGTTGCATAGTTTATTTCGGTTATCTGGCACACACAAGTAATGAGAATAAATATAAAGCATCATTAGCTTATTGAGGCCCAAAATGCTCATTCAGACAGCCATCATCGAGTTTGACGGGCCCCTTGTTGAAATACCAGCAGTATGCCCTGGAAATCGCAGTCATGTCATATCCAGTGCTGCTGCGATACCAGTAGTCAACACGAAACTGACAGCCACTGTTAGCAGCTTGCATGCTAAAGCACATTCATGTGGTTGCATTGTTTATTTTGGTTATCTGGCTCACACAAGTAATGAGAATAAGAGAATAAATATAAAGCATCATTAGCTTATTGAGGCCCAAAATGCTCATTCAGGCAGCCATCGTCGACTTTGACGGGCCTAATGTTGAAATAACAGTAGTCAGAGCACGCTTTATGGCTCTGTTAGCAGTATGCACTGGAAATCGCAGTCATGTCATGGCCAGTGCTGCTGCGATACCAGTAGTCAACACGAATCTGACAGCCACTGTTAGCAGCTTGCATGCCAAAGCACATTCATGTGGTTGCATTGTTTATTTTGTTTATCTGGCTCACACAAGTAATGAGAATAAGAGAATAAATATAAAGCATCATTAGCTTATTCAGGCCAAAAATGCTCATTCAGGCAGCCATCGTCGAGTTTGACGGGCCCCATGTTGAAATAACAGTAGTCAGAGCACGCTTTATGGCTCTGTTAGCAGTATGCACTGGAAATCGCAGTCATGTCATAGCCAGTGCTGCTGGGATACCAGTAGTCAACACGAAACTGACAGCCACTGTTAGCAGCTTGCATGCCAAAGCACATTCATGTGGTTGCATTGTTTATTTTGGTTATCTTTCTCACACAAGTAATGAGAATAAGAGAATAAATATAAAGCATCATTAGCTTATTGAGACCCAAAATGCTCATTCAGGCAGCCATCGTCGAGTTTGACGGGCCTAATGTTGAAATAACAGTAGTCAGAGCACGCTTTATGGCTCTGTTAGCAGTATGCACTGGAAATCGCAGTCATGTCATAGCCAGTGCTGCTGCGATACCAGTAGTCAACACGAAACTGACAGCCACTGTTAGCAGCTTGCACGCCAAAGCACATTCATGTGGTTGCATTGTTTATTTTGTTTATCTGGCTCACACAAGTAATGAGAATAAGAGAATAAATATAAAGCATCATTAGCTTATTCAGGCCCAAAATGCTCATTCAGGCAGCCATCGTCGAGTTTGACGGGCCCCATGTTGAAATAAAAGTAGTCAGAGCACGCTTTATGGCTCTGTTAGCAGTATGCACTGGAAATCGCAGTCATGTCATAGCCAGTGCTGCTGCGATACCAGTAGTCAACACGAAACTGACAGCCACTGTTAGCAGCTTGCATGCCAAAGCACATTCATGTGGTTGCATTGTTTATTTTGGTTATCTGGCTCACACAAGTAATGAGAATAAGAGAATAAATATAAAGCATCATTAGCTTATTGAGGCCCAAAATGCTCATTCAGGCAGCCATCGTCGAGTTTGACGGGCCCCATGTTGAAATAACAGTAGTCAGAGCACGCTTTATGGCACTGTTAGCAGTATGCACTGGAAATCGCAGTCATGTCATAGCCAATGCTGCTGCGATACCAGTAGTCAACACGAAACTGACAGCCACTGTTAGCAGCTTGCACGCCGAAGCACATTCATGTGGTTGCATTGTTTATTTCGGTTATCTGGCACACACAAGTAATGAGAATAAATATAAAGCATCATTAGCTTATTGAGGCCCAAAATGCTCATTCAGGCAGCCATCGTCGAGTTTGATGGGCCCCTTGTTGAAATAACAGTAGTCAGAGCACGCTTTATGGCACGGTTAGCAGTATGCACTGGAAATCGCAGTCATGTCATAGCCAGTGCTGCTGCGATACCAGTAGTCAACACGAAACTGACAGCCACTGTTAGCAGCTTGCATGCCAAAGCACATTCATGTGGTTGCATTGTTTATTTTGGTTATCTGGCTCACACAAGTAATGAGAATAAGAGAATAAATATAAAGCATCATTAGCTTATTGAGGCCCAAAATGCTCATTCAGGCAGCCATCGTCGACTTTGACGGGCCTAATGTTGAAATAACAGTAGTCAGAGCACGCTTTATGGCTCTGTTAGCAGTATGCACTGGAAATCGCAGTCATGTCATAGCCAGTGCTGCTGCGATACCAGTAGTCAACACGAAACTGACAGCCACTGTTAGCAGCTTGCATGCCAAAGCACATTCATGTGGTTGCATTGTTTATTTTGTTTATCTGGCTCACACAAGTAATGAGAATAAGAGAATAAATATAAAGCATCATTAGCTTATTCAGGCCCAAAATGCTCATTCAGGCAGCCATCGTCGAGTTTGACGGGCCCCATGTTGAAATAACAGTAGTCAGAGCACGCTTTATGGCTCTGTTAGCAGTATGCACTGGAAATCGCAGTCATGTCATAGCCAGTGCTGCTGGGATACCAGTAGTCAACACGAAACTGACAGCCACTGTTAGCAGCTTGCATGCCAAAGCACATTCATGTGGTTGCATTGTTTATTTTGGTTATCTGGCTCACACAAGTAATGAGAATAAGAGAATAAATATAAAGCATCATTAGCTTATTGAGGCCCAAAATGCTCATTCAGGCAGCCATCGTCGAGTTTGACGGGCACCATGTTGAAATAAGAGTAGTCAGAGCACGCTTTATGGCACTGTTAGCAGTATGCACTGGAAATCGCAGTCATGTTATAGCCAGTGCTGCTGCGATACCAGTAGTCAACACGAAACTGAGAGCCACTGTTAGCAGCTTGCACGCCGAAGCACATTCATGTGGTTGCATAGTTTATTTCGGTTATCTGGCACACACAAGTAATGAGAATAAATATAAAGCATCATTAGCTTATTGAGGCCCAAAATGCTCATTCAGACAGCCATCATCGAGTTTGACGGGCCCCTTGTTGAAATACCAGCAGTATGCCCTGGAAATCGCAGTCATGTCATATCCAGTGCTGCTGCGATACCAGTAGTCAACACGAAACTGACAGCCACTGTTAGCAGCTTGCATGCTAAAGCACATTCATGTGGTTGCATTGTTTATTTTGGTTATCTGGCTCACACAAGTAATGAGAATAAGAGAATAAATATAAAGCATCATTAGCTTATTGAGGCCCAAAATGCTCATTCAGGCAGCCATCGTCGACTTTGACGGGCCTAATGTTGAAATAACAGTAGTCAGAGCACGCTTTATGGCTCTGTTAGCAGTATGCACTGGAAATCGCAGTCATGTCATGGCCAGTGCTGCTGCGATACCAGTAGTCAACACGAATCTGACAGCCACTGTTAGCAGCTTGCATGCCAAAGCACATTCATGTGGTTGCATTGTTTATTTTGTTTATCTGGCTCACACAAGTAATGAGAATAAGAGAATAAATATAAAGCATCATTAGCTTATTCAGGCCAAAAATGCTCATTCAGGCAGCCATCGTCGTGTTTGACGGGCCCCATGTTGAAATAACAGTAGTCAGAGCACGCTTTATGGCTCTGTTAGCAGTATGCACTGGAAATCGCAGTCATGTCATAGCCAGTGCTGCTGGGATACCAGTAGTCAACACGAAACTGACAGCCACTGTTAGCAGCTTGCATGCCAAAGCACATTCATGTGGTTGCATTGTTTATTTTGGTTATCTTTCTCACACAAGTAATGAGAATAAGAGAATAAATATAAAGCATCATTAGCTTATTGAGACCCAAAATGCTCATTCAGGCAGCCATCGTCGAGTTTGACGGGCCTAATGTTGAAATAACAGTAGTCAGAGCACGCTTTATGGCTCTGTTAGCAGTATGCACTGGAAATCGCAGTCATGTTATAGCCAGTGCTGCTGGGATACCAGTAGTCAACACGAAACTGACAGCCACTGTTAGCAGCTTGCATGCCAAAGCACATTCATGTGGTTGCATTGTTTATTTTGGTTATCTGGCTCACACAAGTAATGAGAATAAATATAAAGCATCATTAGCTTATTGAGGCCCAAAATGCTCATTCAGACAGCCATCATCGAGTTTGACGGGCCCCTTGTTGAAATAACAGCAGTATGCCCTGGAAATCGCAGTCATGTCATATCCAGTGCTGCTGTGATACCAGTAGTCAACACGAAACTGACAGCCACTGTTAGCAGCTTGCATGCCAAAGCACATTCATGTGGTTGTATTGTTTATTTTGGTTATCTGGCTCACACAAGTAATGAGAATAAGAGAATAAATATAAAGCATCATTAGCTTATTGAGGCCCAAAATGCTCATTCAGGCAGCCATCGTCGACTTTGACGGGCCTAATGTTGAAATAACAGTAGTCAGAGCACGCTTTATGGCTCTGTTAGCAGTATGCACTGGAAATCGCAGTCATGTCATAGCCAGTGCTGCTGCGATACCAGTAGTCAACACGAAACTGACAGCCACTGTTAGCAGCTTGCATGCCAAAGCACATTCATGTGGTTGCATTGTTTATTTTGGTTATCTGGCTCACACAAGTAATGAGAATAAATATAAAGCATCATTAGCTTATTGAGACCCAAAATGCTCATTCAGACAGCCATCGTCGAGTTTGACGGGCCCCTTATTGAAATAACAGTAGTCAGAGCACGCTTTATGGCACTGTTAGCAGTATGCCCTGGAAATCGCAGTCATGTCATATCCAGTGCTGCTGCGATACCAGTAGTCAACACAAAACTGATAGCCACTGTTAGCAGCTTGCACGCCAAAGCACATTCATGTGGTTGCATTGTTTATTTTGTTTATCTGGCTCACACAAGTAATGAGAATAAGAGAATAAATATAAAGCATCATTAGCTTATTCAGGCCCAAAATGCTCATTCAGGCAGCCATCGTCGAGTTTGACGGGCCTCATGTTGAAATAACAGTAGTCAGAGCACGCTTTATGGCTCTGTTAGCAGTATGCACTGGAAATCGCAGTCATGTTATAGCCAGTGCTGCTGGGATACCAGTAGTCAACACGAAACTGACAGCCACTGTTAGCAGCTTGCATGCCAAAGCACATTCATGTGGTTGCATTGTTTATTTTGGTTATCTGGCTCACACAAGTAATGAGAATAAGAGAATAAATATAAAGCATCATTAGCTTATTGAGGCCCAAAATGCTCATTCAGGCAGCCATCGTCGAGTTTGACGGGCACCATGTTGAAATAACAGTAGTCAGAGCACGCTTTATGGCACTGTTAGCAGTATGCACTGGAAATCGCAGTCATGTCATAGCCAGTGCTGCTGCGATACCAGTAGTCAACACGAAACTGACAGCCACTGTTAGCAGCTTGCACGCCGAAGCACATTCATGTGGTTGCATTGTTTATTTCGGTTATCTGGCACACACAAGTAATGAGAATAAATATAAAGCATCATTAGCTTATTGAGGCCCAAAATGCTCATTCAGACAGCCATCATCGAGTTTGACGGGCCCCTTGTTGAAATAACAGCAGTATGCCCTGGAAATCGCAGTCATGTCATATCCAGTGCTGCTGTGATACCAGTAGTCAACACGAAACTGACAGCCACTGTTAGCAGCTTGCATGCCAAAGCACATTCATGTGGTTGTATTGTTTATTTTGGTTATCTGGCTCACACAAGTAATGAGAATAAGAGAATAAATATAAAGCATCATTAGCTTATTGAGGCCCAAAATGCTCATTCAGGCAGCCATCGTCGACTTTGACGGGCCTAATGTTGAAATAACAGTAGTCAGAGCACGCTTTATGGCTCTGTTAGCAGTATGCACTGGAAATCGCAGTCATGTCATAGCCAGTGCTGCTGCGATACCAGTAGTCAACACGAAACTGACAGCCACTGTTAGCAGCTTGCACGCCAAAGCACATTCATGTGGTTGCATTGTTTATTTTGTTTATCTGGCTCACACAAGTAATGAGAATAAGAGAATAAATATAAAGCATCATTAGCTTATTCAGGCCCAAAATGCTCATTCAGGCAGCCATCGTCGAGTTTGACGGGCCCCATGTTGAAATAAAAGTAGTCAGAGCACGCTTTATGGCTCTGTTAGCAGTATGCACTGGAAATCGCAGTCATGTCATAGCCAGTGCTGCTGCGATACCAGTAGTCAACACGAAACTGACAGCCACTGTTAGCAGCTTGCATGCCAAAGCACATTCATGTGGTTGCATTGTTTATTTTGGTTATCTGGCTCACACAAGTAATGAGAATAAGAGAATAAATATAAAGCATCATTAGCTTATTGAGGCCCAAAATGCTCATTCAGGCAGCCATCGTCGAGTTTGACGGGCCCCATGTTGAAATAACAGTAGTCAGAGCACGCTTTATGGCACTGTTAGCAGTATGCACTGGAAATCGCAGTCATGTCATAGCCAATGCTGCTGCGATACCAGTAGTCAACACGAAACTGACAGCCACTGTTAGCAGCTTGCACGCCGAAGCACATTCATGTGGTTGCATTGTTTATTTCGGTTATCTGGCACACACAAGTAATGAGAATAAATATAAAGCATCATTAGCTTATTGAGGCCCAAAATGCTCATTCAGGCAGCCATCGTCGAGTTTGATGGGCCCCTTGTTGAAATAACAGTAGTCAGAGCACGCTTTATGGCACGGTTAGCAGTATGCACTGGAAATCGCAGTCATGTCATAGCCAGTGCTGCTGCGATACCAGTAGTCAACACGAAACTGACAGCCACTGTTAGCAGCTTGCATGCCAAAGCACATTCATGTGGTTGCATTGTTTATTTTGGTTATCTGGCTCACACAAGTAATGAGAATAAGAGAATAAATATAAAGCATCATTAGCTTATTGAGGCCCAAAATGCTCATTCAGGCAGCCATCGTCGACTTTGACGGGCCTAATGTTGAAATAACACTAGTCAGAGCACGCTTTATGGCTCTGTTAGCAGTATGCACTGGAAATCGCAGTCATGTCATAGCCAGTGCTGCTGCGATACCAGTAGTCAACACGAAACTGACAGCCACTGTTAGCAGCTTGCATGCCAAAGCACATTCATGTGGTTGCATTGTTTATTTTGTTTATCTGGCTCACACAAGTAATGAGAATAAGAGAATAAATATAAAGCATCATTAGCTTATTCAGGCCCAAAATGCTCATTCAGGCAGCCATCGTCGAGTTTGACGGGCCCCATGTTGAAATAACAGTAGTCAGAGCACGCTTTATGGCTCTGTTAGCAGTATGCACTGGAAATCGCAGTCATGTCATAGCCAGTGCTGCTGGGATACCAGTAGTCAACACGAAACTGACAGCCACTGTTAGCAGCTTGCATGCCAAAGCACATTCATGTGGTTGCATTGTTTATTTTGGTTATCTGGCTCACACAAGTAATGAGAATAAGAGAATAAATATAAAGCATCATTAGCTTATTGAGGCCCAAAATGCTCATTCAGGCAGCCATCGTCGAGTTTGACGGGCACCATGTTGAAATAAGAGTAGTCAGAGCACGCTTTATGGCACTGTTAGCAGTATGCACTGGAAATCGCAGTCATGTTATAGCCAGTGCTGCTGCGATACCAGTAGTCAACACGAAACTGAGAGCCACTGTTAGCAGCTTGCACGCCGAAGCACATTCATGTGGTTGCATAGTTTATTTCGGTTATCTGGCACACACAAGTAATGAGAATAAATATAAAGCATCATTAGCTTATTGAGGCCCAAAATGCTCATTCAGACAGCCATCATCGAGTTTGACGGGCCCCTTGTTGAAATACCAGCAGTATGCCCTGGAAATCGCAGTCATGTCATATCCAGTGCTGCTGCGATACCAGTAGTCAACACGAAACTGACAGCCACTGTTAGCAGCTTGCATGCTAAAGCACATTCATGTGGTTGCATTGTTTATTTTGGTTATCTGGCTCACACAAGTAATGAGAATAAGAGAATAAATATAAAGCATCATTAGCTTATTGAGGCCCAAAATGCTCATTCAGGCAGCCATCGTCGACTTTGACGGGCCTAATGTTGAAATAACAGTAGTCAGAGCACGCTTTATGGCTCTGTTAGCAGTATGCACTGGAAATCGCAGTCATGTCATGGCCAGTGCTGCTGCGATACCAGTAGTCAACACGAATCTGACAGCCACTGTTAGCAGCTTGCATGCCAAAGCACATTCATGTGGTTGCATTGTTTATTTTGTTTATCTGGCTCACACAAGTAATGAGAATAAGAGAATAAATATAAAGCATCATTAGCTTATTCAGGCCAAAAATTCTCATTCAGGCAGCCATCGTCGAGTTTGACGGGCCCCATGTTGAAATAACAGTAGTCAGAGCACGCTTTATGGCTCTGTTAGCAGTATGCACTGGAAATCGCAGTCATGTCATAGCCAGTGCTGCTGGGATACCAGTAGTCAACACGAAACTGACAGCCACTGTTAGCAGCTTGCATGCCAAAGCACATTCATGTGGTTGCATTGTTTATTTTGGTTATCTTTCTCACACAAGTAATGAGAATAAGAGAATAAATATAAAGCATCATTAGCTTATTGAGACCCAAAATGCTCATTCAGGCAGCCATCGTCGAGTTTGACGGGCCTAATGTTGAAATAACAGTAGTCAGAGCACGCTTTATGGCTCTGTTAGCAGTATGCACTGGAAATCGCAGTCATGTTATAGCCAGTGCTGCTGGGATACCAGTAGTCAACACGAAACTGACAGCCACTGTTAGCAGCTTGCATGCCAAAGCACATTCATGTGGTTGCATTGTTTATTTTGGTTATCTGGCTCACACAAGTAATGAGAATAAGAGAATAAATATAAAGCATCATTAGCTTATTGAGGCCCAAAAGGCTCATTCAGGCAGCCATCGTCGAGTTTGACCGGCCCCTTGTTGAAATAACAGTAGTTAGAGCACGCTTTATGGCACGGTTAGCAGTATGCACTGGAAATCGCAGTCATGTCATAGCCAGTGCTGCTGCGATACCAGTAGTCAACACGAAACTGACAGCCACTGTTAGCAGCTTGCATGCCAAAGCACATTCATGTGGTTGCATTGTTTATTTTGGTTATCTGGCTCACACAAGTAATGAGAATAAATATAAAGCATCATTAGCTTATTGAGGCCCAAAATGCTCATTCAGACAGCCATCGTCGAGTTTGACGGGCCCCTTATTGAAACAACAGTAGTCAGAGCACGCTTTATGGCACTGTTAGCAGTATGCCCTGGAAATCGCAGTCATGTCATATCCAGTGCTGCTGCGATACCAGTAGTCAACACAAAACTGATAGCCACTGTTAGCAGCTTGCACGCCAAAGCACATTCATGTGGTTGCATTGTTTATTTTGTTTATCTGGCTCACACAAGTAATGAGAATAAGAGAATAAATATAAAGCATCATTAGCTTATTCAGGCCCAAAATGCTCATTCAGGCAGCCATCGTCGAGTTTGACGGGCCTCATGTTGAAATAACAGTAGTCAGAGCACGCTTTATGGCTCTGTTAGCAGTATGCACTGGAAATCGCAGTCATGTTATAGCCAGTGCTGCTGGGATACCAGTAGTCAACACGAAACTGACAGCCACTGTTAGCAGCTTGCATGCCAAAGCACATTCATGTGGTTGCATTGTTTATTTTGGTTATCTGGCTCACACAAGTAATGAGAATAAGAGAATAAATATAAAGCATCATTAGCTTATTGAGGCCCAAAATGCTCATTCAGGCAGCCATCGTCGAGTTTGACGGGCACCATGTTGAAATAACAGTAGTCAGAGCACGCTTTATGGCACTGTTAGCAGTATGCACTGGAAATCGCAGTCATGTCATAGCCAGTGCTGCTGCGATACCAGTAGTCAACACGAAACTGACAGCCACTGTTAGCAGCTTGCACGCCGAAGCACATTCATGTGGTTGCATTGTTTATTTCGGTTATCTGGCACACACAAGTAATGAGAATAAATATAAAGCATCATTAGCTTATTGAGGCCCAAAATGCTCATTCAGACAGCCATCATCGAGTTTGACGGGCCCCTTGTTGAAATAACAGCAGTATGCCCTGGAAATCGCAGTCATGTCATATCCAGTGCTGCTGTGATACCAGTAGTCAACACGAAACTGACAGCCACTGTTAGCAGCTTGCATGCCAAAGCACATTCATGTGGTTGTATTGTTTATTTTGGTTATCTGGCTCACACAAGTAATGAGAGTAAGAGAATAAATATAAAGCATCATTAGCTTATTGAGGCCCAAAATGCTCATTCAGGCAGCCATCGTCGACTTTGACGGGCCTAATGTTGAAATAACAGTAGTCAGAGCACGCTTTATGGCTCTGTTAGCAGTATGCACTGGAAATCGCAGTCATGTCATAGCCAGTGCTGCTGCGATACCAGTAGTCAACACGAAACTGACAGCCACTGTTAGCAGCTTGCACGCCAAAGCACATTCATGTGGTTGCATTGTTTATTTTGTTTATCTGGCTCACACAAGTAATGAGAATAAGAGAATAAATATAAAGCATCATTAGCATATTCAGGCCCAAAATGCTCATTCAGGCAGCCATCGTCGAGTTTGACGGGCCCCATGTTGAAATAAAAGTAGTCAGAGCACGCTTTATGGCTCTGTTAGCAGTATGCACTGGAAATCGCAGTCATGTCATAGCCAGTGCTGCTGCGATACCAGTAGTCAACACGAAACTGACAGCCACTGTTAGCAGCTTGCATGCCAAAGCACATTCATGTGGTTGCATTGTTTATTTTGGTTATCTGGCTCACACAAGTAATGAGAATAAGAGAATAAATATAAAGCATCATTAGCTTATTGAGGCCCAAAATGCTCATTCAGGCAGCCATCGTCGAGTTTGACGGGCCCCATGTTGAAATAACAGTAGTCAGAGCACGCTTTATGGCACTGTTAGCAGTATGCACTGGAAATCGCAGTCATGTCATAGCCAATGCTGCTGCGATACCAGTAGTCAACACGAAACTGACAGCCACTGTTAGCAGCTTGCACGCCGAAGCACATTCATGTGGTTGCATTGTTTATTTCGGTTATCTGGCACACACAAGTAATGAGAATAAATATAAAGCATCATTAGCTTATTGAGGCCCAAAATGCTCATTCAGGCAGCCATCGTCGAGTTTGATGGGCCCCTTGTTGAAATAACAGTAGTCAGAGCACGCTTTATGGCACGGTTAGCAGTATGCACTGGAAATCGCAGTCATGTCATAGCCAGTGCTGCTGCGATACCAGTAGTCAACACGAAACTGACAGCCACTGTTAGCAGCTTGCATGCCAAAGCACATTCATGTGGTTGCATTGTTTATTTTGGTTATCTGGCTCACACAAGTAATGAGAATAAGAGAATAAATATAAAGCATCATTAGCTTATTGAGGCCCAAAATGCTCATTCAGGCAGCCATCGTCGACTTTGACGGGCCTAATGTTGAAATAACAGTAGTCAGAGCACGCTTTATGGCTCTGTTAGCAGTATGCACTGGAAATCGCAGTCATGTCATAGCCAGTGCTGCTGCGATACCAGTAGTCAACACGAAACTGACAGCCACTGTTAGCAGCTTGCATGCCAAAGCACATTCATGTGGTTGCATTGTTTATTTTGTTTATCTGGCTCACACAAGTAATGAGAATAAGAGAATAAATATAAAGCATCATTAGCTTATTCAGGCCCAAAATGCTCATTCAGGCAGCCATCGTCGAGTTTGACGGGCCCCATGTTGAAATAACAGTAGTCAGAGCACGCTTTATGGCTCTGTTAGCAGTATGCACTGGAAATCGCAGTCATGTCATAGCCAGTGCTGCTGGGATACCAGTAGTCAACACGAAACTGACAGCCACTGTTAGCAGCTTGCATGCCAAAGCACATTCATGTGGTTGCATTGTTTATTTTGGTTATCTGGCTCACACAAGTAATGAGAATAAGAGAATAAATATAAAGCATCATTAGCTTATTGAGGCCCAAAATGCTCATTCAGGCAGCCATCGTCGAGTTTGACGGGCACCATGTTGAAATAAGAGTAGTCAGAGCACGCTTTATGGCACTGTTAGCAGTATGCACTGGAAATCGCAGTCATGTTATAGCCAGTGCTGCTGCGATACCAGCAGTCAACACGAAACTGAGAGCCACTGTTAGCAGCTTGCACGCCGAAGCACATTCATGTGGTTGCATTGTTTATTTCGGTTATCTGGCACACACAAGTAATGAGAATAAATATAAAGCATCATTAGCTTATTGAGGCCCAAAATGCTCATTCAGACAGCCATCATCGAGTTTGACGGGCCCCTTGTTGAAATACCAGCAGTATGCCCTGGAAATCGCAGTCATGTCATATCCAGTGCTGCTGCGATACCAGTAGTCAACACGAAACTGACAGCCACTGTTAGCAGCTTGCATGCCAAAGCACATTCATGTGGTTGCATTGTTTATTTTGGTTATCTGGCTCACACAAGTAATGAGAATAAATATAAAGCATCATTAGCTTATTGAGGCCCAAAATGCTCATTCAGACAGCCATCGTCGAGTTTGACGGGCCCCTTATTGAAATAACAGTAGTCAGAGCACGCTTTATGGCACTGTTAGCAGTATGCCCTGGAAATCGCAGTCATGTCATATCCAGTGCTGCTGCGATACCAGTAGTCAACACAAAACTGATAGCCACTGTTAGCAGCTTGCACGCCAAAGCACATTCATGTGGTTGCATTGTTTATTTTGTTTATCTGGCTCACACAAGTAATGAGAATAAGAGAATAAATATAAAGCATCATTAGCTTATTCAGGCCCAAAATGCTCATTCAGGCAGCCATCGTCGAGTTTGACGGGCCTCATGTTGAAATAACAGTAGTCAGAGCACGCTTTATGGCTCTGTTAGCAGTATGCACTGGAAATCGCAGTCATGTTATAGCCAGTGCTGCTGGGATACCAGTAGTCAACACGAAACTGACAGCCACTGTTAGCAGCTTGCATGCCAAAGCACATTCATGTGGTTGCATTGTTTATTTTGGTTATCTGGCTCACACAAGTAATGAGAATAAGAGAATAAATATAAAGCATCATTAGCTTATTGAGGCCCAAAATGCTCATTCAGGCAGCCATCGTCGAGTTTGACGGGCACCATGTTGAAATAACAGTAGTCAGAGCACGCTTTATGGCACTGTTAGCAGTATGCACTGGAAATCGCAGTCATGTCATAGCCAGTGCTGCTGCGATACCAGTAGTCAACACGAAACTGACAGCCACTGTTAGCAGCTTGCACGCCGAAGCACATTCATGTGGTTGCATTGTTTATTTCGGTTATCTGGCACACACAAGTAATGAGAATAAATATAAAGCATCATTAGCTTATTGAGGCCCAAAATGCTCATTCAGACAGCCATCATCGAGTTTGACGGGCCCCTTGTTGAAATAACAGCAGTATGCCCTGGAAATCGCAGTCATGTCATATCCAGTGCTGCTGTGATACCAGTAGTCAACACGAAACTGACAGCCACTGTTAGCAGCTTGCATGCCAAAGCACATTCATGTGGTTGTATTGTTTATTTTGGTTATCTGGCTCACACAAGTAATGAGAATAAGAGAATAAATATAAAGCATCATTAGCTTATTGAGGCCCAAAATGCTCATTCAGGCAGCCATCGTCGACTTTGACGGGCCTAATGTTGAAATAACAGTAGTCAGAGCACGCTTTATGGCTCTGTTAGCAGTATGCACTGGAAATCGCAGTCATGTCATAGCCAGTGCTGCTGCGATACCAGTAGTCAACACGAAACTGACAGCCACTGTTAGCAGCTTGCACGCCAAAGCACATTCATGTGGTTGCATTGTTTATTTTGTTTATCTGGCTCACACAAGTAATGAGAATAAGAGAATAAATATAAAGCATCATTAGCTTATTCAGGCCCAAAATGCTCATTCAGGCAGCCATCGTCGAGTTTGACGGGCCCCATGTTGAAATAAAAGTAGTCAGAGCACGCTTTATGGCTCTGTTAGCAGTATGCACTGGAAATCGCAGTCATGTCATAGCCAGTGCTGCTGCGATACCAGTAGTCAACACGAAACTGACAGCCACTGTTAGCAGCTTGCATGCCAAAGCACATTCATGTGGTTGCATTGTTTATTTTGGTTATCTGGCTCACACAAGTAATGAGAATAAGAGAATAAATATAAAGCATCATTAGCTTATTGAGGCCCAAAATGCTCATTCAGGCAGCCATCGTCGAGTTTGACGGGCCCCATGTTGAAATAACAGTAGTCAGAGCACGCTTTATGGCACTGTTAGCAGTATGCACTGGAAATCGCAGTCATGTCATAGCCAATGCTGCTGCGATACCAGTAGTCAACACGAAACTGACAGCCACTGTTAGCAGCTTGCACGCCGAAGCACATTCATGTGGTTGCATTGTTTATTTCGGTTATCTGGCACACACAAGTAATGAGAATAAATATAAAGCATCATTAGCTTATTGAGGCCCAAAATGCTCATTCAGGCAGCCATCGTCGAGTTTGATGGGCCCCTTGTTGAAATAACAGTAGTCAGAGCACGCTTTATGGCACGGTTAGCAGTATGCACTGGAAATCGCAGTCATGTCATAGCCAGTGCTGCTGCGATACCAGTAGTCAACACGAAACTGACAGCCACTGTTAGCAGCTTGCATGCCAAAGCACATTCATGTGGTTGCATTGTTTATTTTGGTTATCTGGCTCACACAAGTAATGAGAATAAGAGAATAAATATAAAGCATCATTAGCTTATTGAGGCCCAAAATGCTCATTCAGGCAGCCATCGTCGACTTTGACGGGCCTAATGTTGAAATAACAGTAGTCAGAGCACGCTTTATGGCTCTGTTAGCAGTATGCACTGGAAATCGCAGTCATGTCATAGCCAGTGCTGCTGCGATACCAGTAGTCAACACGAAACTGACAGCCACTGTTAGCAGCTTGCATGCCAAAGCACATTCATGTGGTTGCATTGTTTATTTTGTTTATCTGGCTCACACAAGTAATGAGAATAAGAGAATAAAAATAAAGCATCATTAGCTTATTCAGGCCCAAAATGCTCATTCAGGCAGCCATCGTCGAGTTTGACGGGCCCCATGTTGAAATAACAGTAGTCAGAGCACGCTTTATGGCTCTGTTAGCAGTATGCACTGGAAATCGCAGTCATGTCATAGCCAGTGCTGCTGGGATACCAGTAGTCAACACGAAACTGACAGCCACTGTTAGCAGCTTGCATGCCAAAGCACATTCATGTGGTTGCATTGTTTATTTTGGTTATCTGGCTCACACAAGTAATGAGAATAAGAGAATAAATATAAAGCATCATTAGCTTATTGAGGCCCAAAATGCTCATTCAGGCAGCCATCGTCGAGTTTGACGGGCACCATGTTGAAATAAGAGTAGTCAGAGCACGCTTTATGGCACTGTTAGCAGTATGCACTGGAAATCGCAGTCATGTTATAGCCAGTGCTGCTGCGATACCAGTAGTCAACACGAAACTGAGAGCCACTGTTAGCAGCTTGCACGCCGAAGCACATTCATGTGGTTGCATAGTTTATTTCGGTTATCTGGCACACACAAGTAATGAGAATAAATATAAAGCATCATTAGCTTATTGAGGCCCAAAATGCTCATTCAGACAGCCATCATCGAGTTTGACGGGCCCCTTGTTGAAATACCAGCAGTATGCCCTGGAAATCGCAGTCATGTCATATCCAGTGCTGCTGCGATACCAGTAGTCAACACGAAACTGACAGCCACTGTTAGCAGCTTGCATGCTAAAGCACATTCATGTGGTTGCATTGTTTTATTTTGGTTATCTGGCTCACACAAGTAATGAGAATAAGAGAATAAATATAAAGCATCATTAGCTTATTGAGGCCCAAAATGCTCATTCAGGCAGCCATCGTCGACTTTGACGGGCCTAATGTTGAAATAACAGTAGTCAGAGCACGCTTTATGGCTCTGTTAGCAGTATGCACT
Organism: Amblyomma americanum; assembly: GCF_052857255.1. Classification (NCBI taxonomy): domain Eukaryota; kingdom Metazoa; phylum Arthropoda; class Arachnida; order Ixodida; family Ixodidae; genus Amblyomma; species Amblyomma americanum. The sequence continues at coordinate 63,834 of NW_027526512.1, read as the reverse complement.
GGAAATCGCAGTCATGTCATGGCCAGTGCTGCTGCGATACCAGTAGTCAACACGAATCTGACAGCCACTGTTAGCAGCTTGCATGCCAAAGCACATTCATGTGGTTGCATTGTTTATTTTGTTTATCTGGCTCACACAAGTAATGAGAATAAGAGAATAAATATAAAGCATCATTAGCTTATTCAGGCCAAAAATGCTCATTCAGGCAGCCATCGTCGAGTTTGACGGGCCCCATGTTGAAATAACAGTAGTCAGAGCACGCTTTATGGCTCTGTTAGCAGTATGCACTGGAAATCGCAGTCATGTCATAGCCAGTGCTGCTGGGATACCAGTAGTCAACACGAAACTGACAGCCACTGTTAGCAGCTTGCATGCCAAAGCACATTCATGTGGTTGCATTGTTTATTTTGGTTATCTGGCTCACACAAGTAATGAGAATAAGAGAATAAATATAAAGCATCATTAGCTTATTGAGACCCAAAATGCTCATTCAGGCAGCCATCGTCGAGTTTGACGGGCCTAATGTTGAAATAACAGTAGTCAGAGCACGCTTTATGGCTCTGTTAGCAGTATGCACTGGAAATCGCAGTCATGTTATAGCCAGTGCTGCTGGGATACCAGTAGTCAACACGAAACTGACAGCCACTGTTAGCAGCTTGCATGCCAAAGCACATTCATGTGGTTGCATTGTTTATTTTGGTTATCTGGCTCACACAAGTAATGAGAATAAGAGAATAAATATAAAGCATCATTAGCTTATTGAGGCCCAAAAGGCTCATTCAGGCAGCCATCGTCGAGTTTGACCGGCCCCTTGTTGAAATAACAGTAGTTAGAGCACGCTTTATGGCACGGTTAGCAGTATGCACTGGAAATCGCAGTCATGTCATAGCCAGTGCTGCTGCGATACCAGTAGTCAACACGAAACTGACAGCCACTGTTAGCAGCTTGCATGCCAAAGCACATTCATGTGGTTGCATTGTTTATTTTGGTTATCTGGCTCACACAAGTAATGAGAATAAATATAAAGCATCATTAGCTTATTGAGGCCCAAAATGCTCATTCAGACAGCCATCGTCGAGTTTGACGGGCCCCTTATTGAAACAACAGTAGTCAGAGCACGCTTTATGGCACTGTTAGCAGTATGCCCTGGAAATCGCAGTCATGTCATATCCAGTGCTGCTGCGATACCAGTAGTCAACACAAAACTGATAGCCACTGTTAGCAGCTTGCACGCCAAAGCACATTCATGTGGTTGCATTGTTTATTTTGTTTATCTGGCTCACACAAGTAATGAGAATAAGAGAATAAATATAAAGCATCATTAGCTTATTCAGGCCCAAAATGCTCATTCAGGCAGCCATCGTCGAGTTTGACGGGCCTCATGTTGAAATAACAGTAGTCAGAGCACGCTTTATGGCTCTGTTAGCAGTATGCACTGGAAATCGCAGTCATGTTATAGCCAGTGCTGCTGGGATACCAGTAGTCAACACGAAACTGACAGCCACTGTTAGCAGCTTGCATGCCAAAGCACATTCATGTGGTTGCATTGTTTATTTTGGTTATCTGGCTCACACAAGTAATGAGAATAAGAGAATAAATATAAAGCATCATTAGCTTATTGAGGCCCAAAATGCTCATTCAGGCAGCCATCGTCGAGTTTGACGGGCACCATGTTGAAATAACAGTAGTCAGAGCACGCTTTATGGCACTGTTAGCAGTATGCACTGGAAATCGCAGTCATGTCATAGCCAGTGCTGCTGCGATACCAGTAGTCAACACGAAACTGACAGCCACTGTTAGCAGCTTGCACGCCGAAGCACATTCATGTGGTTGCATTGTTTATTTCGGTTATCTGGCACACACAAGTAATGAGAATAAATATAAAGCATCATTAGCTTATTGAGGCCCAAAATGCTCATTCAGACAGCCATCATCGAGTTTGACGGGCCCCTTGTTGAAATAACAGCAGTATGCCCTGGAAATCGCAGTCATGTCATATCCAGTGCTGCTGTGATACCAGTAGTCAACACGAAACTGACAGCCACTGTTAGCAGCTTGCATGCCAAAGCACATTCATGTGGTTGTATTGTTTATTTTGGTTATCTGGCTCACACAAGTAATGAGAGTAAGAGAATAAATATAAAGCATCATTAGCTTATTGAGGCCCAAAATGCTCATTCAGGCAGCCATCGTCGACTTTGACGGGCCTAATGTTGAAATAACAGTAGTCAGAGCACGCTTTATGGCTCTGTTAGCAGTATGCACTGGAAATCGCAGTCATGTCATAGCCAGTGCTGCTGCGATACCAGTAGTCAACACGAAACTGACAGCCACTGTTAGCAGCTTGCACGCCAAAGCACATTCATGTGGTTGCATTGTTTATTTTGTTTATCTGGCTCACACAAGTAATGAGAATAAGAGAATAAATATAAAGCATCATTAGCTTATTCAGGCCCAAAATGCTCATTCAGGCAGCCATCGTCGAGTTTGACGGGCCCCATGTTGAAATAAAAGTAGTCAGAGCACGCTTTATGGCTCTGTTAGCAGTATGCACTGGAAATCGCAGTCATGTCATAGCCAGTGCTGCTGCGATACCAGTAGTCAACACGAAACTGACAGCCACTGTTAGCAGCTTGCATGCCAAAGCACATTCATGTGGTTGCATTGTTTATTTTGGTTATCTGGCTCACACAAGTAATGAGAATAAGAGAATAAATATAAAGCATCATTAGCTTATTGAGGCCCAAAATGCTCATTCAGGCAGCCATCGTCGAGTTTGACGGGCCCCATGTTGAAATAACAGTAGTCAGAGCACGCTTTATGGCACTGTTAGCAGTATGCACTGGAAATCGCAGTCATGTCATAGCCAATGCTGCTGCGATACCAGTAGTCAACACGAAACTGACAGCCACTGTTAGCAGCTTGCACGCCGAAGCACATTCATGTGGTTGCATTGTTTATTTCGGTTATCTGGCACACACAAGTAATGAGAATAAATATAAAGCATCATTAGCTTATTGAGGCCCAAAATGCTCATTCAGGCAGCCATCGTCGAGTTTGATGGGCCCCTTGTTGAAATAACAGTAGTCAGAGCACGCTTTATGGCACGGTTAGCAGTATGCACTGGAAATCGCAGTCATGTCATAGCCAGTGCTGCTGCGATACCAGTAGTCAACACGAAACTGACAGCCACTGTTAGCAGCTTGCATGCCAAAGCACATTCATGTGGTTGCATTGTTTATTTTGGTTATCTGGCTCACACAAGTAATGAGAATAAGAGAATAAATATAAAGCATCATTAGCTTATTGAGGCCCAAAATGCTCATTCAGGCAGCCATCGTCGACTTTGACGGGCCTAATGTTGAAATAACAGTAGTCAGAGCACGCTTTATGGCTCTGTTAGCAGTATGCACTGGAAATCGCAGTCATGTCATAGCCAGTGCTGCTGCGATACCAGTAGTCAACACGAAACTGACAGCCACTGTTAGCAGCTTGCATGCCAAAGCACATTCATGTGGTTGCATTGTTTATTTTGTTTATCTGGCTCACACAAGTAATGAGAATAAGAGAATAAATATAAAGCATCATTAGCTTATTCAGGCCCAAAATGCTCATTCAGGCAGCCATCGTCGAGTTTGACGGGCCCCATGTTGAAATAACAGTAGTCAGAGCACGCTTTATGGCTCTGTTAGCAGTATGCACTGGAAATCGCAGTCATGTCATAGCCAGTGCTGCTGGGATACCAGTAGTCAACACGAAACTGACAGCCACTGTTAGCAGCTTGCATGCCAAAGCACATTCATGTGGTTGCATTGTTTATTTTGGTTATCTGGCTCACACAAGTAATGAGAATAAGGGAATAAATATAAAGCATCATTAGCTTATTGAGGCCCAAAATGCTCATTCAGGCAGCCATCGTCGAGTTTGACGGGCACCATGTTGAAATAAGAGTAGTCAGAGCACGCTTTATGGCACTGTTAGCAGTATGCACTGGAAATCGCAGTCATGTTATAGCCAGTGCTGCTGCGATACCAGCAGTCAACACGAAACTGAGAGCCACTGTTAGCAGCTTGCACGCCGAAGCACATTCATGTGGTTGCATTGTTTATTTCGGTTATCTGGCACACACAAGTAATGAGAATAAATATAAAGCATCATTAGCTTATTGAGGCCCAAAATGCTCATTCAGACAGCCATCATCGAGTTTGACGGGCCCCTTGTTGAAATACCAGCAGTATGCCCTGGAAATCGCAGTCATGTCATATCCAGTGCTGCTGCGATACCAGTAGTCAACACGAAACTGACAGCCACTGTTAGCAGCTTGCATGCCAAAGCACATTCATGTGGTTGCATTGTTTATTTTGGTTATCTGGCTCACACAAGTAATGAGAATAAATATAAAGCATCATTAGCTTATTGAGGCCCAAAATGCTCATTCAGACAGCCATCGTCGAGTTTGACGGGCCCCTTATTGAAATAACAGTAGTCAGAGCACGCTTTATGGCACTGTTAGCAGTATGCCCTGGAAATCGCAGTCATGTCATATCCAGTGCTGCTGCGATACCAGTAGTCAACACAAAACTGATAGCCACTGTTAGCAGCTTGCACGCCAAAGCACATTCATGTGGTTGCATTGTTTATTTTGTTTATCTGGCTCACACAAGTAATGAGAATAAGAGAATAAATATAAAGCATCATTAGCTTATTCAGGCCCAAAATGCTCATTCAGGCAGCCATCGTCGAGTTTGACGGGCCTCATGTTGAAATAACAGTAGTCAGAGCACGCTTTATGGCTCTGTTAGCAGTATGCACTGGAAATCGCAGTCATGTTATAGCCAGTGCTGCTGGGATACCAGTAGTCAACACGAAACTGACAGCCACTGTTAGCAGCTTGCATGCCAAAGCACATTCATGTGGTTGCATTGTTTATTTTGGTTATCTGGCTCACACAAGTAATGAGAATAAGAGAATAAATATAAAGCATCATTAGCTTATTGAGGCCCAAAATGCTCATTCAGGCAGCCATCGTCGAGTTTGACGGGCACCATGTTGAAATAACAGTAGTCAGAGCACGCTTTATGGCACTGTTAGCAGTATGCACTGGAAATCGCAGTCATGTCATAGCCAGTGCTGCTGCGATACCAGTAGTCAACACGAAACTGACAGCCACTGTTAGCAGCTTGCACGCCGAAGCACATTCATGTGGTTGCATTGTTTATTTCGGTTATCTGGCACACACAAGTAATGAGAATAAATATAAAGCATCATTAGCTTATTGAGGCCCAAAATGCTCATTCAGACAGCCATCATCGAGTTTGACGGGCCCCTTGTTGAAATAACAGCAGTATGCCCTGGAAATCGCAGTCATGTCATATCCAGTGCTGCTGTGATACCAGTAGTCAACACGAAACTGACAGCCACTGTTAGCAGCTTGCATGCCAAAGCACATTCATGTGGTTGTATTGTTTATTTTGGTTATCTGGCTCACACAAGTAATGAGAATAAGAGAATAAATATAAAGCATCATTAGCTTATTGAGGCCCAAAATGCTCATTCAGGCAGCCATCGTCGACTTTGACGGGCCTAATGTTGAAATAACAGTAGTCAGAGCACGCTTTATGGCTCTGTTAGCAGTATGCACTGGAAATCGCAGTCATGTCATAGCCAGTGCTGCTGCGATACCAGTAGTCAACACGAAACTGACAGCCACTGTTAGCAGCTTGCACGCCAAAGCACATTCATGTGGTTGCATTGTTTATTTTGTTTATCTGGCTCACACAAGTAATGAGAATAAGAGAATAAATATAAAGCATCATTAGCTTATTCAGGCCCAAAATGCTCATTCAGGCAGCCATCGTCGAGTTTGACGGGCCCCATGTTGAAATAAAAGTAGTCAGAGCACGCTTTATGGCTCTGTTAGCAGTATGCACTGGAAATCACAGTCATGTCATAGCCAGTGCTGCTGCGATACCAGTAGTCAACACGAAACTGACAGCCACTGTTAGCAGCTTGCATGCCAAAGCACATTCATGTGGTTGCATTGTTTATTTTGGTTATCTGGCTCACACAAGTAATGAGAATAAGAGAATAAATATAAAGCATCATTAGCTTATTGAGGCCCAAAATGCTCATTCAGGCAGCCATCGTCGAGTTTGACGGGCCCCATGTTGAAATAACAGTAGTCAGAGCACGCTTTATGGCACTGTTAGCAGTATGCACTGGAAATCGCAGTCATGTCATAGCCAATGCTGCTGCGATACCAGTAGTCAACACGAAACTGACAGCCACTGTTAGCAGCTTGCACGCCGAAGCACATTCATGTGGTTGCATTGTTTATTTCGGTTATCTGGCACACACAAGTAATGAGAATAAATATAAAGCATCATTAGCTTATTGAGGCCCAAAATGCTCATTCAGGCAGCCATCGTCGAGTTTGATGGGCCCCTTGTTGAAATAACAGTAGTCAGAGCACGCTTTATGGCACGGTTAGCAGTATGCACTGGAAATCGCAGTCATGTCATAGCCAGTGCTGCTGCGATACCAAGTAGTCAACACGAAACTGACAGCCACTGTTAGCAGCTTGCATGCCAAAGCACATTCATGTGGTTGCATTGTTTATTTTGGTTATCTGGCTCACACAAGTAATGAGAATAAGAGAATAAATATAAAGCATCATTAGCTTATTGAGGCCCAAAATGCTCATTCAGGCAGCCATCGTCGACTTTGACGGGCCTAATGTTGAAATAACAGTAGTCAGAGCACGCTTTATGGCTCTGTTAGCAGTATGCACTGGAAATCGCAGTCATGTCATAGCCAGTGCTTGCTGCGATACCAGTAGTCAACACGAACTGACAGCCACTGTTAGCAGCTTGCATGCCAAAGCACATTCATGTGGTTGCATTGTTTATTTTGTTTATCTGGCTCACACAAGTAATGAGAATAAGAGAATAAATATAAAGCATCATTAGCTTATTCAGGCCCAAAATGCTCATTCAGGCAGCCATCGTCGAGTTTGACGGCCCCATGTTGAAATAACAGTAGTCAGAGCACGCTTTATGGCTCTGTTAGCAGTATGCACTGGAAATCGCAGTCATGTCATAGCCAGTGCTGCTGGGATACCAGTAGTCAACACGAAACTGACAGCCACTGTTAGCAGCTTGCATGCCAAAGCACATTCATGTGGTTGCATTGTTTATTTTGGTTATCTGGCTCACACAAGTAATGAGAATAAGAGAATAAATATAAAGCATCATTAGCTTATTGAGGCCCAAAATGCTCATTCAGGCAGCCATCGTCGAGTTTGACGGGCACCATGTTGAAATAAGAGTAGTCAGAGCACGCTTTATGGCACTGTTAGCAGTATGCACTGGAAATCGCAGTCATGTTATAGCCAGTGCTGCTGCGATACCAGTAGTCAACACGAAACTGAGAGCCACTGTTAGCAGCTTGCACGCCGAAGCACATTCATGTGGTTGCATAGTTTATTTCGGTTATCTGGCACACACAAGTAATGAGAATAAATATAAAGCATCATTAGCTTATTGAGGCCCAAAATGCTCATTCAGACAGCCATCATCGAGTTTGACGGGCCCCTTGTTGAAATACCAGCAGTATGCCCTGGAAATCGCAGTCATGTCATATCCAGTGCTGCTGCGATACCAGTAGTCAACACGAAACTGACAGCCACTGTTAGCAGCTTGCATGCTAAAGCACATTCATGTGGTTGCATTGTTTTATTTTGGTTATCTGGCTCACACAAGTAATGAGAATAAGAGAATAAATATAAAGCATCATTAGCTTATTGAGGCCCAAAATGCTCATTCAGGCAGCCATCGTCGACTTTGACGGGCCTATTGTTGAAATAACAGTAGTCAGAGCACGCTTTATGGCTCTGTTAGCAGTATGCACTGGAAATCGCAGTCATGTCATGGCCAGTGCTGCTGCGATACCAGTAGTCAACACGAATCTGACAGCCACTGTTAGCAGCTTGCATGCCAAAGCACATTCATGTGGTTGCATTGTTTATTTTGTTTATCTGGCTCACACAAGTAATGAGAATAAGAGAATAAATATAAAGCATCATTAGCTTATTCAGGCCAAAAATGCTCATTCAGGCAGCCATCGTCGAGTTTGACGGGCCCCATGTTGAAATAACAGTAGTCAGAGCACGCTTTATGGCTCTGTTAGCAGTATGCACTGGAAATCGCAGTCATGTCATAGCCAGTGCTGCTGGGATACCAGTAGTCAACACGAAACTGACAGCCACTGTTAGCAGCTTGCATGCCAAAGCACATTCATGTGGTTGCATTGTTTATTTTGGTTATCTGGCTCACACAAGTAATGAGAATAAGAGAATAAATATAAAGCATCATTAGCTTATTGAGACCCAAAATGCTCATTCAGGCAGCCATCGTCGAGTTTGACGGGCCTAATGTTGAAATAACAGTAGTCAGAGCACGCTTTATGGCTCTGTTAGCAGTATGCACTGGAAATCGCAGTCATGTTATAGCCAGTGCTGCTGGGATACCAGTAGTCAACACGAAACTGACAGCCACTGTTAGCAGCTTGCATGCCAAAGCACATTCATGTGGTTGCATTGTTTATTTTGGTTATCTGGCTCACACAAGTAATGAGAATAAGAGAATAAATATAAAGCATCATTAGCTTATTGAGGCCCAAAAGGCTCATTCAGGCAGCCATCGTCGAGTTTGACCGGCCCCTTGTTGAAATAACAGTAGTTAGAGCACGCTTTATGGCACGGTTAGCAGTATGCACTGGAAATCGCAGTCATGTCATAGCCAGTGCTGCTGCGATACCAGTAGTCAACACGAAACTGACAGCCACTGTTAGCAGCTTGCATGCCAAAGCACATTCATGTGGTTGCATTGTTTATTTTGGTTATCTGGCTCACACAAGTAATGAGAATAAATATAAAGCATCATTAGCTTATTGAGGCCCAAAATGCTCATTCAGACAGCCATCGTCGAGTTTGACGGGCCCCTTATTGAAACAACAGTAGTCAGAGCACGCTTTATGGCACTGTTAGCAGTATGCCCTGGAAATCGCAGTCATGTCATATCCAGTGCTGCTGCGATACCAGTAGTCAACACAAAACTGATAGCCACTGTTAGCAGCTTGCACGCCAAAGCACATTCATGTGGTTGCATTGTTTATTTTGTTTATCTGGCTCACACAAGTAATGAGAATAAGAGAATAAATATAAAGCATCATTAGCTTATTCAGGCCCAAAATGCTCATTCAGGCAGCCATCGTCGAGTTTGACGGGCCTCATGTTGAAATAACAGTAGTCAGAGCACGCTTTATGGCTCTGTTAGCAGTATGCACTGGAAATCGCAGTCATGTTATAGCCAGTGCTGCTGGGATACCAGTAGTCAACACGAAACTGACAGCCACTGTTAGCAGCTTGCATGCCAAAGCACATTCATGTGGTTGCATTGTTTATTTTGGTTATCTGGCTCACACAAGTAATGAGAATAAGAGAATAAATATAAAGCATCATTAGCTTATTGAGGCCCAAAATGCTCATTCAGGAAGCCATCGTCGAGTTTGACGGGCACCATGTTGAAATAACAGTAGTCAGAGCACGCTTTATGGCACTGTTAGCAGTATGCACTGGAAATCGCAGTCATGTCATAGCCAGTGCTGCTGCGATACCAGTAGTCAACACGAAACTGACAGCCACTGTTAGCAGCTTGCACGCCGAAGCACATTCATGTGGTTGCATTGTTTATTTCGGTTATCTGGCACACACAAGTAATGAGAATAAATATAAAGCATCATTAGCTTATTGAGGCCCAAAATGCTCATTCAGACAGCCATCATCGAGTTTGACGGGCCCCTTGTTGAAATAACAGCAGTATGCCCTGGAAATCGCAGTCATGTCATATCCAGTGCTGCTGTGATACCAGTAGTCAACACGAAACTGACAGCCACTGTTAGCAGCTTGCATGCCAAAGCACATTCATGTGGTTGTATTGTTTATTTTGGTTATCTGGCTCACACAAGTAATGAGAGTAAGAGAATAAATATAAAGCATCATTAGCTTATTGAGGCCCAAAATGCTCATTCAGGCAGCCATCGTCGACTTTGACGGGCCTAATGTTGAAATAACAGTAGTCAGAGCACGCTTTATGGCTCTGTTAGCAGTATGCACTGGAAATCGCAGTCATGTCATAGCCAGTGCTGCTGCGATACCAGTAGTCAACACGAAACTGACAGCCACTGTTAGCAGCTTGCACGCCAAAGCACATTCATGTGGTTGCATTGTTTATTTTGTTTATCTGGCTCACACAAGTAATGAGAATAAGAGAATAAATATAAAGCATCATTAGCTTATTCAGGCCCAAAATGCTCATTCAGGCAGCCATCGTCGAGTTTGACGGGCCCCATGTTGAAATAAAAGTAGTCAGAGCACGCTTTATGGCTCTGTTAGCAGTATGCACTGGAAATCGCAGTCATGTCATAGCCAGTGCTGCTGCGATACCAGTAGTCAACACGAAACTGACAGCCACTGTTAGCAGCTTGCATGCCAAAGCACATTCATGTGGTTGCATTGTTTATTTTGGTTATCTGGCTCACACAAGTAATGAGAATAAGAGAATAAATATAAAGCATCATTAGCTTATTGAGGCCCAAAATGCTCATTCAGGCAGCCATCGTCGAGTTTGACGGGCCCCATGTTGAAATAACAGTAGTCAGAGCACGCTTTATGGCACTGTTAGCAGTATGCACTGGAAATCGCAGTCATGTCATAGCCAATGCTGCTGCGATACCAGTAGTCAACACGAAACTGACAGCCACTGTTAGCAGCTTGCACGCCGAAGCACATTCATGTGGTTGCATTGTTTATTTCGGTTATCTGGCACACACAAGTAATGAGAATAAATATAAAGCATCATTAGCTTATTGAGGCCCAAAATGCTCATTCAGGCAGCCATCGTCGAGTTTGATGGGCCCCTTGTTGAAATAACAGTAGTCAGAGCACGCTTTATGGCACGGTTAGCAGTATGCACTGGAAATCGCAGTCATGTCATAGCCAGTGCTGCTGCGATACCAGTAGTCAACACGAAACTGACAGCCACTGTTAGCAGCTTGCATGCCAAAGCACATTCATGTGGTTGCATTGTTTATTTTGGTTATCTGGCTCACACAAGTAATGAGAATAAGAGAATAAATATAAAGCATCATTAGCTTATTGAGGCCCAAAATGCTCATTCAGGCAGCCATCGTCGACTTTGACGGGCCTAATGTTGAAATAACAGTAGTCAGAGCACGCTTTATGGCTCTGTTAGCAGTATGCACTGGAAATCGCAGTCATGTCATAGCCAGTGCTGCTGCGATACCAGTAGTCAACACGAAACTGACAGCCACTGTTAGCAGCTTGCATGCCAAAGCACATTCATGTGGTTGCATTGTTTATTTTGTTTATCTGGCTCACACAAGTAATGAGAATAAGAGAATAAATATAAAGCATCATTAGCTTATTCAGGCCCAAAATGCTCATTCAGGCAGCCATCGTCGAGTTTGACGGGCCCCATGTTGAAATAACAGTAGTCAGAGCACGCTTTATGGCTCTGTTAGCAGTATGCACTGGAAATCGCAGTCATGTCATAGCCAGTGCTGCTGGGATACCAGTAGTCAACACGAAACTGACAGCCACTGTTAGCAGCTTGCATGCCAAAGCACATTCATGTGGTTGCATTGTTTATTTTGGTTATCTGGCTCACACAAGTAATGAGAATAAGAGAATAAATATAAAGCATCATTAGCTTATTGAGGCCCAAAATGCTCATTCAGGCAGCCATCGTCGAGTTTGACGGGCACCATGTTGAAATAAGAGTAGTCAGAGCACGCTTTATGGCACTGTTAGCAGTATGCACTGGAAATCGCAGTCATGTTATAGCCAGTGCTGCTGCGATACCAGCAGTCAACACGAAACTGAGAGCCACTGTTAGCAGCTTGCACGCCGAAGCACATTCATGTGGTTGCATTGTTTATTTCGGTTATCTGGCACACACAAGTAATGAGAATAAATATAAAGCATCATTAGCTTATTGAGGCCCAAAATGCTCATTCAGACAGCCATCATCGAGTTTGACGGGCCCCTTGTTGAAATACCAGCAGTATGCCCTGGAAATCGCAGTCATGTCATATCCAGTGCTGCTGCGATACCAGTAGTCAACACGAAACTGACAGCCACTGTTAGCAGCTTGCATGCCAAAGCACATTCATGTGGTTGCATTGTTTATTTTGGTTATCTGGCTCACACAAGTAATGAGAATAAGAGAATAATTATAAAGCATCATTAGCTTATTGAGGCCCAAAATGCTCATTCAGGCAGCCATCGTCGACTTTGACGGGCCTAATGTTGAAATAACAGTAGTCAGAGCACGCTTTATGGCTCTGTTAGCAGTATGCACTGGAAATCGCAGTCATGTCATAGCCAGTGCTGCTGCGATACCAGTAGTCAACACGAATCTGACAGCCACTGTTAGCAGCTTGCATGCCAAAGCACATTCATGTGGTTGCATTGTTTATTTTGTTTATCTGGCTCACACAAGTAATGAGAATAAGAGAATAAATATAAAGCATCATTAGCTTATTCAGGCCCAAAATGCTCATTCAGGCAGCCATCGTCGAGTTTGACGGGCCCCATGTTGAAATAACAGTAGTCAGAGCACGCTTTATGGCTCTGTTAGCAGTATGCACTGGAAATCGCAGTCATGTCATAGCCAGTGCTGCTGGGATACCAGTAGTCAACACGAAACTGACAGCCACTGTTAGCAGCTTGCATGCCAAAGCACATTCATGTGGTTGCATTGTTTATTTTGGTTATCTGGCTCACACAAGTAATGAGAATAAGAGAATAAATATAAAGCATCATTAGCTTATTGAGGCCCAAAATGCTCATTCAGGCAGCCATCGTCGAGTTTGACGGGCCTAATGTTGAAATAACAGTAGTCAGAGCACGCTTTATGGCTCTGTTAGCAGTATGCACTGGAAATCGCAGTCATGTCATAGCCAGTGCTGCTGCGATACCAGTAGTCAACACGAAACTGACAGCCACTGTTAGCAGCTTGCATGCCAAAGCACATTCATGTGGTTGCATTGTTTATTTTGGTTATCTGGCTCGCACAAGTAATGGGAATAAGAGAATAAATATAAAGCATCATTAGCTTATTGAGGCAAAAAATGCTCATTCAGGCAGCCATCGTCGAGTTTGACGAGCCCCATGTTGAAATAACAGTAGTCAGAGCACGCTTTATGGCACTGTTAGCAGTATGCACTGGAAATCGCAGTCATGTCATAGCCAGTGCTGCTGCGATACCAGTAGTCAACACGAAACTGACAGCCACTGTTAGCAGCTTGCACGCCGAAGCACATTCATGTGGTTGCATTGTTTATTTCGGTTATCTGGCACACACAAGTAATGAGAATAAATATAAAGCATCATTAGCTTATTGAGGCCCAAAATGCTCATTCAGGCAGCCATCGTCGAGTTTGACGGGCCCCATGTTGAAATAACAGTAGTCAGAGCACGCTTTATGGCACTGTTAGCAGTATGCACTGGAAATCGCAGTCATGTCATATCCAGTGCTGCTGCGATACCAGTAGTCAACACAAAACTGATAGCCATTGTTAGCAGCTTGCACGCCAAAGCACATTCATGTGGTTGCATTGTTTATTTTGTTTATCTGGCTCACACAAGTAATGAGAATAAGAGAATAAATATAAAGCATCATTAGCTTATTCAGGCCCAAAATGCTCATTCATGCAGCCATCATCGAGTTTGACGGGCCCCATGTTGAAATAACAGTAGTCAGAGCACGCTTTATGGCACTGTTAGCAGTATGCACTGGAAATCGCAGTCATGTCATAGCCAATGCTGCTGCGATACCAGTAGTGAACACGAAACTGACAGCCACTGTTAGCACCTTGCACGCCGAAGCACATTCATGTGGTTGCATTGTTTATTTCGGTTATCTGGCACACACAAGTAATGAGAATAAATATAAAGCATCATTAGCTTATTGAGGCCCAAAATGCTCATTCAGGCAGCCATCGTCGAGTTTGACGGGCCCCTTGTTGAAATAACAGTAGTCAGAGCACGCTTTATGCCACGGTTAGCAGTATGCACTGGAAATCGCAGTCATGTCATAGCCAGTGCTGCTGCGATACCAGTAGTCAACACGAAACTGACAGCCACTGTTAGCAGCTTGCATGCCAAAGCACATTCATGTGGTTGCATTGTTTATTTTGGTTATCTGGCTCACACAAGTAATGAGAATAAGAGAATAAATATAAAGCATCATTAGCTTATTGAGGCCCAAAATGCTCATTCAGGCAGCCATCGTCGAGTTTGACGGGCCCCATGTTGAAATAACAGTAGTCAGAGCACGCTTTATGGCACTGTTAGCAGTATGCACTGAAAATCGCAGTCATGTCATAGCCATTGCTGCTGCGATACCAGTAGTCAACACGAAACTGACAGCCACTGTTAGCAGCTTGCATGCCAAAGCACATTCATGTGGTTGCATTGTTTATGTTGGTTATCTGGCTCACACAAGTAATGAGAATAAGAGAATAAATATAAAGCATAATTAGCTTATTGCGACCCAAAATGCTCATTCAAGCAGCCATCGTCGAGTTTGACGGGCCCCATGTTGAAATAACAGTAGTCAGAGCACGCTTTATGGCTCTGTTAGCAGTATGCACTGGAAATCGCAGTCATGTCATAGCCAGCGCTGCTGCGATACCAGTAGTCAACACGAAACTGACAGCCACTGTTAGCAGCTTGCATGCCAAAGCACATTCATGTGGTTGCATTGTTTATTTTGGTTATCTGGCTCACACAAGTAATGAGAATAAGAGAATAAATATAAAGCATCATTAGCTTATTGAGGCCCAAAATGCTCATTCAGGCAGCCATCGTCGAGTTTGACGGGCCTAATGTTGAAATAACAGTAGTCAGAGCACGCTTTATGGCTCTGTTAGCAGTATGCACTGGAAATCGCAGTCATGTCATAGCCAGTGCTGCTGCGATACCAGTAGTCAACACGAAACTGACAGCCACTGTTAGCAGCTTGCATGCCAAAGCACATTCATGTGGTTGCATTGTTTATTTTGGTTATCTGGCTCGCACAAGTAATGGGAATAAGAGAATAAATATAAAGCATCATTAGCTTATTGAGGCAAAAAATGCTCATTCAGGCAGCCATCGTCGAGTTTGACGGGCCCCATGTTGAAATAACAGTAGTCAGAGCACGCTTTATGGCACTGTTAGCAGTATGCACTGGAAATCGCAGTCATGTCATAGCCAGTGCTGCTGCGATACCAGTAGTCAACACGAAACTGACAGCCACTGTTAGCAGCTTGCACGCCGAAGCACATTCATGTGGTTGCATTGTTTATTTCGGTTATCTGGCACACACAAGTAATGAGAATAAATATAAAGCATCATTAGCTTATTGAGGCCCAAAATGCTCATTCAGGCAGCCATCGTCGAGTTTGACGGGCCGCATGTTGAAATAACAGTAGTCAGAGCACGCTTTATGGCACTGTTAGCAGTATGCACTGGAAATCGCAGTCATGTCATAGCCAGTGCTGCTGCGATACCAGTAGTCAACACGAAACTGACAGCCACTGTTAGCAGCTGGCACGCCGAAGCACATTCATGTGGTTGCATTGTTTATTTCGGATATCTGGCACACACAAGTAATGAGAATAAATATAAAGGATCATTAGCTTATTGAGGCCCAAAATGCTCATTCAGGCAGCCATCGTCGAGTTTGACGGGCCCCATGTTGAAATAACAGTAGTCAGAGCACGCTTTATGGCACTGTTAGCAGTATGCACTGGAAATCGCAGTCATGTCATAGCCAGTGCTGCTGCGATACCAGTAGTCAACACGAAACTGACAGCCACTGTTAGCAGCTTGCACGCCGAAGCACATTCATGTGGTTGCATTGTTTATTTCGGTTATCTGGCACACACAAGTAATGAGAATAAATATAAAGCATCATTAGCTTATTGAGGCCCAAAATGCTCATTCAGGCAGCCATCGTCGAGTTTGACGGGCCTAATGTTGAAATAACAGTAGTCAGAGCACGCTTTATGGCTCTGTTAGCAGTATGCACTGGAAATCGCAGTCATGTCATAGCCAGTGCTGCTGCGATACCAGTAGTCAACACGAAACTGACAGCCACTGTTAGCAGCTTGCACGCCGAAGCACATTCATGTGGTTGCATTGTTTATTTCGGTTATCTGGCACACACAAGTAATGAGAATAAATATAAAGCATCATTAGCTTATTGAGGCCCAAAATGCTCATTCAGGCAGCCATCGTCGAGTTTGACGGGCCCCATGTTGAAATAACAGTAGTCAGAGCACGCTTTATGGCACTGTTAGCAGTATGCACTGGAAATCGCAGTCATGTCATAGCCAGTGCTGCTGCGATACCATTAGTCAACACGAAACTGACAGCCACTGTTAGCAGCTTGCACGCCGAAGCACATTCATATGGTTGCATTGTTTATTTCGGTTATCTGGCACACACAAGTAATGAGAATAAATATAAAGCATCATTAGCTTATTGAGGCCCAAAATGCTCATTCAGACAGCCATCATCGAGTTTGACGGGCCCCTTGTTGAAATAACAGTAGTCAGAGCACGCTTTATGGCACTGTTAGCAGTATGCATTGGAAATCGCAGTCATGTCATATCCAGTGCTGCTGCGATACCAGTAGTCAACACAAAACTGATAGCCATTGTTAGCAGCTTGCACGCCAAAGCACATTCATGTGGTTGCATTGTTTATTTTGTTTATCTGGCTCACACAAGTAATGAGAATAAGAGAATAAATATAAAGCATCATTAGCTTATTCAGGCCCAAAATGCTCATTCAGGCAGCCATCATCGAGTTTGACGGGCCCCATGTTGAAATAACAGTAGTCAGAGCACGCTTTATGGCACTGTTAGCAGTATGCACTGGAAATCGCAGTCATGTCATAGCCAATGCTGCTGCGATACCAGTAGTCAACACGAAACTGACAGCCACTGTTAGCACCTTGCACGCCGAAGCACATTCATGTGGTTGCATTGTTTATTTCGGTTATCTGGCACACACAAGTAATGAGAATAAATATAAAGCATCATTAGCTTATTGAGGCCCAAAATGCTCATTCAGGCAGCCATCGTCGAGTTTGACGGGCCGCATGTTGAAATAACAGTAGTCAGAGCACGCTTTATGGCACTGTTAGCAGTATGCACTGGAAATCGCAGTCATGTCATAGCCAGTGCTGCTGCGATACCAGTAGTCAACACGAAACTGACAGCCACTGTTAGCAGCTGGCACGCCGAAGCACATTCATGTGGTTGCATTGTTTATTTCGGATATCTGGCACACACAAGTAATGAGAATAAATATAAAGCATCATTAGCTTATTGAGGCCCAAAATGCTCATTCAGGCAGCCATCGTCGAGTTTGACGGGCCCCATGTTGAAATAACAGTAGTCAGAGCACGCTTTATGGCACTGTTAGCAGTATGCACTGGAAATCGCAGTCATGTCATAGCCAGTGCTGCTGCGATACCAGTAGTCAACACGAAACTGACAGCCACTGTTAGCAGCTTGCACGCCGAAGCACATTCATGTGGTTGCATTGTTTATTTCGGTTATCTGGCACACACAAGTAATGAGAATAAATATAAAGCATCATTAGCTTATTGAGGCCCAAAATGCTCATTCAGGCAGCCATCGTCGAGTTTGACGGGCCTAATGTTGAAATAACAGTAGTCAGAGCACGCTTTATGGCTCTGTTAGCAGTATGCACTGGAAATCGCAGTCATGTCATAGCCAGTGCTGCTGCGATACCAGTAGTCAACACGAAACTGACAGCCACTGTTAGCAGCTTGCACGCCGAAGCACATTCATGTGGTTGCATTGTTTATTTCGGTTATCTGGCACACACAAGTAATGAGAATAAATATAAAGCATCATTAGCTTATTGAGGCCCAAAATGCTCATTCAGGCAGCCATCGTCGAGTTTGACGGGCCCCATGTTGAAATAACAGTAGTCAGAGCACGCTTTATGGCACTGTTAGCAGTATGCACTGGAAATCGCAGTCATGTCATAGCCAGTGCTGCTGCGATACCATTAGTCAACACGAAACTGACAGCCACTGTTAGCAGCTTGCACGCCGAAGCACATTCATATGGTTGCATTGTTTATTTCGGTTATCTGGCACACACAAGTAATGAGAATAAATATAAAGCATCATTAGCTTATTGAGGCCCAAAATGCTCATTCAGACAGCCATCATCGAGTTTGACGGGCCCCTTGTTGAAATAACAGTAGTCAGAGCACGCTTTATGGCACTGTTAGCAGTATGCATTGGAAATCGCAGTCATGTCATATCCAGTGCTGCTGCGATACCAGTAGTCAACACAAAACTGATAGCCATTGTTAGCAGCTTGCACGCCAAAGCACATTCATGTGGTTGCATTGTTTATTTTGTTTATCTGGCTCACACAAGTAATGAGAATAAGAGAATAAATATAAAGCATCATTAGCTTATTCAGGCCCAAAATGCTCATTCAGGCAGCCATCATCGAGTTTGACGGGCCCCATGTTGAAATAACAGTAGTCAGAGCACGCTTTATGGCACTGTTAGCAGTATGCACTGGAAATCGCAGTCATGTCATAGCCAATGCTGCTGCGATACCAGTAGTCAACACGAAACTGACAGCCACTGTTAGCACCTTGCACGCCGAAGCACATTCATGTGGTTGCATTGTTTATTTCGGTTATCTGGCACACACAAGTAATGAGAATAAATATAAAGCATCATTAGCTTATTGAGGCCCAAAATGCTCATTCAGGCAGCCATCGTCGAGTTTGACGGGCCCCTTGTTGAAATAACAGTAGTCAGAGCACGCTTTATGCCACGGTTAGCAGTATGCACTGGAAATCGCAGTCATGTCATAGCCAGTGCTGCTGCGATACCAGTAGTCAACACGAAACTGACAGCCACTGTTAGCAGCTTGCATGCCAAAGCACATTCATGTGGTTGCATTGTTTATTTTGGTTATCTGGCTCACACAAGTAATGAGAATAAGAGAATAAATATAAAGCATCATTAGCTTATTGAGGCCCAAAATGCTCATTCAGGCAGCCATCGTCGACTTTGACGGGCCTAATGTTGAAATAACAGTAGTCAGAGCACGCTTTATGGCTCTGTTAGCAGTATGCACTGGAAATCGCAGTCATGTCATAGCCAGTGCTGCTGCGATACCAGTAGTCAACACGAAACTGACAGCCACTGTTAGCAGCTTGCATGCCAAAGCACATTCATGTGGTTGCATTGTTTATTTTGGTTATCTGGCTCACACAAGTAATGAGAATAAGAGAATAAATATAAAGCATCATTAGCTTATTGAGGCCCAAAATGCTCATTCAGGCAGCCATCGTCGAGTTTGACGGGCCCCATGTTGAAATAACAGTAGTCAGAGCACGCTTTATGGCACTGTTAGCAGTATGCACTGAAAATCGCAGTCATGTCATAGCCATTGCTGCTGCGATACCAGTAGTCAACACGAAACTGACAGCCACTGTTAGCAGCTTGCATGCCAAAGCACATTCATGTGGTTGCATTGTTTATGTTGGTTATCTGGCTCACACAAGTAATGAGAATAAGAGAATAAATATAAAGCATCATTAGCTTATTGAGACCCAAAATGCTCATTCAAGCAGCCATCGTCGAGTTTGACGGGCCCCATGTTGAAATAACAGTAGTCAGAGCACGCTTTATGGCTCTTTTAGCAGTATGCACTGGAAATCGCAGTCATGTCATAGCCAGTGCTGCTGCGATACCAGTAGTCAACACGAAACGGACAGCCACTGTTAGCAGCTTGCATGCCAAAGCACATTCATGTGGTTGCATTGTTTATTTTGGTTATCTGGCTCACACAAGTAATGAGAATAAGAGAATAAATATAAAGCATCATTAGCTTATTGAGGCCCAAAATGCTCATTCAGGCAGCCATCGTCGAGTTTGACGGGCCCCATGTTGAAATAACAGTAGTCAGAGCACGCTTTATGGCACTGTTAGCAGTATGCACTGGAAATCGCAGTCATGTCATAGCCAGTGCTGCTGCGATACCAGTAGTCAACACGAAACTGACAGCCACTGTTAGCAGCTTGCACGCCGAAGCACATTCATGTGGTTGCATTGTTTATTTCGGTTATCTGGCACACACAAGTAATGAGAATAAATATAAAGCATCATTAGCTTATTGAGGCCCAAAATGCTCATTCAGGCAGCCATCGTCGAGTTTGACGGGCCCCATGTTGAAATAACAGTAGTCAGAGCACGCTTTATGGCAGTGTTAGCAGTATGCACTGGAAATCGCAGTCATGTCATAGCCAGTGCTGCTGCGATACCAGTAGTCAACACGAAACTGACAGCCACTGTTAGCAGCTTGCACGCCGAAGCACATTCATGTGGTTGCATTGTTTATTTCGGTTATCTGGCACACACAAGTAATGAGAATAAATATAAAGCATCATTAGCTTATTGAGGCCCAAAATGCTCATTCAGGCAGCCATCGTCGAGTTTGACGGGCCCCATGTTGAAATAACAGTAGTCAGAGCACGCTTTATGGCACTGTTAGCAGTATGCACTGGAAATCGCAGTCATGTCATAGCCAGTGCTGCTGCGATACCAGTAGTCAACACGAAACTGACAGCCACTGTTAGCAGCTTGCACGCCGAAGCACATTTATGTGGTTGCATTGTTTATTTCGGTTATCTGGCACACACAAGTAATGAGAATAAATATAAAGCATCATTAGCTTATTGAGGCCCAAAATGCTCATTCAGACAGCCATCATCGAGTTTGACGGGCCCCTTGTTGAAATAACAGTAGTCAGAGCACGCTTTATGGCACTGTTAGCAGTATGCACTGGAAATCGCAGTCATGTCATATCCAGTGCTGCTGCGATACCAGTAGTCAACACAAAACTGATAGCCATTGTTAGCAGCTTGCACGCCAAAGCACATTCATGTGGTTGCATTGTTTATTTTGTTTATCTGGCTCACACAAGTAATGAGAATAAGAGAATAAATATAAAGCATCAT
Source organism: Amblyomma americanum (assembly GCF_052857255.1). Classification (NCBI taxonomy): domain Eukaryota; kingdom Metazoa; phylum Arthropoda; class Arachnida; order Ixodida; family Ixodidae; genus Amblyomma; species Amblyomma americanum. The sequence goes on along the minus strand of NW_027526512.1, from coordinate 42,677 downwards.
TAGCTTATTCAGGCCCAAAATGCTCATTCAGGCAGCCATCATCGAGTTTGACGGGCCCCATGTTGAAATAACAGTAGTCAGAGCACGCTTTATGGCACTGTTAGCAGTATGCACTGGAAATCGCAGTCATGTCATAGCCAATGCTGCTGCGATACCAGTAGTCAACACGAAACTGACAGCCACTGTTAGCAGCTTGCACGCCGAAGCACATTCATGTGGTTGCATTGTTTATTTCGGTTATCTGGCACACACAAGTAATGAGAATAAATATAAAGCATCATTAGCTTATTGAGGCCCAAAATGCTCATTCAGGCAGCCATCGTCGAGTTTGACGGGCCCCTTGTTGAAATAACAGTAGTCAGAGCACGCTTTATGCCACGGTTAGCAGTATGCACTGGAAATCGCAGTCATGTCATAGCCAGTGCTGCTGCGATACCAGTAGTCAACACGAAACTGACAGCCACTGTTAGCAGCTTGCATGCCATAGCACATTCATGTGGTTGCATTGTTTATTTTGGTTATCTGGCTCACACAAGTAATGAGAATAAGAGAATAAATATAAAGCATCATTAGCTTATTGAGGCCCAAAATGCTCATTCAGGCAGCCATCGTCGAGTTTGACGGGCCCCATGTTGAAATAACAGTAGTCAGAGCACGCTTTATGGCACTGTTAGCAGTATGCACTGAAAATCGCAGTCATGTCATAGCCAGTGCTGCTGCGATACCAGTAGTCAACACGAAACTGACAGCCACTGTTAGCAGCTTGCATGCCAAAGCACATTCATGTGGTTGCATTGTTTATGTTGGTTATCTGGCTCACACAAGTAATGAGAATAAGAGAATAAATATAAAGCATCATTAGCTTAGTGAGACCCAAAATGCTCATTCAAGCAGCCATCGTCGAGTTTGACGGGCCCCATGTTGAAATAACAGTAGTCAGAGCACGCTTTATGGCTCTGTTAGCAGTATGCACTGGAAATCACAGTCATGTCATAGCCAGTGCTGCTGCGATACCATTAGTCAACACAAAACTGATAGCCACTGTTAGCAGCTTGCACGCCAAAGCACATTCATGTGGTTGCATTGTTTATTTTGTTTATCTGGCTCACACAAGTAATGAGAATAAGAGAATAAATATAAAGCATCATTAGCTTATTCAGGCCCAAAATGCTCATTCAGGCAGCCATCATCGAGTTTGACGGGCCCCATGTTGAAATAACAGTAGTCAGAGCACGCTTTATGGCACTGTTAGCAGTATGCACTGGAAATCGCAGTCATGTCATAGCCAATGCTGCTGCGATACCAGTAGTCAACACGAAACTGACAGCCACTGTTAGCACCTTGCACGCCGAAGCACATTCATGTGGTTGCATTGTTTATTTCGGTTATCTGGCACACACAAGTAATGAGAATAAATATAAAGCATCATTAGCTTATTGAGGCCCAAAATGCTCATTCAGGCAGCCATCGTCGAGTTTGACGGGCCCCTTGTTGAAATAACAGTAGTCAGAGCACGCTTTATGCCACGGTTAGCAGTATGCACTGGAAATCGCAGTCATGTCATAGCCAGTGCTGCTGCGATACCAGTAGTCAACACGAAACTGACAGCCACTGTTAGCAGCTTGCATGCCAAAGCACATTCATGTGGTTGCATTGTTTATTTTGGTTATCTGGCTCACACAAGTAATGAGAATAAGAGAATAAATATAAAGCATCATTAGCTTATTGAGGCCCAAAATGCTCATTCAGGCAGCCATCGTCGACTTTGACGGGCCTAATGTTGAAATAACAGTAGTCAGAGCACGCTTTATGGCTCTGTTAGCAGTATGCACTGGAAATCGCAGTCATGTCATAGCCAGTGCTGCTGCGATACCAGTAGTCAACACGAAACTGACAGCCACTGTTAGCAGCTTGCATGCCAAAGCACATTCATGTGGTAGCATTGTTTATTTTGGTTATCTGGCTCACACAAGTAATGAGAATAAGATAATAAATATAAAGCATCATTAGCTTATTGAGGCCCAAAATGCTCATTCAGGCAGCCATCGTCGAGTTTGACGGGCCCCATGTTGAAATAACAGTAGTCAGAGCACGCTTTATGGCACTGTTAGCAGTATGCACTGAAAATCGCAGTCATGACATAGCCATTGCTGCTGCGATACCAGTAGTCAACACGAAACTGACAGCCACTGTTAGCAGCTTGCATGCCAAAGCACATTCATGTGGTTGCATTGTTTATGTTGGTTATCTGGCTCACACAAGTAATGAGAATAAGAGAATAAATATAAAGCATCATTAGCTTATTGAGACCCAAAATGCTCATTCAAGCAGCCATCGTCGAGTTTGACGGGCCCCATGTTGAAATAACAGTAGTCAGAGCACGCTTTATGGCTCTGTTAGCAGTATGCACTGGAAATCGCAGTCAAGTCATAGCCAGTGCTGCTGCGATACCAGTAGTCAACACGAAACTGACAGCCACTGTTAGCAGCTTGCATGCCAAAGCACATTCATGTGGTTGCATTGTTTATTTTGGTTATCTGGCTCACACAAGTAATGAGAATAAGAGAATAAATATAAAGCATCATTAGCTTATTGAGGCCCAAAATGCTCATTCAGGCAGCCATCGTCGAGTTTGACGGGCCCCTTATTGAAATAACAGTAGTCAGAGCACGATTTATGGCACTGTTAGCAGTATGCACTGGAAATCGCAGTCATGTCATAGCCAGTGCTGCTGCGATACCAGTAGTCAACACGAAACTGACAGCCACTGTTAGCAGCTTGCATGCCAAAGCACATTCATGTGGTTGCATTGTTTATTTTGGTTATCTGGCTCGCACAAGTAATGGGAATAAGAGAATAAATATAAAGCATCATTAGCTTATTGAGGCAAAAAATGCTCATTCAGGCAGCCATCGTCGAGTTTGACGGGCCCCATGTTGAAATAACAGTAGTCAGAGCACGCTTTATGGCACTGTTAGCAGTATGCACTGGAAATCGCAGTCATGTCATAGCCAGTGCTGCTGCGATACCAGTAGTCAACACGAAACTGACAGCCACTGTTAGCAGCTTGCACGCCGAAGCACATTCATGTGGTTGCATTGTTTATTTCGGTTATCTGGCACACACAAGTAATGAGAATAAATATAAAGCATCATTAGCTTATTGAGGCCCAAAATGCTCATTCAGGCAGCCATCGTCGAGTTTGACGGGCCCCATGTTGAAATAACAGTAGTCAGAGCACGCTTTATGGCACTGTTAGCAGTATGCACTGGAAATCGCAGTCATGTCATAGCCAGTGCTGCTGCGATACCAGTAGTCAACACGAAACTGACAGCCACTGTTAGCAGCTTGCACGCCGAAGCACATTCATGTGGTTGCATTGTTTATTTCGGTTATCTGGCACACACAAGTAATGAGAATAAATATAAAGCATCATTAGCTTATTGAGGCCCAAAATGCTCAATCAATCAGCCATCGTCGAGTTTGACGGGCCCCATGTTGAAATAACAGTAGTCAGAGCACGCTTTATGGCACTGTTAGCAGTATGCACTGGAAATCGCAGTCATGTCATAGCCAGTGCTGCTGCGATACCAGTAGTCAACACGAAACTGACAGCCACTGTTAGCAGCTTGCACGCCGAAGCACATTTATGTGGTTGCATTGTTTATTTCGGTTATCTGGCACACACAAGTAATGAGAATAAATATAAAGCATCATTAGCTTATTGAGGCCCAAAATGCTCATTCAGACAGCCATCATCGAGTTTGACGGGCCCCTTGTTGAAATAACAGTAGTCAGAGCACGCTTTATGGCACTGTTAGCAGTATGCACTGGAAATCGCAGTCATGTCATATCCAGTGCTGCTGCGATACCAGTAGTCAACACAAAACTGATAGCCATTGTTAGCAGCTTGCACGCCAAAGCACATTCATGTGGTTGCATTGTTTATTTTGTTTATCTGGCTCACACAAGTAATGAGAATAAGAGAATAAATATAAAGCATCATTAGCTTATTCAGGCCCAAAATGCTCATTCAGGCAGCCATCATCGAGTTTGACGGGCCCCATGTTGAAATAACAGTAGTCAGAGCACGCTTTATGGCACTGTTAGCAGTATGCACTGGAAATCGCAGTCATGTCATAGCCAGTGCTGCTGCGATACCATTAGTCAACACGAAACTGACAGCCACTGTTAGCAGCTTGCATGCCAAAGCACATTCATGTGGTTGCATTGTTTATTTTGGTTATCTGGCTCACACAAGTAATGAGAATAAGAGAATAAATATAAAGCATCATTAGCTTATTGAGGCCCAAAATGCTCATTCAGGCAGCCATCGTCGAGTTTGACGGGCCTAATGTTGAAATAACAGTAGTCAGAGCACGTTTTATGGCTCTGTTAGCAGTATGCACTGGAAATCGCAGTCATGTCATAGCCAGTGCTGCTGCGATACCAGTAGTCAACACGAAACTGACAGCCACTGTTAGCAGCTTGCATGCCAAAGCACATTCATGTGGTTGCATTGTTTATTTCGGTTATCTGGCACACACAAGTAATGAGAATAAATATAAAGCATCATTAGCTTATTGAGGCCCAAAATGCTCATTCAGGCAGCCATCGTCGAGTTTGATGGGCCCCTTGTTGAAATAACAGTAGTCAGAGCACGCTTTATGGCACGGTTAGCAGTATGCACTGGAAATCGCAGTCATGTCATAGCCAGTGCTGCTGCGATACCAGTAGTAAACACGAAACTGACAGCCACTGTTAGCAGCTTGCATGCCAAAGCACATTCATGTGGTTGCATTGTTTATTTTGGTTATCTGGCTCACACAAGTAATGAGAATAAATATAAAGCATCATTATCTTATTGAGGCCCAAAATGCTCATTCAGACAGCCATCGTCGAGTTTGACGGGCCCCTTATTGAAATAACAGTAGTCAGAGCACGCTTTATGGCACTGTTAGCAGTATGCCCTGGAAATCGCAGTCATGTCATATCCAGTGCTGCTGCGATACCAGTAGTCAACACAAAACTGATAGCCACTGTTAGCAGCTTGCACGCCAAAGCACATTCATGTGGTTGCATTGTTTATTTTGTTTATCTGGCTCACACAAGTAATGAGAATAAGAGAATAAATATAAAGCATCATTAGCTTATTGAGGCCCAAAATGCTCATTCAGGCAGCCATCGTCGAGTTTGACGGGCCCCATGTTGAAATAACAGTAGTCAGAGCACGCTTTATGGCACTGTTAGCAGTATGCACTGAAAATCGCAGTCATGTCATAGCCATTGCTGCTGCGATACCAGTAGTCAACACGAAACTGACAGCCACTGTTAGCAGCTTGCATGCCAAAGCACATTCATGTGGTTGCATTGTTTATGTTGGTTATCTGGCTCACACAAGTAATGAGAATAAGAGAATAAATATAAAGCATCATTAGCTTATTGAGACCCAAAATGCTCATTCAAGCAGCCATCGTCGAGTTTAACGGGCCCCATGTTGAAATAACAGTAGTCAGAGCACGCTTTATGGCTCTGTTAGCAGTATGCACTCGAAATCGCAGTCATGTCATAGCCAGTGCTGCTGCGATACCAGTAGTCAACACGAAACTGACAGCCACTGTTAGCAGCTTGCATGCCAAAGCACATTCATGTGGTTGCATTGTTTATTTTGGTTATCTGGCTCACACAAGTAATGAGAATAAGAGAATAAATATAAAGCATCATTAGCTTATTGAGGCCCAAAATGCTCATTCAGGCAGCCATCGTCGAGTTTGACGGGCCCCTTATTGAAAGAACAGTAGTCAGAGCACGCTTTATGGCACTGTTAGCAGTATGCACTGGAAATCGCAGTCATGTCATAGCCAGTGCTGCTGCGATACCAGTAGTCAACACGAAACTGACAGCCACTGTTAGCAGCTTGCATGCCAAAGCACATTCATGTGGTTGCATTGTTTATTTTGGTTATCTGGCTCGCACAAGTAATGGGAATAAGAGAATAAATATAAAGCATCATTAGCTTATTGAGGCAAAAAATGCTCATTCAGGCAGCCATCGTCGAGTTTGACGGGCCCCATGTTGAAATAACAGTAGTCAGAGCACGCTTTATGGCACTGTTAGCAGTATGCACTGGAAATCGCAGTCATGTCATAGCCAGTGCTGCTGCGATACCAGTAGTCAACACGAAACTGACAGCCACTGTTAGCAGCTTGCACGCCGAAGCACATTCATGTGGTTGCATTGTTTATTTCGGTTATCTGGCACACACAAGTAATGAGAATAAATATAAAGCATCATTAGCTTATTGAGGCCCAAAATGCTCATTCAGGCAGCCATCGTCGAGTTTGACGGGCCCCATGTTGAAATAACAGTAGTCAGAGCACGCTTTATGGCACTGTTAGCAGTATGCACTGGAAATCGCAGTCATGTCATAGCCAGTGCTGCTGCGATACCAGTAGTCAACACGAAACTGACAGCCACTGTTAGCAGCTTGCACGCCGAAGCACATTTATGTGGTTGCATTGTTTATTTCGGTTATCTGGCACACACAAGTAATGAGAATAAATATAAAGCATCATTAGCTTATTGAGGCCCAAAATGCTCATTCAGACAGCCATCATCGAGTTTGACGGGCCCCTTGTTGAAATAACAGTAGTCAGAGCACGCTTTATGGCACTGTTAGCAGTATGCACTGGAAATCGCAGTCATGTCATATCCAGTGCTGCTGCGATACCAGTAGTCAACACAAAACTGATAGCCATTGTTAGCAGCTTGCACGCCAAAGCACATTCATGTGGTTGCATTGTTTATTTTGTTTATCTGGCTCACACAAGTAATGAGAATAAGAGAATAAATATAAAGCATCATTAGCTTATTCAGGCCCAAAATGCTCATTCAGGCAGCCATCATCGAGTTTGACGGGCCCCATGTTGAAATAACAGTAGTCAGAGCACGCTTTATGGCACTGTTAGCAGTATGCACTGGAAATCGCAGTCATGTCATAGCCAATGCTGCTGCGATACCAGTAGTCAACACGAAACTGACAGCCACTGTTAGCAGCTTGCACGCCGAAGCACATTCATGTGGTTGCATTGTTTATTTCGGTTATCTGGCACACACAAGTAATGAGAATAAATATAAAGCATCATTAGCTTATTGAGGCCCAAAATGCTCATTCAGGCAGCCATCGTCGAGTTTGACGGGCCCCTTGTTGAAATAACAGTAGTCAGAGCACGCTTTATGCCACGGTTAGCAGTATGCACTGGAAATCGCAGTCATGTCATAGCCAGTGCTGCTGCGATACCAGTAGTCAACACGAAACTGACAGCCACTGTTAGCAGCTTGCATGCCAAAGCACATTCATGAGGTTGCATTGTTTATTTTGGTTATCTGGCTCACACAAGTAATCAGAATAAGAGAATAAATATAAAGCATCATTAGCTTATTGAGGCCCAAAATGCTCATTCAGGCAGCCATCGTCGAGTTTGACGGGCCCCATGTTGAAATAACAGTAGTCAGAGCACGCTTTATGGCACTGTTAGCAGTATGCACTGAAAATCGCAGTCATGTCATAGCCAGTGCTGCTGCGATACCAGTAGTCAACACGAAACTGACAGCCACTGTTAGCAGCTTGCATGCCAAAGCACATTCATGTGGTTGCATTGTTTATGTTGGTTATCTGGCTCACACAAGTAATGAGAATAAATATAAAGCATCATTAGCTTATTGAGGCCCAAAATGCTCATTCAGGCAGCCATCGTCGAGTTTGACGGGCCCCTTATTGAAATAACAGTAGTCAGAGCACGCTTTATGGCACTGTTAGCAGTATGCACTGGAAATCGCAGTCATGTCATAGCCAGTGCTGCTGCGATACCAGTAGTCAACACGAAACTGACAGCCACTGTTAGCAGCTTGCATGCCAAAGCACATTCATGTGGTTGCATTGTTTATTTTGGTTATCTGGCTCGCACAAGTAATGGGAATAAGAGAATAAATATAAAGCATCATTAGCTTATTGAGGCAAAAAATGCTCATTCAGGCAGCCATCGTCGAGTTTGACGGGCCCCATGTTGAAATAACAGTAGTCAGAGCACGCTTTATGGCACTGTTAGCAGTATGCACTGGAAATCGCAGTCATGTCATAGCCAGTGCTGCTGCGATACCAGTAGTCAACACGAAACTGACAGCCACTGTTAGCAGCTTGCACGCCGAAGCACATTCATGTGGTTGCATTGTTTATTTCGATTATCTGGCACACACCAGTAATGAGAATAAATATAAAGCATCATTAGCTTATTGAGGCCCAAAATGCTCATTCAGGCAGCCATCGTAGAGTTTGATGGGCCCCTTGTTGAAATAACAGTAGTCAGAGCACGCTTTATGGCACGGTTAGCAGTATGCACTGGAAATCGCAGTCATGTCATAGCCAGTGCTGCTGCGATACCAGTAGTCAACACGAAACTGACAGCCACTGTTAGCAGCTTGCATGCCAAAGCACATTCATGTGGTTGCATTGTTTATTTTGGTTATCTGGCTCACACAAGTAATGAGAATAAATATAAAGCATCATTAGCTTATTGAGGCCCAAAATGCTCATTCAGACAGCCATCGTCGAGTTTGACGGGCCCCTTATTGAAATAACAGTAGTCAGAGCACGCTTTATGGCACTGTTAGCAGTATGCCCTGGAAATCACAGTCATGTCATAGCCTGTGCTGCTGCGATACCATTAGTCAACACGAAACTGACAGCCACTGTTAGCAGCTTGCATGCCAAAGCACATTCATGTGGTTGCATTGTTTATTTTGGTTATCTGGCTCACACAAGTAATGAGAATAAGAGAATAAATATAAAGCATCATTAGCTTATTGAGGCCCAAAATGCTCATTCAGGCAGCCATCGTCGAGTTTGACGGGCCTAATGTTGAAATAACAGTAGTCAGAGCACGCTTTATGGCTCTGTTAGCAGTATGCACTGGAAATCGCAGTCATGTCATAGCCAGTGCTGCTGCGATACCAGTAGTCAACACGAAACTGACAGCCACTGTTAGCAGCTTGCATGCCAAAGCACATTCATGTGGTTGCATTGTTTATTTCGGTTATCTGGCACACACAAGTAATGAGAATAAATATAAAGCATCATTAGCTTATTGAGGCCCAAAATGCTCATTCAGGCAGCCATCGTCGAGTTTGATGGGCCCCTTGTTGAAATAACAGTAGTCAGAGCACGCTTTATGGCACGGTTAGCAGTATGCACTGGAAATCGCAGTCATGTCATAGCCAGTGCTGCTGCGATACCAGTAGTAAACACGAAACTGACAGCCACTGTTAGCAGCTTGCATGCCAAAGCACATTCATGTGGTTGCATTGTTTATTTTGGTTATCTGGCTCACACAAGTAATGAGAATAAATATAAAGCATCATTATCTTATTGAGGCCCAAAATGCTCATTCAGACAGCCATCGTCGAGTTTGACGGGCCCCTTATTGAAATAACAGTAGTCAGAGCACGCTTTATGGCACTGTTAGCAGTATGCCCTGGAAATCGCAGTCATGTCATATCCAGTGCTGCTGCGATACCAGTAGTCAACACAAAACTGATAGCCACTGTTAGCAGCTTGCACGCCAAAGCACATTCATGTGGTTGCATTGTTTATTTTGTTTATCTGGCTCACACAAGTAATGAGAATAAGAGAATAAATATAAAGCATCATTAGCTTATTGAGGCCCAAAATGCTCATTCAGGCAGCCATCGTCGAGTTTGACGGGCCCCATGTTGAAATAACAGTAGTCAGAGCACTCTTTATGGCACTGTTAGCAGTATGCACTGAAAATCGCAGTCATGTCATAGCCATTGCTGCTGCGATACCAGTAGTCAACACGAAACTGACAGCCACTGTTAGCAGCTTGCATGCCAAAGCACATTCATGTGGTTGCATTGTTTATGTTGGTTATCTGGCTCACACAAGTAATGAGAATAAGAGAATAAATATAAAGCATCATTAGCTTATTGAGACCCAAAATGCTCATTCAAGCAGCCATCGTCGAGTTTGACGGGCCCCATGTTGAAATAACAGTAGTCAGAGCACGCTTTATGGCTCTGTTAGCAGTATGCACTGGAAATCGCAGTCATGTCATAGCCAGTGCTGCTGGGATACCAGTAGTCAACACGAAACTGACAGCCACTGTTAGCAGCTTGCATGCCAAAGCACATTCATGTGGTTGCATTGTTTATTTTGGTTATCTGGCTCACACAAGTAATGAGAATAAGAGAATAAATATAAAGCATCATTAGCTTATTGAGGCCCAAAATGCTCATTCAGGCAGCCATCGTCGAGTTTGACGGGCCCCTTATTGAAATAACAGTAGTCAGAGCACGCTTTATGGCACTGTTAGCAGTATGCACTGGAAATCGCAGTCATGTCATAGCCAGTGCTGCTGCGATACCAGTAGTCAACACGAAACTGACAGCCACTGTTAGCAGCTTGCATGCCAAAGCACATTCATGTGGTTGCATTGTTTATTTTGGTTATCTGGCTCGCACAAGTAATGGGAATAAGAGAATAAATATAAAGCATCATTAGCTTATTGAGGCAAAAAATGCTCATTCAGGCAGCCATCGTCGAGTTTGACGGGCCCCATGTTGAAATAACAGTAGTCAGAGCACGCTTTATGGCACTGTTAGCAGTATGCACTGGAAATCGCAGTCATGTCATAGCCAGTGCTGCTGCGATACCAGTAGTCAACACGAAACTGACAGCCACTGTTAGCAGCTTGCACGCCGAAGCACATTCATGTGGTTGCATTGTTTATTTCGGTTATCTGGCACACACAAGTAATGAGAATAAATATAAAGCATCATTAGCTTATTGAGGCCCAAAATGCTCATTCAGGCAGCCATCGTCGAGTTTGACGGGCCCCATGTTGAAATAACAGTAGTCAGAGCACGCTTTATGGCACTGTTAGCAGTATGCACTGGAAATCGCAGTCATGTCATAGCCAGTGCTGCTGCGATACCAGTAGTCAACACGAAACTGACAGCCACTGTTAGCAGCTTGCACGCCGAAGCACATTCATGTGGTTGCATTGTTTATTTCGGTTATCTGGCACACACAAGTAATGAGAATAAATATAAAGCATCATTAGCTTATTGAGGCCCAAAATGCTCATTCAGGCAGCCATCGTCGAGTTTGACGGGCCCCATGTTGAAATAACAGTAGTCAGAGCACGCTTTATGGCACTGTTAGCAGTATGCACTGGAAATCGCAGTCATGTCATAGCCAGTGCTGCTGCGATACCAGTAGTCAACACGAAACTGACAGCCACTGTTAGCAGCTTGCACGCCGAAGCACATTTATGTGGTTGCATTGTTTATTTCGGTTATCTGGCACACACAAGTAATGAGAATAAATATAAAGCATCATTAGCTTATTGAGGCCCAAAATGCTCATTCAGACAGCCATCATCGAGTTTGACGGGCCCCTTGTTGAAATAACAGTAGTCAGAGCACGCTTTAGGGCACTGTTAGCAGTATGCACTGGAAATCGCAGTCATGTCATATCCAGTGCTGCTGCGATACCAGTAGTCAACACAAAACTGATAGCCATTGTTAGCAGCTTGCACGCCAAAGCACATTCATGTGGTTGCATTGTTTATTTTGTTTATCTGGCTCACACAAGTAATGAGAATAAGAGAATAAATATAAAGCATCATTAGCTTATTGAGGCCCAAAATGCTCATTCAGGCAGCCATCGTCGAGTTTGACGGGCCCCTTATTGAAATAACAGTAGCCAGAGCACGCTTTATGGCACTGTTAGCAGTATGCACTGGAAATCGCAGTCATGTCATAGCCAGTGCTGCTGCGATACCAGTAGTCAACACGAAACTGACAGCCACTGTTAGCAGCTTGCATGCCAAAGCACATTCATGTGGTTGCATTGTTTATTTTGGTTATCTGGCTCGCACAAGTAATGGGAATAAGAGAATAAATATAAAGCATCATTAGCTTATTGAGGCAAAAAATGCTCATTCAGGCAGCCATCGTCGAGTTTGACGGGCCCCATGTTGAAATAACAGTAGTCAGAGCACGCTTTATGGCACTGTTAGCAGTATGCACTGGAAATCGCAGTCATGTCATAGCCAGTGCTGCTGCGATACCAGTAGTCAACACGAAACTGACAGCCACTGTTAGCAGCTTGCACGCCGAAGCACATTCATGTGGTTGCATTGTTTATTTCGGTTATCTGGCACACACAAGTAATGAGAATAAATATAAAGCATCATTAGCTTATTGAGGCCCAAAATGCTCATTCAGGCAGCCATCGTCGAGTTTGACGGGCCCCATGTTGAAATAACAGTAGTCAGAGCACGCTTTATGGCACTGTTAGCAGTATGCACTGGAAATCGCAGTCATGTCATAGCCAGTGCTGCTGCGATACCAGTAGTCAACACGAAACTGACAGCCACTGTTAGCAGCTTGCACGCCGAAGCACATTCATGTGGTTGCATTGTTTATTTCGGTTATCTGGCACACACAAGTAATGAGAATAAATATAAAGCATCATTAGCTTATTGAGGCCCAAAATGCTCATTCAGGCAGCCATCGTCGAGTTTGACGGGCCCCATGTTGAAATAACAGTAGTCAGAGCACGCTTTATGGCACTGTTAGCAGTATGCACTGGAAATCGCAGTCATGTCATAGCCAGTGCTGCTGCGATACCAGTAGTCAACACGAAACTGACAGCCACTGTTAGCAGCTTGCACGCCGAAGCACATTTATGTGGTTGCATTGTTTATTTCGGTTATCTGGCACACACAAGTAATGAGAATAAATATAAAGCATCATTAGCTTATTGAGGCCCAAAATGCTCATTCAGACAGCCATCATCGAGTTTGACGGGCCCCTTGTTGAAATAACAGTAGTCAGAGCACGCTTTATGGCACTGTTAGCAGTATGCACTGGAAATCGCAGTCATGTCATATCCAGTGCTGCTGCGATACCAGTAGTCAACACAAAACTGATAGCCATTGTTAGCAGCTTGCACGCCAAAGCACATTCATGTGGTTGCATTGTTTATTTTGTTTATCTGGCTCACACAAGTAATGAGAATAAGAGAATAAATATAAAGCATCATTAGCTTATTCAGGCCCAAAATGCTCATTCAGGCAGCCATCATCGAGTTTGACGGGCCCCATGTTGAAATAACAGTAGTCAGAGCACGCTTTATGGCACTGTTAGCAGTATGCACTGGAAATCGCAGTCATGTCATAGCCAATGCTGCTGCGATACCAGTAGTCAACACGAAACTGACAGCCACTGTTAGCAGCTTGCACGCCGAAGCACATTCATGTGGTTGCATTGTTTATTTCGGTTATCTGGCACACACAAGTAATGAGAATAAATATAAAGCATCATTAGCTTATTGAGGCCCAAAATGCTCATTCAGGCAGCCATCGTCGAGTTTGACGGGCCGCGTGTTGAAATAACAGTAGTCAGAGCACGCTTTATGCCACGGTTAGCAGTATGCACTGAAAATCGCAGTCATGTCATAGCCAGTGCTGCTGCGATACCAGTAGTCAACACGAAACTGACAGCCACTGTTAGCAGCTTGCATGCCAAAGCACATTCATGAGGTTGCATTGTTTATTTTGGTTATCTGGCTCACACAAGTAATCAGAATAAGAGAATAAATATCAAGCATCATTAGCTTATTGAGGCCCAAAATGCTCATTCAGGCAGCCATCGTCGAGTTTGACGGGCCCCATGTTGAAATAACAGTAGTCAGAGCACGCTTTATGGCACTGTTAGCAGTATGCACTGCAAATCGCAGTCATGTCATAGCCAGTGCTGCTGCGATACCAGTAGTCAACACGAAACTGACAGCCACTGTTAGCAGCTTGCATGCCAAAGCACATTCATGTGGTTGCATTGTTTATGTTGGTTATCTGGCTCACACAAGTAATGAGAATAAGAGAATAAATATAAAGCATCATTAGCTTATTGAGGCCCAAAATGCTCATTCAGGCAGCCATCGTCGAGTTTGACGGGCCCCTTATTGAAATAACAGTAGTCAGAGCACGCTTTATGGCACTGTTAGCAGTATGCACTGGAAATCGCAGTCATGTCATAGCCAGTGCTGCTGCGATACCAGTAGTCAACACGAAACTGACAGCCACTGTTAGCAGCTTGCATGCCAAAGCACATTCATGTGGTTGCATTGTTTATTTTGGTTATCTGGCTCGCACAAGTAATGGGAATAAGAGAATAAATATAAAGCATCATTAGCTTATTGAGGCAAAAAATGCTCATTCAGGCAGCCATCGTCGAGTTTGACGGGCCCCATGTTGAAATAACAGTAGTCAGAGCACGCTTTATGGCACTGTTAGCAGTATGCACTGGAAATCGCAGTCATGTCATAGCCAGTGCTGCTGCGATACCAGTAGTCAACACGAAACTGACAGCCACTGTTAGCAGCTTGCACGCCGAAGCACATTCATGTGGTTGCATTGTTTATTTCGATTATCTGGCACACACCAGTAATGAGAATAAATATAAAGCATCATTAGCTTATTGAGGCCCAAAATGCTCATTCAGGCAGCCATCGTCGAGTTTGATGGGCCCCTTGTTGAAATAACAGTAGTCAGAGCACGCTTTATGGCACGGTTAGCAGTATGCACTGGAAATCGCAGTCATGTCATAGCCAGTGCTGCTGCGATACCAGTAGTAAACACGAAACTGACAGCCACTGTTAGCAGCTTGCATGCCAAAGCACATTCATGTGGTTGCATTGTTTATTTTGGTTATCTGGCTCACACAAGTAATGAGAATAAATATAAAGCATCATTATCTTATTGAGGCCCAAAATGCTCATTCAGACAGCCATCGTCGAGTTTGACGGGCCCCTTATTGAAATAACAGTAGTCAGAGCACGCTTTATGGCACTGTTAGCAGTATGCCCTGGAAATCGCAGTCATGTCATATCCAGTGCTGCTGCGATACCAGTAGTCAACACAAAACTGATAGCCACTGTTAGCAGCTTGCACGCCAAAGCACATTCATGTGGTTGCATTGTTTATTTTGTTTATCTGGCTCACACAAGTAATGAGAATAAGAGAATAAATATAAAGCATCATTAGCTTATTGAGGCCCAAAATGCTCATTCAGGCAGCCATCGTCGAGTTTGACGGGCCCCATGTTGAAATAACAGTAGTCAGAGCACGCTTTATGGCACTGTTAGCAGTATGCACTGAAAATCGCAGTCATGTCATAGCCATTGCTGCTGCGATACCAGTAGTCAACACGAAACTGACAGCCACTGTTAGCAGCTTGCATGCCAAAGCACATTCATGTGGTTGCATTGTTTATGTTGGTTATCTGGCTCACACAAGTAATGAGAATAAGAGAATAAATATAAAGCATCATTAGCTTATTGAGACCCAAAATGCTCATTCAAGCAGCCATCGTCGAGTTTGACGGGCCCCATGTTGAAATAACAGTAGTCAGAGCACGCTTTATGGCTCTGTTAGCAGTATGCACTGGAAATCGCAGTCATGTCATAGCCAGTGCTGCTGGGATACCAGTAGTCAACACGAAACTGACAGCCACTGTTAGCAGCTTGCATGCCAAAGCACATTCATGTGGTTGCATTGTTTATTTTGGTTATCTGGCTCACACAAGTAATGAGAATAAGAGAATAAATATAAAGCATCATTAGCTTATTGAGGCCCAAAATGCTCATTCAGGCAGCCATCGTCGAGTTTGACGGGCCCCTTATTGAAATAACAGTAGTCAGAGCACGCTTTATGGCACTGTTAGCAGTATGCACTGGAAATCGCAGTCATGTCATAGCCAGTGCTGCTGCGATACCAGTAGTCAACACGAAACTGACAGCCACTGTTAGCAGCTTGCATGCCAAAGCACATTCATGTGGTTGCATTGTTTATTTTGGTTATCTGGCTCGCACAAGTAATGGGAATAAGAGAATAAATATAAAGCATCATTAGCTTATTGAGGCAAAAAATGCTCATTCAGGCAGCCATCGTCGAGTTTGACGGGCCCCATGTTGAAATAACAGTAGTCAGAGCACGCTTTATGGCACTGTTAGCAGTATGCACTGGAAATCGCAGTCATGTCATAGCCAGTGCTGCTGCGATACCAGTAGTCAACACGAAACTGACAGCCACTGTTAGCAGCTTGCACGCCGAAGCACATTCATGTGGTTGCATTGTTTATTTCGGTTATCTGGCACACACAAGTAATGAGAATAAATATAAAGCATCATTAGCTTATTGAGGCCCAAAATGCTCATTCAGGCAGCCATCGTCGAGTTTGACGGGCCCCATGTTGAAATAACAGTAGTCAGAGCACGCTTTATGGCACTGTTAGCAGTATGCACTGGAAATCGCAGTCATGTCATAGCCAGTGCTGCTGCGATACCAGTAGTCAACACGAAACTGACAGCCACTGTTAGCAGCTTGCACGCCGAAGCACATTCATGTGGTTGCATTGTTTATTTCGGTTATCTGGCACACACAAGTAATGAGAATAAATATAAAGCATCATTAGCTTATTGAGGCCCAAAATGCTCATTCAGGCAGCCATCGTCGAGTTTGACGGGCCCCATGTTGAAATAACAGTAGTCAGAGCACGCTTTATGGCACTGTTAGCAGTATGCACTGGAAATCGCAGTCATGTCATAGCCAGTGCTGCTGCGATACCAGTAGTCAACACGAAACTGACAGCCACTGTTAGCAGCTTGCACGCCGAAGCACATTTATGTGGTTGCATTGTTTATTTCGGTTATCTGGCACACACAAGTAATGAGAATAAATATAAAGCATCATTAGCTTATTGAGGCCCAAAATGCTCATTCAGACAGCCATCATCGAGTTTGACGGGCCCCTTGTTGAAATAACAGTAGTCAGAGCACGCTTTATGGCACTGTTAGCAGTATGCACTGGAAATCGCAGTCATGTCATATCCAGTGCTGCTGCGATACCAGTAGTCAACACAAAACTGATAGCCATTGTTAGCAGCTTGCACGCCAAAGCACATTCATGTGGTTGCATTGTTTATTTTGTTTATCTGGCTCACACAAGTAATGAGAATAAGAGAATAAATATAAAGCATCATTAGCTTATTGAGGCCCAAAATGCTCATTCAGGCAGCCATCGTCGAGTTTGACGGGCCCCTTATTGAAATAACAGTAGTCAGAGCACGCTTTATGGCACTGTTAGCAGTATGCACTGGAAATCGCAGTCATGTCATAGCCAGTGCTGCTGCGATACCAGTAGTCAACACGAAACTGACAGCCACTGTTAGCAGCTTGCATGCCAAAGCACATTCATGTGGTTGCATTGTTTATTTTGGTTATCTGGCTCGCACAAGTAATGGGAATAAGAGAATAAATATAAAGCATCATTAGCTTATTGAGGCAAAAAATGCTCATTCAGGCAGCCATCGTCGAGTTTGACGGGCCCCATGTTGAAATAACAGTAGTCAGAGCACGCTTTATGGCACTGTTAGCAGTATGCACTGGAAATCGCAGTCATGTCATAGCCAGTGCTGCTGCGATACCAGTAGTCAACACGAAACTGACAGCCACTGTTAGCAGCTTGCACGCCGAAGCACATTCATGTGGTTGCATTGTTTATTTCGGTTATCTGGCACACACAAGTAATGAGAATAAATATAAAGCATCATTAGCTTATTGAGGCCCAAAATGCTCATTCAGGCAGCCATCGTCGAGTTTGACGGGCCCCATGTTGAAATAACAGTAGTCAGAGCACGCTTTATGGCACTGTTAGCAGTATGCACTGGAAATCGCAGTCATGTCATAGCCAGTGCTGCTGCGATACCAGTAGTCAACACGAAACTGACAGCCACTGTTAGCAGCTTGCACGCCGAAGCACATTCATGTGGTTGCATTGTTTATTTCGGTTATCTGGCACACACAAGTAATGAGAATAAATATAAAGCATCATTAGCTTATTGAGGCCCAAAATGCTCATTCAGGCAGCCATCGTCGAGTTTGACGGGCCCCATGTTGAAATAACAGTAGTCAGAGCACGCTTTATGGCACTGTTAGCAGTATGCACTGGAAATCGCAGTCATGTCATAGCCAGTGCTGCTGCGATACCAGTAGTCAACACGAAACTGACAGCCACTGTTAGCAGCTTGCACGCCGAAGCACATTTATGTGGTTGCATTGTTTATTTCGGTTATCTGGCACACACAAGTAATGAGAATAAATATAAAGCATCATTAGCTTATTGAGGCCCAAAATGCTCATTCAGACAGCCATCATCGAGTTTGACGGGCCCCTTGTTGAAATAACAGTAGTCAGAGCACGCTTTATGGCACTGTTAGCAGTATGCACTGGAAATCGCAGTCATGTCATATCCAGTGCTGCTGCGATACCAGTAGTCAACACAAAACTGATAGCCATTGTTAGCAGCTTGCACGCCAAAGCACATTCATGTGGTTGCATTGTTTATTTTGTTTATCTGGCTCACACAAGTAATGAGAATAAGAGAATAAATATAAAGCATCATTAGCTTATTGAGGCCCAAAATGCTCATTCAGGCAGCCATCGTCGAGTTTGACGGGCCCCTTATTGAAATAACAGTAGTCAGAGCACGCTTTATGGCACTGTTAGCAGTATGCACTGGAAATCGCAGTCATGTCATAGCCAGTGCTGCTGCGATACCAGTAGTCAACACGAAACTGACAGCCACTGTTAGCAGCTTGCATGCCAAAGCACATTCATGTGGTTGCATTGTTTATTTTGGTTATCTGGCTCGCACAAGTAATGGGAATAAGAGAATAAATATAAAGCATCATTAGCTTATTGAGGCAAAAAATGCTCATTCAGGCAGCCATCGTCGAGTTTGACGGGCCCCATGTTGAAATAACAGTAGTCAGAGCACGCTTTATGGCACTGTTAGCAGTATGCACTGGAAATCGCAGTCATGTCATAGCCAGTGCTGCTGCGATACCAGTAGTCAACACGAAACTGACAGCCACTGTTAGCAGCTTGCACGCCGAAGCACATTCATGTGGTTGCATTGTTTATTTCGGTTATCTGGCACACACAAGTAATGAGAATAAATATAAAGCATCATTAGCTTATTGAGGCCCAAAATGCTCATTCAGGCAGCCATCGTCGAGTTTGACGGGCCCCATGTTGAAATAACAGTAGTCAGAGCACGCTTTATGGCACTGTTAGCAGTATGCACTGGAAATCGCAGTCATGTCATAGCCAGTGCTGCTGCGATACCAGTAGTCAACACGAAACTGACAGCCACTGTTAGCAGCTTGCACGCCGAAGCACATTCATGTGGTTGCATTGTTTATTTCGGTTATCTGGCACACACAAGTAATGAGAATAAATATAAAGCATCATTAGCTTATTGAGGCCCAAAATGCTCATTCAGGCAGCCATCGTCGAGTTTGACGGGCCCCATGTTGAAATAACAGTAGTCAGAGCACGCTTTATGGCACTGTTAGCAGTATGCACTGGAAATCGCAGTCATGTCATAGCCAATGCTGCTGCGATACCAGTAGTCAACACGAAACTGACAGCCACTGTTAGCAGCTTGCACGCCGAAGCACATTCATGTGGTTGCATTGTTTATTTCGGTTATCTGGCACACACAAGGAATGAGAATAAATATAAAGCATCATTAGCTTATTGAGGCCCAAAATGCTCATTCAGGCAGCCATCGATGAGTTTGATGGGCCCCTTGTTGAAATAACAGTAGTCAGAGCACGCTTTATGGCACGGTTAGCAGTATGCACTGGAAATCGCAGTCATGTCATAGCCAGTGCTGCTGCGATACCAGTAGTCAACACGAAACTGACAGCCACTGTTAGCAGCTTGCATGCCAAAGCACATTCATGTGGTTGCATTGTTTATTTTGGTTATCTGGCTCACACAAGTAATGAGAATAAGAGAATAAATATAAAGCATCATTAGCTTATTGAGGCCCAAAATGCTCATTCAGGCAGCCATCGTCGACTTTGACGGGCCTAATGTTGAAATAACAGTAGTCAGAGCACGCTTTATGGCTCTGTTAGCAGTATGCACTGGAAATCGCAGTGATGTCATAGCCAGTGCTGCTGCGATACCAGTAGTCAACACGAAACTGACAGCCACTGTTAGCAGCTTGCATGCCAAAGCACATTCATGTGGTTGCATTGTTTATTTTGGTTATCTGGCTCACACAAGTAATGAGAATAAGCGAATAAATATAAAGCATCATTAGCTTATTGAGGCCCAAAATGCTCATTCAGGCAGCCATCGTCGAGTTTGACGGGCCCCATGTTGAAATAAGAGTAGTCAGAGCACGCTTTATGGCACTGTTAGCAGTATGCACTGGAAATCGCAGTCATGTCATAGCCAGTGCTGCTGCGATACCAGTAGTCAACACGAAACTGACAGCCACTGTTAGCAGCTTGCACGCCGAAGCACATTCATGTGGTTGCATTGTTTATTTCGGTTATCTGGCACACACAAGTAATGAGAATAAATATAAAGCATCATTAGCTTATTGAGGCCCAAAATGCTCATTCAGACAGCCATCATCGAGTTTGACGGGCCCCTTGTTGAAATAACAGCAGTATGCCCTGGAAATCGCAGTCATGTCATATCCAGTGCTGCTGCGATACCAGTAGTCAACACGAAACTGACAGCCACTGTTAGCAGCTTGCATGCCAAAGCACATTCATGTGGTTGTATTGTTTATTTTGGTTATCTGGCTCACACAAGTAATGAGAATAAGAGAATAAATATAAAGCATCATTAGCTTATTGAGGCCCAAAATGCTCATTCAGGCAGCCATCGTCGACTTTGACGGGCCTAATGTTGAAATAACAGCAGTCAGAGCACGCTTTATGGCTCTGCTAGCAGTATGCACTGGAAATCGCAGTCATGTCATAGCCAGTGCTGCTGCGATACCAGTAGTCAACACGAAACTGACAGCCACTGTTAGCAGCTTGCACGCCAAAGCACATTCATGTGGTTGCATTGTTTATTTTGTTTATCTGGCTCACACAAGTAATGAGAATAAGAGAATAAATATAAAGCATCATTAGCTTATTCAGGCCCAAAATGCTCATTCAGACAGCCATCGTCGAGTTTGACGGGCCCCATGTTGAAATAAAAGTAGTCAGAGCACGCTTGATGGCTCTGTTAGCAGTATGCACTGGAAATCGCAGTCATGTCATAGCCAGTAGTGCTGCGATACCAGTAGTCAACACGAAACTGACAGCCACTGTTAGCAGCTTGCATGCCAAAGCACATTCATGTGGTTGCATTGTTTATTTTGGTTATCTGGCTCACACAAGTAATGAGAATAAGAGAATAAATATAAAGCATCATTAGCTTATTGAGGCCCAAAATGCTCATTCAGGCAGCCATCGTCGAGTTTGACGGGCCCCATGTTGAAATAAGAGTAGTCAGAGCACGCTTTATGGCACTGTTAGCAGTATGCACTGGAAATCGCAGTCATGTCATAGCCAGTGCTGCTGCGATACCAGTAGTCAACACGAAACTGACAGCCACTGTTAGCAGCTTGCACGCCGAAGCACATTCATGTGGTTGCATTGTTTATTTCGGTTATCTGGCACACACAAGTAATGAGAATAAATATAAAGCATCATTAGCTTATTGAGGCCCAAAATGCTCATTCAGACAGCCATCATCGAGTTTGACGGGCCCCTTGTTGAAATAACAGCAGTATGCCCTGGAAATCGCAGTCATGTCATATCCAGTGCTGCTGCGATACCAGTAGTCAACACGAGACTGACAGCCACTGTTAGCAGCTTGCATGCCAAAGCACATTCATGTGGTTGTATTGTTTATTTTGGTTATCTGGCTCACACAAGTAATGAGAATAAGAGAATAAATATAAAGCATCATTAGCTTATTGAGGCCCAAAATGCTCATTCAGGCAGCCATCGTCGACTTTGACGGGCCTAATGTTGAAATAACAGCAGTCAGAGCACGCTTTATGGCTCTGCTAGCAGTATGCACTGGAAATCGCAGTCATGTCATAGCCAGTGCTGCTGCGATACCAGTAGTCAACACGAAACTGACAGCCACTGTTAGCAGCTTGCACGCCAAAGCACATTCATGTGGTTGCATTGTTTATTTTGTTTATCTGGCTCACACAAGTAATGAGAATAAGAGAATAAATATAAAGCATCATTAGCTTATTCAGGCCCAAAATGCTCATTCAGACAGCCATCGTCGAGTTTGACGGGCCCCATGTTGAAATAAAAGTAGTCAGAGCACGCTTGATGGCTCTGTTAGCAGTATGCACTGGAAATCGCAGTCATGTCATAGCCAGTAGTGCTGCGATACCAGTAGTCAACACGAAACTGACAGCCACTGTTAGCAGCTTGCATGCCAAAGCACATTCATGTGGTTGCATTGTTTATTTTGGTTATCTGGCTCACACAAGTAATGAGAATAAGAGAATAAATATAAAGCATCATTAGCTTATTGAGGCCCAAAATGCTCATTCAGACAGCCATCGTCGAGTTTGACGGGCCCCATGTTGAAATAACAGTAGTCAGAGCACGCTTTATGGCACTGTTAGCAGTATGCACTGGAAATCGCAGTCATGTCATAGCCAATGCTGCTGCGATACCAGTAGTCAACACGAAACTGACAGCCACTGTTAGCAGCTTGCACGCCGAAGCACATTCATGTGGTTGCATTGTTTATTTCGGTTATCTGGCACACACAATTAATGAGAATAAATATAAAGCATCATTAGCTTATTGAGGCCCAAAATGCTCATTCAGGCAGCCATCGATGAGTTTGATGGGCCCCTTGTTGAAATAACAGTAGTCAGAGCACGCTTTATGGCACGGTTAGCAGTATGCACTGGAAATCGCAGTCATGTCATAGCCAGTGCTGCTGCGATACCAGTAGTCAACACGAAACTGACAGCCACTGTTAGCAGCTTGCATGCCAAAGCACATTCATGTGGTTGCATTGTTTATTTTGGTTATCTGGCTCACACAAGTAATGAGAATAAGAGAATAAATATAAAGCATCATTAGCTTATTGAGGCCCAAAATGCTCATTCAGGCAGCCATCGTCGACTTTGACGGGCCTAATGTTGAAATAACAGTAGTCAGAGCACGCTTTATGGCTCTGTTAGCAGTATGCACTGGAAATCGCAGTGATGTCATAGCCAGTGCTGCTGCGATACCAGTAGTCAACACGAAACTGACAGCCACTGTTAGCAGCTTGCATGCCAAAGCACATTCATGTGGTTGCATTGTTTATTTTGGTTATCTGGCTCACACAAGTAATGAGAATAAGCGAATAAATATAAAGCATCATTAGCTTATTGAGGCCCAAAATGCTCATTCAGGCAGCCATCGTCGAGTTTGACGGGCCCCATGTTGAAATAACAGTAGTCAGAGCACGCTTTATGGCACTGTTAGCAGTATGCACTGGAAATCGCAGTCATGTCATAGCCAGTGCTGCTGCGATACCAGTAGTCAACACGAAACTGACAGTCACTGTTAGCAGCTTGCATGCCAAAGCACATTCATGTGGTTGCATTGTTTATGTTGGTTATCTGGCTCACACAAGTAATGAGAATAAGAGAATAAATATAAAGCATCATTAGCTTATTGAGACCCAAAATGCTCATTCAAGCAGCCATCGTCGAGTTTGACGGGCCCCATGTTGAAATAACAGTAGTCAGAGCACGCTTTATGGCTCTGTTAGCAGTATGCACTGGAAATCGCAGTCATGTCATAGCCAGTGCTGCTGCGATACCAGTAGTCAACACGAAACTGACAGCCACTGTTAGCAGCTTGCATGCCAAAGCACGTTCATGTGGTTGCATTGTTTATTTTGGTTATCTGGCTCACACAAGTAATGAGAATAAGAGAATAAATATAAAGCATCAGTAGCTTATTGAGGCCCAAAATGCTCATTCAGGCAGCCATCGTCGAGTTTGACGGGCCTAATGTTGAAATAACAGTAGTCAGAGCACGCTTTATGGCTCTGTTAGCAGTATGCACTGGAAATCGCAGTCATGTCATAGCCAGTGCTGCTGCGATACCAGTAGTCAACACGAAACTGACAGCCACTGTTAGCAGCTTGCATGCCAATGCACATTCATGTGGTTGCATTGTTTATTTTGGTTATCTGGCTCGCACAAGTAATGGGAATAAGAGAATAAATATAAAGCATCATTAGCTTATTGAGGCAAAAAATGCTCATTCAGGCAGCCATCGTCGAGTTTGACGGGCCCCATGTTGAAATAACAGTAGTCAGACCACGCTTTATGGCACTGTTAGCAGTATGCACTGGAAATCGCAGTCATGTCATAGCCAGTGCTGCTGCGATACCAGTAGTCAACACGAAACTGACAGCCACTGTTAGCAGCTTGCACGCCGAAGCACATTCATGTGGTTGCATTGTTTATTTCGGTTATCTGGCACACACAAGTAATGAGAATAAATATAAAGCATCATTAGCTTATAGAGGCCCAAAATGCTCATTCAGGCAGCCATCGTCGAGTTTGACGGCCCCATGTTGAAATAACAGTAGTCAGAGCACGCTTTATGGCACTGTTAGCAGTATGCACTGGAAATCGAAGTCATGTCATAGCCAGTGCTCCTGCGATACCAGTAGTCAACACGAAACTGACAGCCACTGTTAGCAGCTTGCACGCCGAAGCACATTCATGTGGTTGCATTGTTTATTTCGGTTATCTGGCACACACAAGTAATGAGAATAAATATAAAGCATCATTAGCTTATTGAGGCCCAAAATGCTCATTCAGGCAGCCATCGTCGAGTTTGACGGGCCCCATGTTGAAATAACAGTAGTCAGAGCACGCTTTATGGCACTGTTAGCAGTATGCACTGGAAATCGCAGTCATGTCATAGCCAGTGCTGCTGCGATACCAGTAGTCAACACGAAACTGACAGCCACTGTTAGCAGCTTGCACGCCGAAGCACATTCATGTGGTTGCATTGTTTATTTCGGTTATCTGGCACACACAAGTAATGAGAATAAATATAAAGCATCATTAGCTTATTGAGGCCCAAGATTCTCATTCAGACATCCATCATCGAGTTTGACGGGCCCCTTGTTGAAATAACAGTAGTCAGAGCACGCTTTATGGCACTGTTAGCAGTATGCACTGGAAATCGCATTCATGTCATATCCAGTGCTGCTGCGATACCAGTAGTCAACACAAAACTGATAGCCATTGTTAGCAGCTTGCACGCCAAAGCACATTCATGTGGTTGCATTGTTTATTATCTGGCTCACACAAGTAATGAGAATAAGAGAATAAATATAAAGCATCATTAGCTTATTGAGACCCAAAATGCTCATTCAAGCAGCCATCGTCGAGTTTGACGGGCCCCATGTTGAAATAACAGTAGTCAGAGCACGCTTTATGGCTCTGTTAGCAGTATGCACTGGAAATCGCAGTCATGTCATAGCCAGTGCTGCTGCGATACCAGTAGTCAACACGAAACTGACAGCCACTGTTAGCAGCTTGCATGCCAAAGCACATTCATGTGGTTGCATTGTTTATTTTGGTTATCTGGCTCACACAAGTAATGAGAATAAGAGAATAAATATAAAGCATCAGTAGCTTATTGAGGCCCAAAATGCTCATTCAGGCAGCCATCGTCGAGTTTGACGGGCCTAATGTTGAAATAACAGTAGTCAGAGCACGCTTTATGGCTCTGTTAGCAGTATGCACTGGAAATCGCAGTCATGTCATAGCCAGTGCTGCTGCGATACCAGTAGTCAACACGAAACTGACAGCCACTGTTAGCAGCTTGCATGCCAATGCACATTCATGTGGTTGCATTGTTTATTTTGGTTATCTGGCTCGCACAAGTAATGGGAATAAGAGAATAAATATAAAGCATCATTAGCTTATTGAGGCAAAAAATGCTCATTCAGGCAGCCATCGTCGAGTTTGACGGGCCCCATGTTGAAATAACAGTAGTCAGACCACGCTTTATGGCACTGTTAGCAGTATGCACTGGAAATCGCAGTCATGTCATAGCCAGTGCTGCTGCGATACCAGTAGTCAACACGAAACTGACAGCCACTGTTAGCAGCTTGCACGCCGAAGCACATTCATGTGGTTGCATTGTTTATTTCGGTTATCTGGCACACACAAGTAATGAGAATAAATATAAAGCATCATTAGCTTATAGAGGCCCAAAATGCTCATTCAGGCAGCCATCGTCGAGTTTGACGGCCCCATGTTGAAATAACAGTAGTCAGAGCACGCTTTATGGCACTGTTAGCAGTATACACTGGAAATCGAAGTCATGTCATAGCCAGTGCTCCTGCGATACCAGTAGTCAACACGAAACTGACAGCCACTGTTAGCAGCTTGCACGCCGAAGCACATTCATGTGGTTGCATTGTTTATTTCGGTTATCTGGCACACACAAGTAATGAGAATAAATATAAAGCATCATTAGCTTATTGAGGCCCAAAATGCTCATTCAGGCAGCCATCGTCGAGTTTGACGGGCCCCATGTTGAAATAACAGTAGTCAGAGCACGCTTTATGGCACTGTTAGCAGTATGCACTGGAAATCGCAGTCATGTCATAGCCAGTGCTGCTGCGATACCAGTAGTCAACACGAAACTGACAGCCACTGTTAGCAGCTTGCACGCCGAAGCACATTCATGTGGTTGCATTGTTTATTTCGGTTATCTGGCACACACAAGTAATGAGAATAAGAGAATAAATATAAAGCATCATTAGCTTATTGAGACCCAAAATGCTCATTCAAGCAGCCATCGTCGAATTTGACGGGCCCCATGTTGAAATAACAGTAGTCAGAGCACGCTTTATGGCTCTGTTAGCAGTATGCACTGGAAATCGCAGTCATGTCATAGCCAGTGCTGCTGCGATACCAGTAGTCAACACGAAACTGACAGCCACTGTTAGCAGCTTGCATGCCAAAGCACGTTCATGTGGTTGCATTGTTTATTTTGGTTATCTGGCTCACACAAGTAATGAGAATAAGAGAATAAATATAAAGCATCAGTAGCTTATTGAGGCCCAAAATGCTCATTCAGGCAGCCATCGTCGAGTTTGACGGGCCTAATGTTGAAATAACAGTAGTCAGAGCACGCTTTATGGCTCTGTTAGCAGTATGCACTGGAAATCGCAGTCATGTCATAGCCAGTGCTGCTGCGATACCAGTAGTCAACACGAAACTGACAGCCACTGTTAGCAGCTTGCATGCCAATGCACATTCATGTGGTTGCATTGTTTATTTTGGTTATCTGGCTCGCATAAGTAATGGGAATAAGAGAATAAATATAAAGCATCATTAGCTTATTGAGGCCCAAAATGCTCATTCAGGCAGCCATCGTCGACTTTGACGGGCCTAATGTTGAAATAACAGCAGTCAGAGCACGCTTTATGGCTCTGCTAGCAGTATGCACTGGAAATCGCAGTCATGTCATAGCCAGTGCTGCTGCGATACCAGTAGTCAACACGAAACTGACAGCCACTGTTAGCAGCTTGCATGCCAAAGCACATTCATGTGGTTGCATTGTTTATTTTGGTTATCTGGCTCACACAAGTAATGAGAATAAATATAAAGCATCATTAGCTTATTGAGGCCCAAAATGCTCATTCAGACAGCCATCGTCGAGTTTGACGGGCCCCTTATTGAAATAACAGTAGTCAGAGCACGCTTTATGGCACTGTTAGCAGTATGCCCTGGAAATCGCAGTCATGTCATATCCAGTGCTGCTGCGATACCAGTAGTCAACACAAAACTGATAGCCACTGTTAGCAGCTTGCACGCCAAAGCACATTCATGTGGTTGCATTGTTTATTTTGTTTATCTGGCTCACACAAGTAATGAGAATAAGAGAATAAATATAAAGCATCATTAGCTTATTCAGGCCCAAAATGCTCATTCAGGCAGCCATCGTCGAGTTTGACGGGCCCCATGTTGAAATAAGAGTAGTCAGAGCACGCTTTATGGCACTGTTAGCAGTATGCACTGGAAATCGCAGTCATGTCATAGCCAGTGCTGCTGCGATACCAGTAGTCAACACGAAACTGACAGCCACTGTTAGCAGCTTGCACGCCGAAGCACATTCATGTGGTTGCATTGTTTATTTCGGTTATCTGGCACACACAAGTAATGAGAATAAATATAAAGCATCATTAGCTTATTGAGGCCCAAAATGCTCATTCAGACAGCCATCATCGAGTTTGACGGGCCCCTTGTTGAAATAACAGCAGTATGCCCTGGAAATCGCAGTCATGTCATATCCAGTGCTGCTGCGATACCAGTAGTCAACACGAAACTGACAGCCACTGTTAGCAGCTTGCATGCCAAAGCACATTCATGTGGTTGTATTGTTTATTTTGGTTATCTGGCTCACACAAGTAATGAGAATAAGAGAATAAATATAAAGCATCATTAGCTTATTGAGGCCCAAAATGCTCATTCAGGCAGCCATCGTCGACTTTGACGGGCCTAATGTTGAAATAACAGCAGTCAGAGCACGCTTTATGGCTCTGCTAGCAGTATGCACTGGAAATCGCAGTCATGTCATAGCCAGTGCTGCTGCGATACCAGTAGTCAACACGAAACTGACAGCCACTGTTAGCAGCTTGCACGCCAAAGCACATTCATGTGGTTGCATTGTTTATTTTGTTTATCTGGCTCACACAAGTAATGAGAATAAGAGAATAAATATAAAGCATCATTAGCTTATTCAGGCCCAAAATGCTCATTCAGACAGCCATCGTCGAGTTTGACGGGCCCCATGTTGAAATAAAAGTAGTCAGAGCACGCTTGATGGCTCTGTTAGCAGTATGCACTGGAAATCGCAGTCATGTCATAGCCAGTAGTGCTGCGATACCAGTAGTCAACACGAAACTGACAGCCACTGTTAGCAGCTTGCATGCCAAAGCACATTCATGTGGTTGCATTGTTTATTTTGGTTATCTGGCTCACACAAGTAATGAGAATAAGAGAATAAATATAAAGCATCATTAGCTTATTGAGGCCCAAAATGCTCATTCAGGCAGCCATCGTCGAGTTTGACGGGCCCCGTGTTGAAATAAGAGTAGTCAGAGCACGCTTTATGGCACTGTTAGCAGTATGCACTGGAAATCGCAGTCATGTCATAGCCAGTGCTGCTGCGATACCAGTAGTCAACACGAAACTGACAGCCACTGTTAGCAGCTTGCACGCCGAAGCACATTCATGTGGTTGCATTGTTTATTTCGGTTATCTGGCACACACAAGTAATGAGAATAAATATAAAGCATCATTAGCTTATTGAGGCCCAAAATGCTCATTCAGACAGCCATCATCGAGTTTGACGGGCCCCTTGTTGAAATAACAGCAGTATGCCCTGGAAATCGCAGTCATGTCATATCCAGTGCTGCTGCGATACCAGTAGTCAACACGAAACTGACAGCCACTGTTAGCAGCTTGCATGCCAAAGCACATTCATGTGGTTGTATTGTTTATTTTGGTTATCTGGCTCACACAAGTAATGAGAATAAGAGAATAAATATAAAGCATCATTAGCTTATTGAGGCCCAAAATGCTCATTCAGGCAGCCATCGTCGACTTTGACGGGCCTAATGTTGAAATAACAGCAGTCAGAGCACGCTTTATGGCTCTGCTAGCAGTATGCACTGGAAATCGCAGTCATGTCATAGCCAGTGCTGCTGCGATACCAGTAGTCAACACGAAACTGACAGCCACTGTTAGCAGCTTGCACGCCAAAGCACATTCATGTGGTTGCAATGTTTATTTTGTTTATCTGGCTCACACAAGTAATGAGAATAAGAGAATAAATATAAAGCATCATTAGCTTATTCAGGCCCAAAATGCTCATTCAGACAGCCATCGTCGAGTTTGACGGGCCCCATGTTGAAATAAAAGTAGTCAGAGCACGCTTGATGGCTCTGTTAGCAGTATGCACTGGAAATCGCAGTCATGTCATAGCCAGTAGTGCTGCGATACCAGTAGTCAACACGAAACTGACAGCCACTGTTAGCAGCTTGCATGCCAAAGCACATTCATGTGGTTGCATTGTTTATTTTGGTTATCTGGCTCACACAAGTAATGAGAATAAGAGAATAAATATAAAGCATCATTAGCTTATTGAGGCCCAAAATGCTCATTCAGGCAGCCATCGTCGAGTTTGACGGGCCCCATGTTGAAATAACAGTAGTCAGAGCACGCTTTATGGCACTGTTAGCAGTATGCACTGGAAATCGCAGTCATGTCATAGCCAATGCTGCTGCGATACCAGTAGTCAACACGAAACTGACAGCCACTGTTAGCAGCTTGCACGCCGAAGCACATTCATGTGGTTGCATTGTTTATTTCGGTTATCTGGCACACACAAGTAATGAGAATAAATATAAAGCATCATTAGCTTATTGAGGCCCAAAATGCTCATTCAGGCAGCCATCGATGAGTTTGATGGGCCCCTTGTTGAAATAACAGTAGTCAGAGCACGCTTTATGGCACGGTTAGCAGTATGCACTGGAAATCGCAGTCATGTCATAGCCAGTGCTGCTGCGATACCAGTAGTCAACACGAAACTGACAGCCACTGTTAGCAGCTTGCATGCCAAAGCACATTCATGTGGTTGCATTGTTTATTTTGGTTATCTGGCTCACACAAGTAATGAGAATAAGAGAATAAATATAAAGCATCATTAGCTTATTGAGGCCCAAAATGCTCATTCAGGCAGCCATCGTCGACTTTGACGGGCCTAATGTTGAAATAACAGTAGTCAGAGCACGCTTTATGGCTCTGTTAGCAGTATGCACTGGAAATCGCAGTGATGTCATAGCCAGTGCTGCTGCGATACCAGTAGTCAACACGAAACTGACAGCCACTGTTAGCAGCTTGCATGCCAAAGCACATTCATGTGGTTGCATTGTTTATTTTGGTTATCTGGCTCACACAAGTAATGAGAATAAGCGAATAAATATAAAGCATCATTAGCTTATTGAGGCCCAAAATGCTCATTCAGGCAGCCATCGTCGAGTTTGACGGGCCCCATGTTGAAATAACAGTAGTCAGAGCACGCTTTATGGCACTGTTAGCAGTATGCACTGGAAATCGCAGTCATGTCATAGCCAGTGCTGCTGCGATACCAGTAGTCAACACGAAACTGACAGCCACTGTTAGCAGCTTGCATGCCAAAGCACATTCATGTGGTTGCATTGTTTATGTTGGTTATCTGGCTCACACAAGTAATGAGAATAAGAGAATAAATATAAAGCATCATTAGCTTATTGAGACCCAAAATGCTCATTCAAGCAGCCATCGTCGAGTTTGACGGGCCCCATGTTGAAATAACAGTAGTCAGAGCACGCTTTATGGCTCTGTTAGCAGTATGCACTGGAAATCGCAGTCATGTCATAGCCAGTGCTGCTGCGATACCAGTAGTCAACACGAAACTGACAGCCACTGTTAGCAGCTTGCATGCCAAAGCACGTTCATGTGGTTGCATTGTTTATTTTGGTTATCTGGCTCACACAAGTAATGAGAATAAGAGAATAAATATAAAGCATCAGTAGCTTATTGAGGCCCAAAATGCTCATTCAGGCAGCCATCGTCGAGTTTGACGGGCCTAATGTTGAAATAACAGTAGTCAGAGCACGCTTTATGGCTCTGTTAGCAGTATGCACTGGAAATCGCAGTCATGTCATAGCCAGTGCTGCTGCGATACCAGTAGTCAACACGAAACTGACAGCCACTGTTAGCAGCTTGCATGCCAATGCACATTCATGTGGTTGCATTGTTTATTTTGGTTATCTGGCTCGCACAAGTAATGGGAATAAGAGAATAAATATAAAGCATCATTAGCTTATTGAGGCAAAAAATGCTCATTCAGGCAGCCATCGTCGAGTTTGACGGGCCCCATGTTGAAATAACAGTAGTCAGACCACGCTTTATGGCACTGTTAGCAGTATGCACTGGAAATCGCAGTCATGTCATAGCCAGTGCTGCTGCGATACCAGTAGTCAACACGAAACTGACAGCCACTGTTAGCAGCTTGCACGCCGAAGCACATTCATGTGGTTGCATTGTTTATTTCGGTTATCTGGCACACACAAGTAATGAGAATAAATATAAAGCATCATTAGCTTATAGAGGCCCAAAATGCTCATTCAGGCAGCCATCGTCGAGTTTGACGGCCCCATGTTGAAATAACAGTAGTCAGAGCACGCTTTATGGCACGGTTAGCAGTATGCACTGGAAATCGAAGTCATGTCATAGCCAGTGCTCCTGCGATACCAGTAGTCAACACGAAACTGACAGCCACTGTTAGCAGCTTGCACGCCGAAGCACATTCATGTGGTTGCATTGTTTATTTCGGTTATCTGGCACACACAAGTAATGAGAATAAATATAAAGCATCATTAGCTTATTGAGGCCCAAAATGCTCATTCAGGCAGCCATCGTCGAGTTTGACGGGCCCCATGTTGAAATAACAGTAGTCAGAGCACGCTTTATGGCACTGTTAGCAGTATGCACTGGAAATCGCAGTCATGTCATAGCCAGTGCTGCTGCGATACCAGTAGTCAACACGAAACTGACAGCCACTGTTAGCAGCTTGCACGCCGAAGCACATTCATGTGGTTGCATTGTTTATTTCGGTTATCTGGCACACACAAGTAATGAGAATAAATATAAAGCATCATTAGCTTATTGAGGCCCAAAATTCTCATTCAGACATCCATCATCGAGTTTGACGGGCCCCTTGTTGAAATAACAGTAGTCAGAGCACGCTTTATGGCACTGTTAGCAGTATGCACTGGAAATCGCATTCATGTCATATCCAGTGCTGCTGCGATACCAGTAGTCAACACAAAACTGATAGCCATTGTTAGCAGCTTGCACGCCAAAGCACATTCATGTGGTTGCATTGTTTATTATCTGGCTCACACAAGTAATGAGAATAAGAGAATAAATATAAAGCATCATTAGCTTATTGAGACCCAAAATGCTCATTCAAGCAGCCATCGTCGAGTTTGACGGGCCCCATGTTGAAATAACAGTAGTCAGAGCACGCTTTATGGCTCTGTTAGCAGTATGCACTGGAAATCGCAGTCATGTCATAGCCAGTGCTGCTGCGATACCAGTAGTCAACACGAAACTGACAGCCACTGTTAGCAGCTTGCATGCC
Organism: Amblyomma americanum; assembly: GCF_052857255.1. Classification (NCBI taxonomy): domain Eukaryota; kingdom Metazoa; phylum Arthropoda; class Arachnida; order Ixodida; family Ixodidae; genus Amblyomma; species Amblyomma americanum. Next base: position 9,470 of record NW_027526512.1, on the reverse strand, counting down.
AAAGCACATTCATGTGGTTGCATTGTTTATTTTGGTTATCTGGCTCACACAAGTAATGAGAATAAGAGAATAAATATAAAGCATCAGTAGCTTATTGAGGCCCAAAATGCTCATTCAGGCAGCCATCGTCGAGTTTGACGGGCCTAATGTTGAAATAACAGTAGTCAGAGCACGCTTTATGGCTCTGTTAGCAGTATGCACTGGAAATCGCAGTCATGTCATAGCCAGTGCTGCTGCGATACCAGTAGTCAACACGAAACTGACAGCCACTGTTAGCAGCTTGCATGCCAATGCACATTCATGTGGTTGCATTGTTTATTTTGGTTATCTGGCTCGCACAAGTAATGGGAATAAGAGAATAAATATAAAGCATCATTAGCTTATTGAGGCAAAAAATGCTCATTCAGGCAGCCATCGTCGAGTTTGACGGGCCCCATGTTGAAATAACAGTAGTCAGACCACGCTTTATGGCACTGTTAGCAGTATGCACTGGAAATCGCAGTCATGTCATAGCCAGTGCTGCTGCGATACCAGTAGTCAACACGAAACTGACAGCCACTGTTAGCAGCTTGCACGCCGAAGCACATTCATGTGGTTGCATTGTTTATTTCGGTTATCTGGCACACACAAGTAATGAGAATAAATATAAAGCATCATTAGCTTATAGAGGCCCAAAATGCTCATTCAGGCAGCCATCGTCGAGTTTGACGGCCCCATGTTGAAATAACAGTAGTCAGAGCACGCTTTATGGCACTGTTAGCAGTATACACTGGAAATCGAAGTCATGTCATAGCCAGTGCTGCTGCGATACCAGTAGTCAACACGAAACTGACAGCCACTGTTAGCAGCTTGCACGCCGAAGCACATACATGTGGTTGCATTGTTTATTTCGGTTATCTGGCACACACAAGTAATGAGAATAAGAGAATAAATATAAAGCATCATTAGCTTATTGAGACCCAAAATGCTCATTCAAGCAGCCATCGTCGAATTTGACGGGCCCCATGTTGAAATAACAGTAGTCAGAGCACGCTTTATGGCTCTGTTAGCAGTATGCACTGGAAATCGCAGTCATGTCATAGCCAGTGCTGCTGCGATACCAGTAGTCAACACGAAACTGACAGCCACTGTTAGCAGCTTGCATGCCAAAGCACGTTCATGTGGTTGCATTGTTTATTTTGGTTATCTGGCTCACACAAGTAATGAGAATAAGAGAATAAATATAAAGCATCAGTAGCTTATTGAGGCCCAAAATGCTCATTCAGGCAGCCATCGTCGAGTTTGACGGGCCTAATGTTGAAATAACAGTAGTCAGAGCACGCTTTATGGCTCTGTTAGCAGTATGCACTGGAAATCGCAGTCATGTCATAGCCAGTGCTGCTGCGATACCAGTAGTCAACACGAAACTGACAGCCACTGTTAGCAGCTTGCATGCCAATGCACATTCATGTGGTTGCATTGTTTATTTTGGTTATCTGGCTCGCACAAGTAATGGGAATAAGAGAATAAATATAAAGCATCATTAGCTTATTGAGGCAAAAAATGCTCATTCAGGCAGCCATCGTCGAGTTTGACGGGCCCCATGTTGAAATAACAGTAGTCAGACCACGCTTTATGGCACTGTTAGCAGTATGCACTGGAAATCGCAGTCATGTCATAGCCAGTGCTGCTGCGATACCAGTAGTCAACACGAAACTGACAACCACTGTTAGCAGCTTGCACGCCGAAGCACATTCATGTGGTTGCATTGTTTATTTCGGTTATCTGGCACACACAAGTAATGAGAATAAATATAAAGCATCATTAGCTTATAGAGGCCCAAAATGCTCATTCAGGCAGCCATCGTCGAGTTTGACGGCCCCATGTTGAAATAACAGTAGTCAGAGCACGCTTTATGGCACTGTTAGCAGTATGCACTGGAAATCGAAGTCATGTCATAGCCAGTGCTCCTGCGATACCAGTAGTCAACACGAAACTGACAGCCACTGTTAGCAGCTTGCACGCCGAAGCACATTCATGTGGTTGCATTGTTTATTTCGGTTATCTGGCACACACAAGTAATGAGAATAAATATAAAGCATCATTAGCTTATTGAGGCCCAAAATGCTCATTCAGGCAGCCATCGTCGAGTTTGACGGGCCCCATGTTGAAATAACAGTAGTCAGAGCACGCTTTATGGCACTGTTAGCAGTATGCACTGGAAATCGCAGTCATGTCATAGCCAGTGCTGCTGCGATACCAGTAGTCAACACGAAACTGACAGCCACTGTTAGCAGCTTGCACGCCGAAGCACATTCATGTGGTTGCATTGTTTATTTCGGTTATCTGGCACACACAAGTAATGAGAATAAATATAAAGCATCATTAGCTTATTGAGGCCCAAAATGCTCATTCAGACAGCCATCATCGAGTTTGACGGGCCCCTTGTTGAAATAACAGTAGTCAGAGCACGCTTTATGGCACTGTTAGCAGTATGCACTGGAAATCGCAGTCATGTCATATCCAGTGCTGCTGCGATACCAGTAGTCAACACAAAACTGATAGCCATTGTTAGCAGCTTGCACGCCAAAGCACATTCATGTGGTTGCATTGTTTATTATCTGGCTCACACAAGTAATGAAAATAAGAGAATAAATATAAAGCATCATTAGCTTATTGAGGCCCAAAATGCTCATTCAGGCAGCCATCGTCGAGTTTGACGGGCCCCATGTTGAAATAACAGTAGTCAGAGCACCCTTTATGGCACTGTTAGCAGTATGCACTGGAAATCGCAGTCATGTCATAGCCAGTCCTGCTGCGATACCAGTAGTCAACACGAAACTGACAGCCACTGTTAGCAGCTTGCACGCCGAAGCACATTCATGTGGTTGCATTGTTTATTTCGGTTATCTGGTACACACAAGTAATGAGAATAAATATAAAGCATCATTAGCTTATTGAGGCCCAAAATGCTCATTCAGACAGCCATCATCGAGTTTGACGGGCCCCTTGTTGAAATAACAGTAGTCAGAGCACGCTTTATGGCACTGTTAGCAGTTTGCCCTGGAAATCGCAGTCATGTCATATCCAGTGCTGCTGCGATACAAGTAGTCATCACGAAACTGACAGCCACTGTTAGCAGCTTGCATGCCAAAGCACATTCATGTGGTTGCATTGTTTATTTTGGTTATCTGGCTCACACAAGTAATGAGAATAAGAGAATAAATATAAAGCATCATTAGCTTATTGAGGCCCAAAATGCTCATTCAGGCAGCCATCGTCGACTTTGACGGGCCTAATGTTGAAATAACAGTAGTCAGAGCACGCTTTATGGCTCTGTTAGCAGTATGCACTGGAAATCGCAGTCATGTCATAGCCAGTGCTGCTGCGATACCAGTAGTCAACACGAAACTGACAGCCACTGTTAGCAGCTTGCACGCCAAAGCACATTCATGTGGTTGCTTTGTTTACTTTGTTTATCTGGCTCACACAAGTAATGAGAATAAGAGAATAAATACAAAGCATCATTAGCTTATTCAGGCCCAAAATGCTCATTCAGGCAGCCATCGTCGAGTTTGACGGGCCCCATGTTGAAATAAAAGTAGTCAGAGCACGCTTTATGGATCTGTTAGCAGTATGCACTGGAAATCGCAGTCATGTCATATCCAGTGCTGCTGCGATACCAGTAGTCAACACGAAACTGACAGCCACTGTTAGCAGCTTGCATGCCAAAGCACATTCATGTGGTTGCATTGTTTATTTTGGTTATCTGGCTCACACAAGTAATGAGAATAAGAGAATAAATATAAAGCATCATTAGCTCATTGAGGCCCAAAATGCTCATTCAGGCAGCCATCGTCGAGTTTGACGGGCCTAATGTTGAAATAACAGTAGTCAGAGCACGCTTTATGGCTGTGTTAGCAGTATGCACTGGAAATCACAGTCATGTCATAGCCAGTGCTGCTGCGATACCAGTAGTCAACACGAAACTGACAGCCACTGTTAGCAGCTTGCACGCCGAAGCACATTCATGTGGTTGCATTGTTTATTTCGGTTATCTGGCACACACAAGTAATGAGAATAAATATAAAGCATCATTAGCTTATTGAGGCCCAAAATGCTCATTCAGGCAGCCATCGTCGAGTTTGACGGGCCCCATGTTGAAATAACAGTAGTCAGAGCACGCTTTATGGCTCTGTTAGCAGTATGCACTGGACATCGCAGTCATGTCATAGCCAGTGCTGCTGCGATACCAGTAGTCAACACGAAACTGACAGCCACTGTTAGCAGCTTGCATGCCAAAGCACATTCATGTGGTTGCATTGTTTATTTTGGTTATCTGGCTCACACAAGTAATGAGAATAAGAGAATAAATATAAAGCATCATTAGCTTATTGAGGCCCAAAATGCTCATTCAGGCAGCCATCGTCGAGTTTGACGGGCCCCATGTCGAAATAACAGTAGTCAGAGCACGCTTTATGGCACTGTTAGCAGTATGCACTGGAAATCGCAGTCATGTCATAGCCAGTGCTGCTGCGATACCAGTAGTCAACACGAAACTGACAGCCACTGTTAGCAGCTTGCATGCCAAAGCACATTCATGTGGTTGCATTGTTTATTTTGGTTATCTGGCTCACACAAGTAATGAGAATAAGAGAATAAATATAAAGCATCATTAGCTTATTGAGACCCAAAATGCTCATTCAAGCAGCCATTGTCGAGTTTGACGGGCCCCATGTTGAAATAACAGTAGTCAGAGCTAGCTTTATGGCTCTGTTAGCAGTATGCACTGGAAATCGCAGTCATGTCATAGCCAGTGCTGCTGCGATACCAGTAGTCAACACGAAACTGACAGCCACTGTTAGCAGCTTGCATGCCAAAGCACATTCATGTGGTTGCATTGTTTATTTTGGTTATCTGGCTCACACAAGTAATGAGAATAAGAGAATAAATATAAAGCATCATTAGCTTATTGAGGCCCAAAATGATCATTCAGGCAGCCATCGTCGAGTTTGACGGGCCTAATGTTGAAATAACAGTAGTCAGAGCACGCTTTATGGCTCTGTTAGCAGTATGCACTGGAAATCGCAGTCATGTCATAGCCAGTGCTGCTGCGATACCAGTAGTCAACACGAAACTGACAGCCACTGTTAGCAGCTTGCATGCCAAAGCACATTCATGTGGTTGCATTGTTTATTTTGGTTATCTGGCTCGCACAAGTAATGGGAATAAGAGAATAAATATAAAGCATCATTAGCTTATTGAGGCCCAAAATGCTCACTCAGGCAGCCATCGTCGAGTTTGACGGGCCCCATGTTGAAATAACAGTAGTCAGAGCACGCTTTATGGCACTGTTAGCAGTATGCACTGGAAATCGCAGTCATGTCATAGCCAGTGCTGCTGCGATACCAGTAGTCAACACGAAACTGACAGCCACTGTTAGCAGCTTGCACGCCGAAGCACATTCATGTGGTTGCATTGTTTATTTCGGTTATCTGGCACACACAAGTAATGAGAATATATAAAGCATCATTAGCTTATTGAGGCCCAAAATGCTTATTCAGGCAGCCATCGTCGAGTTTGACGGGCCCCATGTTGAAATAACAGTAGTCAGAGCACGCTTTATGGCACTGTTAGCAGTATGCACTGGAAATCGCAGTCATGTCATAGCCAGTGCTGCTGCGATACCAGTAGTCAACACGAAACTGACAGCCACTGTTAGCAGCTTGCACTCCGAAGCACATTCATGTGGTTGCATTGTTTATTTCGGTTATCTGGCACACACAAGTAATGAGAATAAATATAAAGCATCATTAGCTTATTGAGGCCCAAAATGCTCATTCAGGCAGCCATCGTCGAGTTTGACGGGCCCCATGTTGAAATAACAGTAGTCAGAGCACGCTTTATGGCACTGTTAGCAGTATGCACTGGAAATCGCAGTCATGTCATAGCCAGTGCTGCTGCGATACCAGTAGTCAACACGAAACTGACAGCCACTGTTAGCAGCTTGCACGCCGAAGCACATTCATGTGGTTGCATTGTTTATTTCGGTTATCTGGCACACACAAGTAATGAGAATAAATATAAAGCATCATTAGCTTATTGAGGCCCAAAATGCTCATTCAGACAGCCATCATCGAGTTTGACGGGCCCCTTGTTGAAATAACAGTAGTCAGAGCACGCTTTATGGCACTGTTAGCAGTATGCACTGGAAATCGCAGTCATGTCATATCCAGTGCTGCTGCGATACCAGTAGTCAACACAAAACTGATAGCCACTGTTAGCAGCTTGCACGCCAAAGCACATTCATGTGGTTGCATTGTTTATTTTGTTTATCTGGCTCACACAAGTAATGAGAATAAGGGAATAAATATAAAGCATCATTAGCTTATTCAGGCCCAAAATGCTCATTCAGGCAGCCATCATCGAGTTTGACGGGCCCCATGTTGAAATAACAGTAGTCAGAGCACGCTTTATGGCACTGTTAGCAGTATGCACTGGAAATCGCAGTCATGTCATAGCCAGTGCTGCTGCGATACCAGTAGTCAACACGAAACTGACAGCCACTGTTAGCAGCTTGCACGCCGAAGCACATTCATGTTGTTACATTGTTTATTTCGGTTATCTGGCACACACAAGTAATGAGAATAAATATAAAGCATCATTAGCTTATTGAGGCCCAAAATGCTCATTCAGGCAGCCATCGTCGAGTTTGACGGGCCCCATGTTGAAATAACAGTAGTCAGAGCACGCTTTATGGCACTGTTAGCAGTATGCACTGGAAATCGCAGTCATGTCATAGCCAGTGCTGCTGCAATACCAGTAGTCAACACGAAACTGACAGCCACTGTTAGCAGCTTGCACGCCGAAGCACATTCATGTGGTTGCATTGTTTATGTTGGTTATCTGGCTCACACAAGTAATGAGAATAAGAGAATAAATATAAAGCATCATTAGCTTATTGAGACCCAAAATGCTCATTCAAGCAGCCATTGTCGAGTTTGACGGGCCCCATGTTGAAATAACAGTAGTCAGAGCACGCTTTATGGCTCTGTTAGCAGTATGCACTGGAAATCGCAGTCATGTCATAGCCAGTGCTGCTGCGATACCAGTAGTCAACACGAAACTGACAGCCACTGTTAGCAGCTTGCATGCCAAAGCACATTCATGTGGTTGCATTGTTTATTTTGGTTATCTGGCTCACACAAGTAATGAGAATAAGAGAATAAATATAAAGCATCATTAGCTTATTGAGGCCCAAAATGATCATTCAGGCAGCCATCGTCGAGTTTGACGGGCCTAATGTTGAAATAACAGTAGTCAGAGCACGCTTTATGGCTCTGTTAGCAGTATGCACTGGAAATCGCAGTCATGTCATAGCCAGTGCTGCTGCGATACCAGTAGTCAACACGAAACTGACAGCCACTGTTAGCAGCTTGCATGCCAAAGCACATTCATGTGGTTGCATTGTTTATTTTGGTTATCTGGCTCGCACAAGTAATGGGAATAAGAGAATAAATATAAAGCATCATTAGCGCATTGAGGCCCAAAATGCTCATTCAGGCAGCCATCGTCGAGTTTGACGGGCCCCATGTTGAAATAACAGTAGTCAGAGCACGCTTTATGGCACTGTTAGCAGTATGCACTGGAAATCGCAGTCATGTCATAGCCAGTGCTGCTGCGACACCAGTAGTCAACACGAAACTGACAGCCACTGTTAGCAGCTTGCACGCCGAAGCACATTCATGTGGTTGCTTTGTTTATTTCGGTTATCTGGCACACACAAGTAATGAGAATAAATATAAAGCATCACTAGCTTATTGAGGCCCAAAATGCTCATTCAGGCAGCCATCGTCGAGTTTGACGGGCCCCATGTTGAAAAACAGTAGTCAGAGCACGCTTTATGGCACTGTTAGCAGTATGCACTGGAAATCGCCGTCATGTCATAGCCAGTGCTGCTGCGATACCAGTAGTCAACACGAAACTGACAGCCACTGTTAGCAGCTTGCACTCCGAAGCACATTCATGTGGTTGCATTGTTTATCTCGGTTATCTGGCACACACAAGTAATGAGAATAAATATAAAGCATCATTAGCTTTTTGAGGCCCAAAATGCTCATTCAGGCAGCCATCGTCGAGTTTGACGGGCCCCATGTTGAAATAACAGTAGTCAGAGCACGCTTTATGGCACTGTTAGCAGTATGCACTGGAAATCGCAGTCATGTCATAGCCAGTGCTGCTGCGATACCAGTAGTCAACACGAAACTGACAGCCACTGTTAGCAGCTTGCACGCCGAAGCACATTCATGTGGTTGCATTGTTTATTTTGTTTATCTGGCTCACACAAGTAATGAGAATAAGGGAATAAATATAAAGCATCATTAGCTTATTCAGGCCCAAAATGCTCATTCAGGCAGCCATCATCGAGTTTGACGGGCCCCATGTTGAAATAACAGTAGTCAGAGCACGCTTTATGGCACTGTTAGCAGTATGCACTGGAAATCGCAGTCATGTCATAGCCAGTGCTGCTGCGATACCAGTAGTCAACACGAAACTGACAGCCACTGTTAGCAGCTTGCACGCCGAAGCACATTCATGTGGTTACATTGTTTATTTCGGTTATCTGGCACACACAAGTAATGAGAATAAATATAAAGCATCATTAGCTTATTGAGGCCCAAAATGCTCATTCAGGCAGCCATCGTCGAGTTTGACGGGCCCCATGTTGAAATAACAGTAGTCAGAGCACGCTTTATGGCACTGTTAGCAGTATGCACTGGAAATCGCAGTCATGTCATAGCCAGTGCTGCTGCAATACCAGTAGTCAACACGAAACTGACAGCCACTGTTAGCAGCTTGCACGCCGAAGCACATTCATGTGGTTGCATTGTTTATTTCGGTTATCTGGCACACACAAGTAATGAGAATAAATATAAAGCATCATTAGCTTATTGAGGCCCAAAATGCTCATTCAGACAGCCATCATCGAGTTTGACGGGCCCCTTGTTGAAATAACAGTAGTCAGAGCACGCTTTATGGCACTGTTAGCAGTATGCACTGGAAATCGCAGTCATGTCATATCCAGTGCTGCTGCGATACCAGTAGTCAACACAAAACTGATAGCCACTGTTAGCAGCTTGCACGCCAAAGCACATTCATGTGGTTGCATTGTTTATTTTGTTTATCTGGCTCACACAAGTAATGAGAATAAGGGAATAAATATAAAGCATCATTAGCTTATTCAGGCCCAAAATGCTCATTCAGGCAGCCATCATCGAGTTTTACGGGCCCCATGTTGAAATAACAGTAGTCAGAGCACGCTTTATGGCACTGTTAGCTGTATGCACTGGAAATCGCAGTCATGTCATAGCCAGTGCTGCTGCGATACCAGTAGTCAACACGAAACTGACAGCCACTGTTAGCAGCTTGCACGCCGAAGCACATTCATGTGGTTACATTGTTTATTTCGGTTATCTGGCACACACAAGTAA